>NC_089843.1:227052920-227795420 GCF_035609145.1 Eleutherodactylus coqui | reverse complement strand
GCCTCTATAACGAATGGGCCTCCATGTCCACCTGTATCACATCTTGTATCTAAGCTAATGGCAGCCCAACAGGGTTCGAGAACGTCCATGCCTGTCCGTATCACATTTTGTCTCCAAGTCAGAGTTGGCCCAACAGGATACTAGAGCCTCCATGTCTGCCCGTATCACGTCTTGTATTCAAGCTAGAGGTGGCCCAACAGGGTACTAGAGCCTCCATGCTCACTTGTATCACATCTTGTATCCAAGCTAGAGGTGGTACAACAGGATACTAGAGCTTCTGTGGCCACCCATATCCCATCTGGTATTCAAGTCAGAGGCGGCCTAACCGGTACTAGAACCTTCCTGGGCGCCTGTATCACATCTTGTAGTCAAGCCAGAGGCGGCCTAACAGGATACTAGAGCCTTCATGGGTGCCTGTATCACATCTTGTATCCAAGCTAGAGGCGGCCTAACAGGGAACTAGAGCCTCCATGCCCACCCGTATTATATCTTGTATTCTAGCTAGAGATGATACAACAGGGTACTAGAGACTCCATGTCCTTCAGTATCACATCTTGTATCCAAGCTAGAGGCGGTACAACAGGGCACTGGAGCCTCCATGCCCACCCATATCACATCTTGTATCCTAGCTAGAGGCGGTACAACAGGGTACTAGAGCCTCCTTACAAGGGGTCAGTTTTCTGCAATAAATTCCCTTTGCTCTGATATTGCAATCACTTACTTACATCAATGTTACAATCACACAGAAAAATATTCTTTGGATTCTGACATCTTCTTGGGGAGGATTGGTTTCTTACAATGAGTGTATAAACTGGATAACCCTTCAGAACAAGATGTCTTAGGACCCTTTTACACGTGCCGATAAATCTTGCAGATTCCCACGTCCAGTAGGAATCTGAAGAATTATCAGTGTTTATGCATGCTCCGACTAAAGGGCAAGCAAAAATTCAATCGCTTTGCGTCATCATTTAGATTGCATGCAAAAAACTGAATGAAGGATCGGCTGTGTAAACAGGCAGTATCACTTATGTCGGCTGCCTGCTTACTGTGAATGGAGGCAGATACCTGGAATGATCCCTGGCTCCTTCATTGATCGCTGCTGATCCTGTGTAAAAGCACTGCCCTTTTCCACATGAGAAATGCATGATTCCCGTTTGCCACAGTGATGGGGCTGCTGACGTCCCGTAGACTTTGATCATTATGGTAATTTGTTTATGAGCCAATAGATGGATAGCACTCCCATGCTGATTTACTGTATTGGTGCTTATCTATAGTAAAGTATTACACGCTGTTTAGACTAATTTCCAAGACCGATTACTTCATCCTGCCTGAAGAAAAAGAAATGGTCTTGTGTTGCCAGATTTCCTTGTAAGGAATACCTTTGAGTGGAATTTGATTGGCTTGAGTTCCTTCGTTACAGACACCATCAGGGTTCTTTTCCTATGACACTGCAAACTGTAACATATTTCAGGTCTTCAGTAATTCTCGCTCTTCAGCTTTAATCTAATTATTTAGAAACATTAAAATGCTCATTCCAAAATGACAAAACTATTTTCAGAAATGTTTTTGCTCACACAGTGTAGTTTGTTTTGTTGGTTACCAGGCAATCATTGGTTAAACAGTAATAATAACTTTTTTACTTGATGTTTGTACAAACTGGGAAAAGAATAGTTACATTATTCACAATAGTGAAAACAGTGAACATCAAAAACAGGAAGTTTTCGTTTTTTTCACCCTACTGTGAACACTGCCACACTATGCATCCTGATCCTCCTAGATGTAATCTCAGCCACCCTGTACTTCTGTATAAAGAGATAAACTAGCCACTTTGTTATAATGGCGGTAGACTGGCTGATATGCTGTCTATCTGTATATACTGCAGTGTACTGTGCCATATTATGCTCCTGTAGGGTTGAGGTTAACGAGGGGCACACTCCTGCCTCAGAGCTAATGAGGGGATCCACCTGTGGGCCAGTCGGAGCCTGGTTAGCAGTATGAATGTGCTGGAGTTAGGGTGGGGCAAGCTACCAGGGTACCAATCCTTAAAGGGATTGGGCATTCGGGGCACTAGACTTTTGCCCATTTCTAAGTCCTCAGAACAGCTGAGTACATAACAAATGGAGGACAAGACGTCGCTTTTGTAGTGGATTTTAAAACCCTTAATGTTGTACACTTAATTATGGTTATGTAGGAAATAAGGTATAGCCCTCATACTAGGTACGCCAAAGCTTGAGGGTAGCTCCAACAGTTCTGTAGGGGGCCGTGCAACAGGCTGCTCTAATACAAAAGTCAGACACCTACCCCTAATGGGAGAGGAGAGGAAAAAGAACAGAAAGATGGGGAGGGGAAGACAAGAGACAAAGAATAAAAAAACAAAACCTCCTGTCAGGTTGCATAGAATAAATGCCCATTTGAGGGGATGTTATTGGTAACCAAGCTCATGAAGGGGGTAGAAACTATAACTGCCGGGGAGTTACAACACAGAACAATTTAACCCTTGCTACAAAGAAGCAAAAAAGAAATTTGCAACAAATAAATGCAATGACAGAGTAGAATTAATGTCCTTTCTCCTTATCCCCCCATAGTAACATAGTATGGTAGGCTGAATGAAGACAATGTCCATCTAGTTCAGCCTGTTTCAACCCCCTTATTGATCTAGAGGAAGTCGAAAACACCAAGGGTCAGAAGCCAATTAGCCCATTTGGGGAAAAATTCCTTCCCGACTCCATAATGGCAGTCAGAATAATCCCTGGATCAACCTTTCATAGTTCCTACCTGAATGTAAGATCCGGAACAACAACCCTGCTGGTCACCTAATGTCTATATCCTGTAATATCCTTCTGCTCAAGAAGGACATCTAGTCCCCTTTTAATCCTTTGCAATCCAATTTTGGATTCAGGGTTTTCTAGGGAGCTTTTTCTTTCTGCCATTATACAATGCCACCATCTGCTGGCTAGAGTCAGTACTGCAGTATGTGACATACTGGAGAGGCCCCCGACAAAAGAGCGGCCAGTAATTTACAGTAAGAATACCCTGCCGGATGTCTTCCGACATCGGAGCTGTACAGCCTTCAATCAGAATGTCTTCAGACGTCAGACAGTGGATTGGAAAGGGTTAAACTCCGCATTGGATTGGCAGGGGGTGGGGAGCAGCAGGGGAGAGCGGGGAGGAACGGAGGGGAGATCTCTCTCTTCCTCTCTCCCCTTGCTCCCCGCCGCAACTCACCTGTCACCAGCGCCGGCCCCCGAATTTTTAGGGACGAGCGGGGAGATACTCGGCTAAGGCACTACTCGCTTAAGTAATGTGCCTTAGCGAGTATACTCGCTCATCTCTAGAAGCATTCTGACAAAGCTCTTCCAAGTCTCAAAGAATGACTGCACCATCTTTTCTTTAAACAGCGACGTTTCAACCCAGTCCATCTGGAACAGAAATGCCAGCTTATCCAGAACCATTCTAAATGGAGGGGCTCTCACTTTTATCCACATTTGTAGAATAGCTTTTAGTCCTGCCGCAGCCACAAGGTGTAAGAGCTTGCACACCCCTCTTGAGCAGTGGCCAAATATACATTTGGGTCTAAGTATCCAAAAATCGCCCACGCCGGCTCCTTTGGACAAAAATTCGTTAAATGCATGCTGGTGTATTCGTGACCAGAAAGCCTGTATCACAGGGCATGTCCATAGGCTGTGGTTTAGATCGGCACATGGAGCTTTACATTTGAAACAGTTTGACGTGGAGTATATTCCCATATGATATCCCTTCACCGGGGTCAAACATGATCTGTGGATGATCTGGAGTCGCATCTCTAGGAACCTAGCTGAAGGCAGATATTTATGAGCCCATGATATTGACTTCCTAATTAATTCTGATGTAAGACCTGGGTCATCCAGAGACCATTTACTGACCCCCGCGTCCACCTCATCTTGTTCCCGTACATTCCCTACTGCTCTATATATTTTAGAAATCTTGCCCTTCATGCCTCCTGATCTAGAGATCCATGCATCGCCCGTCTGCATCTAGTCAAACTCTCTAAAATGTGGCAGGAGTTGTTGGGTGTAGTGTCTTGCTTGCATGTAGGAGAATAATGGAATTGGTAGTTCAGGGTATTTCTGTTTCACCTCCTCAAATGACAAAATACGTTTCTCTTTTTTGTGTAATAGTGTGTCTATGGGTCATTTCTAATTTTCTAATATGGGGTTCTATGTTTGTGGCATATAGCTTAGACAGGTTCCTCGTAACTTTGACTCCTAAATACTGTATGGAGTGTGCTTCCCAGTGAAAAGGATACTGGTCTGTCCATGGAGGTTTAGTTGGTCCTTCAAGTAGTAAAGCTTCGGTTTTATCTAGATTTAGGGTGTACCCTGAGAGCCTTCCTAATCTTTCTATGTCTTGTAGTAATGGCGTCAATATCTCTTTAGGGTTACCAACTACCAGTAGAACATCATCTGCAAACGCTTCTACTCTAACTTCCAGGTCTTTGCAGCGGGCTCCTGTGAAAAGTGTGCTTTTCCCTAAGTGCCTAAGTAATGGGTGAATTGATATGTTAAAGAGTAGAGGAGAGAGTGGGCAACCTTGGCGCCCCCCCCCCCCCCCTAAACAGGCTGACAGCCGGTGTGTTGAGACCATTAATTGTAGGAGTAGTGGCGGCATTCGTTTGGGTTGCGCTTATGCAGTTTACAAATGTCCGTCCAAAATTACGCCTCCCCAAAACCGCATTTAAATACGGCCAAGCCATTTTATCAAAGGCCTTCTCGGCGTCTAGACTCGAGAGCGTCATCACAGGGCTGTCTCGGTTTTGGGCAATAATTGTTGCCGCTATCGCAGCGCTGATTTTTCATTTATTTATTTATTAATTTTACAACCAAGTTAAAACTTTTTTTTTAGACAGTGATTTAATATTTGCAAAACGTTCACAACGACAAAAGTTCGCTAATGGAGCCCGTTTATACAGGCAGATAAATCGTTCGCTTGCAAATCATTCACTGTACTAGTGAATGAGAACTGAACGATCAGTGTTTAAACCAATCAGCAAATGAACCCATGACGATTTTCATGCTTGGATGACATGAACGATAAGCAAACAAATGGCGCATCGTTTAATCGTGGCCTGTGTTTACAGCGCTCTAAGGCTCATTGTGCCAAGTGAGGCCACTGAGTGGCAGCAGATGACTGTGTAATGCCAACTTTAGAACTTTACAGAACTATTCCTCAGATTACCTAGCACCTGTGGCAGTGGCTATTGCAGTATAACAAGTCATTGCTTTTAATTTGTTATGTGTTTGTTAATGTTTATTGGCTACCTTGCTCCAATTAGATTAACTCCTTAATGACCAGCCCATTGCCTTTATACATCCTAGCTTGCTGGGCCTTAAAGGGGTTGTCCCGCGCCGAAACGGGTTTTGGTTTTTTTTCAACCCCCCCCCCCCCCCCCCGTTCGGCGCGAGACAACCCCGATGCAGGGGTTAAAAAAGATCACCGGACAGCGCTTACCTGAATCCCCGCGCTCCGGTGACTTCTTACTTACCCGGTGAAGATGGCCGCCGGCATCTTCTCCCTCCGTGGACCGCAGGGCTTCTGTGCGGTCCATTGCCGATTCCAGCCTCCTGATTGGCTGGAATCGGCACGTGACGGGGCGGAGCTACACGGAGCCCCATTGAGAAGATAAGAAGACCCGGACTGCGCAAGCGCGTCTAATTTGGCCATTAGACGGCGAAAATTAGACGGCAACCATGGAGACGAGGACACCAGCAACGGAGCAGGTAAGTGAAAAACTTTTTATAACTTCTGTATGGCTCATAATTAATGCACAATGTACATTACAAAGTGCATTAATATGGCCATACAGAAGTGTATAGACCCACTTGCTGCCGCGGGACAACCCCTTTAATCACTGAGGACGTAGAAACATGTTCCTGCGGGGGTCAAGGCCCTGCAAGCTGAGGACGTGACAGCTCCATGCTGCCGGCTCTCAGAGGTAGCCGGCAAACTGGAGCTTCCATTCCGGGCGGCGGGACCCCTCCCCCGGTCACATGATTGACGCCATTTACCGAATGCCGGCAATCATATAAAAATTAATACTTTAAAAAAAAAAAAAAGTTAAAGATTCAGCTGCCCTGATGGATCGAATCCATCAGAGCAGCTGAAAGTACTCACCCACCTCCTCCGCCATGCCCTGGCCTCCAGGGTCCCGACGGCGCCTTCTGCGCATGCGCACCAGATGTCATACGTCAGGCACGCGGCCCGGGAAATTTAAAAACTCTCCGTCTCCCAGCTCTCATGTGTAGCCGAGAGCAGAGAGATGTCACCGGGAGCCGCTGTATGCGGTTCCCGGTCACATGATCGCTGCTATTCAACGGATAACAGTGATCATGTAAAGTTAAAAAAAAGTTTTAGTAAAAGTTTAAGTTGCATTTACCCTCACGGAGGGGAGATGAAATAACGTACCTAGGGCCCCGGATTTATCCGTGGACCTCACCATGGGTTCTGCGCATGCCGCAAATTGCCGGGGTAATTTAAAATTTCCCTGCTCCTGGCTACCAAACATAGCCAAGAGTCTGGAGATTTCACGGGGACTCGTGGTACGCATTCCCTGGTCACATGATTGCCATTTTCCAGTTCAAAACGGCGATCACGTAAAAGTAAAAAAAGTGAAAGTTTCACCTCCATTCACAGTTCCGTTCTGTGAGGGAGGTGAAATTGCTTACCTAAGGCCTCCGGCAATGTCCCCTGACGGGATCTTTATCTGTGGACCTTTCTCCGATTTTAGTGCATGTGCCCATCAGCAAAATGGCGGACACAAGCGCAGAAGCTGTGGAGGGCCCAGGAAATTTAAAGTCTACTTGCTGCTGGCTACTAAAGGTAGCCAAGACCCTGGAGCAGTCCCCGGTCACGTGATCGCCGATATCCAATGGTGATTACGTAAACGTTAAGACACAGTTGAAGTTTGATGCAGTACACCCTTAGATGAATGCGTTAAGGGGTCTAGTTTTCAAAATGGGGTCGTTTGTGGGGGTTCAGTATCGTTTTGGCCGCTCAAAGGCTCTAGAAGTGGGCAATGGGGCCTAAAACACCTTCAAGCAAAATGTCTGTTCTAAAAGCCACCGGCTGCTCCTTTCGTTTTGGGCCCCGTTGTGCATACAGACATATTAGGGCCACAATGAATATGGTTCTGAACACGGGACAAACAGGGGGATCCATTTTGTGTTACAAGTCTTCATTCCTATGTATGCTGTACAAAAAAAAAAACTGTTTTAAAAGTAACATAATTACCAAAAAAAAAAAGGAAATCATTTTTTTTCCTCCTGCTTAGATTCAATCAGAAACTGTGGGGTCAAAAGGCACAGTACACCTCTAGATGAATTCGTTAAGGGGTCTAGTTTTCAAAAAGGGGTCATTTGTGGAGGGTTCTCTGTCGTTTTGGCTGCTGAAGGGTTCTACAAGTGGGCAATGGGGCCTGAATCACCTTCAAGCAAAATGACTGTTCTAAAAGCCCCGGGTGCTCTTTTCGGGTTGGGCCCCATTGTGCAGCCAGACATAATATTAGGGCCATAATGGGTATGTTTCTTAATACAGGACAAACTGGGATATCCATTTTGCATGTAAATACTCATTTTCATGTGCACTATAGAAAAAACAAATCCCGTCTTTTAAATGGCATACTTGCAAAAATATGAAATTTTATTATTTTCTCCTCTAAATTGCATTAATTCCTGAAAAACAAAACGTGGGGTAAAAATACTCACGACCTTCCCCCCCTCAGTGAATACATTAATGGGTGCAGTTTTTAAAATGGGGCCATTCGTGGGGGTATCTATCATTCTGACACCTATGAGCCTTTGCAATCTTGGTTTGGTGTAGGAAATATTCCTCAAAATGTTAAAAATCAATGTTAAATTTGTACGTCTCCTAAATGGTTAAAAAAAAAGTTTTCCAATGAGTGTCCAGACTAAAGTAAACAGATGGAAATATATATCTTATCAAAAACTTGTACAGTATGTTTGCACATATTTGAGATATTGCAGTTGAAAATGTGAAAACAAAAACAAATTTTCCCAATTTTGGCGCTTTTAATAAATGCACACAAATTCTGTCCTATTTTTAGCGCCTAGATGAAGTATAATGTGTGACGAAAAACAATGCCAGAATCACTTGGATATGCAAAACCTTAACGGTGTTATTCTATGTCAAAGTGACACACGCCAGATTTCCAAAATTTGGCCTGGTCATTAAGGCGCGAACAGGCTTGGTCACTAAGGGGGTTAACCATCTTCTAGTGCTTTATTTGTAATATCGCCTGCTCAAGATCTTGGTTCACAGATTTAGCTGGTCTTATTTTGTACAAATTTTTTTTGATGAAAAACAAGGATTAGCAAATTAAAAAGGTTTCGTTTTGTTTGCAACATCTTGTAAATTTACTCAGCCTTCCTCATAGGGACTACATCTTGGTTTGTGAAAGAGTGGCTTTCTAGAGCTCTGTGTGAAGTATCAGCCCCATTGTCTGGTTATTGTGAATGGTCAGTGTTGTAGTGCAGAGCCGAGTGCTTAAAGCTCAGCTTCCTTGCACTAACTTCATGGCAGAGGACGGCCTTAGGGCTCTTTCACACGAGCGTATATTGACTGCTGTTATCACGGTAGGCCAATATATGCTACGATCTGATGCACTGGAGTCTAATGTATCAGATCACATGGCCGTATTCCCGTGACATAAGCGCCTGGCCAATATAGCGCCTGATGATTTTACGTCAGGCCCAAAAGATAGTTCCAGGGCTATCTTTTGGGCCAGTACATGTCGGCCACTGCATAGGCTCCTATGGAAGCCAATAACAGCGGCCGAAAAGGGGAGGTGGGAGGAAGTTTAGCAGTGTGACTGCTAAACTCACTCTTCTCCAGCTGATTGCAATGGGAGGGGGAGAGCTATGCTCTGCCTCCTCCCATTGCTGGCAAGGGGCAGGGTGGGGGTGGGAGCTTGGCTCCAACCCCACCCCCTCCCATTGCAAACAGCCAGAGAGGAGGTGAGTCGGCAGGGGAAGGGGCAACGGCATGGTGGCCTTGGCGTATGTTAGATTTGGGCGCCCGTTCACCATTTTATGCCCTCGGGGAAAAAGGAGCCGTGCCATTAAGGGGTTAAATAATGTACTAGCTTCCCTTTTCTAGGTCATTACGACGCAGGGATACCACATGTGTAATTTGGTTTTTACTTTTTACAGAGTAAAGGGAGACAAGCGTTTTTGATTTTTGTCCCCTTAGGGGACTTCCAGAGACCGATCAGGACCCCCTGATCACGATGGTGACAGCCCTTTACATGCTGTAGTTGCATAGACTGCAGTATTTAAAGGATTAACACAGCAGAGATTGGAGGTTTTCGCCTTTCTCTGCTGTGTAAGAGCTGATGCCCAGCTATCCTCTGACCAAGGGAGCTCCCTCCGTCAGCCCTTTACATGCTGCAGTCGCATACAGCAGCATGTTAAAGGGTTACCACAGCACAGATTGGAGGTTTTCTCCATTCTCTGCTGTGTAAAAGGTGGTGCCTGGCTGCCCTCTGACAGCCAAGCACCAGCTCTCCCTGCCACAGAGACCATCGGCTGGCTTCTGACAAGCTGATAGTCCCGCACTGCTTTGTTTCCAGGTTGCCGTAGAGACTATGAAAATTAGAAGCGGGAGATTGCCGGCAATGTCTTCCTTCTGTTTTTCAAAGTCCTGCACTGTTCCCTGTGGGTCTGTGCAGGCAGAGCACACTGCCATAGCTTATGGCAATGTGCTCTGCAGCTCCCATAGTGAAACATGCCCAGAAATCTCCAGAGCTCAATCGCTATGTGTAGTGGCGCTCGTCCTGTAAAATTTCTGGGCGTGCCACTCAAGGGGTTAATGGAGAGGGGCAGCCAGCAGTTAAGCAAACAGTAATTGCTGGAAGAGGAGACAGATTGTCAGCACGTCTCTAGTAGTTCCTGCTCACTTAGAGGGGTCACGCCGAAACGGTTTTTTTTTTTATTCAATAGGCCCCCCGTTCGGCGCGAGACACACCCGATGCATGTGTTAAAAAAAAAAAAAAAACAACCGGGTAGTACTTACCCGAATCCCCGCGCTGCGGCGACTTCTTCCTTACCTTAGTAAGATGGCCGCCGGGATCTTCACTGTGAGGTCCATTGCCGATTCCAGCCTCCTGATTGGCTGGAATCGGCACACGTGATGGGGCGGAGCTACAAGGAGCACCTCTCCGGCACGAGCAGCCCCATTCAGAAGGGAGAAGACCGCACAGCGCAAGCGTGTCTAAAATCGCCAGAAGAGGCGATTTTAGACGGATCCATGGAGACGGGGACGCTAGCAACAGAGCAGGTAAGGCCTCATGTCCACGGGCAAAATATGATTTAAGATCCGCAGCGGATCTCCCGCATGCGGATCCGCATCCCATAGGGATGCATTGACCACCCGTGGGTAGATAAATACCTGCGGATGGTCAATAAAAGGGATTTTAAAAAAAAAAAAAAAAAAAAAAAAAAAAAAAGAAGGGAGCATGAAAAAATCTGGACCATGCTCCATTTTCGTGCGGGTCTCCCGCGGGGACGGCTCCCGCGGGCTTCTATTTAAGCCGTCCGGATCCGCGGGAGACCTAAAATAGGAATTTAAAAGTATTTACCCATCCGGAGCGGACCGGGAAGGTCTTCTCTTCCTCACGGCCGCATCTTTCTTGCTTCGGCTCGGCGGATGTGCCCGGCGCATGCGCGCGGCACGTCGACGACGTGCCGGCGACGTGCTGCCGGCGTGATGAATTCATCCGCCGGCCGAAAAAAAGATCCGGCCGTGAGGAACAGCAGACCTTCCCCGCCCGCTACGGATAGGTAAATTCTTTTAAATTCTTATTTTCAGCGCTCATGTCCGCGGGGCAGGAGGGACCCGCTGCAGATTCTACATGTAGAATCCGTAGCGGGCCTGATTTTCCCCGTGGACATGAGGCCTAAGTGAATAACTTCTGTATGGCTCATAATTAATGCACAATGTACATTACAAAGTGCATTAATATGGCCATACAGAAGTGCATAACCCCACATGCTTTCATGAGACAACCCCTTTAAGCTCTAGTGCTGCAGGCCTGGATTCGACCCAAAGTCACATCTGCCCAATACCAGGGAGTAGGTTACTTTAAAGGCTAGCAGACAGATTGGAGAAAGTCCTGAACTTGTATGGGAGTAATGTTGAGCCAATAAAGGTTTGGATTGTGACAGATTTGCTTTTATGTTGGAAGCAGACACATCAGCTCTGCCTATAACACATCAGCAGTTAGACATGCCCCCAATTTTGATAATTGTGCTGTAGTCCACCCTTTTCATTTATCATATCAATTGCCTACCTTTGAACCTACTCACATGATCTTGCACATGCATTCTGATTAATGATTAGTAGAGTGCAGAGATTGGCACATGAACCCCATAATTTTATCTTGGCAGCAACTGCCTGACATTAGTATAATTCAAGCATACCTACATGTTCTTTACTTTCTGGTTATTCACAACATAAGGCTCAGATACGGTCACCTTGGACAACCCTATAAAAGTTACAGTAGTGTGGGTTTAAAGGACACATTGAAGGTCTGTAACTTGTCTTTATACTGATCCTATCCACAGCTACTGAGATCTGGAGAGCACTGAGGGCACATGTTCTCCATGCATCAGGACGCATTGTACAGCCCAGGAATGGGAGGATGAAGATATTTGTAGCCCATGTCCTTTATTTACAATTTGTTCACTTGGTTATTGCTGACTTTCAGCTGGCATAAAAATTCAGTACGCCTGGAGAGTGACTTCCAAAATCTAGTTGCCAATCCCACAACCTAAAAGGGAGGTGTTATATCTGCTCTGACGCAATGGGTTACAGTGATCAGTTTAATAACTTTGTAAATTATGGGTCACATTTTAGGGACCCATAATACATTGGAGTGGGGTTATAGAAATGTTTGGAAAAAGAGAAATCAAGACAGAGGATCTGCCTGTCCAATTGCTCTGCATCAGCAAACTAGCTGTGACGGCAGCACTTGTGCAGTCATTTAGATGGACAGATCATTCTACATGCACCATGATCAAGCCTAGCCCACATGAAAGGAACTGTCCACTGTAGGTGGATCAGGGGGCTTTAAACAGTCTGTCCCTACAAAGGTCAGAGGGCAACCAGTTGTGCCATCATGACTGGATGATGTGGAAAGACCGTAATCTAGTTCAAGATGTTCCATTAGCTCCGGCCTTTAGTTAGACCAGGGGTACTGTAGATCCTACCTACTGAATAAGCCCACACAGTTCTATCAGACAGAGCCAAAACCAGAATGATCAATGCAGAAAAACCTTTATAAATTTTGGCAAAATTACAGAGGTACAAAAGTTCATGTAGATTACTAAGTATTAGTTCTAAACTAGTGAAATACTGAACAGAAGTCACACAATACCTCCAAAATTAAGTGCAAACATTTGTGGCATCAGATTCACTTATTACACCTTTTCAGGTTGCTCCTCATCATTTTCTGGACGCTCAACAAGCTGAGGGGCGAAAGGGCCAACCAACCATGTCAGAGGAGTGTTTGCAACTACATAGCCTAAGAGCTCATTCACATGGTCATGGACTTTTGTTGCTTGTTCTCTGCTTTGTGCCAGAATTCCTGTAGAAATGTCACCCAACGAGTGAGCAGAGGAAAAGGAAGAATGTAGGTCTTGAGCAGTCTGCCGTAGTTGCTGCATTCGCTCCTGGATGTTTGCTGGCAGGCCCTGCGCCCCGGATACAAGAGTAAAGCAAGTCGTTTGTAGTTGCTTGGTCAGTGTGCGGGTCATGCTTAACACACGAGAATCCAAAGGCTGGAGGAGAAGGAGGAAGGAAAAAAAAAAAAAAAAAGTTACTTTTGCTCAGAAAGAGCTTTAACCATCTTCCCGCACAAGAAATCCTCAACTGCTTCCACTACTTAGATATTTCACGTTAAAGTAAAGCTCTTAATAGCTGTTGAAGAACAGCTACTTAATAGCAATTAGGTATGCAAATGAAGCCTTCACTGAACACAGTTCATAGCCAGAGGCCATTATCTGAGCTCAGATCCTTTGTTCTCCACGGGGAAACAATGCCATCAGCACTCCATGGAGAACTGCTGATAAGTGAACGATTTTTAGGTTAGCTTGAATTTAACGATCAGCTAGCAGTGCCCAAAAAGCTGACAATGGCTGCACATTTACATGCACCAATTATTGCTAAAACAATCAATTTTTTAGCGGCCAGCTGGTGTAAATGGGCCTTTAGGCTTCAGTAGCTGATAGCACACATTTAGGGAGGGGGTGTAAAGCTTGTTTACATAAAAAAGCCCAAGTGTATTTGCAGTGAAATCATGCCCTTTGTGGCACACTTCAATCACCTTCTTCCTCAGTGCTAGTCCATGAGCCCAAGCCTTCTAGCATTCCATGAAACATGATGCAGTGCTGGCTTCTGCACAGTGTATTATAGGAACCAATGCTAGCTGTAGGTAATAATGCCATTTGTCCTCAGTGACAGCGCAGCATTATGCAAGGAACTATGCCCTTCAAAGCCTGCCAATTAGTTTTTATTTTTATCATAGCTCTGATAAGACAGGCAAATATTCAAGTCATGATAGGGGATCAAAGAAGCTATGAACTGACAAGTATGACTAGCTGCAGCCAGAGTTGTATAGCTAGCAGATGTGCCATCTAGAGATTACACCATTGTCCCTGCCAATCTCCCATACTGAGGTAGCAGCCTGAAGTTCCATGCATTGTTCAGAACAGTCATTTTTGTTCAGCCTTCACATTACCTGTTCCTGGTCTCCCTCAGCATCCCCAGATCCAGTCCCTGACTGCTTGCGACTCCAGTCCAGCCACAGCTGGTGCAGCTTCTCTTGGCCACCATGGACACTCTGCTTGACTGTCTCCATCTTTAAAAGCAGAAGTAAGAAGAAACCCATTTTTATTTAGATAAAACAGAAGATTAAAACTAAGTCTTCAGGTTCCAATGGTTCAAGTCCTACCAGGTCAATAGTTTGGTGCAGCTGTGCTAGAGTCTCCATGGTGCTGACCTGGGCACTTCTCACCTTGCCCAGAGAATGCTGGTATGCACGATGACGAAGACGAGAAGACAGAGAACCCAGACGGACGTAGTAACTTTGCTGTTCCTTTTGCTGTTGAAGTGTAGCTACATCAAATCCCTCTACAGAGGCTGCAAGCTGAGCTGTGGAAGAGGAGAAAAAAAAATAAAAAATTTATTATATATATATATATATATATATATATATAAATAAATAGAGAAAGCAGCCATACTGAATACAGATCGCAGGATGGACATGGGGTTTACAAATGCAAGTGCTGGGGATTTTCTGCAGCAGATTGGCCATACTGTAAGACTGCAGAAAGGAATCACCCAGTTCTCTAGTGTATAGAAGTCAAGCTATTCTTGCAACTTTTGAACAATTGGGGGTTTGTAGAAGGCCTCCCATGGACTGAGTTTTACGCTAGAAGTCATAAACTATAGCTCAAATCTACAGCAACTTGTAGCAAGTGTAATTAAAGAAATGCATGTTAATTTAGCATGTTTCAAGTGTAATTAGATTCAAGACTGACATAAGTACCAGCATTTGTAAATGCCCCATCATCTAGTGTTAGAAGTGACAATCCAATTGCTTACACAGCTCTTCATCTGTCATAGGAAGGTAGTGATCAACCCACTCCTCAGATTTCCCCAAGACTGTATCCAAACTGCCGGTTACAAACTGTCCTACTTGTGAGTCCATCACTGTGGAGACTACAGACCGAGTGACATCCATGCTTCCTTGTACTGCACCGACTGCCAGGCCCATTATACCCGACACTGCACTTGTGACAGTATCACGGGCACCTGTCACCGTGTTTGTCACCGCACCAACTACTGCATCACGAGCTCCAGTCACCAGCTCCTTCGTGTCCGATACAACCTGCAAGAAGACAGATCCCGTCAGCTGTTGTGGCCGAGCAGAGAACTTTAACTGAACTATTTTGTTACATCAGGTTGAAGAGTTACAGCAGACATTGTGTTATAGTCCTCCATGACATACCCAGTGCAGGTATACACCTAAGAACTGACATACTAGAGGTAACTTCATAAGCACTGACCAGTTAGATGGAGGTTCTGAGACCACCAGGGGTGTCAAAACACTATGTGGCAGATATATGGACAATTTTGCTGATCCAATGGGGAGTTTTAACTCATGTCTAGATCACATTCTGCAGTTCTGAAAAGTCTGTTTTTGGGTGACAGCTACATGTGGCCTTTTTTGTAGAAAAAGGTTGTATTTTTTTGATGGCATCATTTAACATACCCTGTAGTTTACAGACTTCGTTTCTAAGTGGGAAAAACAATTGTACCACTGGGGCATTTTTACAGCAGTCATGGTGGAGTAAGAGGACAGTATCCGAGAGCCAGTATGACTACAGCAACACCGAATTGATACTCATTGTCAGTAGAGCCCTGTTTTGTGGCAACCTGCTAATACGTTTCTTCTGTCAGTTAATCCTGTGGGATTTGATGTTTTAATAAGCCGGACTGTTGGGATTGTAGTGACACAAGTTTAGATTTTTAATTTTAATGTGTAGATGCAACTGGGAGAAGTCTGTCAGAGGCAACTAATACTCCCATTGTATGAAAAAAAAAAAAGAACTCAGCCTACAATACTAGCCAGGGGCACAGCTGATTGCTGGGGTAATGAGTGGCAGACCCCCTGCAATCTGCTGCCGCATTCTGAGGCTAGGTCAATAGCGACGAGTTGGAGATGTTCACATCACACTTTAGCCATCCATCAAGAGTAGGTTTTTGTACAAAGATATAAGACATGTTTGTCACATATCCCATAGGCCAATTGGCAAAAGTGCTCAAAGACCATAGAGGTTGATGTACGTTTCACACTACAGTCGATAAGAGTATGGGAACTTTAGCTTTGGCTGTTAAACATTAACAGTTTTAAGACTTTACCATGAATAAAACTAAGAGGACAGACATGGTTATATGTCTGACTAGGGAAAAGCAGGTCAAAGATTAATATTTTCTCATGTATGCTTTAGATATAGGTCAGATGTACATTAGACACATGTGAACAGCTCATTGAAAATCCCATCTGCAAATCCTGATGAACTCCACTAGCGTCAACATGAACAGCACCCAAGGGTGTAGTCACATGGCAAGCTATGGACATTTAGCCACAAGTCCTTCTGCACTCGCTTACCTTTTCAGTTGGTTGCTGAAGGATAGGCAGTGTGGATTCCAGTTTGTCTAAACCTTTGCAGGCAAGTTCATTAGCTGTTGCAACTTAAAGATAGAAGACATGGGTTAGCACGTTGTATATACCTTTACGCAAAGGGGGTTATCCAAGTTTCATCATCTCAGTACAACCCCTTACCTACTGAGGGGCAAGATGTCACTCGCTTCCCTGCTCTTAGTTTACAGCTGCAATCCCAGCCAGTTTACAGGATCTGCAGCCAACAGAGCCCAGCAAGCAATCACTGAGCCCAGTTATTGGCTACAGCCCCTGAGATGTCCTGTAGCTGTAAAGAGATGGGAGCAGAGGGCCAAGCACCTTTGCTGGACACCACAAGACTGGGGAGAGGAGTATGACAGTATGTAACAAACTGAGAAGGAATGTACCAAGATACCCCTTTAGAAGGAGCTAAGGGACTTAGGAGGTTGTCTGTTTTCATTAATCCCTAGAAGGGCTCCTGAAATAGGTCAGCAAGTCCCACAGCCAGACCGACAAAGCAAGTGAAGCAGATTGTGTCCAAGGTGTAATAAAACAGATGTGCAGAGCGTTCCAGAGGATGGGTGCTGCTCTGGTGAAGTCCTAGAGGCGAGCATGTGAGGTTCGTATTAGAGGGGTGTTTCGCTGAGTGTGTTAGCGGATCGTAGTGAGCGGGCTGGGTGGTGTATAGATGGGAGGGAGGCGTTGTATGGTGGCTTGGCACCATGTGCTGTGGATGAGGCTGAGGAGTTTAAGTTTAGTTCTGCAGTGGATGGGCAGCCAATGCAGCAACTGGCATAGTGTAGAGGCATCCGAGTAACAGCTGGATAGAAAAAGGAGGCTAGCTGACGCATTTAGCGTGGATTGAAGATTTTGTTTGTTTTTTTAGAGCAGAGGGGATATGATGGAGTGTTTAAATGAGATGGGGGAAGTCCCAGAGGTTAGGGAGAGGTTACAGATTGTGATGGAGTAATGAGAGCTGGGGAAGAGGACCTTGGGGGCTCAGGATGGAGTGGAAGATCTCAGAGTCGTTTGGGGTTGTGGGATAGTGAGTAGACAAGGGAGGCGGAATAAACTTCTTTGGCATCATGAAGGGCTAGGTTGTAGGTTTTAAGCATGAATTTGAAGTGGAGAAAGTCTGTGGGCAGCTTTGATTTTCTCCACAGCTGCTTGGCACACCTAGAGCACCACCAGATCAAGAGCATTTGGGACGCGAGCCAAGGTTGCTGCGGTCTGCAGTTGACAGCTTGGGTCACAGGTGGTGCTGCTTTATCTAGGGCAGGAGAGAGATAGGGGACAGGGAGGACTGAATGGTCTCAGCGAACTGTTGGGTGTTTACAGACTGGAGGTTCCTAAGGTGCAATAGATAGGAGGGTCAGGCGAGATGCTATGGTACCTGAAGTGGGAGGCAAAGACAGAGGAAGATTAAATAGAGTGTTGCCATCTGAGTGGGGGAGTCAGAGTTTAGTGATAGACTGAAGGAGGTGGTAAGTGTTAAAAGCTGGGAGGCAGATGAGCTGGGATCGTACTCCTCTTTAAAGTCACTACAGCGTATGGGGACTACAGATGCGATATGGGAAGGCTCATTTCTCATGTTCATCCAAGTTATCACATCCCATTACATGTTTCAAAGCATTCAAATTCAGCCCAATCTAGGCAGATATATTCAATACACTTACTCTGTGGCTCCAGTCTGCTTATAAGAGGCTTTGATCCAGTTACTGCAACATCAGTTAAGGTCTTTGCTCCTTTTTCAGCAACATCACAGACGTTGCGGATATATGGGTGGCTGTCCTTGGTAGTGTTGTAGACGGCACTCACCACGCTGCATGCAGAGCTGACAAGAGGCATGGTCGTAACACGCGCCACCACATTCTGCTGAAGACAGGTAAAATGTTACTTTATGAAAGGCATCAGTCAACCTGCTGTGGAGAATCCAGTTTTGTAGCTTCTTTCCTCCAGACCACATGGCCAGCACTCTGACACCACTCCAGGCCCTGCAGTTAATAGTGCAGTTTTATGTCAGCTACCATGAAGAAAAACCTCTAGCTCATAACAAGTCTGTTTTCATTCCATGTTCTGTTCAAGTTGTCATAGGCAACAGTTATATAGCAGAAGATCCATTAGTTACAAGGCACTGCCAGTGCTGGTCATGTGACCTGAAGAAAAGTGCAGAACAGCCTTGGGGTATTAGCTACAAGATGGGGAATATATGCAGCAGAAGTTACTGGTACTAGACTGGATTCCCCCTCCCTACAGTTTATATATATTATATGATAGTCTGCACTTTATAAGTACTTCTCACTTGCTTCATCAAGGAACAAAACCCAAACAGTTCAACTAGATACGACATTCGAGTGAGCAGCAGAGGGGTATTCCCACAAGCACTTCCATTGAGCAAGCAAACTTTTAGCCCTAGAGTTCAAGTCATGTCAAGAGACACAGGAATGTTGGGTCTTGTGATAACATGTCGGGCTGTGACCGCACATGAGCTTGTAGATAGCCGCACAACTTTGGTGGATGGGGAGGGAGTAAATCATAGTATTGCCAGCAAGATTGTATGTCCCTTGGACACAGCATGTGGATGTTGTGTCAGCTGCTGCAATGTAGCATCCTAGCCTTGACGACTCTTTACATTGAAGATCTTCTCATTTTAACCCTTAGGTTGTAAGCGCACAGGCAGATATTCCATGGTGAGATTTCGTGCAGAATTTCTGCTGCTGCACGCTGCCATAGGTTTGCATTACTTTATGCAATTCTATCATGCAGTGACAAAAATCACAGCATGTCCCATTTCAGTGTGAGGCTGATGCGCCAGCTCTGCACTGCACATGGGCACATCGCAGAGCGAGAAGACGCCGGATGGGTAAACGAGAGGACAATGCAGGGGCGCATCATGCTGCGAGAATCTCGTAGTCGGAATCCAACCCGGTCATATGTATTCACCCTTAGGCCTCACAGGCGTTTAATGCCGTTAAAGCATTGCACCAAGCCTCCATTTATGTCAGGGGTTTTCAGATGAATGCGTTAGCACAGTGTTATAACGGGCACCAAAACAACGCTGTATGCTCTATTCTTGGGCATTGTAGCGCATTTAACACCCTGCATAGTCCATTGAAATGAATAGGGTGTTAAACAGCATGAAAACCCATCAGCTTGCATTACTGCACAAATTACATTGTGAAGACAGAGGCAAACGCTCACAAAACTGCATCAGAACCCTACAGCTATTCCGCCACAGATCTCCATGAGGATTTCCCAACGTGTTTTCATAGGATCTATATGAAGCGACATTCTTCACTTCTTCATGAGGAAACAAGTCAGAGCTCCACGTGTAGCTTCCACCCCCCCAATTGACAGGGTTAAATCCACATTCAGATCCGTGGCAAGAACTGCAGCAGAGATGGTCAGCACAGCTGCAGATGCCTGCCACCATAGTCCTATGCAGCCTACTTTGCATGTTGCACTTCCAGTATGCAAACACTCGAGTCATAGCAGTGGCGCCATGATTCCTCCAAAGCCCAGCATCTCCACCTACTCAACCACTTCCCAGTGTACCAACATGAGCGCTAGTAATGCCATGTGGCCCTCTAATCATGTCTTCCTGCACATGTTTACACCTGTATGATATTGGATTTCTTTTTGGACCCGATTTGCATATCAGATCTGATACATAAGCATGCTACATAACCAGCGCTCATGGCGGTGTGAGGCGTGTGCTGTCACACTTCAACACAAGTGAGAACCTGTCTACATTCAGGATTTCTACAAATGTATGAACTGGGAAGGGAGTCATAAAAATGTTCGTGTTGTATCAGATATGATACATACTCATTTCATCATGCCTGAAGCACACAACACGTCATGATAAAGCAGCACTGCAAGACATGTTGTACACAACTCCATGTTATTGTGGCCTTCATTACTCAGTGGTACTCCAGGTATGAAGAGGGACAGATGAGCACTCCCGTTTACAACCATTACAATCAGCTGTAAAATGTGATTGTTCTCAGCAAGAGAAACAACGTAATCTTGTAGATATGATACCTTTTAATGGCTAACAAAAATACATGTAATAATAGCGAGCTTTCGTACCAACGCAGGGTACTTCTTCCGGCTTAAATGGATTGGATCTGAAGAGGCATGCATATTTATACACACTTATAACATACATACGTATGACAAGGCACAGATATGGATGTGATTGGTTCGCACTTAAAAGGAATTCTGCAAACCAGAAAACAAACTTTTTTTGTCTAGGCACTGATAGCGGAGTGAAAGTTTTATGGTCTCTAAATTACTGTTGGAGGGGGGGGGAAAAGGTCAACAGGCTCGAATTGTTATAAGAGATACACAAACATTTTTAGCTAAATACTGATAAGGGAGTGAAAGTTTATGGTCCCTGAATTACTGTTGATGGGGGTCTTATCTGTATAATAAATGTCTCACACTTCCCATTCACGCATAAATCCTGGGGAATAATTTAACCCAGTATTCAGCGTGTCAAAGGTTGTTATCAATTTATACTCCCAAATTCTTCTGTGGTTTTGTGACTTGAAACCACCCTTCAATATCAAAACTCTCATATCTCCTATGTCATGTCCATGGTTACATAGGAGATATGAGAGTTTTGATATTGAAGGGTGGTTTCAAGTCACAAAACCACAAAAGAATTTGGGAGTATAAATTGATAACAACCTTTGACACGCTGAATACTGGGTTAAATTATTCCCCAGGATTTATGCGTGAATGGGAAGTGTGAGACATTTATTATACAGATAAGACCCCCATCAACAGTAATTCAGGGACCATAAACTTTCACTCCCTTATCAGTATTTAGCTAAAAATGTTTGTGTATCTCTTATAACAATTCGAGCCTGTTGACCTTTTCCCCCCCCTCCAACAGTAATTTAGAGACCATAAAACTTTCACTCCGCTATCAGTGCCTAGACAAAAAAAGTTTGTTTTCTGGTTTGCAGAATTCCTTTTAAGTGCGAACCAATCACATCCATATCTGTGCCTTGTCATACGTATGTATGTTATAAGTGTGTATAAATATGCATGCCTCTTCAGATCCAATCCATTTAAGCCGGAAGAAGTACCCTGCGTTGGTACGAAAGCTCGCTATTATTACATCATGTATTTTTGTTAGCCATTAAAAGGTATCATATCTACAAGATTACGTTGTTTCTCTTGCTGAGAACAATCACATTTTGCTCTACTGGCTAACACGGTACCAGATCTTTGTTTTCAATCAGCTGTAAATAAGGGAGATGGAATAAATCCTCCACAGCTGTAAATACCACTTTTCCCTGAAAGACCTACCCCAAAAGTAAGCCCTATCCTGGTTTTCGTTGAGGCATGAGAGCATAAATGCTTCCTGATCAGTGGTACCTCTCCCTGTGGGCATTACCAGTCGTTTGCCTCCCATAAGCTGGTTCTCAGCCTGTGTAAAGAGCACCAATCAAGAGTGACTGGTGCTGGTTACATCAACCCAAGAACCCAGCCCGTGTAGAACGACCATTAGAGAACAATCTAAACATCAAGGTGGCCAACGGTTTAAAGTTACTAGTTATAATGGAGGCTCCAACCACAACATGTAGGGCCACCATCGCTTGGCATCAGGCACTGACTAAGGATCAAGAGTTCTGATGCCAATATAACTTTCTGCATTCACAAATAATGGCAATTTAAGGACTTATCAATTAAACCATAGACTAGGTGATGACATCTGATGGGTAGAGGTCTCACCACAGATCAAGAATAGGGTCAATATATAATCCCTGAACTCTGGTCAGGGCATTTAAATGCCACTGGCAGAATTGATGGTGGCATTTAAAGGGTCAACAGCAACAAACAGCATGATCACCGATGGCACCTGTTGCCAGCGGGTGTCAGCTGTGAGAAACAGCTAGCAATTGCATTGCATGGCAAGGGATCAGCCCTACCCCCCCCCCCCCCCCTACAAAGCCCAAACCTCTGACATAACTGTACCCGCTGACACATTAAGGGGTTAAGTTCTACCACCTTTCAGGCAATTGTTCACTGCAAATAGAAGTTCTCTGCAGAAGTTAGAGGGCAAAGTCCCGCCCAGCAGCCACCACAAGTCACAGCATGCCCACCTACAGCACTACAGTTGGCAATACTTTGTGACGGGGCTACCAGTAGCCCAGTGTCAGCAGACCCCAGAGGCGCTGGACCCATCCTCCAGCTGTCAGCAGCCACCCCCAACCAGCCCTTTCTTCTCCTGACCCAGCCCCACCTATCAGCACCCCCCGGGACAGCCCACAGTTCACCTTGGGGGATACAAAGTGCAGGCTGCTATCACCGCAGATAACGGCCCGGCGTCCACGCCTTACCTGTTGCTCGGCAGGCTCGTCCACGTGGGCAGCAGCAGCCGTCTCGTTAGTTGCCATGATGCCAGAAGACTTCCCGCTGGAGTAACCTGAAGAGAGAAGACGGCGGAGAAGATGAGGGTGGCAGGCACACGGGGGAGGGGGCGCCGCTACACGTGTACCGGGACCACCGCCATGACAAAGCTCGTAGGACAGCGCCCCCCGCAGGCGGACGGCACAAAGGCGGTCACCGCAGAGCCCTTCACTCACCCACTAGAAGCTCGGAATAAAGTGCGCTGGACTGTCGGCCCCCTCGGCCGTTATTTAAAGGGCCGGTGACGTCACGACGGAGCTGTGGGCGGGGTCACCTGGAGGCGGGCTGGCAGGAGACTTCTCAGAGTTGGAACGTTTAGTCGGGAGTTCTGTAAAGACTGGAGAGCAGCGGAGCCAGTCCTCATAGTCAGTCCTAAGGACCCCCAGCGGAGCTGGTGTGCTGGATATCCTCATAGTCAGTCCTCAGGACCCTCATCAGGGCAGGTGTGCTGGATATCCTCATAGTCCTCAGGACCCTCATCAGGGCAGGTGTGCTGGATATCCTCATAGTCCTCAGGACCCTCATCAGGGCAGGTGTGCTGGATATCCTCTTTATAGTCAGTCGTCAGGACCCTCATCAGGGCAGGTGTGCTGGATATCCTCTTTATAGTCAGTCCTAAGGACCCCCAGAGGGCCAGGTGTGCGGATATCCTCAGTATTACACAAATGATGTCATTATAGTCAGTCCCCAGAACACCCAGCGGGGAAGGTGTGCTGAATATCCTCATTATAGTCAGCCCTAAGGACCCCCAGAGGGGCAGGTGTGCGGATATCCTCAGTATTACATAGGGAATGTCATTATAGTCTGTCCTTACTATAGGATATCCTGAAAACATGACCTGTTGGGGTGCATGAGGACTGGAGTTAGGAAACACTGCTTAAAGGGGTTGTCCCGCGCCGAAACGGGTTTTTTTGTTTTTTTTAACCCCCCCCCCCCCCCCCCCGTTCGGCGCGAGACAACCCCGATGCAGGGGTTAAAAAAACAAACCGGGTAGTACTTACCCGAATGCCGGCGGTCCGGCGTCTTCACACTCACCTGCTGAAGATGGCCGCCGGGATTCTCTCTCTCTGTGGACCGCAGGGCTTCTGTGCGGTCCATTGCCGATTCCAGCCTCCTGATTGGCTGGAATCGGCACGTGATGGGGCGGAGCTACACGGAGCCGGCATTCTGCACGAGCGGCCCCATTGAAGACAGCAGAAGACCCGGACTGCGCAAGCGCGGCTAATTTGACCATTAGAGGCCGAAAATTAGTCGGCACCATGGAGACGAGGACGCCAGCAACGGAGCAGGTAAGTATAAAACTTTTGATAACTTCTGTATGGCTCATAATTAATGCACAATGTACATTACAAAGTGCATTAATATGGCCATACAGAAGTGTATAGACCCACTTGCTGCCGCGGGACAACCCCTTTAAGGTCAGGCTCACACGGCCATAAGCAGAATTTGCATAACTGTACTCCGCTTGACCCTCAGCAGGGCAGGTGTGCTGGATATCCTCATAGTCAGTCCTAAGGACCCCCAGGCGAGGCAGGTGTGCTGGATATCTTCATAGTCAGTCCTTAGGACCCCCAGCGGGACAGGTGTGCTGGATATTCTCATAGTCAGTCCTCAAGACCCTCAGCAGGAGAGGTGTGCTGGATATCCTCATAGTCTTCAGGACCCTTAGCAGGGCAGGTGTGCTGAATATCCTCATAGTCAGTCCTCAGGACCTTCAGCAGGGCAGGTGTGCTGGATATTCTCATAGTCAGCCCTAAGGACCCCCAGGTGGGACAGGTGTGCTGGATATCCTCATAGTCAGTCCTCAGGACCCTCAGCAGGGCAGGTGTACTGGATATCCTCATTATAGTCAGTTCTCATGACCCCTAGAGGGTCAGGTGTGCTGGGTATCCTCAGTGTTACACAAGTGAGGTCATTATAGTCAGTCCTCAGGACCCCCAGCGGGGCAGGTGTGTGGATATCCTCAGTATTACACAGGAAATGTCATTATAGTCAGTCCTCAGGACTCCCAGAGAGGCAGGTGTGCTGGATATCGTCATCCTAGTCAGTCCTCAGGACCCCTAGCGGGGCAGGTGTGCTGGATATTCTCATAGTCAGTCCTAAGGACCCCCAGGCGGGGCAGGTGTGCTGGATATCCTTATAGTCAGTCCTCAGGACCCTCACCAGGGCAGGTGTGCTAGATATCATCATATAGTCAGTCCTCAGGACCACCAGAGGGCAGGTGTGCTGGATATCCTCATAGTCAGTCCTCAGGACCCTCAAGCAGGACAGGTGTGCTGGATATCCTCATAGTCAGTCCTTAGGACCCTTAGCAGGGCAGGTGTGCTGAATATCCTCATAGTCAGTCCTCAGGACCTTCAGCAGGGCAGGTGTGCTGGATATTCTCATAGTCAGCCCTAAGGACCCCCAGGTGGGGCAGGTGTGCTGGATATCCTCATAGTCAGTCCTCAGGACCCTCAGCAGGGCAGGTGTGCTGGATATCCTCATTATAGTCAGTTCTCATGACCCCTAGAGGGTCAGGTGTGCTGGGTATCCTCAGTGTTACACAAGTGAGGTCATTATAGTCAGTCCTCAGGACCCCCAGCGGGGCAGGTGTGTGGATATCCTCAGTATTACACAGGAAATGTCATTATAGTCAGTCCTCAGGACTCCCAGAGAGGCAGGTGTGCTGGATATCGTCATCCTAGTCAGTCCTCAGGACCCCTAGCGGGGCAGGTGTGTTGGATATCTTCATAGTCAGTCCTCAGGACTCTCAGAGAGGCAGGTGTGCTGGATACCTTCATAGTCAGTTCTCAGGACCCCAATAGAGCAGTTGTGCTGAATATCCTCATTATAGGAAGTCCTCGGAACCCCCAGCGGGGCAGGTGTGCTGGATATCCTCATTATAGTCAGTCCTCAGGACCCTCATCAGGGCAGGTGTGCTGGATATCCTCATTATAGTCAGTCCTCAGGACCCTCATCAGGGCAGGTGTGCTGGATATCCTCATTATAGTCAGTCCTCAGGACCCCACCAGGTCATGTTTTCAGGATTTCCTCAGTATTGCACAGATGATGTAATTATTGTCGGTGCCTCAGACATTGCCACAGGTGTCCTTACTATAGGATATCCTGAAAACCTGTTGGGGTGCATGAGGACTGGATTTGGGAAACACTGCTTAAGTTCAGGCTCACACGGCCGTAAGCAGAATCCGCATAATTGTACTGTGCTTGACCACGTAGTCCCGCAGGTGGTCATGCGCAGTACCCTTTTTATGTCCTCTTGATATGTCCCTGCGCCGTCACTTAGCGATGAGGCAGATACTCGTCACCTATACGCAATGTCATTGTTTATGGGCTGCGGTTATTTGTGCGACCATAGAGAACAATGGGCTCTATGTCGCGGATATCCACGGTAAAATAGAATATGCTGCGTTCTGTTCTCCACGACACACAAATGTGAGGGGAACAGCGTAATTCACTGCATTAGATTGATCCGTGGATCATACGCTTAGGCCGCTTTCACATGGCTGAGAAAATTACGCGAGGTTTGTAAGTCGCGGGACACACAAATCTTGCATGAATATGAACCCCATTCTTTTGAATGGGATCATATACATGAGCGTGTCCGTATGCTGTGCAATGCGCTTTTTGTGTGCATTTGCGCACCCAAAGCACCATAGTAGTCTACGAGAAGTTTTGAGAATTAGCCCCGCCCCCGGCCCGCCTCTCCCTATTGCAAATAGTGCAGAGGGGCGGAGAGGAGGCAGAGAGGGGGCGGGAGCTCAGTTCCTGTTCCTTGCTCTTCCATCCCCCCCCCCCCCTGCACATGAGGACAACGTATATCGGCTCGGTGTGAAAACCGAGCCGATATACGTTCGTGGGAATGCAGCCTTATTCTGGAAGTACATTTGAAAAATCTTAGTTTTTTTAACTATTTAGAAAACGTACAAATTTAATATTATTTTTAAAACTTTGAGGAACATTTTATTTTCATACACCAAGCCAAGATTGCAAAAGCTCATAGTTATCAGATACCCCAGTAAAAAAAAAAGAATACACATCTTAATGTATTCACTGAGGGGGGTCAGGAGTATTTTGCCCCCATAGTTTTTTTCAGGAGTTAATGAAATTTAGAGGAGAAAAAATACAATTTCATATTTTTGCAAATATGTCATTTTAAAGACAGTTTTTTTTCTATAGTGCAAAATGACGATTTGCATCCCAAAATAAATACAACTGTTTGTCCCGTGATCAGAAACATACTCGTTGTGGCCCTAATATTATGTATGTATTCACAATGGGGCCCAAACCGAAAGAAGCCGCTGGTGGCTTTCAGAACAGATGTTTTGCTTGAAGGTGTTTTAGGCTCTATTGCCCACTTGTAAGAGCCCTTGAGTGGCCAAAACGATGGAGAACCCCCACAAATGAGCCCATTTTGAAAACTAGACCCCTGAACCAATTCATCTAGGGGTGTACTGCGTATTTTAACCCCCACAGTTTTTGAATGAATCTAAAGAAAAAAAATACTATTTTAATTTTTTTAACAATTGTATCATTTTAAAGAGTTTTTTTCTGTACAGGCCCCATTGCTCACTAGTACAGCAATCAAGCCGCCAAAACAATGGCACACTCCCCACAAATGACCCCATTTTGAAATCCTAGACCTCCTCAGCCCATTTAGCTAGGTGTGTACTGAGCTTTCTGACCCCATAGTTTTTTGCAAAAATTATTTTAAAACAGGTAAAAAGTAAATAAAACTTCATTTTTTTCACAAATGTTACTTTCATGACAGTTTGGCCTCATGTTCATGAACGTATTAGTGAAACGCTGCAGACCCCCCCCCCCACAGTATTTTACCGATATTTGTAATAGTGGGTCTGCCAGCAGAGACCGCTTATGGCTGCAAGTGCACTGTGCATGCCCGCGGATCCCAAGCACACGATTATGCACAGTGTGATTCTTTTTTTTTAAACGTCCCCGCTCTTTTTCATAGTTGGGTTGCTTATGAAAATGTCGTAGATACAGAATGTATTGCATATGGACAATACGTGGTACACAGCAGGTATGTCCTTTAGTGCTCTCGCACTATATAAGTTGACGTCATGGCTGGCACATTTAGATGGAGTAAACTGCCGGAAAGAAAGCCGCCCTTGAAGCTCATCAGAGACTCGTCAACTGACAAGTTTTTCTTGAGAGTATATATGTAGTGGCCCAGAGTTAAAGGGGTTGTCTCGCGGCAAACATCAAAATTTGACATTCCCCCTGTCACCCCCCCCGGCATAAAATAGCAATTTAAAGCGGTTTTTAAGCCGCTTGCTACTCACCGATCCGACGAAATATGAACTTTAAAAAATCTTCTGCCTAAGATGGCCGCCAGTCCTTTCCCAGGGATGCACTGCTGTTTTCTCCCATGGTGCACCGCGGGTCTTCTCCCTTGGTGCACCATGGGCTCTGTGCGTTCCATTGCCGATTCCAGCCTCCTGATTGGCTGGAATCGGCACACGTGACAGGGCGGAGCTAAGCGATGACGCGTGGAAGGGGGTGGAGCCAGAACGCCGCTCGTGACGGACCGAAGAGAAGCCAGAAGACCCTTCTGTGCAAGCGCGTCTAAAAACGCCAGAAGACAGCAGAATTAGACGGATCCATGGAGACGGGGACGCTAGCAACGGAGCAGGTAAGTGAATAACTTCTGTATGGCTCATATTTAATGCACGATGTATATTACAAAGTGCATTAATATGGCCATACAGAAGTGCTTAACCCCACTTGCTTTCGCGAGACAATCCCTTTAAGTTTGAATGTGTTTGTCTCGTGCAATGGTGTTGTCAGTGTCTTCAATGTGTATGCATTTGATGCGTATTGTACCTCTGCAGCACTGAATGGGTTAATGTCTGGGTTATGTCTGAAAATGTATCATGTTGTATGTCATGTAACTGTGAAATATTTATGTGTTTACAAGGTGTAGTGCAAGGGTGTTCTTTTGTATTTTGGCAAGAGAGAGTCTGCCCACACACAGACATCACCTAAGTGCAGATGGATCAGCCCTATTCTCATCTGCACAAGGAAAGACTAGAAGCAATGGGATTAAACTGAAAGGGAGGAGACACAGATTAGATATTAGAAAAAACTTTCTGACAGTGAGGGGGATCAATGAGTGGAACCACAGGAGGTGGTGAATTCTCCTTCAATGGAAGTGTTCAACCAAAGGCTGGATAAATATCTGTCTGGGATAATTTAGTGAATCCTGCATTGAGCAGGGCGTTGGACCCGATGACCCCGGAGGTTCCTTCCAGCTCTATCGTTCTATGATTCTATGAATCCGTCTGTGTGTGCATGTGAAGAATGAAGGAAGCTGAGCGATTCTCTATTGTGTAACCTGGGATTATTCGACCAGGAATACGCCAGTGCTGCCACTAAGTACTGGGTGAGAGGAGGGATCGTTGCTTGGTATGTTCTGGCATCGTAAGTGTGAGTGTGTACCGATAGAGAGTTGGATAGAAAGAAAGAGAGTCGCTAGCAGCGGGATCACACAGATAACTCGACTGGATTGTCCGGATTGCCACATGTATCCTCCCTGTCACACCACTTTATCTTGCTGTATCTGTGCCAACCTATTGTTGAACTGTTATGGAAGTTTCAGTAAAGGGACATTACTGACTGTCCCTGGTTTTGTTCAGAAAAGTTAACCCTGTATGTGGACGAACATATTTTACAACGATAAGCTTCACCGCGGCGGATGGAACGGTGGCGTCATGAGTGGCAACGGACATTGAGGTAACTCCTGGTTACTATTCCCCTGTGACCTCCCCCAGTAGTAACTTGGACGGGTCCCGAGCTGCCCCCAGGGGAGGAGATGGTAGAGCAGCCGTAACAGAAGTAATCTTTATTTTCCCCGCCATGTCCTCGGCTGTGGGCCCGCTCCTCGCACGCTGCATATATATATTTTTTAAGATCTTTCAGCAGGGAGATTAAGGGCCTCAGTTTATTCAATCTGTTGTAGGCAGGCTCATCTCTTGGCTTTGGGAATTATTAGAGAAATATCGAGGCACAATGGATGCAAATATGGGTGTTACATGCACAGCACTGGTAGACCAGGATGAGTAGATGGAGGATTTTCTTTACTAAACCCATTAATAATATGATTTCCAAAATTATTTTTATTTCTGGGACACTTGTGGGGGTCTATAGTCTGCAATAGGTGCATGCGCAGATCAGTAAATGGGCCCAGGACTGAAGATCACCAGAGGCCTCAGGTAAGAAGTTTCATCTCTATTCATCGATCAGATCAATGAGGGGAGATGAAACTTAAGCGTTTTAAAAACTTTTATATGATCGCTGTTATGCACTAGTAACAAGGTGATTTAGGTTTCCCAGGCTCTCCCCAGCTTTTGGCAGCAGACATATGTGCAGAAGCCTGGGAGGGTCTGTGAAGGAAGATTGCGTAGGGGAACATTGCCTCCGGTAAGAAGTTTCATCTCCCCCCACTGATCAGATCTGTAAGGGGAGATGAAACTTTAACTTTTAAAGGTTTCTAACACACTTTCACATCCATTAAATAATAGTGATCACTTGACGGGGGATCACACACCACAGCCTCTCGGTGACAGCTCCAAGTTGTCAGGAACCTCTGGTAGCTGATAGCAGGGAGCTGTCACAGGGCTGATGTGTTTTCATAGCCTTGAAGAATAAAGCCCAGACAACCAGGACGTGAAAACAGGTATGGGTGGTCACTAAGGGGTTAATTATACATAAATGACCAAACTTTTATTTAATTATAGTTTATTAGCTGAGATTAGTTTTTTTCAAATACTGCTTAATCACGTTACTATTGATCACAAGGGAGTCATGTACTGTTTACTATATTGTCATATAAGGGCTGTATGTTCTATCTAGAGAGCTCGAATGGGACCTGATTCTGTTCTTGGCCCAGAATATATAACTGGCATAGAGGCAATTGAACACATTTATCTAAGACTGGTCTGAGTGTAGGGTCATTGGAGTAAGATGCAGCAAAGTTATTAAGAAACACATTTGTCAAATCCCTGGCTGTCTGTGGACTAGAGAATCAAATTTATATCAGGCTTCAGTCTGGCGTAGAGAACTACCACTACCATCATAGCTATTTCACATATTTTCACTTTTTTTGACTTGAAGCTGAGCGGTTAGGAGTCAGGATTTCTTGTCACCGGGAACCCTAGCTTAAAATACACTTAAAATAAAAAAAACTAACCAAAACCTTCTAAACTGTATGGTGATCAACGCTAAAAGTCTTACCAGATTAAGGTTGACGAACTGGAAGTAATAACATTTGAGAAAACATAGTGGGAGTAAAGGAGATCTGGTTGGATGAAAGCTGTGACTGGGCGGTGAACTTGCAGGGCTACAGTCTGTTCAGAAGGGATCGTAAAAAACGAAAAAGGGGGAGAGGTTTGTCTTTGTGTAAAATCCCGTTTGAAGCCCACATTACGGGAAGATATATGTGAAGAAGATGTGGCTCAATAAAGATATAAAGTGGGAAATAAACAGCAAAAAGAAAGCGTTTAAACTACTAAAACAAGAAGGCAGCGAAGAAGCACTAAAAACCTATAAGGAAAAAAATAAATTATGTAAAAGGCAGATAAAAGCAGCAAAGCTGGAGAGAGAGAGACTCATTGCCAAAGAGAATAAAACTAACACTAAACTGTTCTTAAATTATATAAATTGTGAAAAGATTAAAATTGAAGGTGTTGGCCCTTTAATGAATAATGTAGGAAAAATTGTAGAGGGTGATGAGGAGAAGGCAAATCTATTAAACATTTTTTTCTCCATTTTATTTACAGAGGAAAATTAAATGTCAAATGAGATGCAGAGAACTGTAGAGCTGCCTTCTTAAGATTAAAATAGACAAATCGCCGCCAGGCAAACACCCCGGGTTGTAAGGGAATCAAGTAATGTGATAGACAGACTGTTGTTTCTTATATTTAAGGACTCTGTAGTGATGGGGTGTTTTCCACTGGATTGGTGCATATTCAAAAAGATTTGAAAAGCGAACCTGGAAACTACAAGCCGGCAAGTCTCACTTCTATTGTGGGTAAAATGTTTAGAGTTTCTAAGAGATGCCATCCTGGAGTACCTGAAGGAAAATAGCGGTATAACTCTGTATCAGCATGGGCTTATGAGGGGGTCGCTCCTGTCAAACCAACCTGATCAGCTTCTACAAGGAGGTAAGTTCTAGACTGGATCGGGGAGATTCATTGGATCTTGTGTATCTGGACTTTTCCAAAGCGTTTGATACTGTGCCACATAAAAGGTTGGTATATAAAATGAGAATGCTTGGTCTGGATGGGAATGTGTGTAAATAACTGGTCAGTGGTAGGAAGCAGAGGGTGGTTATAAATGGTACATACTCTGATTGGGTCACCGTTACTAGTGGGGTACCACAGGGGGCAGTATTGGAGTGATCACCGTTACTAGTGGGGTACCACATGGGGCAGTATTGGAGGGGTCACCATTACTAGTGGGATACCACAGGGGGCAGTATTGGAGGCGTCACCGTTACTAGTGGGGTACCACAGGGGTTAGTTTGGGGCCCTACCCTTTTTTTTTTAATAATTTTATTTTTATTAAAGAGAGATTTTTCTTTTTTATAACAGCAAAAAACAGTACATAACCAAAGTGGCAGATTCTCAAAGCTAGTTATGCGATTCAAAATACAAACATATTACATAACGTCTGAAGAACCAATACACAACAAAAGGCACATTCTCAAAACCAGTTCTACATTTTAAATTGCGAATGCATCCCGTTGTGAATGATGATGCCCCTATGGCCAGAAAAAAACGGGAGACCCTGTTTATATTTCTTTGGAATTCAGGTTGGCACCCAGGAGCTTCTCTATACTTGTGTCCAACAGACCCAGCACCACGCCCCTAGGCGCTATTCTTTTTAATACATTTATTAATGAACTGGAAGAAGGATTGTGCAGTATAATATTAATATTTGTAGATAATACAAAACTATGTATTACTAAGTAATAACACAAGAGAGGACAGAATGCAGCTGCAGATGGATCTGGATAAGTTGGGGACTTGTGGCAAATAAGGTTTAACACTAATAACTGTAAGGTTCTGCACATGGGCAGGGAAATACATGTTACTCTACTGGCTAACACGGTACCAAACCTTTTTTTCATATTACCATTGCACACTAAATGGGAAACCACAGGGGAACACTGACATGGAAAAGGTCTTGGGGATTGTAGTTAACTGTGAGCTTTACTGGAGCAACCAATGTCAGTCAGCCAGGGCAAATAGGATCCCAGGGTGCATCAGAAGAGGTCTAGGGTCATGAGAACATTGTTCTTCCTCTTTACAAATCACTGGTCAGACCACACATGGAATATTGTGGACAGTTCTGGGCACTCAAGAAGGACATATCAGAGCTTGAGCGGGTACAAAGGTGGGCAACTAAAGTAATACATGAAATGGGTGAACTACAATACCCAGAGAGGTACTCAAAATTTGTGTTATGTAGTTTAGAAAAAATACTTTCAGGGGCGCTCTAATAACTATGTATAGATATATCAGGGGAAAATACAGAGATCTCTCCCACCGTCTATTTATACCCAGGACTGTAACAAGGGGCGCTCTAAAGACTATGTATAAACATATGAGGGGACAATACAGAGATCTCTCCCATTATCTATACCCAGGACTGTAACAAGGGGGCGCTCTAATAACTATGTATAGATATATCGGGGGACAATATAGAGATCTCTCCCACCATCTATTTATACCCAGGACTGTAACAGGGGGGCGCTCTAATAACGATGCATAATATATTAGGGGACAATACAGAGATCTCTCCCATCATCTATTTATACCCAGGACTGTAACAGGAGGGCGCTCTAATAACCATGTATAGATATATCAGGGGTCAATACAGAGATCTCTCTCACTGTCTTTTTATACCCAGGACTGTAACAAGGGGGCGCTCTAATAACTATGTATAATATATTGGGACAATACAGAGATCTCTCCCATCATCTATTTATACCCAGGATTGTCACTCTAACAAGGTGGCACCCTCTACATCTAGAGGAAAGAAGGTTTATACACAACACACAAGGGGATTCCTTACTCTAAGAGCAGTGAGACTATGGAACTCTCTGCCCCAGGATACGGTGATGGTGAATTCAATAAAAGAGTTAAAGAGGGGCCAGGACACCTTTCTTGAGTGTTACAGTATTATTTTTTATAGTCGCTGGTTACATCAAATGAGTCGGTGAGCCGGAGATTAGTCTGTTTGCAAAATGGGAATTGGGAAGGAATTTTATTCCCTTAAATGAGGAAACTTGGCTTCTATCTCTTTGGGGTTTTTTTTGCCTTCCTCTGGATCAACATTGGGCGTAATAGGCTGAACTAGATAGACATATGTCTTTTTTCAGCCTAATATACTATGTTACTATCTACGTATTGTTTATTTCTGACCTCTTGACCACAAGGTCCAGATGTGATCCATGTGGCATGGGGAATTCCAATGTTCTGTGATCCTCACATTCTCTGAACACACTCCGTAGATCGTTTACTGATAACTAAGGCTATAAAAAATCACGCCTTTTGTCGCATTAGAAAGTGGAGTGTTTTTGATAACACCATGTCTCTGTGTGAGATCATTAACACCGCCCCATGCAGCTCTTGGCTGTATGCAGAATGATCCCAGAAGATAATCATAGCGGGTAATCATTTATGTACTTTGACACCTGAATTACAGACTTGTAGCAGAAATGGCCATGAAATGTAACTATTATGATAACTTTTTATGCTACAGTTTGTTTAACTTTTTTAATTGCTTTGCAATGAATTTTGTTTGTTAATGAAACAATAGCTTTTCAACACCTAAAGGGCTTATTCAGACGACCGTATATCGGCCGGGTAATCCCTCTCTGCAGGGGGAGGAGGCTGGAAGAGCTGGGAGCAGTGCACTGAGCTCCCGCCCCTTGGCACTATATGCAATGAGAGGGGGTGGGGCGGAGCTAAGTTGCGTGACTTGGCTCCGCCCCGCCCCTCCCATTGCAAATGTTAAAAAGTGGAGTAAAATGAAAAGAAAACACGTCAATACACCATCTTTCAGTGCGTCTTGTTTCTACGATGCACTAACTGCAACAAAAATGACATGAAAACTTTATTTTATGGGTCAGTATGATTCCTACGATACCAAACTTGGATAGTTTTTTCTTTTGCTATACTACTTTTATTATTTTTATTTAATTTTTAAAAATTATTTTCTGCTGCATCTTCTGCTCACAATAACTTTTTTATTTTTCCATTGACGTAGTTGTGCGAGGGCTCATTTTTTGCAAGATGTCCCTTTAATTTATGTTGGTACCATTTTAGAATACATACAACTTTTTGATCGCTTTTTATTGCGTTTTTTCTGGGAGACATGGTGAGTGAAAAAGTGCATTTCTGGCGTTCTTTATTTTTTTTCCGGACGACGTTCACCGTATGTGATAAATAATGCGCTACTTTGATAGATCGGAATTTTACAGACGCGGCGATACCAAATATGTATTTTTGTTTTATGGTTTACATTTTTATTATAAATATAGCAAAAAGGGGAGGGTGGTGATTTAAACTTTTATTACTTTTTTTTTTTTACAATTAATAAAATAATCGTGGCGTCTAAATGGGCCTTAACTTAGGGCACATAGTTCTGCCATGGTGGATGCCTCTGGCAATATGCTACCATCTACATGCTACAAACATCAGTGCCAGTGGGGTGTCCCAATGCTTTATTGAGTACCGCACGGAATTGAAACTTTGACAGTGCTGCTCCATTTTTGGAACAGAGAAAAGGATCTGGTGTTTCACCTCAGATGGCAATGAATGTTTGTGCCACCTCTTGTTTTTTGAAAGGTAACCCACAGCCCTTAACCTTCTTGATTTGTTTTTGATCTTGGAATGGGAGGGGTATCATCTCTCCTTAAGGAGAGCACCCAGACGGTGTCTGGAGACACCTAGGAGGTGAGTAAGGCCATGCATGCTCCTCTGGGAAATATATGTAAAAAAGGAAGATGGAACAATACCTCTGCAGCGCCACCTATTGGAATGAAACACATGACCTTAATGGGGAAAGGTTTTACATTAGCCACGTGCAAGCCTGACAAGCTGTGTTTCATGTTTTCCTGGCATTTTGGAAGTCATATAAAGAAGCCCATGGAAAAGAAAACACTAGAAAAAATTGCCATAATTGGAGCATGCAGCATTTTGCTACAATGGAATTATGCCTCTATAGCGCCACCTATCGTAAGGCAGCATTCCTGTAAGTCAATGTCAGATCTTTTAACAAGTCTGGGAATATAAGCCAAAGCCAGAGTCTTTTACAGAAGGAACATTTTGATAAAAATGCCAGTAACCCAAATACATGACAAAAGCACAAACAAAATTGCTTAATATGTAGGCATTCTTATATTTTACTATAGGCCTTAAAGGAATATTTACTAACTGACCACACGCAGTGTCAGCAGCACTCACCAAACAACCAAATGTGGTGGAGTAGTTGCCAGTGCACGCTAGATAGGGGATCCTAAATCACAGTTCATATAAAAAAGTAATATGGCAGCAATGAAGGTGCAAATTCGTCCACAAGGGGACCACTTTATTCCTCAGCAGATCATCAGCAATACCCTAATTGATCGTTGTCACCTATCCATATGATAGTGTAGCACTAAAAAATGTTTTGGTACTGTGTTAGCCAGTAGAGCAAAATGTGATTGTTCCCAGTAAGAGAAACCATATATAGATATGATACATTTTAATAGCTAACAAAAATACACAATGTTGTTGCAAGCTTTCAGATCTTCTCAGAATCCTTCTTCAGGCATAATGCATTAGCCTAAGGAAGGATTCTGAGAGGATCCGAAAGCTTGCAATAAGATCATGTATTTTTGTTAGCCATTGATAAGGGCCAATGGGGGCTGTAAAGAAATTAATAAATGTCGCTAATCAAAAAGGAGTTAATATATTTTGCTTAGTAATCTATTTGAATCAATAAGGTTGAATACTGCAAATATTCTATTCTGCTCTGAAGGACTCATGACTATTGAGTAATAGGCCAAACGTCTGATCTAAGTGGAATCAGGAAGTTAAGAGCAGATGTTCATAAATGTAGTGAGACATAGCCTAACCGCAAAGAAGTTGTCAGCTATTTCTCTATATTTACTAATGTACTAGTCTAAAAGTCATGTGAAATCAGCTATTTCTTGAATGTCATATATCAAGCCTAAATGTCAAAGTTTATTGAATGATTATGTCATTGTAAGATATAGAAGTCATGTGTTTTTATCAGATGAATGTATGTATCATGAGGTTACTCCTTGTATTACCAGAGGTCGCATCCCTGCGTGGGCGATCTTCTATATAAACTGAGACTATGCCAATAAAGACTTAGAGTTCATTACTTCATCATATACCGTGTGTATGGTCAGTACTTAGACTCTCAAAGGAGCGCTCCTCCTGCTTAGGTCAATTCGGAACCGACAACATAACTGATCAGTCTGTTTGAACAAATTAACCCTCGACAGTTCTTGGCGCCCAACTAAGGGGGCGGGGCTTACCTTTACGGGACATCGCAACCAGTAGACTGAAACAAACTCCTGGCCCGTTGACGTGGATACTGGATTCGGAGACCCCAGACTAAAACACCGGTGTAACAGGTAAGAGCTTATCTTACTATTATACAGTCTGGATTCTTTTGATCTGTGTGTCTCTAACGGACTAGAGGTATGTTGTTGCCTGTTTCCTATATTTTCTGCCCCGTCCATATTTTAGAGTGAATAAGTTCATTTAACTGTCCTAGACGGAAGAACTCACTCATTGGGACTTAAAGAGTCATGTTGTCTGTATTGGAGATTGAAATAATTGTTATTGTTATAGTCTCATTTCTGGCAGTCATATTCTTACTCTGGATCTGTTATAATATTACTAAAAGTTCCCTAAGAGGCGAAGTCTGGTCTCCCCTGAATCCTAGTGTTTGAAGTTGACCACGTTTTAGTTCTGTAAATCTATTCCGGGACAGGGAACTGTGTGTTCCCAGATAGTCTCAGTGATTATCTTAGTTTACTGTGTGAAATATACGTCCTGTATACTTAGTGAAGAATAGTCGGAAGTGGTCAAGATGGGGTCTGAACAATCTAAGATATATCAGACTCCTATTGAGATAATTAAAGATAGAGAAGGGGAGGACATTTGCAGACAAGCCTATAAAGTTTACAAACGTATCGGCCTCAAGAAGGCGGGAACATTCAATTATGAATTTTGGTCACAATATGAGGATAAGCATAGAAAGGAAATAAGAAATAAGGGTTTGGAAAAAGGCATGAAGGCTATTCTGGACTGCTCTAAAACAGCAGAAGACGAACACTGGGACTCCGAGTCCCGAGGCGAGGGCATTTTAGTTTATTGTCCTATGGCCCGGCCACCAATAGACGTTCCCATGGAAACCCCTACGGTTCCATTAGTCTCTCCTGTCGTCCCGGCCGTTCCACCAATGTCTCCTAATAATCCCTTTAATTCTCTGTATCCCAATTTGCCGCCCCTGCCTCCTACGTATCCACAGGCTACTGCCCAGATGGATACACCTCCCTACAGCCCTCAATCAGGATCCCCGGGCCCTGAAGTAAATAGAGGTCCGGCTTGGGACTGTCCACATTGTGGTCAACAGAATGCCTGTTTTAAAGAACTCTGTACAGTATGTGGGACTCCACGTCCCAGGGATCAGTGTAGACAACCGATTCCCTTATTCCCAGTTACAACCTCCACTACCCATTATAGAGAACCAAACAGACCGAGTCCACCATTGGGCACGGTCAGACAAGAGGACACTGACAGACCATCGTCTTCTAATGACAGACCTACGGACGCACATAGACCAACTCCCGGGTCTACAGTCACTACATGGCGACCCTGGAGCGCCACAGACCAGATGGCACTGTGTCAGCAACTGCCCGATCCCCAGACAGAGCCAGCAGCTTTCCATAGAAAGTTGGAAGTCATACAGAAAAACTACTCTGCCACTTGGACAGATATGGAATGTCTTATGAATGTAAAATGTCCTCTGGGCCTTTACAATAGTATTGCTCAATTTTGTGGTCTTGAAGATCGCCCAGATGACCCCCAGACATTACCTAGTGGTACTCAATATGTTGACAAGGTTAAAACCTGGTTTAAGGACAAAGCCCAAGAGAGACGTACAGCCCTAACCCAGTGTAGACAGAACAAGGGCGAGTCTATTGAATGTTACTTTGGCCGTTTAGAGGAAGTTGGCAGAGATCTGGGTTTATATGATTGTCCAAAAGCAATACGTAATGCTGCTTTTTGTGAAGCCTTTATGCAAGGAATAGATAAGCGCCTGTCTGAACGCGTTAAAGCATGTACCCCCGATTGGCGACAGGCCAGACCGCGTGATCTATATAAGAAAGCTGTAGGATTTGTCATGGATACAGAAGACCACGCAAAGAGTGTTATAGTTAAACATTACACCATGGAGGGGGACACAGTCCGACTTACAGACCCCAGGCGGGAGACCCGTAAGTGTTATAACTGCGGGAAGACTGGACACTTGGCCCGTAATTGTAGAGCCCCTAAACGCCCTAGACAGAACATGTTAGACGAAAGGGGGCAACAGGGAAGTACGGCCAATACCACATCATCCCGCCCACAGGGAAATAACGGGTATACCAATTACCAATGAAGGTCTGGCACTCCTTCCCCCGTGTCCCTTATAGTTACTGACGCACGTGGGCCACAAATTTTTCAGCCTCTAAAAATCCAGGGGAAGGAGGTGCCCTTTTTAATTGACACAGGGGCTACTAAATCATGTGTCAGTACCTCACAAGTCAACGACCTTAGTATTCCCCTCTCAGACTCCATAGCCATAGCCGTTGGAGTGTCCGGGGAACCAACACCCATGCGTGAGACCGAGCCCATAGAAGTCTCCTTTCAAGGGTCACGAGTCCTCACTCGCTTCCTGGTGTCACCCGCTGGGGATTGCATCATGGGAACCGATGTGATGGGACCCCTGGGGTGCTGTATTCAGCTCCATCCTTCCGGTGAGGCTCATGTCAGTACCTCTGCGGCCGACCACCAAGTATTCTGTCTCATGGCAGCAGACTTGGTCACTCCGCCTCCTTCTTGTACTGTATATGTGTTGACCCCAGAAGATACACAGGTTCTCTCAGCAGTGCCAGAGACCCTTTGGGCAAAAGGGAAGACAGACTTGGGCCATCTCCACGTACCCCCAGTCATGGTATATCTCAAAGATGGGGAAAAAGCCCCCATGATCCGCCAATATCCCCTAGCCATGGCACAGGAAGACGCAATAGCCTCCACTATTACAGAGTTATTTGCCTTGAATGCTTTAAAACCTTGTGTCTCACCCGCTAACACGCCACTCTTCCCGGTTAAAAAGAAAGGGAAGAAAGGTGAACCTGATACCTACCGGATGGTTCACGATCTAAGAGAAATCAATAAGGTGACCATCCTAGAAACACCTTTGGTCCCCAACCCTTACACTCTGTTGTCCACCATACCTTCCGGAACCTGTTGGTACACCTTGATCGATCTCGCCAATGCATTTATGTCCGTCCCGATCCACCCCGATTGCCAGTACCTGTTCGCCTTCACGTTCCGAGGAAAACAGTACTGCTGGACTGTCCTACCACAAGGGGCACAAAACAGCCCAAATCAATTCACCCGATGTATGAGGCTTGTACTTGATGCATGGACGGTCCCACCAGGTGTGGCCCTGCTTCAGTATGTTGATGATCTCCTACTCTGTGCACCGGACAGACCTACCTGCGTTGCGGCCTCACTCAGCCTCCTTTGTTTTCTTGCAGACAGTGGGTGTAAAGCCAGTAAAGACAAATTACAGTTTTGCAAATCTCATGTTGTGTTTCTTGGTCACTACCTAGGTCCTGGTACAAAACACCTCACGCCAGAACGTACCAAGGTGGTGGAGGACATGCCACTCCCTACCTCCCATGCTCAGTTGCGGACATTTCTGGGGTTAGTTTCATATTGTCGGCCGTGGATTCACTCTGCCTCCATGACCATGCAGCCTCTGTACGACTGCCTGAGTTCCAAGCCATTTGCTTTGTCTCCGGAAGCCGAGTCAGCTTTCCATCAGCTGAAAATACAGATTACCAGTGCTCCAGCACTGGGTCTGCCAGACTATGATAAACCCTTCCAGATGTTCGTGACTGAGATGGCGGGACATGCTACTGCCGTCCTCACACAAGAGCATGGTGACAAAAAGCGCCCTGTAGCATACTACAGTGCACATCTTGATGCAGTAGCCAGGGGTTCACCCTCCTGTGTAAGAGCAGTTCTGGCTGTACAAGCACTACTTGAGAAAGCTTCTGAGGTGGTCCTAGACTACCCTCTTGTGGTCCTCACGCCCCATGACGTACATGGAATTCTGACACAGGTGAGCCGTAGACATCTTTCTCTTGCTAGACAGGTCAAAATGGAACTTGCAGTACACTCTTCATCCAATGTCTCATTTCAACGTTGCACAACTTTGAATCCGGCCACCTTACTGCCATTAGGTGACACTGATTCAAAAGGGGGAGTAAGCACAGGGGATCAACTTTTTGTCAATTCCCTAGGCGAAGAGGAAGCTTTTGACACCGAGCACCAGCATGACTGTGCTGCTCTGATGGAGCAGGAGACAGCTGGATTTGCTCATGTCACAGATAAGCCTCTCCTGAACCCCCACCTTGAAATGTTTGTGGATGGATCACGATACCAGAATGAGATGGGCAGATTTGTGACAGGGTTTGCTGTAGTATCAATGAATGAAGTACTGATAGGCCGCACCATGCCCCCACATATGTCAGCACAGGAAGCGGAGCTGTGCGCTCTGACCGAGGCCTGCAAGTTAGCCCGGGGAGTCACTGCTAATATCTACACGGACTCCAGGTACGCGTTTGGCGTTGCGCATGACTATGGGCCGATTTGGCGCGCGCGGAGCTTCCTAACAGCTCAAGGCAGACCGATAAAGAATGGTGAGGCAGTAAGTAGTTTAATGTCAGCTATCATGCTCCCGAAGCAGGTAGCCATAATAAAGGTAAAGGCACACACCCAAGGGGACTCCTTGGAAAGCAGAGGCAACGAGAAGGCAGACGGAGCAGCAAAGGCTGCAGCCCTGCTGGACTGGAGGGCACCCGTGTGCAGAGTTCAGACCAGGTCCTGCCCAGCGGAGGAGGATCCTGATCCCCCTGCCAAGGACCAGACCCTCTCTGTCCCACCACAGAAGGAGGTGGACCTACTCCCCTCAGGGCAAGAGCAGGAGCGCTGGGCAAGTGCAGGGGCAGTAAAAGGAAATGAAGGTTGGATGATGGGTTTCCGTATGTGTTTACCTGCGGCTGCCTATCCTAGTATGGCCCTTTTGGCTCATGGAAAGGTGCACGCTTCTCGTAATGCCATGGTAGCCCTGGTGGAGAAAATGTGGTACGCTCCGGGATTTGACAGGATGGCAAAGGCATACGTCAAGGCTTGTGAAATCTGTGCACTACACAACCCCGGTCAAGTAGTAAAGACCCCTCGGAAGTGCACTCCGCGACCTTTGTACCCCTTCCAGAGACTACAGATAGATTACATCCAGCTGCCCAGGTCAGGAAGGTATGAGTATGTCCTGGTATGCATTGACCTCTTTTCTGGGTGGGCTGAGGCCTACCCGGTCACGAAGGCCACTGCCCAGGCCACTGCAAAAAAACTTGTGTCAGAGTTAGTGTGCAGATTTGGGGTACCAGAGACCATTGAGAGCGACCGTGGTACTCACTTCACTGGTGAGGTAATGAAGGAAGTCATGTCCGCCTTAGGAGTAGAGCAGGCCTTTCACACCCCCTATCATCCGCAGAGCTCCGGAAAAGTAGAAAGACTCAATGGCACCCTCAAACTTAAGATACAGAAAGCCATGGTTGAAACAGGAAAACCTTGGCCCGAGTGCCTACCTCTGGCCCTCTACTCAGTACGAACCACGCCAAATAGGAAAACAGGACTGTCTCCTTATGAGATTCTCTTTGGCTCCGTGCCCAGGTTAGGACTGTATCACCCCCAAGCTCTATCCCTGGGTCATGATAAAGTTACTTCCTTTGTGCAGGACTTATGCCAAAAGCTAAAAATAACGCACGACCTAGTCTTCTCTTCTATTTCAGACCCTGATAGTTTGGAAGGATCCCACTCTCTGAATCCCGGAGATTGGGTGGTGGTAAAGAGACACGTCAGAAAGACTTTGGAACCTCGCTTTGACGGACCATACCAAGTGCTGTTAACCACTCCCACCTCGGTCAAGCTAGAAGGCAAACCCACTTGGTTCCATGCCTCACACTGCAAGAAAGTTCCAACGCCTCAGCACCACGAGGGGGGTGGAGAGTAAGCCCAACCCAGGGTGGGGGAGGAGGATGGCAACCTGGACACCAGCATTGATAGTCTGGATAGGTGTATTATTTACCCTTTGTTTTCTTGGACTACTCTCTTTTCGGGACAATTCCTCATCAACTGTCAATGTAAGAAGAAGATGGACTGTTTGGGCGGAAGGACACCCCAACATGTGGGAATACTTTGCAAAAGACGTACTGAATATTTCCCACATGTGCATGCCCAACCTGCGGAGTGGGGAAGATATTTTACGGACTTGCTTACTGTCTATCCCCACTCCAATAAAGACACTTCGCGATATATATTCAATAGTACATAACGATAGTGATGTAGAGGAGAGCAATGTTTTCCAGGAGAATACCTTTCTTAATGTATATGAATATTGTTCCATTGTGATGCGGTCAAACATACACTTTATGTTTCACATAAATGATAAGAGATTTGTTTAGATTCATGAAAACAATAATACATTTTAAAAAGTCAGATGTCGGCTGTGATCTTGGGACTTGTTCCGATCGCCATATTTGGGGTCAGGAAGGAATTTTTCCCTTTTATACAAGGATAATTGGCTTTTTCCTAAAAGGGTTTTCGCCTTCCTCTGGATCAACTCAGCCTCAAAATTCCCCATAATTGTCATTCCTGTGTGTGACTTCCTGATGTCCAAAATGGGGGAATGATAAGGGCCAATGGGGGCTGTAAAGAAATTAATAAATGTCGCTAATCAAAAAGGAGTTAATATATTTTGCTTAGTAATCTATTTGAATCAATAAGGTTGAATACTGCAAATATTCTATTCTGCTCTGAAGGACTCATGACTATTGAGTAATAGGCCAAACGTCTGATCTAAGTGGAATCAGGAAGTTAAGAGCAGATGTTCATAAATGTAGTGAGACATAGCCTAACCGCAAAGAAGTTGTCAGCTATTTCTCTATATTTACTAATGTACTAGTCTAAAAGTCATGTGAAATCAGCTATTTCTTGAATGTCATATATCAAGCCTAAATGTCAAAGTTTATTGAATGATTATGTCATTGTAAGATATAGAAGTCATGTGTTTTTATCAGATGAATGTATGTATCATGAGGTTACTCCTTGTATTACCAGAGGTCGCATCCCTGCGTGGGCGATCTTCTATATAAACTGAGACTATGCCAATAAAGACTTAGAGTTCATTACTTCATCATATACCGTGTGTATGGTCAGTACTTAGACTCTCAAAGGAGCGCTCCTCCTGCTTAGGTCAATTCGGAACCGACAACATAACTGATCAGTCTGTTTGAACAAATTAACCCTCGACACCATTAAAAAGTGTCATAACTACAGGATTACTTAGTTTCTCTTACAGTGTAGCATTATGAATAGTAGCATCCCCTTGAATCAGAGGCGTAACTTGAAGATTTGAGGCCCCAATGCAAAATTTGTAACAGGGCCCCCTAACTATAATGCTTTATTCATACTGCTAGGCTCCCTATATGGAGAATAGAGGCCTTATGGGCCCCCTAAGGCTCCTGGGCCCGGGTGCAACCGCATCCCCTATAGTTACGTCCCTGCCTTGAATGTTGTAGACGTGATGCAATGTCCTTGAGTCGCACCATTACATACAAGGCATACAAATGATTTTTAGGCTCAAGTTCAGCTTGTTAATTCTGTCCTCTTTCCTGCTGTTTATCCCCATTTAGGGATTGTATCCAACCTCTCAATGTTATTCTCGGTACGCCTTCAGTGACTTGTCATGAGCTTCAGTACACAGATGTTGAGGGGCTCCATAGTCACAGCGTATTTTTTCTTTCCCCTGTTTAAGTTTACCTCAATGAGCATGAATGCAGAAGTGTTTTTTTCCCTGTGCGACTCGGCGATTACGTGACCGCTGCGTGCCCCTTGTTACAGCAGAGCTACAGGATCCTAGCAGACCCAGATCAGCTCTGTTAGTGACTGATGTCACACTAGAGGGATGTTTTTCTCTGTAACTCGGGCTTCCAATGAAAGCAATGGGATGAAGGCAACCTCCGCAGGAATTTTCAGGGAAGCGCTATGACCAATCTGAGGCAGTGTTAGAGATGGGGTTACCACTGGGGACTGGAGGGTCTGGTTGTTGCGGGTTGCTCATCCTGGTGCTGCGGGAACCAAGGCTGGTGGCTCTGTCCAGGGTTCCCCCACTCTGGTTGTCAGTCGTGGGGGCCAGCGACGCACCCAGCGTCGTGCGCGGGCATGCCAGTCTGCTGGTCGGCGACGCAGTGCTCGGATCGATGTGCACCGCCAGGGGGAGGTGGCTTTATCCTTTCCTCCAGTCATCATGTGACTTCTCCCCGCCCTTCTGGGCGGGGAGGTCGACATATAAGCCCTGCTGGCTCAGACTTTAGTTGCCAGTGTTTGGTTTGGATTTGTTCTGCCTGCACCCGTGTTACTGACCCGACTATAGTGTTTATGACCTCAGCTGTTCCTTTGACTCTGTTTTTGCCCCTTGTACTCCGCACGTGTTTCTCCGATTTGACCATGCTTGCTATAACTACTCTCTGGTCTGTGTGGTTTTGCTTTCTGTCTGTTATTCGGTACTCACCACCGTTCCCCCAATCCCTCCTTCCTTGTGGTCCCTGTGATTAGAGCAGCGCAGGAACTGTCGACCATTTGTTGCCCTGGGGCCTAGCCCAGGGGGGCAAGTAGGTAGGGACACGGAAGAGGGCTGGCTTAGGGGTTCCCTGCCCATCTGCCCCAGCCGGTCTGTAACAGGCAGCGCTCAGCTGTCATTGATTGAATGGCAAAGTGCTGCCTCTGATTGGTCATAGAGCTCAGCCAATCAAAGGCAGCGCATTCAGGAGGCAGGGATTTTTAAATTCCCGGCCAGAAGAAATGCTACAGAAGAGTGCCAGGGAGCCAGGGAGAAGACGTGCCAGAGCCACGACAGCGCTGTTAGGTGATGTATATATATATTTTATAGCAGCTAGGGCTTATTTTCAGGGAAGGACTTATATTTCAGGCCCTTCCCCGAAAATTCCTGTGGTCGTTGCCTTCATTCCATTGCTTACAATGGGGCGGTAGCAGTGCTGTGCCCATTGAAAGCAATAGGATGGTATCGCGGTCCACTGCCACAGCTGTGAAGGCTGTGACAGGGGATTCTTTCGCCCCCGTAGGGAGTCCCGTCATCACTGAACACTGTCACAGTGTTCAGTGATGAGGGGACTCTCCTCGGGGATTCTTTATACGCAGCATGGACCTCACCGACACATGCATGTCCTATCTTTTGCAGGCGCCAGTATTTTGCGCCTGTAAAAAACGGACATGTGAACACATCATAGGATACCAATGGTTCTAATAGACGCGGGTTTTTTTGCGCACATAGACGCGCAAAAAAATGCTCGCCGAACCTCGGCCTAACTGTGGAATTCTTTAATGAACTGTATGAGCATCACATAGAATGTGTGCTATCCCTGCGAACAGGGGTCCCGCGTCCATCTCCTCGGTGCACTGTGGGTTCACTGCATTCCCTCTAATGACTGAGTGGACCAGTGGCTGAACATGCACAGTGTTGCTCCATTCATTTCGGTAGGGCTGACAGAAATAGTGGTGAGGTGGGTGATAAAAAGTGCCCTTTAAAACAACATCTGATGACAGTATTTTGCACCCTACTAAGCAAGCTCAAAATTATATAAAAACTCCACCAAAAAGTGTCAAAGCACTGATTTTAGCCTTATGATTACTGGCACATCACAGGAACAATGTGACCACCTCTCTTCCAGGCTAACGTGCGCCAGATCCCTCAACAGCATAAATACTGTTGAAGGTGACAAACAAAAGAAGGTTGCACTGGAAAAATATAGGAACTGTTCAGTAATTAAATCATGCTTGGCGTGACCTTGATGCTCCACTAACTTTTTGCTGACACAGGTATGTTTCTAAAGAAGAAGAACAGGGGCCTCGTGATTATGGCATTCAGCCCAAATGGTAGATTTTTCAATGTATTCATGATTGCAAAATAATAGATCTTCCCCGCGTTAAAAAGATATTTATCTTTACTGTTATAGGATGCATCAATTTAGAAGAAAAGGGCCCAAACTGCACTTGATGACACATTTTTGCACTAAGCATGTTACACCCACATCTGTTTACACCACCTCATAATGCACATTTCTAAGCTGGCATTGTTGGCTCTCCTGACATGTCTCTCTTATGTACCACATGTATTTCTGAGAAAACAAAAATTCTGGATAACCTTTTCTTTGAACTCTGCTGTTCCTCGGTTATCCCTCCTCAATATTTATGAAGAAATTGACAGCTGGGCATTAACATTACCCATGTGAATAATGTGTGTCTCTACTAAGTCTGATACTGCCCAATCAGTGCTGACCATATTAAAGACACACCTACTTGACAAAAGACATAGTGACACCAAGTTATACCTAACCAGGAGTAATAGCAGTGAACGGCATATTTTGCCCCTTTTTTTAAAGTCTTCAGAACTGTCAAAGTAGAAGCAAAACTGTTGAGATTCATAATAACTTTGGAACAAGTCATGTTTTCCACCTAGTTATCAAATGGTGCCTTAGAATATTTTCTCATTGTGTATTCAAATGGCACATTCCTGAGGCAGATACACAATTCCTTTCAACGTGCTTTGGTTGTCAATGAGCTGCTGAAAGCAGGAGGAATGTCTAACCAAGAGGGTTCTTTGTTTGCTTGGAAGGCCACAGTTCTCACAGTAGAAAAAACAATGACTTTGTATTACTTGTGTAAGACTCGCGAATCCTACCTAGAGACTTAGGATTGTGTTAATTTAATCATTAAAAAGCTTTTCTACATCAGACGCTGCTTGAAAGTGACATTCACTCATTTTATTAGACTATACGCAGCACAAAGTCGTTAATTCAAAATGTTATAACAAAATACTATTTCAAGAAGAAATGTTACATACCCTGTTTCCCTGAAAATAAGACATACCCTGAAAATAAGACATAGCATGATTTTCCAGAATTTTTGAGGATGCAAAATGATTTTTCAGGCTTTTTGAAGATGCTTGAAATATAAGCCCTACTCCAAAATTAAGCCCTGCTAACAGTTAATTTAAAAAGTCAATTTAAAGTTCAAAAGAATTTTATTGTTCTGCCATGCATGTATAATGAACACATTGCTATTTTGAAGATATCAACAAATAAACATAAAAATACCCGTTCATTGTCTTCATTATTCTTAGTGCAATCTAATCTTTAAGGCAGTTTGTTTTTTCAATTAAACAATTCTGAGCAATCACATAGTATCTAAATCTACTACTACAATTAAAGGAGATGTCTCGAGGAAGCAGTGAATTTTTTTTTTTGCCCAGTCCCCCTAATTAAACATACATTACTAATTACCCCTGTAAATTACTTTCCTAGCTGGTTTCTACTTACCGTTCCAGCGTTTCAGCAACTTATAAAACTTTTTCCCAAGATGGCCGCCAGCTCTTTTCGCATCGCTTGCTGTAGCCCGACGTGCGCGCTCCCGAGACGCTACCAGCTGTGTCTCCATGGCAACCAGACGCCCCGCAGCCGCCGACCGGACCCCTGGAGTGAACACCGCCGACCTGTCACCCACCGCCAGGCAGAAGGTAACCGGCGCAGCCCCCCCCATCACAGCCCCCCCCGGCCCAGCGACAGCCCCCCCCCCCGGCCCAGCGCTAGTTCCCCCATCGCAGCGGCAGCCCCCCCGGCCTAGCGACAGCCCCCCCATCACAGCGGCAGCCCCCCCGGCCTAGCGACAGCCCCCCCATCGCAGCGGCAGCCCCCCCGGCCTAGCGACAGCCCCCCCCATCACAGCGGCAGCCCCCCCGGCCTAGCGACAGCCCCCCCCCATCACAGCGGCAGCCCCCCCGGCCTAGCGACAGCCCCCCCCCCCCGGCGCAGCCCGGCGCAGCGGCAGCCCCCCCGGCCCATCACTTACCAGGACAGCTGGACGGCGGGACAGCTGGGCGGCTTCTCCGGACAGCTCGGCAGCTCTGCACCTTCCTCTAACAGAGGAAGGTACAGAATGGCCGCTCCAGCGCGCTCCCGAGCAGTGACAGCTCGTCTGCGCATGCACAGAAGAGCTGTAGCGGGGAGCACACTGAAGCGGCTCGTGCTGAAAGGAGAAGACCGGCCAGCGCAAGCGCGTCTAAAAAAGCAAGCTGCCAGCGAATTTAGACGGAACCATGGAGACGGGGACGCTAGCAACGGAACAGGTAAGTGAATAACTTCTGTATGGCTCATATTTAATGCACGATGTATATTACAAAGTGCATTAATATGGCCATACGGAAGTGTATAGACCCACTTTGTTTCGCGAGACCACCCCTTTCAGTACAAACTTTTAGTGAACTGGTAAAATCAAATGAATATGGAGTAGAGTTAGAAATGAAGTAATGTAGGGGAGAGGAAAAAGAACAAGAGGGAGGAGATAGAGATAGGTATGACGGGTAGGGGAGGGGAAAGGAGGGAGGGGTGTGGGGTGATGGGAGAAGTAGTCCGGTCTGTGTCTTATGGAAGTAAGCGTATATAACTAGTGGTCTCTTAGTTTTGTTATCCTGTTGTCGTAGTTGTAAGTGTGTTTAAAAAGTCAATTTAAATAGTGTCCAGGCAGCTATACATGTAAAAAAGTTAACCTTTTTGAACAAAAATTAATATAAGACACTGTCTTATTTTCGGGGAAACACGGTAGTACAAAACACATGTTTTAGAGTGTCCAAAAGTATACAAAATATCCAGAAACATATATACAGTACATTGTGGTAGCCTGGAATAAAAATAAATAAAAAATATGACTTTCACATCTGTGCTTGGGGTTCTGCTTTCCTGCTCTGTTCAGGAAGCAGGAAAGGGGAATCCCCGCGGCTGAATGGAACTGAACTGCTCCGGACAGACCCCACTGATATAATGGGGTCTGTTCGCTTTCCACCCAGCTGCTTGGCATTTGGGCAGAAGAAAAAGTGCTGCATGCAGCACTTTTTCTTCCGATATTTTGAGCCAGATCTGTGGTGGAAGCTCTGACCTGACGTTCCAATGCAGATGTGCCACCAGTCTTAGAAGCCACGGGTTCCAACTCACATGGTCACATGATGCAACTGTATCCTGAAAGATAACTATAATGTAGATACCGGTGGGGAGGCTATATGCCCCACACTTTATAGAATTTTTCTGGGAACCTCCTGCCTTTATCAACAAATTGGGCATATTTACTTAAAGGGGTTGTCCCGCGAAAGCAAGTGGGGTTATACACTTCTGTATGGCCATATTAATGCACTTTGTAATGTACATTGTGCATTAATTATGAGCCATACAGAAGTTATCAGAAGTTATTCACTTACCTGTTCCGTTGCTAGCGTCCTCGTCTCCATGGTGCCGTCTAATTCTCAGCGTCTGATCGCCGGATTAGACGCGCTTGCGCAGTCCGGTCTTCTTCTTTTCTGAATGGGGCCGCTCGTGCCGGAGAGCGGCTCCTGGTAGCTCCGCCCCGTCACGTGCCGATTCCAGCCAATCAGGAGGCTGGAATCGGCAATGGACCGCACAGAAGCCCTGCGGTCCACTGAGGGAGAAGATCCCGGCGGCCATCTTCACCAGGTAAGTAAGAAGTCACCGGAGCGCGGGGATTCAGGTAAGCACTGTCCGGTTTTCTTTTTTAACCCCTGCATCGGGTTTGTCTCGCGCCGAACGGGGGGGCTGTTGAAAAAAAAACAAACCCGTTTCGGCGCGGGACAACCCCTTTAAGGCCCATTTACACGCAACGATTATCACTAAAAAATCCATCGTTGAAGTGAATATCGTTGTGTGTAAATGCTCCCATCTTTCGCTCTTCAGCTGAACGATGATTTTTAGGTGAGCATAAAATCCATTGTTCAGCCAGAGAGTAAATAACACAGACCGTATGCTGTGTTTGCTGTCCATAGTGCTGTATTCTCCATGGGAGCACAGATTACATTGTATTCAGCAGAAAGCCCTTGGCAGAACAAAGGAGCTGAATGCAGAGAACAGACTACCTGCTGTTCTCTGCATACAGCTCCTAGAGGCTTGTTTACATACAAATGAAGGTGATAACCTATCTTTTGAATGATTATCTTTGTGTGTAAATGGGCCTTTAGAAAGGAGTATGAAACACTGGTCCAAGAGCCCATTTACATGCAAACATAATCATTCAAAAGGTTTTTTGAGCAACTGTTTTGAATAAAATGCCAATGGACACTAATGTCCATTAGCAGCTTATAACGTTCATTTGCATGTAAATGAGCCTCCAGAGCTGTATGCAGAGAACAGCAGGTGGTCTTTTTTCTGCTTCCAGGTCCATTGTTCTGTCACGGGCTCTATGTTGAATACAATGTAATCAGCAGCTCCCATGGAGAATACAACACCATGGACAGCAAACAGCATGCAGTCTGTGTTATCTTCTCTCCAGCTGAATGATGGATTTTATGCACAGCTAAAAATCATAGTTCATCAGAAGAGTGAAAGATGGGAGCATTTACACACAATGATTATTGCTCAAACAATGGCTTCTGAACAAATTTTAAGCGATAATCGTTGCGTGTAAATGGGCCTTAAGTAAGCTGTGCATTGGCATTCCTGCCACAAATGTATTAAGAGATGTGTGCCTCTTAATACATCCGTCACATCTTGTGGTACCCCCATGCACCAGATGAAAACCTAGGTAAGCTCTGCTCCAAGATGCCGTAGGTCTCTGCTATAATGTACCCACTTTTTGGGGTGCATTATAGTAAATGTGACGGGCCACACATAATAACTGAAATGTTCCTCTGAAACATTCCTGGATAATTAGGGTGGCTATGCACAACTACCTGTGAGACTGTACTGTGCATTAGACAAACCCAGGAGAAATTGCTGTTGTGACCAGAGACTATTTGGGAACCTGAACCAGTTCCTCTATTACAGTTATGTTCAAGAAAGTTGCCCTATGCAAGTTACAGAGATTGTAATCACAATGCTGTGTGCTCTCCCCAAAACAGATAGTAGCCTTCAATTTGTCAGTCCTGCTAAGGGACTGTTTGTTGCTAGTGATGACAGACAAGCATAGTATGCCCATTAACAGACTGTACACCTTGTGATTGTAACCATAAAGCTCTATGCCTTCTGTGCAATAAGGTTAGTCAAGTTTATTACGCCACCATTGCACCACACCCCGAGATGGTTTTAGTTAAAGAGTGGCAAGAGGTAAAATTAAACATGGGGCCCCAAATCTTTAAATATTGTACCAACATACTAATTCAGTTCAGTTAGATCAGTGAATTAAAACAAATATAGAGCGGCACCTTGGATTAAGAGTTTAATTAGTTCCGTGACAGTTCTTAACCCAAAAAACTCTTTTGTCAAATCAATTTTCCCCATTGAGATGAATTGAAACGCCAATAATCCGTTCCGGACCTCCCTGAAAGAGGGGATTTGTATACTGCAATATTTTAACCAAAAATAAGCCCTAACTACACTACATGTAAAAAAACAAACATCAATACTCACCTACCGCTGTGTTCCAGTCCTTGCGTGGGTCTCTGTCGCTGCTGCTGCAGCCTGCCATGTCCTCCTTCACACCAACAGAGCATTTCTTCCTGGAAGCGGGGCTTAAAATCATCATAGCAAAAATTCAGGAGAGAGCCTGCTCGCAAGTCAAGAAGCTCGCAAACTAAGGCACTCGCAAGCCAAGGTAAGACTGTAATTATATTTTACCAAAATTCTCAAATGTAATGCAAGGGCAGACAAAAAAAATAAAATAGTCAGCAGCCTACACTGCTCAGCACATAAACGAAAATCCAACAGAAAGCAGTCAAGATAGCTTTTGTGGCTTCCCTCACCCGCCACCACTTAACAGTGTGCTCCCACTTTGCGTGCATGCTGACTGGGGTGGATTAATTGCACCGTGAACCCAGTCTAAAGTTTTGATGATGATTAGATTTTAGTGTGAATTCTCTATGGATTTCACCACTTCATTTGTTATCAGTGTATGGATAACTTTTCTTGAAGTCTCATCTACTTTGCTGCTACTGTAAAATACTACAGATTTTGCGCAGACAATTCCATTGCAGACAATCTGCAGCGCATCCACTTCCTGTAAACATATGCCCCCACCCAGTGTATATGATATGTATTTTTGTATGTGGATTTTCTATGTATTTTTATATGCAGCATATAATAGTTCAAGCAACATGGATGAGAGTTCAAAAAAATCGCATCCAAAAACTATGGGAAAAATCCACAGTGTTATATGCCCCACACTGAGTGGATATGCCCCACACTGAGTGGATTTTAAATCTACAATCTGTCAATTTATGCTGTGGATTTTCACTGCAGATCTTATTCTCTTCAAAGTGGTGAAATCCATAGAGAACTCACACCAAAATCTGCGGCGAATCAAGTTGTTACACATACATTTTGTTATGTGTGCTGCTGGGATATGTAGTTCTATGCAGTTACTCGACAAGAGCGATGCTCGTTCGAGTAACTGCCTTGACCGAGCGTGCTCGCTCATCTCTAATATACACCCATATAGACAATTTTACACATACATACATTTCACATATGTACCCAGACATACTTTTATACACACATAAAAATATATACATGCTTACAACATGGAGTGATCATCTTTAGCGGGAGAGGTGCAGATACCCGCTGCAGTCAGAGAGGAAGCTAATGCTTTGAAAGGAGACACTGCTCTCCTTAGTGGTGTAGAGTGGAGGCATGGCGAGACGCACTGTAACCATCACACTGTGAATTCTGTGGCATCCTAAAAGACTCGGTGTTTGCGGTACTGAATAAGAATGATGTTCTGCAGCGCCAGCGCTGCTGCTGTACATTGTATTCAGGGCAGGCATAGAGACTTCCAATCTTCTGCACCTGCCTCCCAGTGCACGTTTCAGCTGCAGCGCCACAGCTGAAAAGCAGTGGCTGGCGGCACTAAAGGCAAGGTACCCCTTTGTGGATGGTGCCCTGGGCAATTGCCCAGTTTGCCCCCTCTAATGCCGACCCTGACTACACCTAACACTGACCCTGTTACATGCTGCTGAATAATCTCTGGCGTAGGCAATGGACAAAATTGGGGAGCATATACCTTGCAGTACCAAAGAGAAGACGTCATGGAAGGAGGAGGATCCCGGCTGCACACTGACATCATACTGTGCTTGAAAAAGACTCTGTAGGAGTTGAAATGTTGCTGCCCCATTTTTATGGATTAAATAAAAACAATAGCTTTTTGGAAGACCAGTGGTGCTGCTCCGTTTTTCTACAATCATACAGTGCGCCGGGATCAGTGCCACTGAGTGAATACCGGCCGGGAAGCTGCAGCACCCCTAACGGTATTCACTACCAAGGTGAGCAGCATGTGGCACGCGTGCCAGCAAGGAGGGCTCTACATGCCGCCTCTGGCATGCGTGCCATAGGTTCGCTACCACTGAAATAGACGGTGAAGAGATCTCTGTATTGTCCCCTGATATAGCTATACATAGTTATTAGAGCGCCCCCTTGTTACAGTCCTGGGTATAAATAGATGCTGGGAGAGATCTCTGTATTGTCCCCTGATATATTATACATAGTTATTAGAGCGCCCTCTTATTACAGTCCTTGGTATAAATAGATAATTGGAGAGATCTCTGTTTTGTACCCTGATATATTTATACATATATATTAGAGTGCCCCCTTGTTACAGTCCTGCTGCCTCTTGGAAACCGCCAAGAGAGGAACACATGTGGCTGCAGGATGTCCTGAACATATCGCTGAGCTGTCATTGTTCCTCCTACCACTACTAGGGGTGATCGACTGTCGTATGCGATGGCCTCCCAGACCATCACACCAGCAGAAGGTCTCCAGACACGAACAAGGCCATCGTCAGCACCCAAACTAAACCTGGATTCATCACTGAAGGCAATCCAGTTCCACTCCGTAGCGTCTGGTTTCGTTTTTTACTAAACCAATGCAGACAGAGGTGAAGGTGGCTGTCAAAGGCTATACATGTAATGGGTGCCATGAGACCAAATGTCCTTCTGCCCAGCACCTGGAAATGGTTCCGACAAACACTGAGGTGTAACGATGGCGCCTCCTGTCTCTGGATGGAAGACAATGAAACAGTTGGAGCTGCTAGTGCTTGTCGGACGATCAGATGCTCCTCTCTACTGGTGGTCTGTTGGTGGTCCTGAGCCCGGTCACTTTGTGTGCCCTCACGTATCTAACAGTCTGGTCAGAACGGCCCTGGTGGGGGACAATTCATCGATACGACCATCCAGCTTCTCACATCCCAATAATGCGCCTCTGGTAGTGGGGTGAAATCTCTTCTCTGCATCGTAGAGGCGTCTAGTGATCAACAAGCTCTACACAAGCGGAAGGATCCACTACACACAAGTAAGGTGACCAGATTTTCCCAGGATCAAAGCTGTGAACTGGAAGCTGGGGAGCACTGACTGCTGGGAGCCTTTAGAGGAGGTGAGGGGGAACGCCGCATAGTATGAAATCAACTAAGGGTACACGGTTGATTTCCAGTCAAAATCTGCACCAATGGTATGGATTTTGACTGTTTCTTGGATGCGGAAATGCTGCAGAATTTGCTATGGAAATTTCCACTGTGGACATTCCGCAGCATTTTCCGCCACTTGTAAATATACTGTAAATCAGCTTGAGGAGAGTGGCCTCAGTAGTAATAGTGTTCCCTATATCAGCCCCAATAGTAATGGTGTTCCCTATATCAGCCCCAGTAGTAACAGTGTGCCCTATTTCGGCCTCAGTAGTAATAGTGTGTACTATATTGGCCCCAGTAGTAATAGTGATGTCCACAGTGGTCCCACTAGTAATGCTGACCCCTATTATTAAGGCAAATAGAAGAGGTGTCAAACCGCAATGGAGGAATTATTATGGGGGGCTTTAATTATCCGGATAAAATATGGGAAGATGAAACCTGCAAATCTCACAGGGCGATACGTTCTTGAGAACAATTAAAGTTAACTACCTTACACAACTTGTATGGGAAGCAACTAGAGGGTGGGCCATCCTGGCCATTCTGGACTTATTATTAACTAACAAACCGGACAAAATCACGGGGGTGCAGGTTGAGAGACACTTGGGAAATAGTGACTACAATATAATTATGTTACGGACCGGCTGGGGCAGATAGTCAGGGACCCCCTAAGCCAGCCCTCTCCCGTGTCCCTACCTATTTGCCCCCCTGGGCTAAGCCCCAGGGTGACAACTGGGCGACATTCCCGGTGCTGCTCTAATGACAGGGACCCCAAGGAAGGAGGGACAGGGGGAACGGAGGTGAGTATTGAATAGCAGATAGGAACCAAAATCACGCAGACCAGAGAGTAGTCGTAGCAAGCAGGGTCAAACCGGAGAAACACGTGCGGAGTACAATGGGGCAAAAACAGAGTCAGAGTCAAAGGAATAGCCAAGGTCATAAACACTATAGTCAGGTCAGTAACGCAGGTGCAGGCAGAACAAATTCAAACCAAACACTGGTAACTAAGTCTGAGCCAGCAGGGCTTAGATGCAGACCTCCCCACCCAGAAGGGCGGGGAGAAGTCACATGATGACTGGAGGAAATGATAAAGCCACCTCCCCAATTGGCGCGCACCGACCCGATCACTGCGTGGCTGATTAGCAGACAGGCGTGCCCGCGCACAACACGGGGCGCACCGCTGGCCACCACAACTGTCCACCAGAGTGGGGGAATCCCGGACAGAGCCGCCAGGCTGGGCCCCCACAGCGCCAGGATGAACAGCCCGCAACAACTGGACCCCGGAACCATCAGTGGTATCCCCATCTCTAACAAATTAATTTCCAGTTGTCATTTAATAAGAAGCCTTATCATGGAGCGACAAAAAAACTAAACTTTATGGTTCAAAAAGTATTTTCTTTTCTTTGGCAATAAAGAATTTACATAAAAATCCAGTGGTTTACATTTGTCACCACATTCATTTATCTGAACAATGAAACAGAGTTCCAAAGACCAATCCCCTTTTCTTTGTACATCAGATATAATCAGACCGCATCTTAGGAACTACTTATCTCCCCTTTTGGGCAGAAGGGGCTGTAGAAAAGACACAAATCTGGCTTATTCAAACACCAAATATACCACTTATACATATATTATACTACTATACAGTAACATGGGAGAGAAAGAGAAAAGAAAAAAAGAGCTAAGAGAAACAAAGATAGAGGGAAAAAAGGGAACGAGAAAGGGGAGGGGGTGGGGTTATGAAGGGTAACCGGCCTAGCCACTTTCCGACTATTATCCTCCAGTGTTCAGCCAACCTGACATACATTACAAGTCATTCGGGGGAGAGGGAAAAACTAAACTTTAGTAAAGCAAAATTTGATCAGCTCAAAACTACTATCGGTAAAAGTAATTGGGATAATGTTCTGATAAATATCAGTACAGACGACAAAAGGGAGAAGTTTAAAAAACATCCTAACGACCTCATGTGAGCAGTTCATACCCTTTAAAATTAAAAGAACTACAAGTAGAAGGAAACCAATGTGGCTTGACAAGACTGTAAGGGGGGCAATAAACGGAAAAAATATATATTTATCAACGACCTGGCTGCACAGTAAAATATCAATATTTACAGATGATACAAAATTATACATGGTAATTAATACAACCGAGGACAATGTACGGCTGCAAACGGACCTAGATAAGCTGGGGGCTTGGGCAGAAGAATGGCAAATGAAGCTCCATGTGGATAAATGTAAGGTTATGTACATGGGCAGGAGAAACGGATGTCACCAATATACACTAAATGGGGCACTGCTAGGGAAAAGTGAGATGGAAAAAGACCTGGGGGTACTAGTGGATTGTAGATTTAACTAGAGCAATCAATGCCAGTCAGCTGCTGCAAAAGCAAATAAGATGTTGGGGTGCATTAAAAGAGGTATAGGGGCGAGGGCCGGGAACATTATCCTCCCACTATATAAGGCACTTGTCAGGCCTCACATGGAATACTGTGTACAGTTCTAGACACCGGTGCTCAGGAAAGATGTAGCAGTGCTTGAGGGGGTTCAAAGAAGGGCAACTAAACTAATACATGGAATGACGGGACTGGAATACCCAGAGAGGCTATCAAAATTGGGATTATTTACCCTGGAAGAAAGACGGCTAAGGGGCGACCAAATAACCACGTATAAATACATGAGGGGACAATACAAGGATCTCTCCCAAGATCTGTTTATACCCAGGACTGTGACTTTAACAAGAGGGCGTCCGCTACGTCTAGAAGAAAGCAGGTTTCATCGCCAACATAGAAGGGGGTTCTTTACTGTAAGAGCAGTGAGACTGTGGAACTCTCTGCCGGAGGAAGTGGTGATGGCAAAATCCATAGAGGAGTTTAAGAGGGGGCTAGATGTCTTTCTAGAGCGCTACGATATTACAAGATATAGGCATTAGGTGACCAGCGGGGTTGTTGATCTCAAATGTTCATCCAGGGATTACTCTGGCTGCCATTTTGGAGTCAGGAAGGAACTTTTTCCTCCATAGGAGCTAAATGTCTCGCTGGTTGTTTTTGCCTTCCTCTGGACCAACAAGCGTAGGTTAAACCAGGCTGAACTGGATAGCCATTGTCTTCATTCAGCCCAACATACTATGTCTCACGGGTGACAGAGATATCTCAGCTGAGTTTTATGCAATATTGCTGTGTTTTCTCACGGCGATATATAGTGATTTTGTGGCGCTACAAAGTCAATTTTTTTCCTCACAATGTAGCAGCCAACACAACATCGCTCATGTGAAGGAACCCATTGGACTGCACGGGCTTCACATACATGCGATCTGTAGCGCTGTCACATCGCGAGAAAATCATGCGATTTTGTCACCCGTGTGAAAGCGGCCTAAGGGAGCCCTAAATGCACATCTTTTTGGAGAGGTCTACCATATTCCCCGATCTAACGGGTCGCTCACACCAGCGTATCTTTGCTCCATATTAGTCACACAATTTTTGTATTCAAATAAACTTATTTTTCACCAACATGCGATTCCATAAAAAACTATGCTGCGCGTCCCATTCTGGTGCGTATTACACACTGCAATAGGCCACTGAAGAGAACGGATCGCTGCGGATACACGTTGAATATGCAGGAAATCGGCGTATTCAGGAATATTTGCGCAACAAATACACGGGCCTTTCTGCGAATTTTTTTTGCATGCGCAAATATGCGCTGTATTTGTGCGCGCCAAAACTCAGAGCAGCGATCAGAATACGCAAGGGGAAGCAATTTTCGGTTGCATAAATATGCAGCGTATTTATTCAGCCTTATGCCGTGTAAAGGAGCCCTAACTGTTCGCCATGTCCCCGCCTCAATGCTCCCCCTGTAATCCTGACCCCCTTTTCCCCACCCCATCTTATCTGTTTATTCACAAGCATGGCTGCGGTTCGACTCCCACAACTGAAGACTGGGCTCAAATGCGCTTATTTGAATTTCGTATTACGCATGCGATGTATGCACATATAACACGCAGTAATTTGCAGCACTTCAAATACATTGATTTTTACTGTTCCATTCACACTTGTATCATACGTGTGTAATAAGGAATGCATGTTCTATTTTACCGCATATTCCACGCGCAATTACATTCTGTATGTGCGCTGTTTTTATGCAACGTTGCTAAGAGACAATTAAAAGTAGAAACCAGGAACTGAGTTTGTGAGATCGGCGAGCAGGCAGCGCCGCCACGGTAGAAGGCTGCGTTTTTTACAGATCCCTTTACCATATGTTCGTGTGCGCCCGGCCTTATGTACATATGTGCAGTACCCCATGTGTATAACTCGTTATAGCGCCCTCACCCCGGCTGGACAATATGGGCAGCAGTGTAATACTATATGTCGCCGCTCACTGGGTGTTTTCTCGTTTTCTGCGGAATATGTAAGCGCTGCACTAATAAACATTATTATAATATGGGGTTTCCCATTCTCTCCTCCATGCTGCCTCCGACCACTAGGTGTCGCTACAACTAGCAGTTCCGAGTACGCAGCGCTGCCATGACGTCACCCGCTTTCCGAGGTCAGATGGAAATACAGTTTTTAGCTTCCGGGTTAAACGACAACGCTCACCCGGAAGCGGAAAGGAGTCCGCTTGTAGTGTTTCCCCCGGTGTTGGCGCTGTGCAGTTCGCTGTCTCTGGATTGTTTCAGTTTTTTCCCGATCCTGCGGAGGATAACTGTTAGCGGCCACCATGTACGACGGGGAGGAGGGTAAGAGGCCGCCCGGGGCACGGTGTGAGGGGAGCAGACATGGCGGGTCAGGTGATAACAGTGTTGTTTCCTTCCTAGATATGCAATATGATGAGGATGATGATGAGATCACGCCAGATTTATGGCAGGAGGCCTGCTGGATTGTTATAAGGTAAATCAGCAGTGAGCTGCCACAGTCCGCCATGGAGCGAGGGTCTGGCACCTCCTGACCACCCTGAGACCGCAGAGCACAGTAGAAAGGACGCTGATGTATAACCGACACGTTATTCTCATATCCACTCCCATTTCCACTCTGTATTGAGTTTTATTTTTGGCTCTCTCCAGTAATACACTGCAGTACTTCTACGTCCCATTGTATTATGCCTGTCTGTGCCCTATCAACAGGCTTTGCACCTACTAGGCTCATGTCCATATTGCAGACCTGGGGGTCCCTTTGTTACAGCCCCAGTTGTCATTGGCACCCTACAATTGCCTTGTGGGGGCATCAGAGGGATTCCCCCCCCCCCTCCCCCCCCATCCTCCTTCTCTCTTTCTGTAAAACCACTTGGGTGCTATTGATTGCAGTATCTAAGCTGTCATTGCCGGGACTGGAAGCCGCTGCTCTGCCGCCTGTGTAGTGGCCTGTACTTGTAATTGCAGCTCTCATTGAAAACAATGGGACCCCAGCCTGCACTCCATTGGAGCTGCGCTCTTTATTGCGAGCGCCGGCCGCTACACGGGGATCAGGGCAGCGTCTTCCGCCCCGACCCTGGTGAAGTCTATAGCAGTTGTCAAGGGGCATTATTCCAGCGTGGTGTAAAAATGCTACAATGTAGAATAATACCCCCTGACAACAGTTATGACTCTGCCCGTAACTGTGGCCTTTGAGTTGGCTGGAAAGTTTTTGAAAACTGAAACTTCCACCAATCGCTAAAACGAAGTGGCAGAAGCGCTGCGTCCGTTCATCTGTCATTGGACTACATAGACTTTCTTTGGAGCTCTTACGTCTCTCTGAGCAGTGATGGAGATTGCCGGACAGGCGCAGTGCTGAGATGAGTGCTAATGTCTGTTCGATCCAGCGATAGTTGGGGATTTCAGCATCTGGGACACTCGCCAATCAAAACTTACGAGATGTCAGAAGTCTACAAAACAAGTTTAGTTAGTGTGCGTTCACATGGGCGGTAAGATCTCGTGAGGGGGGGGGGGGGGGTGTTGTGAGACGCACAATGGTAGAACCCACTCTTTTCAATGGGTGTATTTTATATGGGTGATTTTTCTTTCCCAACGATGCTGCGAGACGGAAGGATTGCAGCCTTTTCTATTTTCGTGCAAGTCTTGCATGAGGATAGACTGTGCAGATGTGGGGTCTCCCGCATACGGACGGAGTGTCCGTGTCCTATGTGGTGCGAGTCGTGCGTGAGAATGTCAGGCGTGACTCGTGTGAATGCACCCCAACACTTTTAAGAAGGAAGAAGTTCTATTTACGCGCACAGCAGACTCGTTGTGCGACTGCTCTGTTCTTCTGGAGCTGAGCTGTAGGAAGTCAGATGATCGCTGGCACCAATCAGAGGCCACAGTGTCACTGCCCTGAACTCCTGGCATCATGGTGCCCATGATGGCGCTGATGCCAGGAATTCGCATGGTGATGCTGCAGTGGTCACCTAACTTCTGGCGGCCATCCATGCCAGGAGACGGGTCGGTGGGAGCCGCTCAGCGCTGAAGACAGGTGAGTATGCTTTCTTTTTTCTTTTATCTCCTGCCCCGATGTTAAAACATTTTTTTTTGTGTCTCTTTTAAAGTTATCGTTTGAAGCCGTAATCTTTTAGTCAGGAGCGTTGGATGTTCTATTGAAGTGCCTGGCTTTGGTTTGATCCCGATTATGTCAAGAAGCCATGGAGGTAGAAACAAGACTTTTACATGACATGTTGACTCATTTTAGTATTTGTTTTGCCTTTCTTGTCTCTTCAGTTCTTACTTTGATGAAAAGGGTTTGGTGCGGCAACAGCTTGATTCTTTTGATGAGTTCATTCAAATGTCTGTGCAGAGAATTGTGGAGGACGCCCCCCCGATAGATCTACAAGCTGAAGCTCAGCACACCACGGGAGAAGTAGAAGAACCGGTGGGTTTCAGTAATGGTGGAATAATCTACTTCTAAATCACTTTGTGTTCTAGTAATATACTTTGGTCCCGTGCAATAGCAAATGGCAAAGTTTTGTGTATGTGCAAATCATAACCTACTGCAGTCTCTAAGGCCGAACTCACAAGAGCGTAATTTAATTGCGTATTACGAGCACGATGTACGCGGTGAATGGACTCAATGAAAGTACATTGCTTCTCATTGACCCACTCACGGTTTTTATTGCATAAATTATGCACATAAAAAGGAACGCAGCATGTTTTATTTTACCACGTATAACGCATGATAGAGCACTATTATCTATGGGCGCGTAATGCTGTACATACGTTATTACATTGCACATGTGCGGCATTTATATGCAACATCACTCAGCGACAGAGTGGGAAATTAAAAAATAGAAAGAAAAAATAAATAGTCACGCTGCACATGACAGTTTGCATGAAATATGCTGCCGTGTGCAGTGCTAGATCGGTGCCCTACGCAGCAACATGCCGACTCACAGCGGTTTATACATATGCTGCATAACTAGAGTTACACAAGCTACAGTTTTGTACGTTACTTGCCAAATGGCAGCCGCGTAAAGACTGGTGACTTCGGGTTCATAATAAAACTGTTCAGTGCAAGTTTTTTTTACGCCATGTTCACAAGCAAATTCACCACAAAATTTATGGTTTGAGCAAAGTAGGCGAGATTTTCAAAATCTTATCCACACGCTGTAGAAAAAAATCCACACTTAGGCCTCGTGTCCCCTGGCCTGCATGGTTTCTCCATGCAAAATCTAGCAGCTCATTTCACCCGGCCCGCAGACACGAGGCCAGAAAATACATTATACTCGCCTGTCCGGATGCTGCGGGGCTCTCCTCCGTGCAGGCCGGATCTTCTTGCTTATGCACGGCGGATGCGTTCGGGACGCCGGTGGTGGCGTGCCGCATACATGCGCCACTTCTTCTTTTTTTTTTTTTTTTAACTCCTGCTTTCTCGCTGTCCATAGCATGGACATATATTGCTCATTGAGCGCTATCTAGCTTGTAAAGGAGAAGGAAAAAGTGGTTAACTGCGTCTGTCCTCTCCTTCGGGTCCTCAGTAGTGATAAGCAAACGTACCCGTTTAGGGCTATTTCGCAATCGAACTTTTTTCGAGTAACTGCCTACTCGGGTGAAAAGATTCGAGGGGTAGCAGTGGGGAACAGGGGAGAGCTCTCTCCCCTCGGCGCCCCCCGAATCTTTTCGCCTGAGTAGGCAGTTACTCGAAAAAAGCGATGCTTGATTGCGAAATAGCCCTAAATGAGTACGTTCGCTCATCACTAGTCACCTCATCACCTGACCAGTGCCTGCTAAATTGCAGGAGCTTTAATCCAGCTGTGTATATTTGCCCTCCGCTCGGATTAAAGCCCAGGAACCAAGCACAGTATATTTATGGTGTTTGGTCCTTAATGGAATAAATTCACAGCATGTCACTTTATGCTGTGGGTTTCCAGCGTAGATTTCACCACCTCAAATGAGAAGATGAAATCTGCATGTTACATGTGGAATTTCTTCTGCATAAGAAAGGTATCTTATTGGTCATTTGTGATCTACTTCACTTTGTCTGAACGTTTGCATTGATTTTTACAGCCAAGATACCTTTTAAAGTTTGAGCAAATCTACCTGTCTAAGCCTACACACTGGGAGAGAGATGGAGCTCCTTCCCCAATGATGCCAAATGAAGCAAGACTGAGAAATCTAACGTAAGAATGTTACTGGTGTTCAAATTATGTGCAAAATGGGCAGTTTCACAAGGGGAAAAATACTGATCTACAACTACCGTACATTGAGGGGAGCAGCTGCTTAGTATTATACTTGCACATAGATAAGGCTTTTATAGGATGACAGTCACACAGGTGTAGTTCACCATGCAGGCTTGCTGTCTATTGATGGCGTGCATACTGTTAGGTGCCGGACAGCCAATCTGAGCTAAAGCCCCATTTACACTCAACAATTATCGCTCGAAAGGCCTTCATCTGAGCGATAATTGTTGTGTGTAAATGCTCCCATCTCTCATTCTTTGGCTGAACGATGATTTTTAGGTGAGTGTAAAATCCATCCTTCAGCCGGAGAGCTGATAGCAGAGACCGCATGCTGTGTTCTCCACAGGGAGAGTTGATAACATTGCATTCAGCTTGCAGCCCTGCGGCAGAACAAAGGATCTGTATGCAGAGAACACCTGCTGTTCTCTGTATACAGCGCCCAGAGGCTAAATTACATGCAAATGAAGGTAATAAGCCGCTAATAGGTATTAGGGCCTATTAGCAGCTTATGCAAATGATTGCTGAAACTGTCATTCTCCCTATCTTTTGAACGAATTTTGAGTGATCATCTTTGCATGTAAATGGGCCTTAAGTGTATCACACAAACCAATGCACCCCCGCTCCCCCATCATCACAAGGCCCGACTGCATCCAGGCAACATTAATAAAGATCAGGTATTAGTTGAGTTTCGGATGATATGGAAGCTCAGAAGCCACATCAAGGGATATTCAGGTTTATTCCATTTTCTTTCTTGCTTATATTCACAGTGATCTTCCCAGAGAAGGTCTGTAATTAGAATTGCAATCTGCAATAAGTTGATCAGTAGCTTTAGATTAACCCTAAACGCATCGCTTCTTCATGTGTAATTGTTGTTCTCGTTGTGTTATAAGGTATTCTGCCCCACTTTATGTTGACATTACAAAAACAGTCGTGAAAGAAGGCGAAGAACAGATACAAACTCAACATCAGAAGACCTTCATTGGGAAGATCCCCATTATGTTGCGCTCGACATACTGTCTTCTGAACGGCCTCACTGACCGTGATCTTTGTGAGTTAAACGAGTGCCCGCTGGATCCTGGAGGTTACTTCATCATCAATGGATCCGAGAAGGTATAGTTCATAGTCCTCTTTCGTAGTGCAAATTTCCATTTGAAACTTTTAATTAGTTTTGGGTACATAATACTTTTATCTCTGAAATTCGTTGTGACCTTTTTGTAATTGCTTTGTCTGCTTTAAGCCATGGACAAAAATGGTCTGCATTGCATATAACACAAATGTAATACCTTTTATGGGGGGAAATATAGCATTCATAGTCTTTCTAGCTTGTGAGTGTAGCGTTTTTTTTTTTTCTTTTATGCTGCCCTTCTTTTTGAATAGACCGCTTCTAGTAATACATTATAAGGGTACATCTATAAGGGACAGAAGTGCAACAGAAACTAAATTTTTTTTAAAAACATGCATTCTTACAGCTCTGTCGGTGGAAAATGTCAAAATGGTACGGGACTCAGAATATGGTGACAGAAAATAAGTAATTTTGTTGCCACACGATCTGCAGTACCAGAGATTGACACATTCTAACTGGACTCTAAGCAACTTAGTCAAACTCCCTAATTAACACCCTAGTGACCAGGTGATTCCAAAGGCCATAATGCTTTATTTTGTCACTAAAGGGGCCATACAAGGGCTGGTTTGCTGTTTGATGGATTTTTTTCTTCTAAACCCGCATATACAGTTTCTCCTTTTTCAACTACTCACTATGCAGTGTAACATAAAACAGTTATTATTTGGTCAATATACCCACAATTATGCCAAATGTATTCAGGTTTATTTAAAAACCAGTTTTTTTCCTATCGATATGCTAACTCTGCTCATTTTTTCCCTATTTTAGGTCCTAATTGCACAAGAAAAAATGGCAACAAACACAGTCTATGTGTTTGCGAAGAAGGACTCCAAGTATGCGTACACTGCAGAATGCCGGTCTTGTCTGGAAAACTCATCAAGACCAACAAGTTCAATATGGGTCAGCATGCTGGCGAGAGGAGGCCAGGTATGGAAGATGGATTGTGAGGGAAAGAAATCATGGCATGACCCATTTTTTTTTTTTTTTCTTTCCACATTCTATAGAACTTATTGCCCATTGATGTCAATGGGGCCTTAAAGGGGTTGTCCCGCGCCGAAACGGGTTTTTTATTTTTTTTCAACCCCCCCGTTCGGCACGAGACAACCCCGATGCAGGGGTTAAAAAAGAACACCGCACAGTGCTTACCTGAATCCCCGCGCTCCGGTGACTTCTTACTTACCTGCTGAAGATGGCCGCCGGGATCTTCTCCCTCGGTGGACCACAGGGCTTCTGTGCGGTCCATTGCCGATTCCAGCCTCCTGATTGGCTGGAATCGGCATGTGACGGGGCGGAGCTACACGGAGCCGGCATCCTGCACGAGCGGCCCCATTGAGAAAGGAAGAAGACCCGGACTGCGCAAGCGTGGCTAATTTGGCCATTAGACGCCGAAAATTAGGCGGGCTCCATGGAAACGAGGACGCTAGCAACGGAGCAGGTAAGTGAAAAACTTCTTATAACTTCTGTATGGCTCATAATTAATGCACAATGTACATTACAAAGTGCATTAATATGGCCATACAGAAGTGTATAGACCCACTTGCTGCCGCGGGACAACTCCTTTAAATACAGCTCATGGCTCTGATCCTCTATCGCACGTAAAACACGTGCAAGAATATCGTCATTTTGCCTAAAAATCGCCTCACATACGCGGGTAAAACACAAGTTGAGTGTGATATCGGGCTAAAATGCAGTTAACCCAACACACAGCTTTTGACAGATCCTGAATTTGATGAAGTTTTCACCCCCTCACCTGAAGAGGCGCTGTCCACACTGGATATCCACAGCATGAATGCACGTGCTTCAGATTTGAATTCTGTGCAGCATGTCCGTTCTGTGTGGAGTCCACAGGGATTATTTTTACTTTCCTCTCCTTATGCATAAAATATTATCCACGGGGCTTGTACCAAATTCTGCGCAGAAATCTTGTAGCTTTTACTGTGTGAACATATCCTTTTAAGTTGAAAAGCTGCAAATACATTATAGATGATGTAACTCCGGACAATGTGATCTCGGGGTCAATGTTCAGTAAGCTTTATACCCCCTAATTGAATTACATGGAGTGACAGCTAATGCACAGACTGCAGCAGTGGAGGGTAACTTGTTCCTCTTAGAACGGGTTTTGCATACAGCCGCAGTAACTCTGATGTCCTCCAGTGATAACTGTTTAAATGACCATTAAGAACCTGGCCTCCTACTAAGAGAAACTATGAGCACTGCCCTTGTTTTGGGGGACTCGGACCATGCATTTGTATGGCTGCTGTGTTATGCAGCGGACATAGCAAGGGAATGATCCGCCAGCTTCGTACGTCCCCGGAGAAGTCTGAAAATAGTTTTTCTTGCGTTGATTGCTGTATAACTCAGTAGATGCACTTTGTCTATTACTACTTTGCTAGCTAAAAATTAAATATCTCTTATGTGGTTTTATCTCATCAGGGGGCAAAGAAAAGTGCCATTGGCCAACGTATTGTTGCAACATTGCCTTACATCAAACAAGAAGTGCCCATCATCATTGTGTTTCGAGCTTTGGGGTTTGTGTCTGATCGAGACATCCTGGAGCATATAATCTATGATTTTGAAGACCCCGAAATGATGGAAATGGTAAACCGAATGTAATTTGTTTTATGACTTGTTGATAAGGCCGGTATCTGTCCTATTTATATGCTGGGGCTGTTCGGCTCATCATAACTAAACCAACTCCTTTCTCTGTGATGGCTGATGTTGCCATAGGAGAGGGGGCTGGCTTAATTATTAAAATGAGTTGGAACAGCAGCCCCCTTGATATGATTGGCACAGAGAGGGGCTATACCATGTGACCTGGTGTTGGAGGTCGAGGTTCCAACACCGCCATCTGTGTATGTGTTAAAGGGGTTTTCCAGGGAAATACTATTAATGACCTATCATCAGGATAGGTCATCAATAGTTGATTGGCTGGGGTCTGTCGCTCAGGACACCGACCAAAAGCATTTTTTTTGTTTTTTGTTTTACTTTTCATGCCCTAAGACCTTAATTGCTCTGACTTATTTCCAGCATGTGCGCTGTTGATGACTTGCTCATTACGAAAGAAAAAATAAACAACCCACAAATGTAAGCCTGCGTAGTTGTATCTGAACTTGGGATGAATTTCAATTCATGCAACCTTTTCCCACAAAGACTCTTCAGTAACGTGTCTGGCAAAAGCTTTACATTAAAAACCATTTTAAGTAATTATGCGGCTGTTATCTGTAACAATTGCTACTTTTTCTGCTCCTGTCTTTGCGCTTTGAGAACCTCTTTTTTCCCATATGCAGGTTAAGCCTTCCCTTGATGAAGCCTTTGTCATCCAAGAACAAAATGTTGCTCTGAACTTCATTGGTTCTAGAGGAGCAAAGCCTGGAGTCACCAAAGAGAAAAGAATCAAATATGCGAAGGAGGTTCTTCAGAAAGAAATGCTTCCCCATGTTGGTGTCAGTGACTTCTGCGAGACCAAAAAAGCCTATTTTTTGGGGTAAACTTTGATGAGATTTATTAAATCGTGTTGATCTTGCCTAACAAACTGCATGAGCTGTTTGCATCGCCTATTACCGTATCTAAGCTGTAAGTATGGGGTGACGGCCCCAAGAAAATGTTGCGTTTTTTGCTGTTCTTGGCTATCAACACCTAACCCTCCCCTTCACGCCTGTATTTGAAAATTCAGAAATGGCTGAAAAAACAATAATCGTGAGTGTTTCCCATTCTGTTTAGGATCCGCTTCTAGTCTTGGCTTTGAAGGCCATGGACACTTGATAGGGGAAAATTTATCTTTACATTTTAGTGATTACCTTGTGTTTTAATTTTTAAAAAAATTTCAAGTTGCAGTTTATAAGCTGCTGTTAGTTCCAGACTTTTCTGTTGTCTCTCCCCTCAGTAGTACATGTGAGGTTTGTGTTCAGGATGCTGCTGTCTACACTCGTCTTTGGCCGGTCACACACTTCCAGATTTGCATTGCAAAATCTGTGATCGGCACCCGCATGGATACTGCGGTATTCTGTATCCATTCAAAGAATAGAACACATAAGCGGACAGCGATTTGCGATTTTCGCAAGCGGAAATAAAGTTGCAGTGTGCTCTATTTTTGTGTGTACTTTGCACAGACTGCTTCTATTGAAGTCAATGGAGGCCATCTGACCCGCGGCCCATCCGTAATTGACATTTTGGATAGGTTGCAGTTACCCACGTCATCGCCTAGCGATGGTACAGGAAAAACAAAGATTTAAAAAAGCTGCACTGCGCATGACTGATGGAGAGCGTGCGCGGTCATGTGCAATTCAGAAAAGACCAGGTACACAGGAGCTGTATTCCACTGCGGGCTCCCACATGCAGAATCCGACCCATCCGTGTGCAGCCGGCCTTCATGTATCGGCACAGCCTGTCTCCTCCTACAGCCCACAAGGGATCTCTTCTTCCTTATTTGGACACCTTAGTGTTCAGGAGGAGGATATTTATGTAAATGTGCATTTAGGAAGCAAATGACAAACAATCTGTGCAGAGGTGTCCATAAAACAGATACAGAATACTGACCGACTATAGAGTGTGCATTAAGCCTTACTAAATGGGTACGGTTTGTCAGCCACACCTTTGTCAGCCACACCTTTATCAATGTGTAAGGATAGGCTTTGGCTTTGTGGTGTTCACTGGTTCATTTTTGCCGGCTCTTTGTGGTTTCACAATTTTGTGCTAAAATTCGAACCCTATCCCTAAAGGAGAATGCAGGAAAACCTTTGAATAGCTCCATATACTGATTCATTATTGTCCCGACTCCTCGACTAAGGCCGAATTCACACGAGCGTATTTGTGCCCCATTTTTATGCATCGGGCATTGCATATTTGAGCGCACAACTGCCATTATGTACTTTTTGTGCACGCAAATTGTGCACATTTGCGCGCACAAAAAAAACCCCAGCAGCCATGAATCCCGTACATTAAAATGACTAAGTAGCCTAATTAGTTTTACATGTTTTATTTCCCTGTGAAAATGTGCAGGAAAATAGAACGTGCTGCGTATTTTACATGTAATTGAACCCATTGGGATCAATGGTTTCTATTCTTTGCATATTGCATGTCTGACTACGGTTGTATGAAACCGGCCTTAGTATATTAATCTACTTCCCACTCACTCTGATTTTACTGCTTGTCCGGGATACAAGGAGAAGCCGTCATTTAATTTGGGCATAGACAGAAGCATTTAAACAGAAACTGGTTAAGGGCTACAGAAGCCTGAGCTCCGTGACCAGCCTCCGCCTGTTTTGCTGGGCTCTGTGGGGTGTATGCGCTTTTTCGTTCTCCCTCCTTCCTTTTTTAGATCTTCTTTTTTTTTCTCTTCTGGTAGGTACATGGTTCACCGGCTGCTGCTCGCCGCTCTTGGAAGGAGAGAGCTAGATGACAGAGATCATTATGGGAACAAAAGGCTGGATCTTGCGGGGCCGCTGCTTGCGTTCCTCTTCAGAGGGTAATCGTATAGTAGTTGGCTAACAGGACTTTTTAGTGGTGTCTTCTGGATTTTCCATGATGTAACTTTCTTTTCCTCTGTCTGTGTAGAATGTTTAAGAACTTGTTGAAGGAAGTCCGGATTTATGCCCAGAAATTTATTGACCGAGGAAAAGATTTTAACTTGGAGTTGGCAATTAAGACTCGTATAATTTCCGATGGTTTAAAATATTCTCTAGCTACTGGTAACTGGGGCGACCAAAAGAAAGCTCATCAAGCCAGAGCTGGAGTGTCTCAGGTAAGTCGGCCTAGATATTGTATGCCTTACAGTTACTACCCTAGGTAAAATCCACTTCATCTTGAAACTCTTAAACTTACTAGCTTATTAAAGGAACACTAAACTTAGAAATAAGGGATAAAAGTAATGCAAAGAAATGGAAACTTTTTTCAGAAGGATCCTGGAACAAACTGTAGAAATCCTACAGATGGCGGCTGGTTACGTTTAATAGAACCTCGCTGCTCCCTGAGTCAGGCTGTCATTGAAATAATTAGGTGTGTCAGTAAAATAGCTTCCAATCGTTCCAAAAGTAAGTGCTGGAGTCCCAAGATTAAAAACGGTCAGTCTTCTCCTAAAATAGAAAAAGAACTTACCAAAGTTCATGTACACATTGTATATAAAGGGGATTGCCTATTAGAATGCCTCTGTCTCATGTCACAATGTGCCCACATGATGATGAGTGGAGTCTTCCAAAACAGACAAAAGAACAATCCTTGATCTCTCGCTATACACTTGTTTCTTATCTGCTCATGTTTAACCAAAAAGAATCCACCCACCTGTTTTATGTCTGTGCCCAGATGCTATATGGAGGCCAGGTAATCAGAGAGACTGGCTTAAATCCTTAATGGCTATCTTTGTTTTCAGCAGTAATAGCGGCATCAGTCTATATACGTAGGTACCACGTCTGGTATCGTTATAGGGAAAGTTACAAAATTGGGGCATATCATAGTTTTCTTTTTTTTGTCTAAGTACACTGGCCTTTTTTTTCCTTTTTTTTCTGACCATTGAAAAACTGAAGTCTGACTGCCAAGGGTTAATGCAAGTGCCTGCATTGAATACATAACGGCAGTATCTCCTTGCACACTTACCTGCCAGGGTAGACCTTACTGGGGAAACACTCTTCTGTGTCTGTCTGCTCTCGTAGCCTCTCAGTTGCGCTACCCAAATATGAGGCCATAACTTCTGCAGGTAAGCTGAAGTGGTGCCCTAAATGCAGCGAGTCCGTCTTGATTATTGATTTGCAATCCTCCAGGTGTATGTTCATATTTTTCTCATCTCATTGTTTTGTTTTGTTGTTTTTATAGTGTTTTATGCTATTTAACAAGTTGAGACTTAAAGTTTAGCAAAATTTATTTTATAGGTGTTGAACCGACTGACTTTCGCATCAACGCTTTCCCATTTGCGGAGGTTGAACTCCCCTATTGGTAGAGATGGTAAACTTGCCAAGCCCAGGCAGTTGCATAACACACTATGGGGTATGGTGTGTCCTGCTGAGACTCCGGAGGTAAGGTCCACTGGGCAAACAAATGTTTGAATTACTTAAATTAGTTGGCAGTATTGATCTAGGTGTCCCCTATTTTGTACCTTTTTAAAGGAGTTGCACTAAAACGCACTTATCACCTATGCCTAGGATAGGTGATAAAAGTCTGATCAGTGGGGGTCTCACTACTGAGACCCCTAGGACAGGAGCCCTGTGTCCCTCTCTCCTCGTCACCTCTGGCTCTTTGCACTCACACGTCAGATTGAATGGAACGGTAGCCGAGCATGTGCGGCCGCTGCTTCATTCATTTCAATAGGGTTGATGAAAGATGAGCCCGGCGTGAGGGTTAGGGAGGACATGGGACGCCATATGACTAAGACTATGTTGGACTGCACTAGGAGGACTCTCATCCTCTGCTTTGTATTGCCCACACAAACCTCCTTGATCCATGGTGCCATATTTTTGCACTGCGGATTTTGGTGCAGATCCACAGTAGATTTCAACCTTTCCATTGGAGTGAAGTCGGCTGCAGATCAGCGTCAAATCCCAGCGGTGCTGATTTTGAGGCATTTTGGGCTTCTAACCTTCACTAATCTTGCAATGTGTGGACATACACTAAGAACTCGTATCAGTTGTGTGTGTTGGTTCTCAGCAGGTCTACTTCAAAATGTATACTATTTTATTGTACACTTTTCGGGACTCTTCATTAGAACATGATGCAACCTGCATGTGAAGTAGTCATATTCAGTGGGGCTCATCTGAGGCAGATTTTTTATTTTTTTTAATTGGATTCCACATCCAGAATGAACAAGTCAAGGGGTTTTCTGCCACAACATGAATTTTAAATGGTAAAATCCATGCTGTACGAACGATGGTACAGATTCCCATAGACGTCAATGAGATGGAAGAGTGATGCTGATTTTGGTGTGCAATCTATGCAACAAAACAAAGGGAAAAAAACCTCAGTGGGGCCCAAAGCCGACTTCACACAGGTGTAGATGTGTGCGCAGGATTTGCAGGCGCAATGCATGGAGAATAGCACTCACTGACTTCAATGGGTTCGTTCACATTTTCGTGAGTTGTGCGCGCAGTTCGGTCACACAAAAAACAAGGATGGCATAGAAGTCAACAGAGATGCACAAATGCACGCGCAATATGCAAGGAGATGGGTGAAACGCTGCGTAATTACACAGGAAAAACACATCTGGAACTCATTAAGACAAAGTAGCCATATCAGTCGGTGCGTTTGTTTGCCGCACGCAAATAAACATGCCTTGTGAGCGCAAAAAGTACAATAAAATCCGCTGATGCGTGCACAAGAGCAATGTTTACTTATTACTATGTGTATGCCATGCTGTGGCCTACTTTGAAGTCGATGCTCTGGCGTACGTACAGGGGGTGTTTTCACACCCGGTCCCAGGAGCCCTAGGGGGCCCATAAAGTCCCTCTTCCCTTATATTGCAAACCAATACTATCAATGAAGCTTTATAGTTGGGGACCCAGTTCTAGAATTTGCCCAGGGGCCCAGCAGCTTCAAGTTACACCTCTGAGTGGTAGCCATATCGGACCCAACGCACCAGTAGCCAAAAGTATGTCATATTATTAGGAATTTAAAATAATCTGCTTGATGATGTTAAAGAAGTTGGATCGTCAGTAACTTAGTGAACACGTCTTTGAAAATAAACTTGACAGTCAGATTAAAAATGTCCATTATTTACATCGGTCATATTGGTAAATTAGACTGAGGAGTAAAAAATCTTACAGCTATTGAGCCGTGACAGCAGCCTTTATTCATGTATTAACAATTAGTGAGTGTTCTACTTGTAAGGATGGCACTACTTGTGATTTCACAGGGTCACGCTGTAGGACTTGTGAAGAACTTGGCTCTGATGGCCTATATTTCTGTTGGATCCCAGCCTTCTCCAATTTTGGAGTTCTTGGAAGAATGGAGTATGGAAAATCTTGAGGAAATATCCCCAGCAGCCATTGCAGAGTAAGTGTGTGACAGTACTCGGTACTCTGGGTCCGTTTCCTTGGATAGCCCCGCTTACTGTCCAGAGCCGTCAGACCTGTCACAATGCCGTGTGCTGTATATAAAGGAGAACCTCTGTGCTCCCTTTAAATGCAAGAATGGTGACAGTGACCATAGAAGTATATTTAGAAGGAACTACTTTTAGGCCTTATTCACACGAGCGTTTAATCGCGACTATTTTGCCGCAATAAAATGTCGTCCGAAAATCGCGACCATCTGAAGCATTGGATTCCAATGCATTCGTTCATATGGACGACGTTCAGCCGCATCAAAACATCACGGCCGCGATAATAGGACATTGCGGCTGGAAAAAATATGTCTTACACCATCTTTTGGCCGCAATCATCTGGCAGCTCCCATAGGCTTCTAAAGCATGTCAGCTGCCTCTATTACGCCAATGGAAGGATTTTAGATTATTCCTGCCAGCTGAAGGAATTCTGGGCTGCGGCATATATATGCCGCCTCCGGCAGTGTGACTATATGAGAAAATGTGAGATTTAGCTGCGAATTGGCCACAAATTTTTCTTGCTCATGCATTTTCGTCTAATGCGGCTGGCGAAAAATGCGTCGCCAGTGTTAATGAAACCTTAAGAATAATTTTTAAAAGGGGTAAAATCCTTCTGGGAGTCAATTTTTGTATTGAAAACTTTTTTTTTTTACTTTAATTTAGTGCCACAAAAATCTTTGTTAATGGCTGCTGGGTTGGAATACATAAGGATCCAGAACAGCTGATGAACACTCTGCGGAAACTGCGGCGTCAAATGGACATTATTGTTTCTGAGGTATTTAAAGATTTTCTAATATACAATTTCCAATTTTTCTACACAGCTGTAAAGTTATGTTATATATTGTAACAAAGTACGGTGTAGACAGGTGTAGGGCGAGCACACAGGAGCGTAATAGAATAGCGTGTTACATGGTGAATGGAGTCAGTAAATGTAGATGGATTTTCATTGATCCATTCACACTTGCGTTTGTATATTGCGTATAATACTTGCGTAAAACCGAATACAGCATGTTCTATTATACCACGTATTACACGCCATACAGCCCTATTCTCCATAGGCGCGTAATAAATGCTGTACATTAAATGAATTAAACTTTTATGGACGTGCGATGCTAATATGTTTTTCCTTTTTTAGGTTTTTTTTTTATTTGAAATATGGGAAAAAATGTTTAACTTTTTTTTTATTTTTTTTATTTATTTATTTATTTATTTTTTTCTTTTACACATTTTTATTTCTTTTTTTTTTTTTTTATTCCCTCTTAGTGATTAGAGCTTGCAAGCGATAGTATTCCATTATACCACGATCTGACAAGCAGTCTATAAAGCGATCCCACAGGCATGGCTTTATAGGCAATCTGCATTGGTAGGCCTGGAAGCTTTCAGAAGGCCTCCGGCTGCTATGGCAACCGAACGCCACCGTGGGTGGGTGGTTTTGGGACACCTGAACTCTGACCCGGGCATTTAAATGCCGCTGTCAGAATTGACTTCAGCATTTAAAGGGGTAACAGCTCTTGTGGATGGGTGTCAGCTGTGAAAGATGGCTGACATCCGCACTGTATGGAGCGGGATCGACCCATGATCCTGCTTCATACAAATCCCGAACCTCCATGATGTAAAACTGTATTTCATGGAGCGTTAAGCGATTAAAGAGACACTTGTGTTGAAAGACCCTTATAACCTAAAGTAATGAAGGAATAGTAGGACGCGGGGTTCAAATGTGTAACTTTATACACTTCCACTGTCTCCTTTCGGCTGTCTTCTGATGTAGGGAGCACCATTTCTCTGTGTTCTGGGCATGCTCAGTCTGCAGGGAGCAGCCGGTATGCAGGCGCCCAGCAGGAGGGAGGGCAAGTACAGAAGTTACTCGGCATCCTACCTACTGTTGACTAATTTCAGTCCTGTGGGTCATCCGAGGTGACAGACAGCTCTTTGTAACAAATGATTGTACAGAACTTGTAGATTTAAATTTGCCCCAAAGAGATAGAATTCTCCGTATAACGCTTACAATCTTCAGGTGTCGATGATCAGAGATATAAGAGAGCGGGAAATAAGGATCTACACCGATGCTGGCCGGATCTGCAGGCCGCTGCTCATAGTGGAGAAGCAGAAGCTGCTGCTAAAAAGGAGACATATTGACCAGCTGAAAGAGAGGGAATACAATAATTACAGGTAAGAACTTGGGGGGGGGGGGTCGTTGTTTTTTCCTTCTCTTTAGGACAATTCTCATTTTTTTTTTCTGCAGATCGTTTTGAGCTTTGTCACAATAAATATTTGAGTGCAGCTGTTGAAGTCTTGGGGTAGTTTCACACGGCAGAAAACTGCGGCAATATCAAACTTTGCTCATGAGATGGCTGAGCGTCAGCGATGCTTTCTCTTTGAAAAACCTCGCTGCTGTTTGTGTTTTTGTCGCGATGGACAATAGGAGTTACTAATTTTGAAAATGCATCGCACAAAAATCATCAAGTTTGTGAATTGCAATGCGATAAAACGAAGTCTCCATAGGGAAACCTGGGTGTTTTTTGGGGGTTTTTTTTGCAAGATAGTGCGATTTACAAATCTCGCAACATCGCATGAGTGAAAACATCACAAATGTGAAGGAGACCATTGAACAGCATGGGTTTCATAATTCTGCATTTTCACCCACTCTTGCATCATGCCATCTTTATTGCCCGCATGACACCGGCTAACCTGTATAATTTTCTCTGTTTCAGTTGGCAGGACCTCGTGGCTAGTGGTGTTGTGGAATATATCGATACCCTTGAAGAGGAGACTGTTATGCTTGCAATGACACCCGATGACTTGCAAGAAAAGGGTGTGGCGTATTGTTCCACCTATACCCACTGTGAAATTCACCCTTCTATGATCCTAGGAGTCTGTGCGTCAATTATACCGTTCCCCGATCATAACCAGGTACAACATGGTTTAATATGTTCTATATGTACATATTCAGTCTTCACTGTCCTCAATCCTGTCCAGGCAGCTAGATCAAAATAAACCTTTATTATGGAGTGTGTAACACTCTTTAACCCTTTCCAATCCAGTGTTGGTCCTCGTCTGACTTTGAGATTTCCCTGCATAGCTCCCATGTCTGACTGGCTCCGACACATGTTTCTAACACGTCAGACCTTTCTCCTGCATACTGTTTTATACGTAATAACTCATTTCATTCTCAAAAAAATGCTAATAAAATCATCCTGACGGGAAATTTTTTGTTTTTATTTTTACTTTTTTTGGGCATTTCTTGGAATTGCTCAACACAATGCACTTTCTCAACCAAAATAAAAGCTGGGGAGCGTTCGGGAGGCAGGGAAATTGGATTGGGAAGGGTTAAAGGGAGCAAGAATCTGTTGAAAATGCCATTGTTATATAAACGGCACCAAGAAGTTCCTGTGATGTACACTGTATAGGATTGGTGCTGCGGGCTGAACCTCCAGTCCCAACTCCTCACTTGAACATGCAGTATAGCATCCAGATTTCAACTGACTAGGTGGCTTACCTCCTGGTGCCGTAAGCTTACTGACGCACTTGTACTGTATTTCTCCGCAGTCACCTAGGAATACATATCAGTCTGCTATGGGTAAACAAGCCATGGGGGTCTACATCACAAATTTCCATGTTAGAATGGATACACTGGCTCATGTATTATATTATCCTCAAAAACCGTTGGTGACCACACGATCAATGGAGTACTTGCGATTCAGAGAGTTGCCTGCTGGTAAGTTACTAGATGATACTTTTAGATTGTACCTTGAGAAATATGTTTATTTTGGGGGAAATCCTATTGAGGACGAGGGCTTTAGGGGTGAAATGCTTGCAGTATAGTATTTTTATATTCATGTTGATCCACGCGGTCATGTCCGATATAGGGTAGATGCTATATTTTAGGGTGTGTTAGTAAACCGATGGATAGATCTCCCCCCTTCCCCCTCAATATTCTGATCAATGGGATCAGAATAGATAAAACAAGTCCATTATGAGACTTGGTAAGGTAATAGAAAGCACCTGCAGCTGAGAGGTAACATTCCCGCCGTTGTATCAAGGGACCTTTCCATGTGGAGCATTTCCATAAAATGAGAATTTGGCTTCTACCTTATGGACACTTCTGCCTTTTTCTGGATCAACATTGCAGAGTGATAGGCTGAACTGGATGGCCATGGGTCTGTCTCTCCCCCAGTCTTACACACTATGTAATTATGCTGTTGTCTCTACTTTTGACTCCTAAATTCTCCTTTCTTTCCTGTTGATTCTTTCGGTCAGTACAATGCATCATGTTGTGTGTTTTAACCTCAGGGATTAATTCCATTGTGGCTATTGCCTCGTATACTGGATACAACCAGGAAGATTCCGTCATCATGAACCGCTCCGCTGTGGATAGAGGCTTTTTTCGGTATGGTCTTTATAAATGTTGGTGCCCTCAAATTCATTTTAAAGGGATTCTGTTATCAGATATTTCGATCTTAAGCTGCCACCGTAGTGGTTTGGGGCATATTTAACAAACACTGGATATAAGTTTTCCTGTTAACGCCCATTTATACTCAAAGATAATCCTTCAAAACATAGGTTTTGAGCGATTGTTCTGCATAAAATGCTAATGGACACTAATGCCCATTAGCAGTTTATCACCTTCATTTGCATGTAAAGGAGTCTCAGGGACCTATATGCAAAGGTTGTCTGTTCTCTGCATTTAGCTCCTTCGTTCTGTGGGACTGCTAGCTAAATACAATGTAATCAGCTTCCGTGGAGAATACAGCAGCATGGACAGCAAACAGCATTCTGTTCGTGTTATCTTCTCTCCAATGGATTTTATGCTAGCCTAAAAATCATCGTTCAGCCAAAGAGTAAAAGATAGGAGTACAATTATTGCTAAAACGATAGCTTTTGAGCGAATTTTGAACGATAATCGTTGCGTGTAAATGAACCTATAGTCTACTAGCGTTTACACACTTATTTCTTTGCACATTGTATGCAAATTGACCTCGAGTCACAGAGGGGGGCACTGGAGCCCCAGAGTAATGCCATCCTCTATGCATGCCCCCTGCCACAAAGGTCAGCGTGAGCTGTTACGAAAACCTGCGCTTATGCTTGGTAGTTGCTAAAGATGGGAAAATCTGATAATTGAATCCCTGTTTAAGGGTTGAAAACTTTCTAAGTACTATAAACTATTTAGTGTGCGGTGTGGGCAGAAAAGTGCGTCCTGAAGTCTAAGCTAGCTGCTTTTTTTTTTGTCTAGTCCATTAAAACTAGTTATTTGTATAGTGCCAACTTATTCCATAGCGCTTTTCAGGTAATTTTTTTATTATCCATTTTGCCGACCTTGGAGGGATGAAACAACCTTGAGCCGGCTACCTGAACCACGCGGGAATTGAACTTGCAGTCTTCAGGTTGTGAGCGAGAGCTTAGGACTGCATACTGCTGTCTTAACAGTCTGCATCACACAATCTTCATGATCGTCGTGCTGTAAGGCAGCTGAAGGCTCATAGAAGCACTGTGTGGTGGGGAATACATTGAGTTTTAATTCAGTTTTTAGTTCTCCCAGTGTCTTACAGCCGGGGAGCAGCTCTAGGGTGGTGCAGAGGGTACAGCTCTAGGGTGGTGCAGAGGTAGCGGGTACAGTAGTGATGAATGCTACCAGCTACCTTGGAGCGTAGTTGTTCCTCTTGTAACAGCTGTTGACAAGGTCTTCCAAGTTAGACCTAACCAGGACTGAAGACTTCGGTGTCCTGGAAAACCTCACCTGCAAGTATTATGCTAGAGAGATTTAAAAAAATACCAAAGCAGTTGCTTTGAATGAAGCCTGAGTAGTAGAGCTATGCGATGTGGTTGTACCGGACCCTAACCGGGCCACCATCTCCTCCATTGGGCTCGTAGTTTGTAAACCCCTGCATGTTGAGCAGTTCAGTGTTTGGTATAGTATTCCTATAGCATTGGCAATGACTAAATATTTGTTTGCAGGTCTGTTTTCTATCGCTCCTACAAAGAGCAAGAGTCCAAAAAAGGGTTCGACCAAGAAGAAGTTTTTGAGAAACCAAATCATAAGACGTGCCAGGGTAAGGAAACAAATGCAGTCCTTTTTAATTGATCTCCATTTATTAGACTTGTTACATTAAATCATTTCTGTTGGAGTTTGAAGAATACAGTATGTACATTTGGACCAGCTTTTTTCTTCTAATAATGCCTACATTACTAGTGGCCCATCTGACCAAAGTCAGACGAAAAGTAATAATATACGGCCTCCCATAAGAACACAAAGAACCCAAAGAGAAATGTCTGAAAGCCAACATAAAAAGATCAATATCTTTCTTAGCTCAAACTAAGGCTGGGTTCTGCATGTGGGTTCGCGCAGTGGGATCTGGCTGTGAGCCCGGCCGCCGACCCCTGCGTACCTGCTATTCCTGCACTGTAGGTGACGGCAGAGGCTCATAGTCATGCACAGTTCAGATTTTTATTTCTCTAAAAATTTGTATTTTCCGCACTGTCACTAGGCGATAATGTGGGTACCTGCAGCATATCCGCATGCCAACAGTAAAATAGAACAGGCTGCCATTCTTTTTTTCTCCCCCTCTGCTTGCGGAATATGCAATTCGTTTCTGTGAGTTTGAAGGAAAGTGTTTTTAGGGGATTTTTTGTGTTATTTTTTTTTTTTGGTTGTTTACATAACTTTTAAGTGCACGCCATTTGCTGCGTATCCTCTGTGTGGACGCCGACCGCGGATTCCAAAATAGAAATGCGTTTGTGTGAGACTAGCCTAAATAAGACAAAGTGGTTGTGACTCAGAGATAACACCATCACACATGGACAAATATGCATAAAACCCCTTGTCGAAACCTACATCTAGTTTACCCCAGGCATTCGCTTCCCCCATAGAAACCCCCCTTGGGTTTCCAGTAAAATAATATTGATGACCTATCATCAGGATAGGTCATCAATAGTTGATTGGTTGGGGTCCACCGCTCAGGACCCTAACCGATCCGCTGAGCAATGTATTTGCAGCGGAAGTCTCTGCGCCAACCTCAGTGTAGTGACCGGCTCTTGTAACTGCAGGCACGGCTCCCATTGATTTCACAGAGGTCGGCTTTTGCCTCGACATCTGTGTTGATCTCTTCTTACTTCTAATCAGTGTACTTTTAGTAGAGGGCATCGCAGTCTGTTACCGGGGCCGTATTCACAACTGATATGCAAATGCACCGCCTTGAGTCAGAAGTGGTACCCTTGCAGCTCCGAGTCCGCATGTCCCTTTTAAAACCCGGCTATTGTTGGGCGATAGTCTGTGGGGCACTTATGCGCCCTGCAGTTGTCCATTCTGTGAAGGGGCTTTAAATCAGTTGGTCAGAATTGAGATCACATGACGTGCGTTTGAGACAGAAAGAAATAACTAACTCAATGCTAGCTGATTTATATATACTCGGGGGTAGTTGCATAATGAGATAGAAAAAATGTCACCAGGGTGGCCCTGCAGATGGTTCCTATAAACTTGCTGGAGCAATAAAAACATTTGGGCCATAAGAGGCTGCGCTGATTACACTTGTGTTCACATTTAAAGCACTAAAGTTAACCTTTTCTTTCTAATTGATGAAATGTATTAAACTGTTTGCATTCCTGGCTGTTCTGTCATTTTGATTTGCTCCCCTCCTAGGCATGAGGCACGCCATCTATGACAAGTTGGATGATGATGGCTTGATCGCCCCGGGTGTTAGAGTTTCCGGAGATGATGTAATCATTGGTAAAACAGTGACCCTGCCGGAGAATGACGATGAGCTAGACAGCACCAACCGACGATGCACAAAGAGGGATTGTAGCACGTTCCTGCGTACCAGTGAAACCGGCATTGTGGATCAGGTCATGGTGACGCTCAATCAGGAAGGATACAAGTTCTGCAAAATCAGAGTAAGAGCGATACTGACTGTTTATATTATATCTGCCTAGCGCTTAATCTTAAGGTGAATAACTGGAACTCCATGCTAATCGTGGTACAACGCCTCCATTGATTTCAATAGAAAAAAGCAGGTAGCAGCATCCTTTGGTGCAAAGAATCAAAGTGTGTTTATTTTCCCATAAACAGAAAATACAGCGACGTTTCAACCAACGATTTGGTCTTTATCAAGCCTCCATTGATTTCAGTGGAGCTTCGCAGACCTGAGGTCGAACGCGGCATCAGATTTTCAAGCGCTTTCCGTTTTTGCATTTTAAGGCACCTAATCATTCACCACAGTGATGGGCCGCAATAAACGCTGTCAGATGCTGTACGCTGCTTTCAAAAATGCAGCTCGAAATCGCGGTAGAATGCCTCAAAATTTGAACAGTGTTTTGTGAATGCATGTGTGAGAGCGGCCTTAATTTTGCCCAAAATTAGCCCCATTAGACCCCCACCTCCACATTAATATACACTGAATTGCCACTTTATTAAAGACTCCCATCTAACAACGTGTTGGACCTCCTTCAGTGCCATCGAGAATTGTGGCATCCATCACAATGGTTGACATCCCCCTGCAAGCAAATAGGGTTTTGTTGTTTTGTTTTGTTTTTTGAACATTTCATTCAATTTTTATTGAAAAAGGCTTTTCATTGTAGCTACAGAAATGCTAAATAACAAAACCTCCATGAGTCACAGCGGAGCTTCTTGCATAGAGATTAAAATGTAAAACTTAAATAGAATTAGAAACTTTTGGATCAAGTCATCGGTCTGCAGAGGGGGCTTTTATATGTACCGGAATACTCCACAAGACACCGGAATATAACGTTTGAAATCCGCACCATAATCCGCACGTGTAAACGCACATTTTGAGGTGCAGTTGCTGACAGAATGAAGCCATTTTTAAATCCACGGTAAAATACATGTCAAACATGCAGATTTTGGTGCAACGTCTTGTGAAATATTCTGGTTTGTGAGAGAGCCCCACTGAGGACCCTTTCACACGGGCCGATAATCGTTCAGATTCTGTCATCCAGCGAGAATGAACTATTATCGATCAGTGTAAACGCTGCACCGACTGAACCACCAACGGCAGTTTGCTGCTTCGCCGTCATTCTGTATGCAGCAAACTCAACGACGGATCAGCCCATCTGATCACTAAGAGGGCGCTAAGGGACAATCCTGATAATTGGTAGGAATCGTAGTGCCTGCAGTTCTCTAATCCTAAAAATGTTGGCTGGCGTTTTACCTTGTTTAGCAAAAAAATAAAATAAAGATTAAAATGTAAAATTTGTCTACGTTTTTGGAAAAATCAAGATTTTCGCTTTAGACCCGATTGCCCCGCCTTAATGGCTAGTATTTATTGTGTTATCAAACTGGTCTGTTTGTTTATTTAGTGCAGAGTGTGTGTATATGTGTGTGTGTATGTGTGTGTGTATGTATGTGTGTATATATGTATATATGTGTGTATATATATATATATATATATATATATAATATATATATATATATATTTTGGTCATCAGATGCAGGTTTATAGAACAGATATTTTATAAGTAACCTCTCACATTAAGATTCAGTCCCTTCTGCAGGCATCGTGTCATAGAGAAAGAGGAGCGGATTGGAATATATGGGGAGACTTATACAACTGTCTAAAATGAAAACTCTTGTCTGTTGCCCACAGCAACAAATCGCACAGCAGTTTTCATTTTGCAAAGGCAGAATTTGATATGAAAGCTGAGCTGTGATTGGTTGCCGATTTTCATTCAAGACCGGTTTTATAACTGTCTCCATAGCTTTACAGGGAAAGATTCAGTGTGACTTTTATGTTCATTTCAACCTCTGTACATTCTGAACTGAACAGTCCAGTGGGCGGAGACATCAGGGATATGAGCATGCATACAGCAATGGTTTGCACAATCTAAGCTTAGAGGTCCAGTGGGTGGAGCCTTCAGTGATTGCTAACCATTGCTGTATGCATGCTCATATCCCTGATGGCCCCACCCACTGGACCTCTAAGTTCAGATTGTGCAGAGAGATAAAATTCAAATTCTACTGGATCTTTCCTTATGACACTATATATAATCTTCTCAGCTTCTCCTGTTCTAACATGTTCTGCAGATTGGACACTATGTTCGAGCCACAGATTCCCTCTAATGTATTTTACATTTCTCTTACCCTAGGTCCGCTCCGTTAGAATTCCTCAAATTGGAGACAAGTTTGCTAGTCGTCATGGGCAGAAAGGAACCTGTGGAATTCAGTACAGACAGGAGGTATTTGTAGTCCTATGGGTGGGGTGTTTGCATGTATTTAAGATGGTTTGTGAATGTATAGTTTCTTAGATTTGCATTGTCCTGGAGACTCTAGCATTTCATCTCTTTGGTAGCAGAAAAAGGCCATTTAGGTCGGCTTCACACTGGTGTGAGTGATATCGGGCTGTGTTTTACCGTCCGGTATCGCCCTTGCAAGCCATGGGAAACCCACATGGAAACAGCCTCACATCACTGCGGGGATGAAGGAATCTCCCGTCACAGCCGCGGCAGAAGATTGCAGAGTTCTCCCATTGTTTTCAGTGGGGCCAGGACTCCCATTATTCAGATATCTGCTAGGCCGATTGTATATAGAGCCAGAAGCAGACGAGTCCATATACTTTGCAACGCCCTGAGTGGGTATTGCAGGCATTGAATCCGATGAGAACTGTGCCTGCAGATACCAACGCAGATCACTCCAAAGTGTATGGACCGGTCTGCTTCTGTCTTTATGTACACTAATGGCAACCTTGCGAACAGCTGATTGTCAGGGATCCTCAGCGACAGACGCCCACCAATCAACTATACTGAGACTTGGTCATCAGTAGTTCAGACACTGACAACTTCTTTAAGACATATTGCTTATTAATTTAAATTTTTTTACTCTTAGGACATGCCCTTTACTTGTGAGGGTATTACACCAGATATCATCATCAATCCTCATGCCATCCCTTCTCGTATGACTATTGGTCATTTGATTGAATGTCTTCAAGGGAAGGTAACGCACAATCTTGCCGTATCTTTGCCAAATATAATGTTTTACTTGTGGTTTTTAATTATTTAACTTTAATCCTAGGTATCGGCAAACAAAGGTGAAATCGGTGATGCAACTCCTTTTAATGATGCAGTCAACGTGCAAAAGATTTCAAATTTACTATCAGATTACGGATATCATCTTAGAGGAAATGAGGTGAACTACCATCTTATTGTGTCCTACAGATGAGTCGTGACTTGATTATGACTTCAGTTCTTAAATATTGTGTTCTGTGGCAGAAGCTTTACTGACACTTAAATAGAAAGTGACTTTCTTGGCGTTATGTAAGGTATCTGCCATAGGAGAATAAACCATTTAGTTTTAACCTGCCAGATTTTACATTGGAAATTCTACTGGGGGAGAGAGTGGTTGTATTAAAGAGTGTCAGCTGGAACATGCAGTCCAATCTGCAGGCGGCATGTTATAGAGCCGGAGTAGCTGGTCAGACTGCTATATAGTTTTATTGGGAACGATTAAGTAGAACTTGTATTTTATTCACTTAAACCTATGCTCCTTCTGAGCTGAAGAGTCCAGTGGGCGGGACTATCAGTTATTGACAACTGACCCTATAATGTACAGTCATATACAGCTATCAATCATTGATACAAAATCTTTTCTTATAGTATAGGTAGCACAAATCCCCGTTGAACAAGACGGATGCCGTGTGCGGTTGTAGACCTCTGCCTCAAAATCTCATAGTAGAAAATTCCAAAAAAGCATACGGACTCTTGGAATAGGATGCATATAAAAAAATTAGTTTCAGTTCACTTGATCATAAAAAGGGTTCCCTATGCAAATAGATGTGTAGTGTTCAAAACGTAGGCAAGGAAGTAGTGACGTTTCGGACTGTAGCATTATAGGACGTAACCTTCTTCCTTCGGTCGCATGAATGTTTTCACTTGTTGTTCCACACGGGTTTAATCTGTGGAGTCATACATTACTCTACAATACATAGTTATATTCAATATTACCAGAGTGCTCGGTCAATCAGAAATAATAACAGCCAGTATTGAGGCTGGGGCATAAATCGTATCCTGTATAACAGACTACGTACTGAGACATGGAAGAGGAGAAATATTCGCCACCAGGGTCGAGAGAGTGACAGGAAGCTTAGAGCGAGGAAGACAAGCAGTCCATGACAGGAGGAGCAAAATGATAAAGATGTTGGAGTAAGTGAGGTAGGAGGAACACTGGGCCAATATAATGATATATATACTATATAGTATACTATAGGGTATACTAATAGATCATAGACTGAACATGAGTCAACAATGTGATGCAGCTGCCAAAAAGGCAAACACAATTCTGGGATGTATTAAGAGAAGCATAGACTCTAGATCACGTGAGGTAATTATCCCCCTCTACTCTTCCTTAGTCAGACCTCATCTTGAATACTGTGTCCAGTTCTGGGCACCCTACTTTAAAAAAGACATAGAAAAACTGCAGCAAGCTCAGTGAAGAGGTACCAAGATGGTGAGCAGTCTGCAAATCATGTCCTATGAGGAACGGTTAAAGGATCTGGGAATGTTTAGCTTGCAGAAGAGAAGGCTGAGAGGAGACCTAATAGCCATCTACAAATATCTGAGGGGCTGTCACACTGCAGATGGATCATTTGCACAAGGAAAGACTAGAAGCAATGGGATGAAACTGAAAGGGAGGAGACACAAATTAGATATTTAGAAAAAAAACTTTCTGACAGTGAGGGTGATCAATGAGTGGAACAGGTTACCACGGGAGGTGGCGAGTTCTCCTTCAATGGAAGTGTTCAAACAAAGGCTGGACAAATATCTGCCTGGAATTGTCAATCACTGATAGCCCCGCCCATTGGACTCTTCAGCTCAGAATGAGCAGAGGTTTAAGTGAATAAAATGCAAGTTCTACTTAATCGTTCCCAATAAAACGTTATATCAGTCTGATCAGCTTCTCCAGCTCTGACATGATGCCTGCAGGTTCCAGCTGACAGATTCCCTTTCATTTTCACAAAATTTCGCTGAAATATTGAAGATGGGAAGAACAGCAAAATATGAGCTGATCGTGAAAGAGTTAATTGTGGGGTATGCGTTTCGTTTTTTGTTTTTTTTTCTTGTAATGGCTAAAAGTGACTATTTCCAAGTTAATGTGTTAAAATGTCAGTGACTACATTTCTGCTCTCCTTCTATAGGTTTTATACAATGGATTCACAGGCCGTAAAATCACATCACAGATCTTCATTGGACCTACTTATTATCAGAGGTTAAAGCACATGGTGGATGATAAGATTCATTCCCGGGCGAGAGGCCCCATTCAGATTCTGAACAGACAGCCTATGGAGGGAAGATCGCGGTAAGTAGTGTGCTGTAAATCAACCAAAAGAAAAGGATGGGCAGTCGGACCAGATTTGTAGCTTCCATGTATGGAAATTAAACATGTGACCTCCGAGTTAAACATAAAATCAAGTCGGCAAGTTTTCCATCGATCAGTTTTCAGTGAGAAACTTCTGTGTGAACTGGGCGACTTCAATCTAGACATCAATCTTAGGCTAGCTTGCATGCAGCGCTTTTCCTTCCACCCAAAAGCTGGGCGAAAAGCAGAGGGACCCCATTATAGTCAGTAGGGTCCGTCCAGCGCTGTTCGATTCTGTCCAGAGACAGAGCCATTCAGCCGCGGGGATTCCCCTGTTCTGTTCTCTGAAAGTAAGCAGTTAAGCTGAACCCCCGAGCGCAGATGTGAAAACGCCCTAAATCATTCAATAGATGCACACTTTTGTGTTTCAGTACTCCATTTGGCTCTAGCAGCACTTCTGAGTCTCCCTCGCCTCCCTTTTCTTTCTAGGGGCAGCATGAGTCCCCGCTCTCCTATACTTCTGTTCTGTCGTCTTATCTTTGCAGTCAAGTAATGCCCATCTCCAATAACAAATTAGAAGTGGATCCCCTCCCGGCCAGCACTTTTAGATGGCTTTTTCTGCACAAATACATAATTTTAGGTAAAGTGATTAGCACTTTTGCTAGTTATCACATTGTTGGCACAAGTTGTTTGAAAAGTTAAGGCCCTTTTACATGAAACAATTATCTTTCAAAAAAATTGTTCAAACGGGCGAAAATGAACAATCATCGTTCAGTGTAAACGCAGCAAATGATCGAATCATGAATGGTTTGCATTTTCATTAATTTGCTTTATACAGGTATAGAAACCATTGTTTTGTCATTCACTAATCGTTTGGTTTAAATACCGACAGTTCAGTTCTTCTCAGTCACTTATACAGTGAACGTGAATGACTGATTTCTCATTTGAACGAGCCAACGCTGTATCTGCCTGTATAAACGGGCTGCCCGAGCCAACTCTGATATTGTTCACTCATTCAAACGAGAAATCAGCAGGTCTAAACAGACCCAGGCCTCATGTCCACGGGCGTTCGGCTGCGGATTTGGCAGCAACAACCCTCCATAGCATGCTGTGGGAAAAATGATTTTTCATGCCCGCGAGCGGAAAGCAGTTGCTTTTTCTGCTCGCGGACGAAAAATCGCAGCGTGCGCCATTTTACTATGGTTCTCGCACAGATGGCTTCCTTTTGAAGTCAATGGAAGCCATCCGATCCGCAGGAAAAGCAGGGGTTTGAGAAAGAAAAATCTTCCCAGCGCAGTACAGAATTTTCAAGGCACAGACTGGCGCAGGGTCGCCGGGCACAGGCAGATTCTGTGCAGTATTCCCCATGCAGAGTCCATGCATGCCCGTGGACACGAGGCATTAGTCACCATTTAACAATCCCTCCTTCCACCTCATCGCTGCTCGCTTAGTTATGAACTGCTTTTAACAAACTTTATACTGATTTATTGAAAACTCCTTTAATAGCGATGGAGGTCTTCGATTTGGAGAAATGGAGCGCGACTGTCAGATTGCACACGGTGCTGCCCAGTTCCTTCGGGAGAGATTGTTTGAAGCTTCTGATCCATACCAAGTACACGTCTGCAATCTCTGTGGTTTGATGGCGATCGCAAACACCAGGACTCACACATATGAATGCAGAGGATGCAGAAACAAAACACAAGTAAGAAGCTCTAGATATGTTACAGTGTAGAAGCCCCCCGGTTGTTGAAGTGCAGCTGGGGGGGGGGGGGGGGGGCAGTATTGATGGAAATGATTATATGCTGCAAAAGCAGTTCTCTGGCTGCAGCAATCTCTGGTTATACTGTAATCCTGTTGGGCTTACGTTAGGCTGGGTTCCCATAGGTTGTATTATCGGCAGAAATCTCACGGTTTTGCTGCAGTGAAAAAGATTTCCGCCGAAAAAACGCAGCTTCAGAACTTTTGGCACTTAGTCGCGGGTTTTGGAGTGGCTTCGCATCATGCTTTTCTGTTGCAGCTGGCTTTTCCATAGAGGGGAGCGAGGCCGCAGCAGGAAAAAAAACAAAAAACATGCTGCATCCTGGGAATCCGCGCCATAGCGCTGGCTTTGCCGCAACAGATTCACCTCCCTATGGGGATGAGATTTTTGACAAATCTCGTCCACATGGCTGGCTAGTCCCGGGATTAGCGGCCACGGCTGGATTTGCCGCAGCGAATCTCTGCACAGAAATTCCGCTGAACCCAGCCTTATTTGTGGTCTACATTTTATTAAAATTTTCAAAAAAATAATACAAGTAAAAATGATAAGAATAGTATGAAACCGAGAAATATCGGTGTAAGAGCCAAGCTATATCATAAATAGATTATAGAATGAGATTATTGACTTGTAAGGGTGCATTTTAAACAAGATGATCTGATGGGCAACAGGTGCTCAACCGGTCGTCCCAATGATAATCGTTCCTGTGCTTTTACACAAACTATCATCACTCAGTGAATGGAGGCGGAACAGGCGGGGGATCGTTGCAGCCCACCTCTGTTCAGGCAGTCATTCAGCTGATCGGCGGCAGATCCCCACCAGTTATCTGTTGATGACCTGTCAGTCATCAATGGCATAAGTTAATGTCCCAGAATACCACTTTAAATCTTAACATCACAGTTGATATGGGAAATGGGATGATAGTTTCTGCAAGGGGTGGGATCCTTTCGAGACTTCAGCAGTTCCAGTTCTTGTGCCTCCAGTGCCAGGAGAGGAAATGGCTGGTGAGGTTTCTTTTATTTAATAGAAATTGAGAGTGACGCCCCAAGGTCCCTGGGCTCTCACTGAATTTAGATTTTACAGCATCTAGAATCTCCTGAGTTGAGAAGGGCTCATCTAAGGCAGCTCACACATGTGCTAGGCAAAACACCGCAATTTCGATAAGATGAGGAAACAATCGAGTGCATGCCCTTGAGGCCCCATTGAAATCAATGTGAGCGTTATGCCGGGAGACTAAGTGTGGAGGGTCATGGCAAGGGTTTTTCCACAGTTGATTTGAATACTTCTAATAACTGCTTACAGATGTACTCCTGAAAAGATATTTTTCCTATATCCGTTCCCTTCCAGAAGCTTTGTTGTAGTAGCAGCTACAAATAGGGACATTTTATAAGCGGCTTCAAGGTGACCCAGGCACTGTAGAAGCTGACGGAGCTCAAGAGGGCTCTGGTTTGACGCAGGTTCCGTACCCAGTATATCTCGGAGGACCTGTTTTAAGCCTTCTCATTGTGGGCTTATGGGTGGAATGATTCCTTAATTGCCTTTTTTTAACTTCACCTTTTAAAGAGTAGCCTTTCAGGATATGGTTTTTAAATGTCCAAACCTTAGATCCTAACTCGGGGATGGTAATGGAGAGAGACAAGGGAGCTGGTCCAGTCAAAGAGACCCATCGAGACAACCGGAGACTGGTCAAGACATGATGAATTAAAGCTTGTCAGTTCGACTAGAGATGAGTGTGGATAGTAAGAATAATCATGAATCCCCTGCATCCAGCACATGTACTCCTTGCAATACAGTTTTAAGAAGAGGAACTTGGCACACTGGGGTTACTAAATACCATATCTATGTTGTGTCCATGGCTAAATTTAAAGTCCCCTCCCAATATAAGGACATCTTCCACAAAAGGTGACAAGAAATGTAAGTGTCTCTGACAATTTGTTAGCTGGTTCCGGGAGACACGATTGTAAGGTTAAATCTTTCATTGTGGACTGGAATTTTCAGGAGTAGGTAGTGTGCCCCTGAATCCATCTGTACAGTCCAGTACCACATGTGACTGAAGGCAATGGGGACACCCTCTTAGACTTGGGGCAGGATGCATGAAAGTGTCTGTCACAGGAGAGCAGGAACATGGCCGGTTATGTAATACAGTGGGTTTCCTCTAGGTAAAGAGCAGAAATATGTTCCTTCTGGAGGCCGTAGAGTACGTTAGAGGGCTTCTTGGCCATGTTAAATCCCTTGATGTTGAGGGAGCAGACAGCAGTTTTTAAGGAATTTATGTTGGCAAAAAAGGAGTAGGGATGTTGGGCTGAGAAGGAGTGATGGGAAGGTGGGGGACAGGTTAGGGGGGACTTGCCAGGGAATGGGGGTCCCTGACATTTTGTGCTTATTGTAATGTTCTACTAAGTTCAAGAGACAAATCTTAAAACCGATTGAGGTTTTTTTTGTTGTTGTTTTTTTTTTATATTGGCATAAACAATAACCACTGATCATTATTCACTGGCTAGTGAGACCATAGTAGAAGAAGATTGAGGAGCTATGATCGAGGCTATTCTGTAGTTGGAGGCATTTCACAACTTTTTAGGTCTCCGTGACACTTGAAGAATTTTTAGCAAGACCTCTAAAACAACTAGACTATATAGGGGGTTCTAAATCCACAGAAGCAGTTGATAATTTCCCTGCATCATATTAACATAATTCCTCATCCTTTTCCTTCTTGAAGCCATTAAGAATTATAATTAACTGTTCGTGTCCGAGACCACCTTTACTTTTCATTATGCCAATATTGTGTTGAGTTGATGGTAATGTAATCTTCGTAGTATACAATGGTTTGCTTATAATAATGGTTTCTCTCCAATACAGATCTCCTTGGTTCGGATGCCGTACGCCTGTAAACTTCTTTTCCAAGAGTTGATGTCAATGAGCATCGCTCCTCGGATGATGGCAACATAGTAGATGTCTTCAAGTGAAGATGTACTATTTTAAAGGTCCGCTTGAATAAATGTCCACTTTGGGTCTCATTAAAGTGTTGAAGCGGTTTGTTTTCATCCTGTTGTGGAAGGCTTGGGACCTGCAAAGAAAGATCTGTGTTTAGTTTTCTAGTTCTTCATTTTTAATGTTCTATTTCCTTGAGGAGGTGAAGTATAATTATTACATATGATGGTCTTCCTCTCTGGGGGGGTACAGCGTTGGTCTTTGATTTAAATAAATGTCATTTTTTTAAATGAATGTTTCCATGTATGTTATTTGGTTGTTTCATTGACTGAGTTGGATTGAACAAAAGTTGTTTTATTAAAGTGAACCGGTCAGCACTATTAGGCCTCATGTCCACGGGGAAAATCAGGCCCGCTACGGATTCTCCATGGAGAATCTGCAGCGGGTCCCTCCTGCCCTGCGGACATGAGGCATTAAAATAACAATTACCTCTCCGCTTGCTCCGGATCTTCCCTACTTCGCGGCTTGATCTTCTTTCTTCGGCCCGGCGGATGTGCTCGGTACGCCGGCTGCGTGCCGCGCGCATGCGCCGGGCACATCCGCCAGGCCGAAGAAGGAAGATCAGGCCGCGAAGGAAGGAAAATCTGCATCGCCCGGAGCAGGTGAGTGTAATTTAGGCGCGGGAGCCGTCCCCGCGGGAGACCCGCACTAAAATGGAGCATGGTCCATTTTTTTCATGCTCCATGATTTTTTAAATTCACTTTTATTGACCATCCGCGGATATTTATCTACCTGCGGGTGGTCAATGCATCCCTATGGGGTGCGGATCCGCGGGCAGGAGAAGAGTTAAAATCCACAGTGGATTTTAATTCTTCTTTTGCCAGTGGACATGAGGCCTTATGGTGTCCAACCTGCAGGCATGATCTAGAACCGGAGGAGCTGAGCAGACTGATATAAAGTTTTATGGGGAAAGATTCAGGACAAGTTGTATTTTCTTCAGTTAATTCTTTGGTCATTCTGAGCTGAAGAGTCAGATGGGCGGAGCTATTACTGATTGACAATTCCAAAAAAGAACAAAAAAAAAGTGCATGATGCTACCGTGATTTAAAAAAAAAAAAAGGGAAAATAACTTTTATATGTATGTATACTGTATTTTTCGTTCTATAGGACGCACCCCCGTTTTAGAGCGGAAAAGTAGGGGAAAAAATTTTTGAACTCGCCCAGGGACAGTGCAGGGTTAGTGCCGGGCGACAAAGCAGAAGAAGCAGCAGAGTTCTAAAAATATGGCTCTCCATGTCACAGCGGCGAGAGAAAATTTCTGACTGATCGCGAGTTTAATTTGCCATCACGCTAACTAAATCGCGTTCGCGCGTTAAATTCACGGCCGCGCTAAAAATGGCGATCGGAACGAATTTTGAGCACATTCGTTCTATAAGACCCAGCAACTTTTCCCCCTCGCTGTGGAGGGGGAAAAAGTGCGTCTTATAGAGCGAAAAATACGGTATGTTTTTTTTTTTTTTAAATGCCAGATTACCAGTAGTTTTAGTTCGGTTTGTTAGTGTTCATCTTTGCAACTGGAAAAACATTTTCTATCCATATTTTCTCTTCTCACGATTGGCTGCAGCAGTCACATGTCCTGGTCAGCCGCAATCAGAAGAACAAAGCACTTGTAAAGAAATTTTAGGTAGTGATATAACCCATTTAAAGACACTTTGATGCAACTCCGCTCTCCCTCCTCTCCAGCTCCGTTACATTTCTGCCTGTCAGCTGCTAGCTGCCGATTGGTCAGGGAAGTTAGAGCACTGGTTTGGACGATACAGTATATTGGGGTTTTAGAACAAAACGTAATGATCGGTGTCCCTTGTGCCGGTATCAGATTGTGTAGAGACCTAACCTATTGACTAATAGATGCTTCACAAGGAATAACAGCAGAAAAGTAAAAATGGCACAGCGGAAAAAAAAAGTGCTCCAGCATCGCCACTTCATGGGGAAAGGAAGAATTTACTAAAATTGACATATTAGGAACGCTGATGGGTCCTCCTTGAGTCGTAACTCTTAAACTACTTCCTGTTGCGTTAATCGGTTAATGTTCTGGCTGCCTGGTACTTAAAGCAACAGGATATAAACTTTTTTGTCCTGTGCATCGTACACACTCAGCTTCTGAGCCCCTACCATCTGCAGTAGGAGCAGACTGCGACTGGCCTCTTACTGCAGCAGCAGGGATCAGTGTTCTCGCTGATCTCTGCTGTTAACCTCTTACATGCCGTGATGTAGATCACGACAGGTTTACAGAGGGGGTGTGAAAATCCCCCAAAAATTGTCCTTAGACCCAAAATAGGCCTTGTCCTTAAGGTGGTAAAAGAATCTCTATCAAAGAGAACGGTCCTCAAAACGCACTCCATTTAACATCTACATGGAGGAGGGGACAGCACCAAATGGATGCATAAACTATAAACCTACATGCATGAGGCCCCACTATTACCACAATTTACATTTTAGTGCTTGTATTATAGGGATATTTCGACACGGGAGGCGATGGTATATAGCAAGTGAACGTCTTCAATGATTGTCCAGAATACCCACCCATCCTGAGTGTGAAGGGGGGTGCAGGAGTCGCAACACGGCCCTATTTCTGTAAAGGAAGTGTTTATTTCTATTGGTAATCAGTTTGTCTCCTAGTCCTAACAGCAGCACAATAATGTGATCTGTCTGCCCATATACTAGTACTTGTCATACATCTTTGGTAATGTCTGAGAGAAGACTCCTGCCCATTGCATAAGAACGAGGAGTAGTTGAAGTGCAAATTTAAGGAATATGTGGGTTACATTGGGTAGAAAACCAGATGATAGTTTTTCCTCTGCTAGCAACCTAATATACAAATGTATCTTCCTGTAGCTGCATCCTTATGTCAAGGAGTAGTTGTAGGATGCCTTTACACTTTCGATCATTTTACTTAGACAATCTTTTTGTTTTACTGGGTCATATGAATACAACAAAATGATGATAAAGTCCAGCGCTTCTGGGGGATGTTTAACAATAAAAATTGTGTAAATAATACATTTACTTCAAAGAGGACTTCGTTCCACGATAGTGTAGTGACCCAGTACTCCATCCTGGTCCCCTGCATAAATGTCATACATGTACGTCTTATGTGGATGCACTGTGCAAACCTGTCTAGTCATTTCCAGTATGTGTGTTGCACAGCTGCAGTGCTTGAGAGGTTAATGTCTGCAAAAATCCAAAGCCTGCATGTAAATGTATCATGTCATGTCATGTGGTATGAGAGAGTTTTATAAATGTGAGTGATAGAGACTGGGAAGAGAGTCCATGTCTTCAGGATTTTGGTGGTACCAGAGGTCAGGGCGCATGGGGACACCTTCAGTCCTCATGTGACAAAGCATGTAAGAAAAGGAGAGACTTCCCGCTATGCGTGTGAGCAAACGTTAATGGAGTGAGCCCCAAGAAAGAGAGAGAGAGCGTCAGTAGGTCTAAGTTGTTTCTACAAGGCCCAGTGCAGAGATACTATCCGGTTTATTATTTTCCTACATGGCTGTCTGCAGTCTGGATCACTGCATAGAGGTACACCCTTTTTGTCTGTCACACCCACGCGCCTCCAAGACTGGGTGGAGGTACTACAAGTCATTAATCTCTGTTTACACACGTATGTCTTTAAAGGGGTTGTCCCGCGGCAGCAAGTGGGTCTATACACTTCTGTATGGCCATATTAATGCACTTTGTAATGTACATTGTGCATTAATTATGAGCCATACAGAAGTTATCAAAAGTTTTATACTTACCTGCTCCGTTGCTGGCGTCCTCGTCTCCATGGTGCCGACTAATTTTCGGCCTCCGATGGCCAAATTAGCCGCGCTTGCGCAGTCCGGGTCTTCTGCTCTCTTCAATGCAGCCGCTCGTGCAGAATGCCGGCTCCGTGTAGCTCCGTCCCGTCACGTGCCGATTCCAGCCAATCGGGAGGCTGGAATCGGCAATGGACCGCACAGAAGAGCTGCGGTCCACGGAGGGAGCAGACCCCGGCGGCCATCTTCAGCAGGTGAGTATGAAGACGCCGGACCGCCGGGATTCAGGTAAGCACTCTCCGGTTTGTTTTTTTAACCCCTGCATCGGGGTTGTCTCGCGCCGAACGGGGGGGGGTTTAAAAAAATTAAAAAAAACGTTTCGGCGCGGGACAACCCCTTTAAGTCTGTAAGAGCCGTGTGGAGGTACTGCAAGTTAATACTCTCTGAATCCTGCTCATTTACCTGCCATGTGAAGTCGTTGATTGAACTGCCTTGTATTTTGTTACTCTTTATTCAAGTAAAGTTTTTACCAGGCTCTGAAAGTTCCCAGAGACCCATGGTACTAAAGAACTGTCTGTGGCTGCATTTTTTTTATCCGCCGAGGGTTATACCGGCATATGAAGGAACGGTGGTGTCACGCGTGACAATTACCACTCTGTTATCCAGTTTGTTGGGCATTCCCGATCCTAGGGGTGTCCGTGGTGGTCTGCAGTGCTAATCTGGCCCTGGCTGCAAGTGTCCCTCCTGGATGGAGTATGGTAAGTGCCACCGTGGCACGTCAGCACTATACCCTCCCAGCTCCTCTGTGTGTCAAGTGTCCGGGATCTCCCTATGGGACGCTGCAGTAGGACTCATCTAAATCCAGGTAGGTCCTTGAGGGATTCTTATTGAACCCCATTTTTTTTCTCTGAGATTAATAGGAACATATACACAAATAATCTAGACAAACCTACTTATAACACATAGTTGTGTAGAATGTAACGCGTGTCGGAGGTGCGCTAATACCCTCTTATCAAGCATATGTCTATATGTTCCTGATAATCCTGAATAAAGAAAAAATGGGGTTCAATAAGAGTCCCTGGATTAGCAAGGGCCTACCTGGATTTAGATGAGCCCTATCCTGGAACCACTGGCGTAACTATAGGAGATGCGGTTGCACCCGGGCCCAGGAGCCTTAGGGGGCCCATAAGGCCTCTCTTCTTCATATAGGGAGCCCAGTACTATGAATAAAGCATTATAGTTGGGGGCCCTGTTACAGGTTTTGCATTGGGGCCCAAGAGCGTCTGTGTTAAGGGGTTAAGAGAAGTTGGGGGGCTCCAAGATAAAATTTTGCACCCAGGCCCAAGAGTCTTTAGCTACGCCATCGTGGGTACGTAGACCTCTTTTGATGTATCCCATGATACCTGACAGCAGCTATCAGACACTGGCTGCTCCAGTTAAAGGGGTACTCTGGTACCAACAAGTTATCCCTATCCACAGGATAACTAGCTGATGGGTGGGTGTCTGACTGCTGGGACCCCCACTGATGACAAGGATGGGGGCCTAGTCAGTTCCTGGATGAACAGAGTAGAGGTTTAGCAGGTGCTCTGTGCTCCATTAATTTCAATCAGAGCGTAGTATGTAGGTGGGCAATATCCTGTTGAAACATACCATTTTGGATGGTGATCATGAAGGGTATGACAACAGGGTGCACCACATACTGACGGACTTCTTTGGCCTTCAACAACCACCAACTCAGTCCTGTTGGGGAGGCAGTAAAAAAGTGAAGATAGAAGCTGCTGTCCAAATTTTCAGATGAAGAGGATCTTTAACCCTTTCCAATCCAATCTCCCTGCCATCCACACGCTCCCCAGCTCCTATTTATTTTGGGTGGGAAAGCAAGTTGGGATGCCTTGAAATTACTCAGTAGAAACACATAAAAAATGACCCGTCATGATGATTTTATTAGCAATTTTTTGAAAATTAAACATGAGATAAAGTGTATATTACATATGTACGTATATTATTATATATGTCTAATATGCATATGTATATTACAGTATGCAGAAGAGAGACCCAACATCCAATCTGTCTTCTGCATACTGTAATATACATATGCAAAAGAGAACTGCAATGACAGACATCTCTTCTGCATAGTGCTAGAAATATGTGTCGGACCTCCTCCTACATGGGAGCGATGCAGGAAAATTCAATGTCTGACAAGATCCGACACTGGATTGGAAAGGGGTAAATAACCTTTACTACTCCCTTTTCAATCCATTTTAGGATTCAGGGTTTCCTAGGGGCATACAGTTTCTGCCGTTATACAACAGAGCCATCTGCTGGCTAAAACCAATAACTACATGCTCAGTGAGCCGCAGGCAGCAGAGCAGCCAGCAGAACACTGTGAGCATACTGTATGGAACGTATTCTGAAATCGGAGATGTATAGGCTTCAATGACAGTATCTGAAGACATCCAGCAGTGGACCTGGAAGGGTTAATATGAGGGCTATGTGTTACGGAGCTGCACTAGCTCCTTCATCAGGCCAGTTACAGAAGTGCAGGGTATTTAAATCAGTGTGAAGAGTGGAAACAATTGGTCGTCTGACATCATGGTTGTTTCTACCAATCGCCATTTATCAAAGCCAACATAGAAGAAACATATGTATATTGCCGTAGTGTTCAGAAGAAAATAACTTTGAGATAGTAGTGCAACCACGAGAATAATATTCCCTTTTATAAAAGTAAAATAATAAAATTCATAAAGTGGTAATTAGAATATTCACTTTGATGTTCCACGTATGTGATACAGGCGGGCATGGAGGCATAAAGGTTCTGTATGGTATCCTGCGGCATATAACTCCACATTTGCGGTAACTGAGCTTCTAGATTGTGGAAACTCGTAGGCTGTGGAAATTGGTGTCTCAGATGGTCCCATACATGTTCTGTTGGTGATTAATCTGGTGACCGCGCAGCTATGGAACTGTGACAATGCTGTGGAGACAGACATGAACATGGCCGTCCTCAGCACCCAAACTGAGCCTGGATTTCTTGCTGAAGACAACCCAGTTCCACTCGGTAACAGTCCAGTTTTGTCGTTCATGACACCATTGCAAACGGTTGTCAAAGGCAATACACGTAATGGGCACCATGAGGCCTCATGTCCACGGGCAAATTCGGATTTTAAATCCGCAGCTGTTTTCCTGCACGCAGATCCGCGCCCCAGAGGGATGCATTAGACAGCCGCAGGTAGTTAACCCTTTGCAATCCAATTTTAGAGTCAGGGTTTCCTAGTGGGTTTTCTCTTTCTGTCATTATACTATGGCGCCATCTGCTGGCTAGAGCCAGTACTGTGGTATGTGACATGCTGGAGAAGCCCCCAACAACAGAGCGGACAGTAATATACAGTAAGAATACCCTGCCGGACGTCTTCCGACATCGGAGCTGTACAGCCTTCAATCAGAATGTCTTTAGATGTCAGACAGTGGATTGGAAAAGGTTAAATACCTGCGGATGTCATTTTTCCCTGCAGGCGCGGGTCCCGCGTGCAGGAAAAAATCCAGACATGCTCCATTTAGGTGCGCGTCTCCTGCAGGCTTCTATTCTTCGGCCCGGTGCATGCACGCAGCCGGCATGCCGAGCACATCCGCAAGGCCGAAGAAAGAAGATCCGGCCGCGAAGGAAGGAAGACACGCACGGCCCGCTGCAGGTTTATTCTTATTTTAATGCCTCATGTCCGCGGGGCAGGAGGGACCCGCTACAGATTCTCCATGGAGAATCCGTAGCAGGTCTAATTTTCCCCGTGGGCATGAGGCCTGAAACCAAATTTCCTTTAGCCAAGCAGCTGGAAATGGTTCCGACAGAGACACGGGTGTAACAATGGCGCCACGTCTCTGGACAGCAGACAACTAAACAGTTGGAGTTGCTCGTACTTGTTGGATGATTTGACGCTCCTCTCTACTGGTGGTCTGTCAGGGGTCCTGAGCCCGGTCGTCTTGTGTGCCCTCACACATCCACTGGACCCAACACCTCCTAACAGTCTGGTCCGACGCTCCTCTCCACTGGTGGTCTGTTGGGGGTCCTGAGCCCGGTCACTTTGTGTGCCCTCACAAATCCACTGGTCCCACCACCCCCTAACAGTCTGGTCAGACGGTCCTCTCTACTGGTGATCTGTAGGGGGCGTCCTGAGCCCAGTCGCCTTGCGTTCCCTCACACATCTACTGGTCCCAACACCTCCTAACAGTCTGGCCAGATGCTCCTCTCTACTGATGGTCAGTCGGAGACATCCTGAGCCCGATCACCTTGTGTGCCCTCACACATACACCGGTCCCAACACCTCCTAACATTCTGGTCGGACGCTCCTCTACTGGTGGTCTGTAGGGGGCGTCCTGGGCCTGGTAACTTTGTGTGCCCTCACACATCCACTGGTCCCAACACCTACTAACAGTCTGGTCAGATGCTCCTCTACTGGTGGTCTGTAGGGGGCGTCCTGAGCCCGGTCACCCTGTGTGCCCTCACACATCCACTGGTCCAAACACCTCCTAACAGTCTGGTCAGACGCTCCTCTCTACTAGTGGTCTGTCCGGGGGTGTCCTGAGCCCGGTCACCTTGTGTACCCTCACACATCCACTAGTCCAAACACCTCCTAACAGTTTGGTCAGGCACTCCTCTCTACTAGTGGTCTGTCAGGGGTGTCCTGAGCCAGGTCACCTTGTGTGCCATCACACATCCACTTGTCCCAACACTTCCTAACAGTCTGGTCAGACGCTCCTCCCTACTGGTGGTTTGTAGGGAGCATCCTGAGCCCGGTCACCTTGTGTGCCCTCACACATCCACTGGTCCCAACACCTCCTAACAGTCTGGTCAGACGCTCCTCTCTACTGGTGGTCTGTAGGGCCTCCTGAGCCCGGTCACCTTGTGTGCCCTCACACATCCACTGGTCCCAACACCTCCTAACAGTCTGGTCAGATGCTCCTCTCTACTGGTGGTCTGTCGGGTGTCCTGAGCCCGGTCACCTTGTGTGTCCTCACACATCCACTGGTCCCAACACCCCCTAACAGTCTGGTCAGACGCTCCTCCCTACTGGTGGTCTGTAGGGAGCATCCTGAGCCCTGTCACCTTGTGTTTTCTCACACATCCACCGGTCCCAACACCTCCTAACAGTCTGGTCAGAACGGCCAGGTAGGGGACAATTCATCGATACGACCATCCAGCTTTTCACACCCCAATAATGTGCCCCTCTCAGACTCTGGAAAAGGGGTGAAATCTATTCACTAGATGCGTCTAGTGGTCAACAAGGTCTACACAAGTGGAAGAAGAGGTCACTACACACAAGGAGCCTCCGAGAGCCCTTTATAGGCCAAGGGTGGCGAGACCATTTATCTGCCTGAGATGTAACTGTAGGCCAAGTTTTGCAGCAAAAAGTCTCTAGATGCTTGATTGTTTTTACAAAGAGTGTATATAAAAATATAGAAAAAACCCAAACAACATAAAAACAGTGACCCCTAAAAACAATTAAATAAAATTAAACAATTAAATAAAAACATGAATAAATATGAAAATTGCAATAAAATATATTATGTTTATATATATATTTATATACTGTATAGAGAGAGAGTAACATAGTATGCAAGGCTGAAAAAAGACGTTCATCTAGTTCAGCCTGTTTCTGCCCTCCCTTGTTGATTCAATGGAAGAACCCCCCCTATGAGGCAGAAGCCAATATGTGTGTATATATATATATATATATATATATATATATATATATATATATATATATATATATATATATATATATAAAGGTGCATGCATATGTACATATACATAAATAAAATTCACTTGGTTTCAATTGGGAAGTGACATTTATTTTATAGATCCGGAATAACTCTCTCTGTCTAAGTTTTTGAAATCTACACCATGTAGTGCAAAGCTGTTTACAATATTCTTCTGGAGCTTATTAATTTTATTGCATAAAGGTTTAATAATACAGCCCATACTGTTGGTTACATGGACATCAGCTTATATATCACATAATCAGTACCTCGATTTAAAAAGGAGTTGATGAGGTTTTCATCATGAGTTGCCCTAGACGAAAAAAATCCTCATTCTATGAGAGATCAATTTACAACATAAACACCGTGGATTACCGCATTTATAGGATATCACTAGCGCAGAAAAGAATTTTTTTTTGTCCCTTTGGGCAAATGGCTTGGGGCTAAGACATTGTGCAAGGGCAAGGAACTTCTGTAGGTCATCCTCGAGACAACTGGGAATTTGATCCTTTAATAGGAGTCCCCCTGGAGAATATGCCAATGTTTCTTCAGGATATTGTGGATGAGTTTACATCCTGGATTGTAAATGCTAATGAAATTATAATTAAACTGTTGGTTACAGATATTCAAAGGTTTTTTTGGATAAGCAATCTGCTGGGGTTAGACCCCTAACCTGAGCCATTATACTATTAGCAAGATGTTTGTGGCACCCTTTGTGCTTACACTGCTTCCTAAGTAACGTGGCTTGCTTGTGAAACATAGTATCATCAGAACAGTTTTCTTGAATATGTTTCAGTTGTCCAGATGGGCCATTATTCAGCCCCGGTTAATAGTGCGCACCGTAATGAACTGTGAATGTGAGACCAAAAGGGTGAGAATCCAACCATTCAAGAAGACTATCGCTGTCCGATGAATCCCCCTTCCATAGAAAAACCAAATAGTTGATAAAACAACGGTAGAAGACAATGTTCTGTGAAAAATGAAGAGTGGAATTCGGCCTTTTTTCTTCAGGGTCTCCCATGAACAGGTTAGCGTCTCCATAGCATATCCTTTGATTCGTTTGCACAAAGCCCCTGAAACTCAAAGATATCCAAAATAAAAGTCATACGGTCAAGAAGAAACTGATTGTGAAGTGTCTAAGGACAGGAAGTAGTTTATAGCGGGCGACCCCAAATCATGGGAAATATTGGAACAGAAGGCGGTCCATCCACAGTAATAAAGGTCATTTATTTCACATTAGCGGTGTGGAATCTTTTACGTTTGGCAGGAGTTGGATAACCGATATTTGCAAATGCAAATCAGTGAAGTGCGATAAATTGGTGATTTTGTGATGATTTCAGAAAGATGGTAAAAAAGTGGAAGTGAAAATTATCCTCCGTGAGGAACTGCCTCTCCGTTTCATTAAAGGGGTTGTCCCGCGCCGAAACGGGTTTTGTTTTTTTTCAATAGCCCCCCCGTTCGGCGCGAGACAAACCCGATGCAGGGGTTTAAAAAAAAAACCGGATAGTACTTACCCGAATCCCCGCGCTCCGGTGACTTCTTACTTACCTTGCGAAGATGGCCGCCGGGATCTTTACCCTCGGTGGACCGCAGGTCTTCTGTGCGGTCCATTGCTGATTCCAGCCTCCTGATTGGCTGGAATCGGCACACGTGACGGGGCGGAGCTACGAGGAGCTGCTCTCCGGCACGAGCGGCCCCATTCAGAAGGGAGAAGACCGGACTGCGCAAGCGCGTCTAATCGGGCGATTAGACGCTGAAAATTAGACGGCACCATGGAGACGGGGACGCCAGCAACGGAGCATGTAAGTGAATAACTTCTGTATGGCTCATAATTAATGCACGATGTACATTACAAAGTGCATTAATATGGCCATACAGAAGTGTATAGACCCACTTGCTTTCGCGGGACAACCCCTTTAAGTAAGCACCACCGACAAGCAGCACTGATGAGTTCAGCAGGGTGTCATGGCCGTGATCTAAAAGGTCTGGAAACACTCTAAACTTAGCAGAAATCGGAGGTCACGGATAAAGGAGTTAAGAACTTCTCTTATTGGATGTGCAAGGCCAGCATGTGAATACATGTTTCGGGGTCGCACCCCTTGTCAGCTCGGCTGCATTGAAACATACAAACTGTGTGATACAAGAATAGTGAAGAAGGAAACGGGAAAAGGAAATTAAAAAAGTGAAAATAAAGGTAAAAACTAAATTTGAGAAAAGTAGATCCATAAACTATGCGGATAGATATAAATATAAAGCACATCCATACTAATAAATGCGAAGTAACCGTCTGTCTGTTACCTTTTCACAGCTAGACCGCTGAAGCGGTTTTCATGACATTTGGCAGGGTGATAGCTCGCTTCTTGAGGAAGGACATAGGCTACGTTTTATCCCAAAAATCTATAACATTCTCAAGGGGGCGCAACAAGACAGATTTATTTGGCAATGCGCAGGCGCACCTTCGCCGGCACCACGCTGTGCGGTGAGGGGAAGGGGGTGCACATTATAAGCTAGGCCTTCCCAAACGGGCAGACACGTGAGGGCAGGCGTTGTTGTGATTATTTAGCTAGTTGGGATACCCAGCGTTGCCCGGGATTAAAACTTGAACGAAAGACACATTAACATGCATTGAGATTTTAAAGAAGGTTTGTGCTCCCCATAGCAACCAATCACAGCGCAGCTTTCATGTTACCTCAGCAGTATAATATATAGCAACCAATCACAGCGCAGCATTCATTTTACCTCAGCAGTATAATATATGGCAACCAATCACAGCGCAGATTTCATTTTACCTCAGCAGTATAATATATGGCAACCAATCACAGCGCAGCTTTCATGTTACCTCAGCAATATAAGAAATATCAACCAATCGCAGCGCAGCTTTCATGTTATCTCAGCAGTATAATATATAACAACTAGAGATGAGCGAGTATACTTGCTAAGGACAATTGCTCGATCAGGCATTGTCCTTAGCAAGTATCTCCCTGCTCGGCAAAGAACTTTCGGCTGCCAGCGCAGGTGACAGGTGAGTTGCGGCAGTCAGCAGGGGGGAGCAGAGGAAGAGAGGGAGAGAGAGATCTCCCCTCTGTTCCTCCCTGCTCTCCCCCACAGCTCCCCGCCCGCCGCCGAATCTTTCCCTTTGAGCGGGCAGGTACTCGCTAAGGGCAATGCTCAATCAAGCAATTGCCCTTAGCGAGTATACTCGCTCATCTCTAATAATAACCAATCACAGCGCAGCTTTCATGTTACCTCAGCAGTATAATATATAGCAACCAATCACAGAGCAGCTTTCATGTTACCTCAGCAGTATAATATATAACAACCAATCACAGAGCAGCTTTCATGTTACCTCAGCAGTATAATATATAGCAACCAATCACAGCACAGCTTTTATTTTACCTCAGCAGTATAGGATTACATTAAATCATGAATTCTGTACTGTATTTCATAGTGCAGAGGAACTGATAAGCAGGGTTTATTCTCCACTGCAACCTAATATGGGGAATAAGGAACGGTTGTGTCAAAGGGCAATGCTGGCCCCAACTAATGAAACCGTAGAACAGAGGAATGAAAAAATCATTTCACAAGTGGAAGGGGAAATTGTAGAGTATCTGTCAATAGATAATGTTATGGACGGTGAAGAAGTCGCCTCATACTCTGCAGTCAGGAGTGCCTTCTCATAAACTGAGGTTAAAACTTGGTGTTCCAGTCCTATTAATCTTGATGCACCAAAACTGTGCCACGGCACACGATTGCAAATTACACACCCGGGGCAAAATATTGTGAGATCCATTATTAGGACCGAAATAGCAAAAGGAGAAAGTGTTTTATTTTCAGGCATTCTGATAATACCGCCGGATTTGCCTTTTCAGTTTAAAAGGCTGCAATTCCCTCCAAAAATAGGATTTGCGATGACGATCAATAAAGCTCAAGGGCAAACATCTAAGGCGGCAGGTGTACATTTAGAAAAAACATGTTTTTCTCATGGGCAGCTGTATGTGGCGGCTCACGTGTATACAGCCCACAAAACCGTTATATCCTAGCAAGAGATGACAGACCAAAACCGTACAGAACTGCACTGACAGCAGATTGCAGTTACATTCCTTTCACTATTTCAACTTTTTACGTTTCAATATACTGCAAAACACAGATAAAAAAAAATACAAATTCCACGTGGCCAAAGTAACAAACTAGTTAGAAAATGCATTTTAGTAATATAAAAATATGACAATAGTATAAAAATATAGTATGTAGTCGTTTGCCGACATTCATCCCGTGTAAATGGGCCTTACCTATTCTGTATTATCTCCCTAGCTCTGATGACTGGAACTACACCCCATGTCTTGCTTCTACGGAGGCTGTCTGGGGACAAAAAGTTACTTATATGTTTCACAAATAGAAATAAATTAAACGTACTACTTAATTTTTAAGTCTGCATCAATCTCCAGATTTCAGTGTTCCTGTCTGGGTTCTTGCAGCTCCACTTTCATTTAGTCTGTGCCACGGAGCCTCCCCCTCCCCTCGCCCTGTTTGGGTGACATGGTTGAAGGGATACGACTGTTTGGCTCAGTTTCTTAGCTAAGCCAGCCCTCTCCTCCCTCTCTGCATCAGCCATTATGGAGAAGAGCCGGATCAGCTAACAAACCTCCTTCAAGCACATCATGCTTGTTTGGGCGAGAGCTGTTTCCCCTGACACTCCTGTATACACCCCCTCTGAATGGGGAGAGGAGAGCCGGGGTCCTTCTTACAACTAATGATTAGCGGTCAAATAAAGCTGTTAGATTGTGCAAATGTGAATGATAATTGCTCAGCCAGTGATTGTACGGGAGTTTGTTGGCTTTTCATCCACTTTATGCAGGCATGGATATCATCACTCGCTCATTACCACATTCTCGTGTGTCAATAGTCATCGTTTAGTCGCTCACATTTGCTGGTGCAGTGAAGCTCAACGATTTATCTGCTCACTTTCAATGGGTGACTTTGGACTTTCATGTTGTCTATTGTGACACAACTCAGGATCGCCGTCGTCTCCATAAGAGATAGTTGCCACCACTCTCAAACCGCTATCACATGGCCAAAAACCTCACGTGAGATTTGTGCATTGCGAGATGCACAAACCTCACGTGAATATGAACCCCATTAATGACGAGTTATGTCCTAGGTACGCGGGGTTTGTATGGAGGGGTAACATGAGCGGATCCCGCTCCATGCCATGTGGGTGCCAGGTGTTTCTCACAGCTGACACCCGCTGGCAACAGCCACAATCAGTGCTGATGCTTATCACAGCTGTTAACCCTTTTAATTCTGATAGTGGAATTCAAATGCCCCGATCGGAGCTTGGGAATCCGAAAGGTCCCCTCCTGACCCCCCCATACGATGAGATTGCAGGGTAGGGTGCCGGTCCACTTTTTGCGTTTTGAAAGTATTAGGGTGCGGGCAGACGAGCGTAGGCGTATTTACGTTCGCACGAGCGCAACGTATAATCGCCCGAGCGATCGTTTTTCACCGATCACAACCAGAGCTAGAAAGCGTATTTTCGTTTGTTCCTACTTTGCAAACGGTCTTTTCGGCGATCGAATATGCGTTGGCGCGTATTTCGGTCGCATATGTTCCGTTTTTTTTCGAATTGCCGTTTTTACGCGCCGTAAAATCGCCCATGTGAACGAATACATTCGAAACCATTGCCTCAGATGGTCACGTATATACGTTTGGTCGCAAAAACGCGCCGTTTATGCGCTCGTCTGCCCGCACCCTTAAGGTGATTCTTACACTTGTCGTTTATGGGTTACCACTAGAGATGAGCGAGCATACTCGGTAAGGACAGATACTCGAGCGAGTATCGTCCTTACCGGGTACCTGCCTGCTTGCCCGCAAAGATTTGGGTGCTGGCGGGGAGATCTCCCCCCCCCCCCCGCTTACTCCCGCAACACAGCGCTCACCCCTGCCGGCACCAGAATCTCTGCGGGCGAGCAGGCAGGTACTCGGTAAGGACGATGCTCGCTCGAGTATCTGTCCTTACCGAGTATGCTCGCTCATCTCTAGTTACCACAGACCTGACTGCACTATTCTTGGTAGTGGGAGATTTGGACATTTCCTAGAGACCATATATAGTATATACAGTAACTGTATCCGCGTTCTTTCACCCAAAGTGATATAAGTAACACGTCACATCATTTATTCACTCATGTTAGACTTTCGTAGGATTTGTGACTTTTCACAGCAATACGGTGTAACTTAGGGTGTTGGTCCACCGTGATTGGACTTTATACTTTGCATTGATTGGCTGAGCAGCGCTCAAGGAACCAATCAGAGCCATCACTTCCTGGAGGCGTCCAAGTACTGCAGGAAGCGCACCAGAGCTCCGGAGAGCAGCGGGAGGATCCGGACCGAGCCTGCTGGGTAAGTATAATAAGACATTCCTGAAAATAAGCCCTTGTGCCACTTTTGGGACAAAAATTAATATAAGACAGGGTCTTGTTTTCAGGAAAACACAGTAGTTGATGTTCCATGTTCTTATTCCAATGATCATTGTTAATAAATTTGGACACATGAGAACTCCGATCCCGGGAGCCTTGTTGCAGATTCTAAATTTAAAGGAATACTCCAACAATGTGCACGCTGTAACAACAACCCCCCAATCACCACAAGATGGTGTCATCACATTTTTTTCCATTTCCTTCCACTTAGGCCCCCTCACACAGGCGTTAGCACAAACACTGTTTACTGGGGTTTCAGCAGCGCCGGCATGCATTTTGCCAGCGTTTTCAGCACAGCTGAAGACACAGCCAAGGAAGCTGGGAAAAAAGTAATACTCGCCTAGCTGGCGCCGTCGGGGTCCCCGCCGCTGGTCTCCGCAGCTTCGGGCATTTGTCAGTGCTGATAGACCATCTGTTGCTAGTGACGGGGATTGAAATCCCTGCCTCCAGCGAGAGATTGCTGTGATTGGTTCAGGAACACTGACTCGGCCAATCAGAGCCGACGCACGATGAACCAATCACAGCCACTCAATGTCATTTAAATGAACGGCTGTGATTGGTGCATCGAGCGCCGACTCTGATTGGCCGAGTCAGCACTCCTGAACCAATCCGAGCAATCTCTTGCTGGAGGCAGGGATTTCAATCCCCGTTATTAGCAATAGATACTTTGTCAGCTTGACAAGTGCCTGGCAGCCTGCCCGGAGATCCGAAGACCAGCGGCGGGGACCCCGGCGGCGCAGGCTTGGTATTACTTTTTTTTCGGTAGTGCAGCTAGCGCTGCGAAAATCACGGTACCCAGCCGTGCCCCGTTTTCAGCAGCACTGCTAATGCTTCCCATTCATTTCAATGGGCGACGCAGCGCTGAAAACGGGCAAAGATAGAACATGCATCGCATGATGTACAGTTTAGCCTTCTGCTCGCCCGTGTGACCGCCCGCCCCCTATGGGCACGTTTACACGTAACGGAAGCGCTGCGGAATTTCCACGGCAAATTATACATCCAAGACGGAGCCGTAGTTTGTACCGTTTGTGCAGATTTTGACTTGAAATCATCGGTGTGTTCGCAGCACGTACACCGCAGTGACAGTACGTGGTACTCGGTGAGTTATTACATATGGTCATCCCGTACGATACGAGCGTAAATACTATAAGACCGCGGCGTTCTATTTTACGGGCGCGCACAGACCGCTGCACATATGTAATAACGCTCAGACGGGTCTAATACGCAGCGTGTTTACGCCGGTGTGAACGAGCCCTAAGCATATGTCCCTCAGGTGTAGCGGGCGCCGGGAGCGCGCACGCAGGGGGAGCTGGGACGTGCGCGCCCCTGCCGTCGTTGCACAGAAGGGAGGGGGAGCGCGAGTGCGGCGTGTGTAGGAATGTGAGAGCGGAGAGCGTCGAACACAAGGCCTGCCCGTTCTCCGCCGGACCGAGTGCGAGGTGAGTGCGGCCAACCGGGACGAGCGGCGGGCTCTGCGGGGAGCCGCCTGTGTGCGGCCGGCAGTCTAGGCCGGGGCTGCCCGTGGTCGCTGTCCGCTGCTGGACGGGCGCTGTCCAGGGCTGATCTCCACTCCTCCCATAGGGAAGCGCTGCCGCTGGGTGTGACCGGCTGCTAACGGGGCCGGGACGGGTAGAGCGCCCCCTCCGGGCACACGGCGCTTCCTCCGGCGGGCGGAAAGTTACTTGCTGGGGCGGAAGCGCCGGGACGGCTGGAGCGGCCATTGTGCGCCTCCTTAGAGGGGCTTTCCGGGACGGCTGCACCAAAGAGCCCCCCTAACAGGGGAGACCCCGCCGAGGGGTTTGTGTTAACCCTTTCCTCCAGGATCAGGACAGCTGTTGTCATCCGGTGGTCATGTGACTCGATCGCCCCGCGGCTTGTACTGGCGTCACGTGGCGTCTGGATACTGCGTCGCGCTGCGTTTATGCCCTGTTAGTTACCAGTAGACGCCCGTCGTATTGAGTGGCATCTAGTAGACGCCCGTCGTATTGAGTGGCATCTAGTAGACGCCCGTCGTATTGTGTGGCATCTAGTAGACGCCCGTCGTATTGAGTGGCATCTAGTAGACGCCCGTCGTATTGTGTGGCATCTAGTAGACGCCCGTCGTATTGAGTGGCATCTAGTAGACGCCCGTCGTATTGAGTGGCATCTAGTAGACGCCCGTCGTATTGTGTGGCATCTAGTAGACGCCCGTCGTATTGTGTGGCATCTAGTAGACGCCCGTCGTATTGTGTGGCATCTAGTAGACGCCCGTCGTATTGTGTGGCATCTAGTAGACGCCCGTCGTATTGTGTGGCATCTAGTAGACGCCCGTCGTATTGTGTGGCATCTAGTAGACGCCCGTCGTATTGTGTGGCATCTAGTAGACGCCCGTCGTATTGTGTGGCATCTAGTAGACGCCCGTCGTATTGTGTGGCATCTAGTAGACGCCCGTCGTATTGTGTGGCATCTAGTAGACGCCCGTCGTATTGTGTGGCATCTAGTAGACGCCCGTCGTATTGTGTGGCATCTAGTAGATGCCCATCGCAGGCCGGCGGCCGCCATCTGTTTGCGGGGTCGTTAGGAATGGGCTTCCCGATTCAAAAGACTGACTATGTACATTTAGGGGGCGCTCCTCCATCGTGGAAGCGCTGGCAAAATTATTGTGGAACATATGGCGATGCCCCCGCGGTGAATGTGGCGCTATAACCTGTGGCACAGAGTCCGGCTCCTCCTCCTTCCCTGAGGATCAGTCCCGGGGATTTCGCGCCTTGCCCTACAGATATGACTTCTGCCGGAACAGGAAGTCCCAGGTTGCATCGGCCCCTACGTTCCCCCGGACTGTACGCCTTTTAGATGGTCTCCATCTTTTACCGCCCACCATGATCTGCGGCCTCCCAGAAGTCATTGCATCCGTTAGTCGTGATCCGCTGCAGCGTATATGGCAGGACGTGATTGCAGGCTCCATGTGTGTCCGGTGATAAAGGGGGTCACACTTATCACCTCTGAGGGGGGGTGGGGGGGCATTTTTGATGATGTGCAACAAAACTTTTTGAGTTTCAGTTTCCATTGATATCTGAGAGTCAGTGAACGGGAGTTTTGGGGGTCACATCGGGAGGGAGGGCGTCACATCGGGAGGGAGGGCAGGGGGTGACATCGGGGGGCATCTGTAATAACCCGTAAAATTCTCCAGTGGAATTAGGAATGATATAATATAAAGGCCTCCGCTATCTCCGATACATGACTGCTCGTGAAACCAGCATGGAGGTCCCCTTGTGGCCTTGTTCTCTCTGCTTGTGCCGCTCGGGGGGGGGGCTACGTTTTTGTTTTTGGTGGAGAAACTTTTTTAGTAGCCATTTTGAACTCCACTCAGGTTTTTCAAATGGGAAGGGGGTCATGTGATGTATCGGTCGTGGATAGAAGTCCCTCAAACACCCCGGAAGTGTCAGTTTTACCGTCTTTACTTGTTTAAGGGTTAAGACGTTCACAGAAAGTACAACTTCAGAAAAAGGTTTTTATTAATATAGAAATTTAAAATTTGGGGATCCGTAGCTGACGGGCAGACGAGGGTGCAAACCGCGATAACTGACGGGCAGACGAGGGTGCAAACCGCGATAACTGACGGGCAGACGAGGGTGCAAACCGCGATAACTGACGGGCAGACGAGGGTGCAAACCGCGATAACTGACGGGCAGACGAGGGTGCAAACCGCGATAACTGACGGGCAGACGAGGGTGCAAACCGCGATAACTGACGGGCAGACGAGGGTGCAAACCGCGATAACTGACGGGCAGACGAGGGTGCAAACCGCCATAACTGACGGGCAGACGAGGGTGCAAACCGCCATAACTGACGAGCAGACGGGGGGTACAAACCGCCATAACTGACGAGCAGACGGGGGGTACAAACCGCCATAACTGACGGGCTGACGGGGGGTACAAACCGCCATAACTGACGGGGGGTACAAACCGCCATAACTGACGGGGGGTACAAACCGCCATAACTGACGGGGGGTACAAACCGCCATAACTGACGGGGGGTACAAACCGCCATAACTGACGGGCAGACGGGTAGCCTCCCTACGGTTTCTCGCGTCGCCTCCCTACGGTTTCTCGCGTCGCCTCCCTACGGTTTCTCGCGTCGCCTCCCTACGGTTTCTCATTGTTAGGGCTCATTCAAACGATGCGTACATTCCGGCGGACTCGCTCTTTTGGTTTTGCGCGTGTAATCACCGCGTACTTACGCACACAAAAAGATCCAGTAGTCTTCTCCTTCCTTCACACGTAAATATGCCAGTATGAGGAGGATCGCTGTAGAATTACGCAATTCCATTGACTTCAACGGGCTACTTCAGTCTGTAAGGCCGGCTGCACACGAACAGATTTGCATTGCAGAATCCACGGTTGGCATCTGCACCGCAAAATCGACAGCAAGCGCCATTCGTTACATGCCATTTAAAAGCGCTTTTTCCTACACACTGGCAGAATCGAATTGCGATTTCCGCAAGCGGAGGAAAAATCGCAGCATGCTCTAGCTTCCCGCGGATTCCACACACACGGTTTCCATTGAAGATGGGTCGTGCGTACTTGCGTCATCGCCTAGCGACGGTGCGGGGGGAAAAAATTGAAGAAAAGACCTATACTGTGCATGGCAGGCGGTGAGCTGCCGGGTCCATCTGCAATACAGATAAAGACAAGTAGGCGTGTATGCCAGCCGGGCACAGGGCTGAATTCCACCGTGGGCTCCCGCATGCGGAATCCGACCCATTCCTGTGCAGCGGCCTAGTATGGCAGCACCGAGCCCATGTTGGCACAATATTGTAGCACTATATTACATGTGTATAAAGTCAGAGGTGCCCTGATGAACACTGCTGGCTATGTATGGTCTACGGGCATCACAGGGCATGAGGGGCACTACTATTACCCCTCTGCCCTGCAATACAGCAGTCTTTGTATCTCCGGTACCGATACGGTGATATGTTGGCGGTGCGCGGCTGAGTGACATTCTGCTTTGTCGCGCTCCGATTCTCTTCTGCCAGACTTGGTTCCTTGTCGTCTCGGTGATGACGGGTAAGGCCACATTCACACGGGACTGATTTGCTGCAGATTTTCCGTCCTGACTCTTCGTGCGGAATATCCACAGCATTTACAGTAGCGGGCAGGTAGAGGAGGTTCTCGAAAACTTGTCCACACGCTGCGGGAAAACATCCACGCAAACTGCGTGCTGAAATCAACCTGCGGAGGGGATTTAAAGTCCACGGCGTGTCAATCAGAGCAGCCGATCTGCGTGCAAATCCCACCTCTTTAAATGAGGGTGTGAAGCACCAAATGTGCCGATTTTCAGCTGCGGGTGTAGATCGGCCTCACACGGGCGTGAAAATTGCGCAAGATTTGTGCATTGGGAGACATGCAAATCTTGCACAAATATGAAGCTCATTCTTTTTAATGGGGTCATACGCATGAGCGTTTCCCTCCCCCCCTGCATCGCACTGTGATGCGGGAAACAAACTGCGGCACGTCCAATCTTTGTACATGCTCTCACTCTGCCCGTTGTTTTCAATGGGGCATCACACCGTGTACTAACTAGGTGCCCACGATGCGAGGTCTCCCCATTGTAAACAATGGGAGAAACTCTGCTGAGGCCGACAGGATCGCTCCTTCCCCCTAAATGGTTTTGAGATAAAAACATCCGCGGGGAAATCCTATGTTGGCGAGCGTGATATTGGACCGTGATGTACAGCCTGATATGGCGCTCGCCCGTGTGAAGTTAGCATTACTGGCGGGATGCCCTCATTAAGTTCTGCCACGTGTGGCGGCAGCCTCAGAGCAGGTTCACACGGGGCGGGAGGGCTGCAGGATCTACGGTACAAGCATGGTAGATCCGTCCGTGCTAAAATCTCATCCGTGTGTTTAGGACTTTAAATCCAGAGCAGCGCAATTTATACTGCGGATTTCACACTTTAAAATGGGGGGTGAAATTTCAGTGCGTATAGCGTGTGCCCTGCGCGGCCGCGTGACAGGCGGTGAATGGAGTCAATGAAAGTACATGGACTTTCATGGATCCATTCGCGTTAGCGTATAGGTATATGCGTGAAAAAGATGGCAGCATGCTCTATTTCACGGCGTATCATGCAGTGTGCCCTATTTACTATGGGGAGTGTATACAACGCTGGACGTGCGCAATAAATGACATATGGACGGTGATACATAAGCAACACCGCTATGAGATAGAGCAGGGAATTAAAAAAAGACAAAAGTCGCGCTGCGCCTGACCCTGAGCGTGAGAAATACGGCCACATGCAGTACACTCGCCATCACTCATGGGTCCTCACATGGACCAGTACAACACTGTGTGACCCACGCAGCGGTCCATTATCGACATTATTACAGGCGTCCGGCGTATGAGGACAGGTATATAATTATTTAAAATTCTTTAAAATCTGTTTTCTATGTTAGCCCCCAGGTGGGAGAAGAACTTGCGATGGTTTGATCACTCCTACCATAGCATTACGTTATACCGAAATCTGATACAGGTATGCCTTGATAGACATTCTGCAGTGGCAGCACTGGGGTCTTTCAGAAGGCCCCCAACTGCCATGACCTCCGCACGGCAACCTGCAATCTCATCGCGAGGGGCCATACGCGACCTGCGAACATCAATCGGGGCATTTCAATGCTGTTGTCAGAATTGGCGGTATTTAAATGGTTAACAGCTCCGTTGAGCGTCTCTGCTTATCGGAGCTGTTGCAGGCAGGTGTTGTAACAGCCGACACCCACGTTGTTTGTAGCGAGATCACCATGCGATCTCCCTCCATTCACACCCCAAATCTGCAGGACATAACTATACGCCCTACAGCATTAGGGGGTTAACGGTTCACCACGGGAAATTAATTATTAATTTGTGCAACTATTAACAAGAACTTGCAGCTAGTGAACACTTAATTCGTCAGCAAGCCGCACGGACCCGCCTCATTGGTGCTAAGTGGGACCATGCCCTAAATGACTTCTCATACAGCTAATTGCCAAAAGGTATTTCAGTTAGCCTGGGCTCAGACGAGTGTGCTGCAAAATGGTGCGTGTAAAATACAGCTTTTTACCGATTTGTGAGCCGGCATATCGCCGTGTATGGCAGCAATTTTTGTGACTGATGGCTTATCTCCCGCACGCTGTCATGCGAAGTCTGACTTGTTTCGTCTTTTTTCTTCATTTCCTGCTTTGTCGCTTATATAACGCCGCACATACTTATATTTATTATGCACCCACAGAGAGCAATAGGGCTCTATGCACATAACACGCAGTTTAATAGAACATGCTATGTTTTATGGGGGGGGGTTACACACACATGAAATGTATACACAAGTATGAATGGATCATTGAAAATCCAACTCACCGTGTGTAATACACTCTTAAATTACGCTCATGTGATCCTAGCGCTTAAGGAGATGAGAAGTGTGGATTTACACAGCTATTTTCCGAATTAAATAAAGGTATACAAAGCCTGGTTAGTGACAAATCTGTCCTTCTCAACAAAGACTGGTTAGAGCGAACTATTTCTCTATGCAAACAGTTTTCCGCAGACTTGTTATAGCGACGCATGAAGCTAAAGCGGTTTTCCTCAAGTATTGATGCCCTATCCTCAGGATAAGCTATCAATGGTTGATTGGTGGGGGTCAGATTTAGCAGTGGGCAGGTCTCAGCGTGCGGCTCCACGGCTCCATGTGTAACAAGCTGCCGTGCTCTGTGTGCTCTGACCTCTATTATAGGCAGGATTAACTGTTTTTACAATGCGCACCACGAGGCGGTGTCGTCTTTGATCTCCTGTGCATCAGTGAGCCTTAGGGCTATTAGCTTGTTGCCAGTCCACTGGTTGTCCATCCTTGATCCAATTTTGGTAAGCACTAATCACTCCATGCCGGGAGACCCCACAAGGACTGCTGTTTTGGAAATTCTGTGACCCATTCTAATTTGTCAAGGTGACTTCCGACCTTCACGCTTGCTTAATTTTTTGACTTCCAGCACATCAACTCCAAGAACTGACTGTTGACTTGCTGCCTAATATATTTTCCCCCTCAACAGGTATCCTTGTAGGCAGATAATGTTCTGGCTGATGGGTGCGATCACATGGTGGTAGTCGCACACACTTGTATCTGTGCAACGGCTGATGCTTGGCCAGAACCCGAGGCCTGGATGTAAATTAGAGGGTACATAAACTATCAAGAGGACTGTGACTCTCCATGAGCTCATGCAACCACTCGTTCACATCTGCATTAGGACATTCCATCTCTCTGTTCTGTTTGGAACAGAGAAACTGCATTACAACTGAAATGTTCCTGCTCTTTCCTCCCATTGATGTTTTTTTTTTTTTTGGTGTGGAAAACCCAGAGAGCGAGCGTTCCATTAGGTTTCTGTTGTTGCGGTTTTTTGGGGTTTTTTTTTTTCAGAAAAAAAATGGCTGCCCACTGCGTAATCCATTCCGTAGAAGAAAAAAAATGAAGACCTAATGGAACGGAAGCAAACTTGAAAACCTGTTTTTGATTATTTTTGAAAATCCATTGAAGTCAATGCTTTAAAAACGGAACAGTGAGATGGAAAGCCCCAGCGTAGATGTAAATGGGCCCCTTAAAGGGAACCGGTAACCTGCCTAAAGCACTATAAACTAATTTACGGTGCTGTTAGGGCAGGCGACAGGGAGCTGGGTGAGGTGTTTTTCATGCTCTCCCGCTTCCAGGTTCCTGTGGCATCTTCCTGCAAAGTCTGCATGCTGGACGAAAATTTGACTCTCTGCAAGTCCTGTAGACTTGTATGGGAGAGCGTGGGACTCTGTAAAAAGTCTTTTTTTTTTTTTTTTTTTTATAGACTGCCCACGGACCAGGAAGCGGGTGAGTATAACATATACAGCACCCGACTCCTGGTCCCCTACCCTAACGGCACCGTTGGTTAGTTGATGGTGCTTTGGAGATGACCGGGTTCATTAAAAAAAAAAAAAGTTGGCACTTCAGGTTTTCCTGCAGTATATCTTATATTGTTTATTATTTTCTTCATCTAGTAATGGCATATGCAGTCTTTTTAATTGTATTTTTTGCTTTTTTTTAATATGCAATTTTTTTTTTCCACCCTCCCTTTAGCGTTCACCATGGCTACAGAAATGGTCAGCCACCCTAGCGGCAGCAACCTATTTTGTAACAGTGGCAACTTTGGCATTGGCGACATGTACGGCTTGCACGATCTTTCTAAAGCGGAGATGGCGGCTCCTCGGCTCATCATGCTGGCAAACGTTGCTCTGACCGGAGACGTTAGTAACGGCTGCTGCGATTATTCCTTGGATGAAGACCGCCAAATGGCCGAACTGACAACGGTTTATGAAAATAGTTTCTCGGACAGCGATGGGGAAAGGATGGAATTAGAAGAGTCGGACCCAGTGAGCGAGTCCGGCGTGTTTGACACTATGGAAATAGATCCCTCTGAAGTCCAAGAGGAGAAATTACGTGACCAGCAAGCCACAAGCCCGGAAACGCGACCGGAAGGGGCGCCAGAGAACAAAAATCAGACCCTTCCTTCCCGAACTGAAGACAAAACAAAATGTGTAAAAAGCAAGCCCTTCAGGTGCCGACCGTGCCAGTACAAGGCCGAGTCCGAGGAAGACTTCGTTCACCATATCAAGGACCACAGTGCCAAGAGGTTCATTGATCATGACTCCAACAAAGCCGTGCAAGATTCAGGCTCTTGTTCGCCTGAGGAAGTGGACTTCTCGAAGGGACCGATCCTATGCGACCGATGCGGTTACAACACCAACCGTTTTGATCACTATTTGGCCCATTTAAAGCACCACAGCAAAGCTGCCGACAACGAGCGGGTTTACAAGTGCACCATATGTACCTATACAACCGTTAGCGAATACCACTGGAAGAAACATCTCCGAAACCATTTCCCGAGGATTGTCTACACGTGCTCGCAGTGCTCCTATTTCTCTGATCGCAAAAATAACTATATTCAACATATAAGAACACATACAGGTAATGTTTCATAACCCGTAAGCTAGTTAAAGGGGTTTTCCAGGGAGAAGAGTATTGATCATTATCCTCAGGACTGGTCATCAATAGTTGATCGGCTGGGGGCCGTCACTCGGGGCCGATCAGCTGAGCGGACGTATGCTGTCAGCGCTGCAAATGCACAGAGGGGCAACGCGAGCCGTGCCTACAGTTACAAGCGCCGGCCACTTCACTTCCGCTCCGATCCCTGTGTAATTGCTCACTGTCAGGGGGCGCACGATCAGCTGATCAGTTAGGGCCGATCAACTATTGATGACCAGTCCTGAGGATAGATCGTCATTAGTATTCTCCCCTTCTAAACCTGCCACTCTGAGCGCTGACTCAAGCGCTGATTACTTTGTATTGCTGGCAGTTAAAGGGCTTCTATGTAAATATGTCATTCATTTTCTAAGGCTGCTCTCACAGACACGGGTTTTTTTTTCAATGTTTAGTGTTTGATTTCAATAGGGCTTCTCAGATGAGCGCTCGTATGCGGTGTTTCTAACTCTGCGATTTTTCAAGCGCTGTCTTCTCTATTTTAGTGCATTTCGGCAGGATTTTAATTTAATTTTTTTCAATGCACCTCATCGCTCATTGTAAGGCTAGGTTCACACAGGGCGGATTTGCCGCGGTTTTGCCGCGTGGAATTTCGACGCGGCAAATCCGCCCGCGGCCGCTAATCTCGGGATTAGCCAGCCATGTGGATGAGATTTCTCAGAAATCTCGTCCACACGGGACGGCCAATCCGCTGCGGTAAGTCCGCAGCCGCGGTTTCAGAATATGCAGCATGTCTATTTACTTTTCTTTTTTGTTTATTTTCGTCGCGGCCGTCCTCTCCTCTGTGGAGCGCCGGCCGCAACGGAAAAGCGAGCGGCCGGGCCGCTTCAGAGCCGCCCCGGCTTAAACCACGGCGGTTCTCCCGGCGGAAAGCTCGCGGTTTTTGCTGCGGCCAAACTGCGAGATTTCCGACGGGAATCCGCCGTGTGTGAACCCAGCCTAATGGTGGGGTGTATTAAACGCTGGCTAAAATGTTTGAAAACGCGTTAAAACGCTGCGTTTTAGCAAACGAACGCCACTCTCACTTAAGCGTTTGTAAAAACGCTGTATTTTTTACGCAACGCTTTACTACGCGCAGAGCTGCGTTTTTGTGTTTACCTGCCTTTTTACTGTGTATTTTTGTGCAGTAACAACGCAAGCAGTTGATGTAACTTTTTTATTTTTTTCACCTCCCAGCGGTATAGTAATCTGCATTACAAAACAGTGTCACACATTATTGCGTATTTACAATGTTGCTTACGCAACCCAGTCATTTCAGTGAGCGGTGCAGTGCGTGAAATACCGCTACAATGGCGAAAATAGAATATTGCAAAATCTGCAACAAATCTCTGCCCAAATCTACATGTGTTAGATAGGCTTGTCGCAGATTTTAGTGTGATTTGCTGTGACATTGACCCCACTCATTAAAGGGGGTTTAATCAGCTGTAAAAACCCCGCAGCAAACAATTGACCTGCTGCATATTTACAAGTTGCAGCACATCTCGGCTCTGCACTGCTTTTTCTGAACCGTTGACTAGATTTGTTAACTCAGCCTCGTGGCTTAAGGGGAGATTCAGACGACCGTATATCGGCTCGGCTTTCATGCCGAGCCGATATACGGTGTCCTCATCTGCAGGGGGGGGATGGAAGAGCCAGGAGCAGGAACTGAGCTCCCACCCCCTCTCTGCCTCCTCTCCACCCCCTCTCCGCCCCTCTGCACAATTTGCAATGAAAGAAGGCGGGGCTAAGTTCAGAGAATTAGCCCGGTGCCGCCTCTCTTCATTGCAAATAGTGCAGAGGGGTGGAGAGGAGGCAGAGAGGGGGTGGGAGCTCAGTTCCTGCTCCTGGCTCTTCCATCCTCCCGCTCGTCTGTAAAGATTCGGCTTCCGGCGCGGGTGACAGGTGAGTTGCGGCGGGGAGCGGGGGAGAGAGAGCTCACCCCTCCCCGCCGACCCCCGAATCTTAAGAGACAAGCGCTCGAGAGTAGTTAGCCTTAGCGAGTATACTCGCTCATCTCTATTAATGATCTCTGTTTTACATGTATATCTTCATATCTCCAACTGAGTTCTTTGTGTTCTGTTACTTGCAGGTGAACGGCCTTATCAGTGTGTGATGTGTCCATATTCAAGCTCACAGAAAACTCATCTGACGAGACACATGCGGACTCACTCAGGTGGGTGACAGATTGGGCCTCATATATGACTTATCTCTGACATGACGGGTGGATGCGGATCCAGCAGAAACTCTTAGAAGAAACGATGATCTAAACCTGCATGATGTCGACCACATACCTTTATTATAAAGTGTCTACTTCCTCAGATATTTGACTAATGTGTGAGCCGCAGAATCTCACAATACGGCAATGTTGGTAAACGGTGATGCAGTCCAAGGGGGGGAAAAATAGTTTTTGCTTTCAGAATATTTTACTTCATCCGTCTGCAGATCTGAAAAAGGATTTTTACACCACGTATGCCTCTACACTAAGGTCGTTATGCACACGGCCGAGATAGGGCTTATATCCATGCGCGGGTTTGAATTCTGGGATCCGTGTGGTATACCCACGCGGATGATCCAGGGTTCAAGCTGCCCATAGGCAATTAATGGGCGCGCGCAGCTTACTTAAAGCATGCAGGTTTGTTTTCTGGACAATGCGGTGCGGAAAACAAATTGCAGCATGCTGTTTTTTGCTGCAGGACCCGCGGGGAGAGCTTCCATTGAAGTTAATGGAAGCAGGCCGCTCTGCAGGACACCTGGAACTGTCACTGCGGGAAAGCAGGAGATTAAAAAAAAACAAAACTCCACTGCGCATGTGCGAGGGGCGTGCCGTGCGGCTTCCCCGCCCACATGCGCGGAGGAGACGCTGGGCGACTCGCACACGTCCGGAATGTCCTCATGCCGCAGTGGGAACTACGCAGATCCCGGAATTCAAACCCGCCCGTGGACATGAGCCCTTAGGCTTCATGTCCACTAGGAAATTCGGGCCCGCGTGGATTCTCCATGCAGAATCCCACAGCGGGTCCCTCCTTTCCCGCAGAGATGAGGCCTATAAATTGATAATACTCACCTGTCTGGACGCTGCGGGTTCCTGTCCGTCACGGCCGGATCTTCCTTCTGCCCGGTGGATGTGCCTGTGCACTCTTTTTTCTTTTTTTTTTTATGAATGCCTGCTTTCCTGCAGCAGAGCAGAAATTCAGCTGCGGGTCTGCCGCGGATACGGACGGCTTCCATAGGCTTCAGTGGAAGCCTGCGGCAGCCGTCCGTGCGGGAGTCCCGCAGAAAATGGAGCATGCTGCGGGTGGTTTCCCGCACGTGCAATCTGCGCGGCAGGGTAAAATGACATCCGCAGGTATTTACTTACATGCGGGTGTCCAATGCATCCCTATGGACGCGGATCACGCGTGCGGGACACCCGCACGGATTTGCTAAATCCATTTTCCTTGTGGTCATGAGGCCTTAATTGCACGAATATGAACCCCGTTCTTTTGAATGGTGTCATACACATGAGCTATTTTTTTTTTTTTTGTTCACCACATTTCGGTGAAGGGACAAAATCGCAGCACGTTCCATCTCTGGGCATTTCCTTGGAACGCATCACCCACTGCTTTGGTCCCTGAAGTGATGCAAGGCGCTTTTAACACAAACCGTCTCCGATCCGTGGGGACATCACATGTTAGCAAGCGCGATGGCACAGCCTGATATCACACTCGCCCGTGTGAAATTAGTTTAAGGGGATGCTCACATGTGGCCGCTGCGCTCAGATTTTCTGCAGCAGGATTGGTACCTTATTGCAGTAGCGGCACAGGGAATGGGGTTTTGAGAAATCTCCTTCACATGTTGCTAACGCTGCAGTGTTATTGACCTGTAGTGCGGGTTTTAAATCCAAGGAAGCGTGTCCATTTGTGCCGCGGATTTGCAGAGTGGATTTCACCCCTTCAGTCTGTAGCAGAACCTGAAATTGGTATTTTATACAACACAAGTACCGATTTTCTGCTTTATAAAAGATTCTCAACAAGATGGGCGCAACAATAGCGCAGCTCGGAGTGATATCTGTTCTATTTAGAAAATGGAAACCGAACAAGATGAAAGCAGATCGAAAGCTTTTTATTTGCTTGTCATATTTAAAGGGAAAAAAAAAATCCATCAAAATCAGTGGGGTAAAAATAACACCCGTTAAAGGGGGATTTCGGTTAGTGGAGGAAATTACAGATTTTCCCCCATCTGCTGGATAGGCGAAAACTGATAGATCGGTGGGGGTCCAACTACTGAGACTTTCACCTATCCCAAAAACAAGGGACCCATCTCCTCGCCGCTTTGCAATGCAGGATCCCTTCTCAGTATTATAATATTGTAGTGGCAAATGGGCCGATTGTCACACATGTGCCGCCGCGACTCTATTCATTTTAAAAAGGCAGACAGTTAGCTCAGCGCAAAGCTTGGCTATATTCATTAGCCCTGTTGCAATGAATAGAGCTGCGGCCACGCATATGTGACAATCGGCCCATTTGCTGCTACACTATGGAAATGTGACAAATGGATTCTGCGTTGCCAAGTAGGGCATTGGACTCCCACCTACCAATCATTTTTTTTCCATTTCTCTCCACTTAAAATTTTTAAAAAGTTTTTCAGTACATTAAATAGCACCATTGAAAAATACAAGTTGTCCCGCAAAAAACAACAAGCCCTCATACAGCGACAACGATGATAAATAAAGGAGTTACGATTTTTTTAAAGGGGGGAGGAAAAAACGAAAATGGAAAAACAGAAAAAAGCTCAGTCACGAAGGGGTTAATGTACTTTTTGCGCCCACAAGGGATGTTTATTTGCGCACTGCACACAGACACCCTAATTGAAATGACTAATTCATCTGCGTTCCAGATTCGTTCTTTTTTTTTTCCCAGTGGAATTCCGCAGTGTATTATGCATCTCTTTGACTATTGCGTGTATAATGACTATTGTGTGTACATTTGTGCAGCCCCCCATTGACTTCCATGGGGACTTTTGGTGCACAAATGTGCAGAAAAATAGAGCACGCTGCGGGGGGGGGGATTGTTAATAGGCAGTCTGCTAAGGTAGCCTTGTGGCCTTTCAGAATGACCCCGGCTGCCATGACACCTGTACGGCTCCCTGCGATCTCACACGGGTGGGCCGTACGGGACCCCCGAACTTTATTAAGGGGATTTAAATGCTGCTGTTAGAATTGACAGTGGCATTTAAAGGGTTAATAGCCGCGATTGGCCGCATGCTGTATTGCAGCGGAATACATACACCAACACTGCAGGACATAAATGTACGTCCTGGAGCAGGACGGGGTTAAACGGTCCCATACACAGCAGAAAAGGTGTAAAGCCTGCGTGAATGAGCAGTGATGCGCGGTGGGACTTGTTGCACCGCTGTCTGTGGGTATTGTGTGCGCTTTCTTCCCAAACCTATTATGTTAGTCAGAATCCTACTCAGGAGCAACAACTCCCAAAAAACATTGTCCGATGGGCGGCCCAGCTGGTTCAAGGTCCTGATTTAACACCTTAAGAATCAGAGCGGCTTGGTCCTGAATGACCCGACCTTTAACCCTTTGTTGTTTTTACAACCCCGTAGGCTGCTAATATACAGCAGCATTGTTGGCCTGCGCTTACAGACTCACCAAAAATGCACCTTTTAAAAAAAAATTTAAATCCCTGTTAATTATTTACAAAGCAAAACGTGCGTTTTTGGTGCGTCTGTAAACGCAGATGAAACCACTTAGGGCTCCTGTCCACGGGCGATAGTTCATTGCGTTATCCGCAGCTATAATCCGGCCGCGGGCAACGCAGTGAATGCTTTCCATTGCATTGCAATGGAAAGCGCAGCCCCGACATCGAGTGGAGAATCCTATTGCTTCACGGCTCGTGGGATTCAAATCGTGGCATGCTGCGACTTGCTGTGATTCTCCGCGATGGGCCTATCTGTCAGATGGGCTCACCACAGAGACCTGACAACTCGCTCCCCTGCGGCGGAATATCGCTAGTGATATCCCGTCACGACCATGGACAGGGGCCCTAACTCTTATTCAGCTACCAAAATAAAAACTATAGCCAGAGGTAAATTTAAATGTTTTATTTTTTTTTTAAAATGACCTTGTTACAAGTGTAGCTGGGCACGCTGTGGGCTGATCTGGCCCTGTCGGTCACGCTGCTGCCTCCCTCAGTGAGTGCTGTGTGATGGACCATGCAGAAGTACGGCGTGTGCTCCTTAGAGGGGACAGTCACATATGGGGTATTGGCTATAGGTGGCGCTGGAGGCCGTTGTCTTCCTCCTTGGTGTCCTATATTTAACCCTTCAGATTACATAGAGTAGATTAATCAAGTACTTAATAACGTAACTTCACCCAAAGTTTTCTTTTGCACTTTTTGTCACAACTGGAGAATTCTCTGTTGAAGGCCACATGTGGCCCCTAAACTGTTAAGTTCTTGTTTTATTTCAACTTTGCAGAATTTATGGAAGTTTTAGTTCAAATATTAACCGTTAAATGTCCTAAATGTTTCATCAGTTCTAGTCTTTATAGTAACTGTATAAGGCCGTGTTCACATTTATAATGGAAGGCCCAATGCAATGCTCTGTCACACAGAGGTCACCAGTGGCACCTGATGCGCCACGTTCACTTATAATGGGGCCCGGCACAGTGCACGTTCCACCATTTTTCCCACAGAATTTGTGACGGATGCTGTGATGCAGGTGTGAACAGCGTATAATAGTAGTTTGGCCTCCTGAAGTACTTGATCCAAAAAGCCTCAGCTATACGTTAATGGAGTTTCCTGTGAAGCCTATTGGTGTCGTATCTTCTAAATGGGCCACCACTGTTGGGAGTCTGGGTTGGAGGACAGTGCAGTACCAGGTACTGCTGTGTATACTGACACTCCGCTGTGCCTAGATGAACGCTGAGGCTGGAATGCTTCAGAGATCGCCACAGTCACTGTGTCCTTCCGACCCCCATCACCAGCATGGATAAGGTTAGGCTCTTGTGTGTGAAAACCCTTATACCACTAGGATTGTGGTAGATTGAGGTTGGTTTTGGACTGTACCATCCTAAAGGGGGGTTGTACAGCTCGAAACGATTGACTATCCTCCGGCTAGGTCAGCAGGGCTCCGCCACCAATGACTCCCGATCAGCTGTTCACCAGAGCCGGTGCGCTTGTACACCGAGTTGATGTGTGCCGGAAGCACTCGGCTCTGTACACACTGGTGTGGCTCAGCTTGTTATTGCAGGCACAGTTCCCATTCACTTCAATAGGAGGTGAGCTTGCAATACCATGCTGGACCACTGCGGTATGTACGGAGCTGTGTGCTTCAGGCCTTATACACGGACACAGTGGCCTGGTGAACAGTGGATTGGCAGTCCCAGTCAGCAGACACCAACCCATCTGCTGTTGATGATCTGCCCCCGGTATAGGTCGTGACAAGATTTTCAAACTTCCACAATCCTTATCCGGATCTCTCTATAAAGTCATTGAATTGCTGCTGTTTTGCTTCTTATAACCTCAGAGCAGACCTCCTACTGCAGCTTCTGTCGTAGGTCTGGCAGAAAGCACCGGAAGAGAGTTCTGCATGCAGCACTTTTTTCTTCCGTCCAAAAGTTCGGCGGACCCCTTTGTAGTCAGTGGGGCCCGCCCGGCCGTTCAGCTAACCCGTGCATCTCTACTCCAGCTCAGTGCTGCTGCGCGATGTCATGTAGATGTCATGTAAATGTTTGTAGACCTGTCATGAATGTTATGTCCTCTTTTAACAGTAAATCTATGTTTTTTTTCTTAACCACGCCTTCACTGGAGCAGCTGGGTATGGATTTTTATTCCTATGTGATATTTGCATGTTTTCTCACTTTTGTTTATCTGTTTTGTTACACTTTAGGCCCTGGCTATATGTATGTATCTGTCACACCTTGTATGATGTAGCAAATGTAGCTGCAACTTTCTGAAGATTTTGGCATTTGTAATGTCCTCAGGGAAGAATGCCAATTTCTTGGAAAACCCTTACCGATTGGTCATGCCAGCTAGGAATCTGTGTTCATTACGGAAAAGTCGGGCACAGAGTCTACTTAATAGGATGGCATGATAGATTCTGGCAACCGTGTTGCTCTAATACCGTCTGCCCCCTAATCGTCACCCATATAATCATGGCCTTAAAGTCCAAACGTGTAACGTGTTTTGCGCCGTACATTTGTTGTTAATCCTTTTTTTTTTTATTGACCTTTTTAATAATTTTATTTCATTTTGGTCATTTAGGTGAAAAGCCATTTAAATGCGAGCAGTGCAGTTACGTTGCATCAAATCAGCACGAAGTGACGAGACACGCCAGGCAAGTCCACAACGGACCTAAACCGCTAACGTGTCCACACTGTAACTACAAGACCGCTGACCGCAGCAACTTCAAGAAACACGTGGAGTTACACGTTAATCCGAGACAGTTCATGTGCCCCGTTTGTGACTACGCCGCGTCCAAGAAGTGTAACTTGCAGTATCACATCAAATCCAGGCATTCTGGCTGCACCGACATCTCCATGGATGTTTCCAAAGTGAAACTCCGAACGAAAAAAGGGGACGCAGTCAGTTCAGACGTCAATTCAAACAAACAAGAGGACAATGAAAACTCTAATGCTGAGAGCGAGCCTCCCGAAAAGCAAGCTGAAGTTATACCTAAAGCTGATAAGGAGAAATGCATCAAAGTTAAGCAGGCTTCCATTCCTCCCGTCGGTCAGATCACGACACGAAGCCACAAGCCCAGTTCCTCGAAGATTGAAGAAGATACAACTGCTGATACAAATGCTGATAAAGGCAAATGTGCTAAAAGGAAATCAAGTGTGGTATCTGAGAAGCCAGCGAAGGTGAACGATATGCAAAATGCCAACCTAAAGAAGAGGAGGTTGGGACAAAAAAGTAAGCATGCCCATGACATTCCTAGAAAAGCAGTCGGTGCCGGTAAATCAGAGAAACAGAAAGTTTCCTTGAAGAAGACTAATCTTAAGAAACCTTTAAAAAATAAACACAAGAAGAAGACCGTGTCGGCCAAGACCTCCACTTCCAAAAAAGCATCCGGTAAGTCAACGACTGAGAAAGAGAAAGCCGGTGAAGATTCGGAGGGTATCGAGTTAAAGGACCCTGTAGATGGGAACACAGATGTACCGCTGACAGGAAACGGTCTCCTGTCTTGGACAGATCCGACACAGGAAGAAGTCACAACCAGCACAACTGCAACAGAGGGCAGCGACTTGGATGCAGAAAGCAAGACAGAAGAAAGCACAGTTAGCGATGCATCTCTGCCTGACCCTACCGTTAACTGGGATGACTCTACTGTTAACTGGGACTTGTCTACCATTAACCCAGAGTCCTCTACTGTTAACCGGGACTCGTCTACGGTTAACCCGGACTTATCTACCGTTAACCCGGACTTGTCTACCATTAACCCAGACTCCTCTACCGTTAACCGGGACTCGTCTACCATTAACCCAGACTCCTCTACCGTTAACCCAGACTTGTCTACCATTAGCCCAGACTCCTCTACCATGGAAATAACACTGGAATCTGACCCGTTGCTCTCCGAGAAGAACTCTGACATAAAGAAAGTTAATGAGCTCGATCCTAACTCTGTAATAAGCCCAATTACTGATGAACCAGTTCTGGAGACGCAAAGTGCACCTGATACACAGCCCTCCAGCGTTTCTTCTCCAACAGAAGAGTCTGAACCCATTCCTGAAGTACACTGTAATACTGAGGTGAGCGTCTCCCATTGCAGCGACTCCGCAAGCGAGGAAGACGGAAATCTCAATGATTCTGCATCGAATAGTAGTTTAGAAGGGCGTGCAGGGCCCGAACAAATAACCCCAAGTGACGAGACCGAACAATGTCCCTCTGCAGCAACTACACAAAGCATAAGCGATTGTGAGCCAAAGGAAACTGCGCACGCACAATGCGAGGCTGCCGGTCACGAAGCGCTGGACATTGAGGAGGACGAGGGAATCCATAGCCACGAAGGCAGCGATATCAGCGATAATGTATCAGAAAGGAGCGACGACTCTGGTTTAAACGGTTTACAGTCCCCACAAGAGACTTTAGAATCACGGCCTCTCCTTGAAGTGCCTTCTGCCTCCACCAGCGTCGCTAACGAAAACTTTGTGTGCATTTTTTGCGACCGTGTGTTCAAGAAAGCAGAAGAATATACGAAGCATCTGAAACGCCATTTGGTCAATGTTTATTACCTTGAGAAAGCAGCACAAAATTGATAAGTTACAAACAAATCTGCGTTCCACGGACGCGGCGTCTACACTGCTATTTGATGATCGGGGTCTTCCACAATGTTATGGGCTTCGCAGGATCGCTTACAAATGGCGTAAGATTCCCCCTGTGGCGAAAGACCCGGACCGATTACCAGATACTTCTACTGTTTGGGGTTTTTACTCTTTTAGGCAGTATTCCACATCAGCTTTTAGTGGTCCTGCTCAGAGGAGGCCTGTTACCACAAACTGAGGGGGTTTTATTGTATATATCGAAATAGATCATGGTTTCAACCATTGAAGCTCCAGGCAATACAGTAGAATGGGAGGAATCTCCGAACCGAAATCATTCAGTTGTGCGTGAAAGTGGAAAATATCAGTTTGCTCAATTCCTACATACAATGAAAAAACAAAAAAATATATTTATGGCGGCGCTTTCAGGATAAAGTGCAACGGCGTGTCCGCAACATTTTATTACAGAGTTTATAAAGTTGGGTAAAGTTTTTGTTTCCCTCTTTCTGGCCTGTTCATATTTGGATCAGTTCTGCTTTCACTGTTTATATGTATGCTGAAGGAAAACCGATGATGGAACTGATCCAGTTTTCACAGGGATTAGTCCCCCAAACCTCCAATTCCCCTCCCCCCTCCCCCTTTTTTTTTTTATACTTTCTTGGACCACCAAAGGGGCAGATTTGCTATTGAAAAATTGTTCGTTTTTTGGCAAAATTTGCACCAGAAAACTATCTTACATCTTTTGCACCACATTTACAATTGGTTTTAGACAAAACCTTTCAACATGGGGTGTGGCCTAAACCCAACATTGGGGCAAACTTACTAAATGATAGCTAATTGTGCCAGAAAGCTATCTTACAGGTTTTGCACCACATTTGGGTTTTAGATGCTATTGGACACTTTTACACTTTTTTTCCCCCTCTTTCCTTCCCCTTTTTTCTTAAAAAGTGTGATGGCCTACACTTGTAATCATGCACAACTAATAGATGGTATAAAGTCTAGTCGGTCCGCTAGGATGCGGGAGCCGATCAGCAGGGTCTGCTAGGATGCTGCTGCAACTAAATAAATGATTTTGTGCATAAGATATAAGTCCTCTGAAGAGAGAAAAGATTTTTTCAGGTGTTTTTTTTTTTTTTTGCACTTTTTATTAAAAAAATGTATTTTTTTTCTAACCTGATTCTTAGGGTACGTCCACACAGAACAAACATGGAGAATCTGCAGTTTTTTTTCATTTCATAAATACTGCAGGTTTGCATTGCAAAGGGTTAAATCTGCAACGTAAATTGACATGCAACGGCTTAGAAATCTAATCTTCCACGCACCTTACATACAGACTATTTTCCACAGTGTTTGCTTATGTCTCATATACTACTGTAAGTGCTATGGATCCTCCAAAGAGGACCTACCCCTTAGGCCTCCTTCACACAGGCGACAGTCACACGATTTTCACACGTTGCGACAGTACTACAAATCGCATGTATGTGAAGCCCATGCTTTGCTTTACATTTGTGATGTTTTGTAGCATGCGACATTGCGAGTGAAAAACCTCATGGGTTTCGCGATATGCACGTGACCTGCGATGTTTTGTAGCCCATGTTTCCCCATGGAGCCTTCCTCACTGTTGCATAGCATCGCACGAAAAAACACGATGCAACTTCGGCAGTAGGAAATCCCACTGTCAAAGCCCTAAAGTAAGCCCTGGCTGCAGGAAAAAAAAAAAAAATACATCACCTAAGAGGCGCTGTCACCTCCGACGCTGGTCTACCCTGAAGCTCCCTGGCACTTGCTTGAAGTCCTCTGCCAACCCCTCCTGGATTGGGCTGGCTGTGATTGATTGGGCTCCGTGGTTCAGCCAATCAGAGTCAGTGCTTGTTGAACCAATCACAGCCAATGAATGAATGGCTGTGATTGGTTCATCGAGCGCCGGCAATGATTGGCTAAGCCAGGGCGCTCGTGAACAGATCACGGGTGGGGATTTTGAGCCTCCAATTCAGGAAGGGCTGGCAGAAGACTAAAGAGGACACCCGCGTTGGAGATAACGGCGCCTAAATTATATATATATATATATATATATATATATATATATATATATATATATAATATATATATATATATAACTTTTTTTTTTTTTTTAAACTGCATCTAGGGCTTATATTTTAAGGCACGCAAATCGTGCTATAAAGTCACACAACTTTGTAGCGCTACAAAATTGTGCAGGAAAACGCAGCAATATTGCAAGGACCACCAATGAGAAATCGCTGCGATTTTCTTGCGGCCATGGTGTCACCGTGTGAAGGAGGCCTTGGGGTACCATCACACCCCCCACAAATTCGCAGCGGCCCCGGTTTTGGTTGCAGATCTGTTGTGGGTTTTAACCCTTATATTCCAAGGGTTGAGATGTGCAGCATAAATAGGCACGCCGCCGATTCATTGCAGAAACTTTCCACATAAGGGCGATTTTTGCGGTCCCCTTCGCATGGCTTGTGCAGCATTTCCGGGGTCTGTGAAGGCAACCTTGGAGTTTTGGGTTGGTTTGTAATGTACTAGCAATGAACGTGGGGTTTGCAGCCATCCTATTTATGTAACCTTGTTTTGAGGGTGCAGAATGCACCCTAACCCGGACGGAAGGTAACGTTTGTCGTAGTATAATGTAGGAGAAGTCATTATAATGCTTTAAGGATATATCATGTTGCACATTACTTTTTACTTTACCTATGCAGTTTGTACAGATTTTCTAGTTATTGTGTGTTTAGCTGAGAGGCCAAAGTCCTTTTTATTCTTCCCTCTGTGGATATTTAAAATGTAGGTGCAAACTCTCCAGTTTGACCACAGGGGGCGCTGTAGAAGTTAACTTTCAACTAGTTTTATGTAAATATTGGCAGGGAAATGTATTTGTGTATCACAAGGAAGACCTATCTTTATATAAATATGCAGACCGGTCCTACAAGTAGCTCTGTGCACTGGCTGCTCATGTGTAGCCTTCACATAGCAAGAATATATATACACTGTTATAAAGGCAACAGGCCACAAGCGCGGCCGCCAGGCAGACCTCCCCTTTCTTTCTTTTCCTGATGAGGCTGTAAATGAGTTGCATTGATAGACTGTATACAAGAGGTGTAACTGTAACAATGTATTAGTATCAGGCGGGTATTCCTGTAAGATCCTACACCGCATCGCCTGACTTGCAGTTATTCTTGCAGCTACATTACATTGCTTTTTGAAGTTTTTTTAGAGGGTTTTTTTGTACATAAAGGTGGGTCTTGGGTGACTCTTTGCTTCAGTGTATTTATGGACTCCTTTAGTCTGATGTTTATATGGCTCCGATATTAGCATTTATGGGTAGGGACAGTCCTTGCAGACGCTTCTCAGCTGTGTACTTTTCTTATTTTTTCGAATCCTTTGCTCAGACAATCATTGCTTTGCCTAAACTCTGTGAAACGCATCGATCTCAACGGTTTAGCCAGTTTAGGGCTGTTTCAGACGACCGTATATCAGCCAGGTATTCATGCCCAGCCGATATACGGCGTCTCTGTCTGCAGGGGGAGGAGGCTGGAAGGGATGGGAGCAGTGCTCTGAGCTCCCGCCCCCCTTCTGCCTCCTCCCTACCCTCTCTGCACTATTTGCAATGAGAGAAGGCGGGATGGGGGTGGGTCTAAGTTTCCAGAAATGAGCTCCGCCCCCAACCAGTCTCCCCTCATTGAAAATAGTGCAGAGAGAGGGGGCGGGAGCTCAGAGCACTGCTCCCAGCTCTTCCAGCCTCCTCCCCCTGCAGACAGACGCCATATATCGGCTGGGCATGAATACCCGGCTGATATACGGTCGCCTGAAACAGCCCTTAGATTTGACAAGAAAACCCCATTGGAAAAAAAATAAATTAATATTGCAAAAAAAGCAATACGTTTTGGAAAGGTTAATTAATAGACAATGGTAATATGATGAGGCATGCAAAGTCCTAAAGTGGCAATCTGCAGAACATAGCACTCGTTAGCGTAGATTTTTCTTTCTTCACAGAATTTAGTCAAGAAACCAGATGTTCGTGCACTTTTTGCTTCTTCCTAATGTTCCAGGCACTTCCACTACTTCAGGTAAAGGTTCCCTGTTGGTAGACTTCACTTACACGCAGGAAAGTAACTCCTGCCAACGCTTCTGGCAAGAACCGGCTAGTTAGACATATCTTGTAGAGACGCCAACTGCTTTCTGTGCCTATTTTCTATTGGTTCAAACTCTAGCCAAAGAGAAGTCTAGAAATGTTAGCATGTGTCCACCGAGTAGATTTTAGGGGCAAACCTTTTTTTTTTTTTTTTTTAACTTTTTTATATACGAGTTTTCTATGGGTGGAAGGAAAAATGTTTATTCCCAATGGCATTTACTGGCAGATGAACAGAATCCAACTAGTTTGGCTGATTGTTTTGTTCCATTGTGGTGTTACTGTAGCCTGAAGATGACTCTTGTAGTTGGCGATACTTAGTAATATTTCTGTTGTTTTGTCTGACCTTTTCGACTAATGAACCCAGCCGCATTTAAAAAAAAAACAAAAAAAAAACCTAGCGTCAGCTAGGCATCCGTGAAATATCACACACGATGTCTTCCTACATTCATGGGAAGCTGGTGGGGTTGTCTTTCAGGAAGCTGCAAGTGTCCTTATGGATTATTGATCAGTTTGTGCCGCTGTTTTTGCTTCTTGACCGTTTCCTTCTCCTAGTTGTATGATCTCCATTATGGAACGCCTTTTGTAAGTATATTTATTTCTATGCATGCCGATATTCCATTGTATAGTGATTTTTAGTTGTGCATGGTTTTTTCTTTCCCCCCCCCCCCTTGGCTTTGTAAATTATACTGAGTGCAATATATATACTTTTTTGTTTCTTAACAAACCAAAGGTAATTCTACTTTGTAGCCTTCTGTGCGAAGCCAACGTTTTGGCGCAGTCTATAATACTGTCCATGTAATCCTGTTAGGGTAAACACTATTGGCATTAGCGTTGAGAGTGAAACTGTTCGGTTTCTTATAGCACAAGTGTTTATATGATTGTGTGCATTTACATAGTCAATAAAAAGATTCCTTAAATAATGGTGTTTTTGTGTTCTTTTACATTTCGGTGGTTATGGATTTTTTGCTCCATTGTTATGGGGGGGGGGGGGGTATTACTCTATTCCATATCCTGCGTTGGTGGATATTGTTCAGCCTCTTCTCAGACCTCCTTTCTGATATTCTTTAGTACAAAGAATTAAAACCATTGCCCAGCCTGTGGAGAGGCTTATTAACCCCTTAGGGACCATCAATGCGCTTTTGGACGGCTGTCCCTAATGGGTGTTTATATGGAAAGACAAAAAAATGGTATCTCAGCGCCATTCTCCAATAGTCGTAATCATGCTACGAAATAATGCTAAACAGATACTACTCCATGTTGTGCCCCAGATGGTAATAGCACACCACAGAGTGCCACCTTTTGTACCTCACATGGTAATAGTGATGCCCTTAGACCTCACAAATAGTAATACTGCAGGGGTAAACATCAGGCAACATCACCAAAATGTACATGGTGTTCAGGGAAGACCATCGAAAGAGGGGTGCGATTAGAAAACCATGACTTTTGATAGAAATGGCACTACACCTGCTAATAGGTTGAATTTTGAACTGCAATACCACTCACAACCTGTGGAAATGTGTGGCGCTGTTCTTGGAAGAAAGCAGGCATGCTTTTCTACTCCTGTGCAACCCTTTCAATGTAATATGAAGTTAAAATATGTATAAGCCGTTGGAAACCCTCGGGGTTTGCATACAACTAGGGCTTTTGGTGGATGAAACCTCTCAAATGGATTTTCCAATTTATATTCCGTATGGGGACGAAGCGCGTGTGAAAATAAAAAACATTCTTCCCGCCGCTCTCTGGTCCTCTTGTTTACCCACATGCCCACTGCAGCCAATAGCTGGCCAGCAGGGACGTCATCAGTGACATCCCGTAAACCTGCCTTGGGGCTTCTATATTAGAGCCGATGCGACAGGTTTACGGAATGTCACTAGTCAGATGCTGTGGTGGCGGACCGCCGAAGAGGCGCCCTATTTAGCCACTGCGGGGGACCTAAAACTATATGGAAGAAATGGCCCAGGAAAACCCCTTTAAAAACGTACGACTTTTTCTGCCGCCTTCTCCACTTTTCTTTAAAGAAAATGAATTTGGCTGCTTTCACACGGCTGAGAAATTTTCATGAGATTTGTGTGCTGCGAGATGCAGAAATCACGCACAAATATGAAAAGGTTTAAAATACACATAATGGGTGTTACCGTGTCTGCAGTGACCCGGACAATGAAAATATTTTGTTATTTATCTTGCTTGGTGAATGCCGTAATACCGTGTTTCCCCGAAAATAAGACAGTGTCTTATATTAATTTTTGTTCAAAAAGGTTTAACTTTTTTACATGTATAGCTGCCTGGACACTATTTAAATTGACTTTTTAAATTAAAGGAGATGTCCCGCGCCGAAACGGGTTTTTTTTTTTTTTTAACCCCCCCCCCGTTCGGCGCGAGACAACCCCGATGCAGGGGTTAAAAAAACCACCCGCACAGCGCTTACCTGAATCCCGGCGGTCCGGCGTCTTCATACTCACCTGCTGAAGATGGCCGCCGGGATCCTCTACCTTCGTGGACCGCAGCTCTTCTGTGCGGTCCACTGCCGATTCCAGCCTCCTGATTGGCTGGAATCGGCACGTGACGGGGCGGAGCTACACGGAGCCGCTCTCTGGCACGAGCGGCTCCATAGAAGACTGCTGAAGACCCGGACTGCGCAAGCGCGGCTAATTTGGCCATCGGAGGCCAAAAATTAGTCGGCTCCATGGAGACGAGGACGCTAGCAACGGAGCAGGTAAGTATAAAACTTTTTATAACTTCTGTATGGCTCATAATTAATGCACAATGTACATTACAAAGTGCATTATTATGGCCATGCAGAAGTGTATAGACCCACTTGCTGCCTCGGGACAACCCCTTTAACTGTTAGCAGGGCTTAATTTTGGAGTAGGGCTTATATTTCAAGCATCCTCAAAAAGCCTGAAAAATCATTTTGCATCCTCAAAAATTCTGGAAAATCATGCTATGCCTTATTTTCAGGGTATGTCTTATTTTCAGGGAAACGGTAATCATTTAAAAGTTGTTTCACAGAGACAGACAAATCTGCTAAAATTTCGAACCCTTCAGAGTAGATGTTAATAAAATTTAAAATTTTTATTTATTCGATTTAAAAATAGGGCTCACAACAGACAAACAACAGAGGTTGTCACGTAGATTTGTGACACCAATAGGAGGGAAAAAAGAGAAGGGGGGGGGGTAGAGAAGGGCGGTACTAGATTTCAGAATCCTAAAGTATCCCTCAGGCTGGATTCACACGAACGTATATCGGCTCGGTTTTCACGGGGGGGGGGGGGGGGTTTGGAAGAGCCAGGAGCAGGAACTGAGCTCCTCCTCTCCGCCCCTCTGCACTATTTGCAATAAGGAGAGGCGGGACAAGGATGGGGCTAATTCTCGGCACTTAGCCCCGCCTCCTTTATAGTAAGAAAGCGATCAGGTTCTTTTTACTGAATGGAGAACGCTATAAAAACAAAACCCAAAAACAAGGACGGAATTTCCGAGGTTCTTTTTCTGTCTCCTCCCATCCAAAAAAAATAGAAACAGTTCTACACCACGTTAAGAGTGGGCTCATTAACCCCTTAATGCTCCATGCTGTACAGCTATGTCCTGCAGCTTCGGGGTATGTATGGAGGGGGATCGCGGGTCAATCTTGCTCCATGCAATGCTGGTGCCGGCTGTTTCTCACAACTGAAACCTGCTTACAACAGCTCCGATCAGCACTCTCGCACGCTGTGGCTGTTAACCCTTCAAATGCCGCTGTCAATTCTGACAGCAGCATTAAAATGCCACAAGTAGAGCTTGGTTGCCATGTCAGCTGGGAGCCTTCTGTAGGCCCCCATGGCTGCCATTGCACATTTTTGTCCCCAGTCAGCAGTTTAAAAATTTTTAAAAATCAGTTTAAAAAAGATTTATGAAGGATTAACGAAAAATAAAAGCTACTCAAACTTATAAAAAACCTTTCCCCATACTTATACAAACAATTCAAAAGACATATTTGGTATTGCTGAGCCCCTGAAAAACGGATCTATGAAAGTATGGCATTATTGACCGCGTACCGTGAGCATTGTAAGAAAAAAAATACACAACACCAGAATTGTGTTTTTTTGGTCACCCCGTCGTATGTACTCCTAAATAGTACAGGACCTCTCCCAAAACAACCAGACCGCGCACAACTAGGGCAACGGAAAATAAAACCAATATGACCAGCAGAAGAGAATTAGATTTTTTTCCTAAGAATTTTTTTTTATAGTACAGCAAAAACACTATATATTTTTGGTATTGTAGTAATGGCGCTGACCCTCAGCATAACGTTGTCATCTTTGTTGCAGGCGGTGGTCCGTAGAAACAAGACGCACCCAAAGATGGCGAACTTTCATTGTTTCCATTTTATTCCCCTTCGATGTTACATTAAATAGGACCTGTGACATACACCCCTCGTCCGCACAAACAAGCCCTCCGCCGGCTGCCGCAATGCATAAATAAAAGACATGATTTTCTTAAAGTGGGGAAGGAAAACCGAAAATAAAATTAAAAAGGGAGCGGTGCTTAAGGAGTTAAAATCTCCAGCTGGTCCTCCAGAAACACAAGCCACGTCACCCAGCGATGACTGTGTCATGTGACCATGACGATCGCTCGGTCGCTGTCTACAAGCTGCCCCAGCACACGGCACTCACTCCGCTTCGGCCAGGAAGGGGTTACCGGGCCAGTCACATGTTAGGGAGAAGAGCCGCAGGACACGCCCACTCCCCAGCGCCCTCCTGATTGGTGCGTGAGCTGCCATTCCCGCGGCCGGGGCGGGGCTGGTGGGGGAATTACAAGCCGGAGTACTGAAAGCCGGCTGCGGACGGCCGCGGGCAGGCGAAGAGGATGTCACCCGTATGGTAGCACCGAGCGGCGGCCCCAAGCATGGCAGACCCCACGCTGCCCGTCCGCCAGAGGCTGAGCTATGCCACCGGCCACTACCTGAACGACCTGTGCGCCTCCATGTGGTTCACCTACTTCCTGCTCTACTTCCACTCCGTACTCGGGTTTGACTCGTTCTACGCCGGGCTCCTCCTGCTGGTCGGGCAGGTGGCTGACGGCATCTGCACCCCGCTGGTCGGCTATGAGTCGGATCGACAATCCGGTATCCGGTCGTACGGACGCAGGAAGTCCTGGCATCTAGTCGGTAGGTGCGGGCGGGGAGAGCCGAGTAATCATATCGATATGTGTCTGTGCAGAAGGGGGTGAAGCTGGTGCACAAGGACCACAGTCGCGGGATGCGGGTGGTCGTATATAGCGGAGTGCAGGTGCCTGTATACGTACGTAAGGGTGGTGGACACGGGCGGCCGCATATAGCAGATTGCGGGTGGTCACGTATGCGCAAATGGCTGAATACGTACGCGAGGGTGGCAGTGCCCATACGTATACAGCCACCTGTGTCCCTGTATAGAGGGACGGGTTGTGGGTGTATGTGGCCATGTACAGATGTATGGATGGGGATGTGGCTGGTCGTGTACATATGGGTTGCTGTGTATGTGCGCTGGCGGGGCCGTGTACCGATGTACGGACAAGCATGTGGATGGTTGTGTACACATGGGTTGCCGTGTATGTGCGCTGGCGGGGCCGTGTACCGATGTACGGACAGGGATGTGGGTGGTTGTGTACACATGGGTTGCCGTGTATGTGTGCGGGCGGGGGCCGTGTACGGCAGAGTCCTGGGGACAAGAATGATCCTATTCTTAGAGGGAGTCAAGTAATTAGAGTGACTCGGGGTCCTTGTAGATGAACTGATTCTGGTAGGATCCAGCGAGTGATGTCGCCGCCATTTACACGGGACCGTTATCCCTCCAAACTGGTTCTAATTGTTAATCGTCCCGTGTACATGCAAAAAATAAAATCACCCGCTATTAGTTATTGTTGACTCTGTTGTCATAACAACCATCACCGGATCGCGGGCTCATCCTTCCATGTAAACTCAGAGCTCCACGTAGAGGGTGAAGCGCTGAGCGAGCGGCCCGCGATCCGTGGTGAGGTCTGTCAGTGTAAACACTCCGCATGAGCGCTGATGACCCCAGCGGTGACACTCGTGACGTCATTTACCCGACTGTCTGCGAGAGGCCTGCGCTGTTTATACCGGCAGATACATCGCTGCTCGTTCAGTCGTTCTCATCCGCTCATTTGAATGTCGTTATTTTTTTACCGATCTCGCTGAGGAACAAAGAATTTATTTCCTGGCATTTTAAGCCTTATTTTGGTATTTTTGTGCTCCTGATTCTGAGGATCCCTCCGCTGGGTTCTCGGAGCTCCAGGTGGGATGTTTGTGCTGGCATTGGCTCTTGTTTGGGATCCCTCCGCTGGGTTCTCGGAGCTCCAGGTGGGATGGTTCTGCTGGCATTGGCTCCTGTTTGGGATCCCTCCGCTGGGTTCTCGGAGCTCCAGGTGGGATGGTTCTGCTGGCATTGGCTCTTGTTTGGGATCCCTCCGCTGGGTTCTCGGAGCTCCAGGTGGGATGGTTCTGCTGGCATTGGCTCCTGTTTGGGATCCCTCCGCTGGGTTCTCGGAGCTCCAGGTGGGATGGTTCTGCTGGCATTGGCTCTTGTTTGGGATCCCTCCGCTGGGTTCTCGGAGCTCTAGGTGGGATGTTTCTGCTGGCATTGGCTCTTGTTTGTAGCTATTAGCACACTTGATACATTAAACTTGGGCTGATGATACAAAGTGTAAAGACACTGAAGGGAATGGAAGGGGTTTGGGCTACAGATGATCGTGGAGAAGCTAAAAGCAGGTACATTCAATGGAAATCCGGGAACTCGTGAAGGACCTGCGTCTCCAGGATTCGGTGGACACTTTGAGGCGCAGTCGTTCTGTATGGTGGTAAAGCATTTCCTTGGGAACTAGAAGGCTGGGTTCACATGGTGACGTAACTGCTGCAGAATGTCCGCGGAGACTTCCTGCACGGACATTCCACCCACGGCTTGTTCTCCCGGGATAGCCAGTAAAGTGGACGAGAGCTGCAAAAAGCTCGTCTACACGCTGCGGCTGATCCATTGAGGCCAAGCTGCTCGAAATTCAAAGAAGTGGCATGTCAATTCTTTCCCTATTTCTGCGGCGACCGCTCTCCTTTCTATGGGGGGAGATGGCTGCAGTGTAATGCAGGCGGCGAAGCGCTTCAAAATCCGCAGTGAAAGGCCATGGGTTTAGAAGCTGCATCTCTCCGGTGCTTCCGTGCGGTGCTTCCGTGCGGTGCTTCCGTGCGGTCCTTAGTCACTGTGGATGGTTTTCCAGATTGCCTTGGTGATGTAAGTGATGAACAGAGGGAAGGATTTCACCAGCAAATAAGGACCATGGAAGAACAGGACTGCAGACGATGGGAGACACATATGATGGCGGACTACTGGTGGAAACATCAGCAGAAATGTCCAGGAATATCTCCTCGCAGAAATGTAGTTTCATCGACATCTCAAGGATGAAAGCTTTGTTTTGTGTTCTCGGCTTCTTAGGATTTATCTTCAGCTTTTGATTGGCGGTCATTACATGTATAGTACAATATGTTTATGGCCGCCTGTTCACAGGTGTTTTTGCACCGCGTTCCCCGTGGCGATAATCCGGCCGGGGGGAACGCAGTACACTTTCTGTCAGATACTTCCGTCTTTCCGTAGAGTTGCTGTGGAAAGCGCAGCCCCCCTGTCCCTGAGCGGAGAATCATAGAGATTCTCGGCTCACGGGCGGCAAATTGCCGTGATTCTCTGTCAGATAGGCTCACCGTGGAGATCTGTCAGCTGGCTCCTTCCACCCAGGGCAGAGATCTGTCAGCTGGCTCCTTCTACCCAGGGCAGAGATCTGTCAGCTGGCTCCTTCTACCGAGGGCAGAGATCTGCCACGGGTTATTGCAACGCCCGTGGACAGGCAGCCTTAATTAGTGACATATCTTGATAAGTAGCTTTGATGGAGGGAAAGTCTAATGTCCTTTTCAGAATCTGACACCAAAATCCCCCAAAAGTTCTAACATGTCAGTCACCAAATCTTATACCCAGTGTAATCATACGGTCTAAAAGCCCCCTTAGTCATCGGTCACGTTGGTGATGGCTACAAACTTCCTTTCAAACCCGAAGCAACCTGCTGCGTTGTGATGTCTGCCAGAAGAGGAAGTGATGGTCGACACGGAGCGGACATGTGATAACGCTGCGGGCTGTTGTCAACTGTCACTTGCACAACACAAGAGGTGCTGTAATATTGCTGTATATTATGAGCAGCCGCACTGGCTTAGCTAAAGTGACCGAGACCCCAAATGTGTGACCACTCCCACTTATCTGATGACACTTAGGCCGACTGTTCACGTCCGCATCTGAGTTCCGCAGCAAATAGCGCCCATGCTATAGAAAAGCGATTCTTCCTGCACAGGGACGGAAACCAATTGTGATTTCCGCTCATGGGGGAAAAATTGCAGCATGCTCTAGTTTTGAGCGGATTTTGCTTGGACCGCCTAATATTGCAGAGAGGTAACAGGACGCTCATCATCGCCTAGCAACAGCGCGGGAAAATCTGTACTGTGCATGTCCGATGTCGAGCCGGCCGGACCATCCGCAATACAGAAAAAACGACTACAGGTATGCACGGTCGCCGACTGCAGTCAGGGCTGGATTCTGCATGCGGAATCCCGCTCTGCTGTACGCAGGCAGCCTTAGGCTGCCTGTCCACGGGTGTTGCGGTATCCCGCGGTGGAGATCCGCCGCCCGGGAGCAGGAGCCGGCAGGCGGATCTCCGCCGTTAGCCTATCTGACAGAAGCGGCTGACCGCAGAGAATCGCGCTAAATTCGCAGCATGCCGCGAATTGCCTCCCGCGAGCAGAGAATCGCAATGATTCTCTGCTCATGGACAGGGGTAAGCCCTCTCCATAGCGTTCACTGCGTTCTCCGCGGCCGGATTATCACCGTGGGGAACGCAATGAAAACCCGCCCGTGGACAGGCAGCCTTAGAAGCTCCAAGAATCTTCTCTAAAGGAAGATAAAACTAGTTGATGACTTCCGCAGGAGCCGCTGGCTGTCCGAAGCTCAAGCGTTGTGTGACATGAATGCTTGTGGTGGTATGTGATACTGCGTCAGCGCGCTTCACACGGGCGACTTCTCTCCGATAGCGATATACACGGAACTCTTGCTTGTTCATAACACACTGATTGCAAAGTGTCTAAACAGGCGGGATTTTTATATATTTTTTTCTTTACCACTGAAAACTATTGGAAGCCCTTGTGATCTTTTTCCCCTCGTGAAAAGCGCGGACATAGATGCGAGGCGAGGCATTATTTTTAATTTTTTTAGGCAAAAACAGTGTTTATATCCAGAATCAGAGATTTACAAGCGCAATGTCCACATTTCTCGGACCAGTATCTCGCTCGCCCGTCTCATTGCTCCCTTCTGACCTTTTCATTTCTTTGTATCGATGTATCACCTGCATGTTATTGTGTGACACGGGGATACTAGAGGACAGCAGGATAATGTACCACATGCTCAGTAGGGTCACCGCACAGTATGCAGGACCTATACAGAACATATCCCGGGCGGCTGCTCAGGGCTCATTCAGTCTGCAGCGCTATTTGCTAGGTTACTGTTTTTATACAGAACGGGACACAAAGCTGTTCTGTAAAAACCGCATTGTAAGCAACTGGTAAAAAAGGAAAGTCTAAATTCCATCTCTGCTCCAAAGAGAGAAAAAGGAAGCCAAAACGGAAGAGAAACGCTAGTGTTAAATGACCCTGCATTTAACTATACCGGTACAACTATTTTTAACCCCTTGAGAGCACATCCATTAAAAAAAAGATAATGTATAATTTTTTTTAATTTTTATTTTCCAGTTAACACATCCACATGAGGGCTTATGTAGTTTTTTGTTTTTTTTTTCCATTGCAATCTTTTCCTGTACCATATAACGTATTAAAGAAAATGAACAAATTCTAAGTGGGGTGGAATGAGAAGAAAATTGCACTTGTCCAATTAGTTGTTTTTCAGTCTTCGCGGAGAGGTACTAACGACACGTTGGTACAATTATCGCCATGCCAAATATATATATAGCTTTCTCATCAAACTGCTTTCTACGTAATCTGAACCAACTTTTTTTTTTCAATTTGTGTTGTGTGAGCTGTAGATTCTAGTCATGTAATTGGTACTGGTGCATCTTGTCTCCACCGGAACTAGGGGTGGAGACATGGGTTGGCCGGGTACAGTAGTTGGGAAGGTCCAGGGGAGATGCAGAAAAGCGGTTTGGCTGTTGCACACATTCCTCCTGACAGCTGTACATGGTCCTCGGGCATGTACGCTCCTAGCGCCTGCTGTTTCACAGTTACTGGCTGCGGCATCCCATCTCTGCTGCTGGCAAACCTGTCACTCTCCACCCACTTGGGTGGCAACTCCACTCACCATTCCCTGTGACTTTCCCTGCCGGTCAGTCTCCCATTATTATCTTGCCAGCTGCAACTCTCCCTGGAGGTCTCCCCTCTTCCCTGTTGCCTCTGGCGCTGTGACTCTCCCTGGCGGCCTCCCATGTGTGCTGCAATCTGTAATGCTGTCCTCCGTCCCCGCTGAAGCTGGCCCCCACTCTCACATGGATGAAGGCACTGACCGCTGTCGCTCCTTTGTGTGGCGCTCTGCTGCCTCCTCGCTCATAACACCGCTGCTCACGATCCTGCTGTACTGCCTCCTCCGTGCGGATAGCTTTTGTAGTGAAATCGCTCCTCCGTCTCCATCGTGCTTATGGTTCCTGCGGCTTGTAGTTGAGCCGCTCCTCCGCCAACATGGTGGGAATGCTACTCCTGTAACCCTAACCCTCCAGCAAACTGCTACCCTAGCCAATCAGGAGCTTGGGTGCGTTACAAGGCCGTATTCCCTTTAATCACTGTCTCCACCCATACTTCTGGTGGAGGCAAGATGCAGCAGTATCAATGCATGCCTTTCAATACCCACGTTTTACCGCAGATCCTGAGACTGGCCTAAATCCCAGAAACGGATACATCTCGGAGTACAAACTTATGACCACCTTTGGTACACGGAGGACAGGCCTAAATATTTGTCAGGGTTTTCTGGCACGGTATGATCTTTGAGGTGTGTGTGTGTGTGTGTGTGTGTGTGTGTGTGTGTGTGTCTGTCAGCCACGGCCCTGGGCAAACGCCTTTATACATACATAACGAGCAATTTCTGGGCGACTGCCTGTGTGCATGGACCCCCCCCAATGGGCGGCTGGGAGATCTCTGGTCGCTCCTCCATTCACTGGAACGACTATCACTCCTACGTAAAGCACATCTGTCTGATGCATATACACCCCACAGTCGTACTGTGCAGAGGTACCTTAAAGGAGATGTCTCGAGGCAGGAGGGGATTTTTTTTTATTGCCCAGTCCCCCTAATTAAGCATACATTACTAAGCCCCCCTGTAAATGACTTTTCTAGCTGGTTTGTACTTACCGTTCCAGCAACTTATAAAAATTTTCCGAAGATGGCCGCCGGCTCTTTTCCCGTCGCTTGCTGTAGCCCGACGTGCGCGCTCCCGAGACACTACCAGCTGTGTCTCCCTGACAACCAGCCGCCCCGCAGCCGCCGACCGGAGCCCTGGAGTGAACACGGCCGACCAGTCACCCACCACCAGGCAGCAGGTAACCGGTGCAGCCCCGCCCCCCCGGCACAGCGACAGCCCCCCCATCGCAGCGACAGCCCGGCGCAGCGGCAGCCCCCCCGGCCCATCACTTACCAGGACGGCGGGACAGCTGGACGGCGGGACAGCTGGGCGGCTTCTCGGGACAGCTGGGCGGCTCTGCACCTTCCTCTAACAGAGGATGGTACAGAATGGCCGCTCCAGCGCGCTCCCGAGCAGTGACAGCTCGTCTGCGCATGCGCAGAAGAGCTGTAGCGGGGAGCACACTGAAGCGGCTCGTGCTGAAAGGAGAAGAACGGACTGCGCAAGCGCGTCTAAAAAAGCAAGCTGCCAGCGATTTTAGACGGATCCATGGAGACTGGGACGCTAGCAACGGAGCAGGTAAGTGAATAACTTCTGTATGGCTCATATTTAATGCACGATGTATATTACAAAGTGCATTAATATGGCCATACGGAAGTGTATAACCCCACTTGCTGCCGCGAGACAACCCCTTTAATGAAGGGCTTCTCTCCCCCTTCCTGTTCTGATATGGTTTCAAATGCAATTTATCACACTGGTTATTTATGTAATTTATCACACTGGTTATATAATTTATCACAATGGTTTTTTATATAATTTTTTTAATGTAATTTATCACACTGGTTTATTATGTAATTTATTATGTAATTTTTTTAATGTAATTTTTTTTCTGACGAATCCTAAGTAAATTTTAACATTTACTGTAACATTCCCTTCTCTTACCCTTTTTAAAATGTGTCATAACTACAAGATTACTTTAACTGTTTGATCTTTTACTTAACACATGGAAACTTCTGAAGAGTTAGGGCCCCTTTACATGGAACGATTATCATTCAGCGAGTGAAAATGCCCGATAATCGCTCACTTTTTGTTCATCGCTACTTTTATGCCGCCGTAGAAATAGTTTAATCGTTCGGTTTAGATCCTGATCGTTGACTTGCTCTCGGTCACTTCCAGGCTGATCGCGCCACCAATGTATCTGCTGTATAAACGGGCTGCACAGGTGAACGCTGACATGGTTTCTCCTTCAAACTATAAATTGTTTGGTGTAAACAGACCCTCAAGTGCTGCAATTTGCGCCCTTTTTGTTTCAGGAACCTTGAGTGTTATCGTCTCATTCCCTTTCATCTTTAACCCCTGCCTGGGCTGTACAGAGAACACACCGCAGTGGGTCGGCTTGATCTACTTCATCCCGTTCATCGTCATCTTCCAGTTTGGATGGGCGGCTACACAGATCTCCCATCTGGCGTTAATTCCAGACTTGGCTAAGAATGAACATGACAAAGTGGAACTTACAGCATTCCGGTATGTTATGCATTTTCTTAAGAGGGTACACATGTGTTGGGGTGGGGGGTGGCTAATTATTTGAATCTTCAGAATCTGTAGTGAAAATGGTGTTGTTGGTAAGTTCTGAATGTGTGACACCCACAAAAACTTTCCTTCAACCCCTAAATGACCAGAGAGTTCGTTCTAATGGACCAGAACTTTTATTTATTTTTTTTTAGTTGGGGCTGCAAAAATTCTTTTTTTTTTTTTTGCCTTTTTTTGACATATTGAGCTATTATGGTTTTTTTCCCCCTTCATTTGTGTTTTTTGTTTTTGTTCTTTTCAAATTTAGTCTATTCTCTCTAAGTCCAGGAATGAGTTTCCAATTTTTGCTTTGGACACTTTGATATATAACTTGTATGGTCTCAAACTACAGGGCGGTGATGGTTTATGTTGTCATGGGCGGTTCTGGTTTAAATTTTTTTGCCCGCCCATCGTGTGATCGCCGGGTCCAATAGTGGAAACGGCACTGCCGCTTCCTTCACTACATAGCACTCATTGGGCAAAGCGAAGACTGAAGCGGTTGTAAAGTGTCCGTCTTCTCCTTGGTTGTCTATCGGTCAGGTATCTCACTTGCTTCCGCTACTTTGCAGGAGCTGTAAAGGGGTTTTATGATTAAAACAAAAGCCCGCCCCTCAGCTGGGCGATGACGAAAATAACAAGGATCTACTCTCCTCTTCTGGGGTCCCACGTGCAGCTGACAGTCGGCGGTGATTTCAGAGTAGACTGGGTGGAAGCACGGCCTGCTGCGGCCAATCAGAAGTTGCGGCATCATGTCCCCAAAGTCCTGACCCCCTAGTAGAAGCCGCTCCAAACTTGATTTACAGTGCTAAAACAAATGTCTCAATAGAAGTATATTACAAGATGTCTGAAAAGTTAGTGCCTCTTTAAAGTTATCATTATGTTCATCTAGTTGCATAGCTGGAATCTGCCTGCAGCCGACCGCCCTGCGTACCTGTTTGTGTTGCAGCAGACTGGTGGCTCGCTGTCGGTCATGCACAGTACCGTGTTTTTTTGTTTTGTTTTTTACTTCTCAACATTTGTATTTCCCACGCCGTCGCTTAGTATGTAAATTGCATATGGGCTCCGGGTGGGATGGCTATTAACTTCAATGAAGGCCGTCCGCGCAGAATCCGTTTTAAAATACAGTATGCTGCGATTTTTATTTATTTTTTCCCCTGCAATTCGTATCTGTGAGTGAAAAAGCAAATTCCACAGTTGGAATTGACCTGTGAGCCTGACCTTATACTGCTGAAGTCAGCTGACAACCACCCACCCATCAGAAATCACAATATTTGGAGTTATTGCATCATGTATGGGGCCAATGAAGAAGCCGATCATTAAGGCCTACTGAAGCACGGATATTTTATACCACATCTCAGTGGTCCACATGGCGATGTCAAGGACGTGTTTTGAAGCCATCATAACATTCCTGGATTACGATGACCATATGCAGTGCCGGCCCAGCGGTGACCCAGATCGTGATCACTTATATAAAATCAGGCTGGTAATAGAGCATTTTTAGGCCACGTTTGACGCGGCGTACCCCTGAGACTTCTGTAGACAAGTCCCTGGTACATTTCATAGGGCACAGTATGGCGTGAATATGTACAAGCTGAGCGAGAGCACATCAGTGCACAGATCAGTACTGGATTTATGAAGGGAAGGCCACCAAAACTGAGGCCCTAGAAAGTTCCCCCTTCCTGGGAATTACAGGAATAACTGACTTGGTGTCCCCACTAGTGAACTGGGGGTGATCACCTTTACCTGGATACCTAGACCTCACCAGTGTTCCCTTATTCCAGAGCCTCGCTTCCAGAAAAACTGCAGCATATGGCACTGATGGAGGAAACAGAAAATCCAGAATTGCACCTTTTTGGTCACCCCCGTCTCCAAATAGTACCAATAGAAACGACGGGACGATTCGCAAAAAATGAGCCCTCGCACAACTATGTCGACACAAAAATAAGTTATGGCTGTGAGAAGATGGAGGCAGAAAACTTTAAGAAATATTGTTTTTTTGAGGGAAAAAAAACCAATAGTACAGCAAAAAAAAATTTTTTTTTTGGTACCGTATTAATTGTACTGACCCATAGAATGTAGTTATCATTTTTATGGTTCAAAACGTATTTTATTATAACGCCTAATAATAAAGCATTAACATAAACCTTATGTGCATAACTAGTGCCGTACGTATTGTCATGAATCGGAATGAAACCTGATAAGCATGAAATCCAGTCTGTAACAAATCTATCAAACGGCGCATAACTTTTGGGCTTTGTTGTTCATGTAGGAAAACAAAGACCCAATAAAGTGAAAAACCTACCGCAGAGTAGGTGACCGAAAAGGAAGAACACATAATAAGTATTAGGGTTTAGAAAAAGGAGAGTGACAACCTAGGGAACATGGGGAGGGGAGGGAGTCTTAGCCAGTGTAAGGCTGCCTGCAGATGGCCAGGTTGGATCCCGCTGCGAGACCTGACCTGAGCCCCTGCAGGGACCAGCGAACACTCACCTGCTCCCGCGGCTCTGGAGATTTTGCGCGGACTAATCGCGGCCATCTGCATAGGATTGCGTTTTCTAACGCAATCCTATGGCAGCTTCCATGGGCGGAAATTCTGCGGGAAATCCCGACGCTGAATTTCCGCCCGTGTGCAGGGGGCCTAAATCCGCCACCAAATTACTGTCTCAAATCTTTTCTAATTGGTATTTTAAGTCTGGGACCTTCTAGTTTGGTGTCAAACAGCTCTTTGGAGCCAGGCCTCCAACCTAGATGAAGAGCAAAACTGTACCCACATTGCCCATAAACTACAAAACTTAGAAAATGTGGTGTTGTCACCAGCGCACAGCTCCTCCATGTATTTAAGATTGTCCATAGCCTCCAACCACATCATCTTTGTGGGGGCCACGGAGGATTTCCACTTTCTGGAAATATTCTGTCTCCTTGCTATTAGGAAAAAGTCTAAAGGGGACCGCTTTGTCTTGGCCATGGGGCCCGGCATCACCGAGGGGAGCGCCAACTCCAGAGTGAACGCAATCACTCCTACTGACCTTTATATAGTGCATTTACGTCTTCCCACAGACAGATCAGTGGACAAGACCACCAAATATGTATGTGCAATGGAAGATACTTGATTATGGACAATTGTGTTATATATATATATATTATAGTATGAATTCAAACTGCGCAATAACATACACCCTGGAATATACCAGAAAAGAACTTGCCTATGTACTGAGGGGACATATGGACATATGGTGATATAGGATAAGGACATGTTGGCACCCTGTCAAGATGTTATTCACTGCAACTTTTAAGACATGCAAATGAAGAATCAGAATGTATTCAATGAATTCCTGAACCAACCTTCGATTGGTTACTTTTAGACTTTTAAAAGTAACCAATCAAAGGTCGGATTGAGAACTGTCCAATGAACTATATTTCTTGGCATTTTTAGAAACTATACTAAGAATAATGAGATGTAACCAATGGACACAAAAGTCTTAGATTAACCTATGAAATGTTGAATTGTAAACTAACCAATAACCTTGCATAGGTAATTGTCCAATGATGTTGGGACACCCCAATGTAAGGGGGCTATAAATCAAGATCCCTAATGACAATCGGGTAGGAATTCTTTGCTGAATCCATAACTGTGTGGGCTCTGTCATTTATTTCCTCCGTCATATGAGTCTTGGTGTGAGCAGCCCTACTGCACGGGCCACCTGGACTTCAACTGCAAGGTACACTCCGCTGTCCCATGGGTCATATGACATCATTCACAAGGGTACACTCCGCTGTCCCATGGGTCATATGACATCATTCACAAGGGTACACTCCGCTGTCCCATGGGTCATATGACATCATTCACAAGGGTACACTCTGCTGTCCCATGGGTCATATGACATCATTCACAAGGGTACACTCCGCTGTCCCATGGGTCATATGACATCATTCACAAGGGTACACTCTGCTGTCCCATGAGTCATATGACATCATTCACAAGGGTACACTCTGCTGTCCTTAAACGGCTGTACATTTTATGCCGTAACAGTATAAAAGTACCCACGTCATTGTCACATCTCCAGCACCTGTCCGAGTACTGGGGGAAGATCCTAGCCAATCGCTCAGGGGACCTGTACCACTGGGTGATGAATTTAAAATTGAGCTCCTGTATCCTGCCTGACACGGACATTTTGTGCATAATGGTGAATGCTTTGAACCAAGACTCCTCCGTCAATACCTTACCCAAATCTCTCTCCCACCCTCTTATATAAGTCAGATCCTCCGCCTGTGCCTCCCCATCCAGAAGGAAGCTATATAGTGTTGAGATTCTGCATGTTCTCCCACTAGGGGACACGCTCAGTTTCTCAAATGGGGTGATTGTGGACAGCAAGTTGGAAAACTCCCCCAGGGAACTAATGTAGTGTGTAATTTGTAAGTACTGGAACCACAGTCCTCTGAGCGGGCCCCCCTGCTCCGACAGTTCCCCCAGGGCCCTGATGCCTGAGCCTGACACCATGTCCCTGATTCTAGAATGTGTGCTCCCCAATCTGTCCAGCAGTTGACCTTCTCTGAAAAATAGACAGATTTGGATTGCCCACTAGAGGTGTTAAAGGTCCCGGACTAGAAATCAGCTGTCCCCTGGAGGCAAAACCCGACCATGTCTCAAGGAGACTCCTTATGAATGGAAACTGCTCCAATTCCTTTTTAAACCTTTTAGTACCTTTTTGATCCTTTTAGTACCTTTTTGAAAAACAAGCCCTCAGACAGCTGCGTTGATGGATAAATCAAAGCTATGATTTCTTTTATTGTGTGGAGGAGAAACTGAAAGGGGGTTGGTGGTGGGGGTGGGGGTGGGGGTGGGGGGGTTGCATCCCTAAAAGGCATCGCATGGTACTCATTTGACGTGCGATGTGATGTTTCTCGTTGAGATCAATGAGAAACACTTGCGTCTCTATGACAGGCGTGAAGATTGCGATTTCCCAGAAGTGATTCGCTTTTGCCAGCAATGAAAGTATTTTGATTCAAAAGTCTTTTTTTTTTTTTTTGTTTTGTTGTCTAACCTGATGAAAATTTACCACGGTCACACAAATCTCCGAATTGCATCAATAAGTAAAAGCATTCACGTTGTTACCACATAAAATGACAGGCGCCAGATTGAAAAATAAAGCTTGGTCCTCAAGGCCAAAATAGACTCTGTCCTTAAGGGGTTAATGGCAACCAAAATTTTTTTTTAAATTCCTATGTTGGCTTTGCGGACCAGCAGCAGAAGGGTGTTGGTCAGAGGCAGCTGCTGTATGTCAGGAGGGTGAATCAGATTTTGGAAAAGAGAACCTCTGGTTGCATCTGTCTAGTTGTGAGTAATATGGAGGCGGGGTGAGGGGGGCCGAGTTAGGAGGAATAGGAGGGTTTATTTTGCATAGTTTTAGTCTTTTTCAACAATATTTTCAAGGTGTATCACTTCCAAACTGTGTAAATGGGCAGCCAGGAAAAAAACTTATAGGGCAATAGAAGCAGGAGAGGAGAAGCCAGACACTCACACACGTGCTGTTACATATAATTGTTCACATCTACACTGCTCTGTACTTCTTGATGATCTTATATCTGTGTGTGTTACAGAACATTAGGGAGCAGAATCTGTGGTTTGCTCTGTGCACCGTGTATAGAAGATATAACAGCAGGCTCCTCCCACCCATTCAGAGAAAACTGAAAATTAGAGATGCAGCCTACAGAAGGGGAAAAATGGTGATAATGAGGAGTACAAGTTGTATAGTGCCGCACCTCCTGTACACACAGCAGCTTGTTCTAAATGGTCAAGCACATTTTAAATTTGTCAGGCTGTCGTGATTACACCCCCACCTTATAAGCCACGCCCCTGCGGACCGATTCTTTGTGCTGGAAAAAAAGAATTGCTGCATGCCCCATTTTCATAGACAAGAATAGTGAGCACATGTGCTGGGTCCGTGAACGTCGAATGGTATCAGTGCTCTTGTGCTTTCTGGGTTTCTTATATGGCCGTCTGAATACGGGCTTACAATGATAAATTCTTCCCATGGTACGTAAAACAAGCCTGCAGGCCACTGTAACTTGGACGCACATAAAAGCCGCCCCAAAACTTTACATTATACCACTCTGAAATGTTATAATACAGTAGTAAGGTTGTTTTTGTTTGTGTTCCCCCCCCCCCCTCACCTCCCAACAAGATTATAACCTTTAAGTAATCTTCCCAAGCAGACTGCCATAATATACTAAGGAAGGTCCAGACAGGACTTACTCTTCACAAGTCTTGCATGCAGATTTGCTGTAGACTTTACTCCGCTCATCTAAAAAGGGTGAAATCAGTGGTGACGATCCGCAGCATAATTTGATATGCTGCAGATTTTATGGGAACCTGTCATGTTTAAGACCCCTAAACTACCAGAGTCCAGGGAGCAGTGTTTAACCCCTTCCCGCTCCATGACCTAAGTGCTCAGAGGGACACAGATGGTGTAAAAATAAGAGCAAAATAAAAAATATTTAAAAAAAAGTTAACCCCTTTTTTTTTTTTCATGCTTTTTCTCATATTGGCATAAAAAAAAGTAAAAATCCCACATATTTGGTAACGACTAGAGATGAGCGAGTATACTCTCTAAAGGAAATTGCTCGAGCGAGCATTGCCTTTAGCGACTATCTCCCCCGCTCGAGACTGAAGGTTCGGGTGCCGGCGCGGGGGAGCAGTGAGTAGCGGCTGTCAGCAGGAGGGAGCCGGGGGGGGGGGGGGAGAGGGAGAGAGAGATCTCCCCTCCGTTCCTCCCCGCTCTCCCCCGCAGCTCCCTGCCCGCCGCCGGCACCAGATACTTCAGTCTCGAGCGGGGGAGATACTCGCTAAAGGCAATTCCCTTTAGCGAGTATACTCGCTTATCTCTAGTAACGACATGTACAATAAATTGAACACTCTTTTTATCCTGCACGGCAAAAAGCGGTTTAAAAAATGCTAAAAAACTGCCTCCAAAAAAACGCAATAAAAATGATCCAAAAAGTGTGTACCTATAAAAACTGCAGCTCATCTCGCAAAGAGAGCTCCATCAATGGAAAAAAAAAAACAAAAACGTTATAGCACTTTGAATGCAGTGATTTAGAAAAAATAATTATTTCCAAAAAAAGGGTTTTTATTATGGAAAAGTGGAAAAACCTAAAAAATAAGAATTTTGGTATCGTTGTAACCGTACCGGCCCGCAGAAAAAAATGGAGTGTCATTTATGCTGCATAATTAACGCTTTAAAAAAAAAAAAAAAAAAAAAAAATCTATGGCAGAATTGATGCGTTTTCTCTCCCTACAATCATAACAAAATTATAAAGGTTTTACAATGCAGTCTATGTACCCAAAAATGGTACCAATATAAACTACAGTTCGCCACACAAAACAAGCCCTCATACGTCCGCGTCGACGGAAAAATAAAGTTATGGCTTTTGAAAAATGGAGGTGAAAAATACCAAAAATCGTTTGGTCTTCAACGCCAAAATAGGCCGTGTCCTTAAGGGGTTAATACTCACCAGGTGCTCCATTTCAGTGCTGTGACCCCCCAAGGAGTTACCAGGTCTGTGCACATACTCTGTCATAGAGATGAATGGGGGAGCATATAGAGCCAGCTGAAAAATTACGCTGCGGGGACACGGCACAGGAACGGGGCACACATTGAGTATGAAGCACGGCTCCCTCCAATCTAGTTTGTGGAGCCCAAATATGATTATGGGGCCCCTTTTTAAAATCTGTGCTACAGGACAACTTCTACTGTAGATGAGATTTTTTCACCTCCCCTCTTTTTGTCTTAATATCGTTGTAACTGCAAAAGGTTGTATGTCAAATTTATCAAACTTTACAGGAGAGACAAAAAACATTCCTATTTTGCCCCGATCATCTTGGCTGCTTTTCTAAATGTATGATAAGTGAGTTTCTCATTGGTGTGTTGACATACAGCGTATTACAGTTGTAGTTCACTAGACTGGCCACCAGGGTGCAATAAACAATTTGATGAGATTTTTTTTTTTTTTTTTGGGACATACAACCTTTTGCAGTTACCATAATGTTATGCTACTTATTTTCTCTATGCAAATCCATGGCGGAGAATATGCAGCCTGTGTGCTACACGTGTCTAAAAACCCTGATGGTGCACCGGTTATACCTCCGCTACTTCATCTCCAACACGCCATAATGGAGTCACATGTCTAGATCTGTAGGAGTTATACTTATGGAAACCATATGTGTATATAAACTTTTTTTGTTGTGTTTGCCAGTTTTTCACTTCTGCTTTCTTAGGTAGAACACGTCCCCTTCTCCCTCCCGTCCAACGTTTCTAAAGTCTATTTCTGTTAAGACTATGTTGTGTATACAGGGACAATGCAGGGTTTTAATGACCAGGAATCATATGACAAGTTTAAGCAATTGTATGACCCTGTTAAATCTAAAATGTCACCCTACCGGTTCAGGCGCAGACATAGTCTCACGATCTACCAGTGAATGCAGGCTATAAAATGTAATATTGGTGTGTTTAGATGGGGCAATTGGAGTTAAAACTGCAATAAAAAAAAATAAAATCATGGGGGGCATCAGAAGAGGTCTAGGGGCGCATGACGAGAACATTGTCACTGGTCAGACCACACATGGAATATTGTGGACCTTTTTGGGCACTGGTACTCAAGAAGGACATATTGGAGCTTGAGAGGGTGCAAAGGCGGCAACTCAGGGGAGTTGACAGCTTGTCTTTAAAGGGAACTTTCCACGTCCTATGAGCCCCATATATTAAGGTTGTGGACTTGTTGGACGTGCCTCACTGAGTCCAGGGATGTAATCTTCATATTTGCTTGTCTGCCTGCAAAGCTAGTGCTTGGTCCATTTAATAGACTTCTTCTCTTCATTACATATACACACATTAGGTCTGGGAGCCTTCACGAGTCCCCATGGGGCCAAGGCAGCCATTGCCCTCCATGATGGTGTGTGGGATTGATGGGCCCACAGAGAGGCTAACTGCTTAGATCGTATAGACTGTGGCATTGAAGTGGTTAAATGGATCTGATCATGGTTCTTAGACCGGCCAGTTGTCAGCGGCACCTGTGCAAACTCCATTTCCCCCAGCTTGGGGTATACAGCATCTCATTGTTGGAAAACATTTTTAACTCTGAAGATGGTTGTTTGCTTGTTTATGGCTGCTTAAAAAAAAAAAAAAAAAAAAAAAACTACAGAAAACACCTCCTATAAGACACCACACTAAGGCTTCCCGTCCATCGGTTTAAAAAAAAAAAAATCCGGCAGACCCTGCATATGGCTGCCTGTGGTTTGGGTTATTCCCTGCTCTGTTTCATAGCAGGGTTGCCTATACAAAAATATATAGGACTCGTGCTGCGTGGCATTTCGAGAAATGGAGCATTCTGCGATCTGTGTCTCGTCCGTATCAAGACACAATGCCTACATGCTAATGCACATGGATCAATGAAAGGCCATTGATTTTCATTGACCCCATTCACCACGTAATAAGCCGTGAAAGAACACCTGTGGACGTGAACCCTATTGCCGGGCTCACACGCTGTACCAATCTCCCATAGGTGGCCATGTTACCGCTCACATGAACTGTGCAGAAGAAAAATCTCAGCATGTTCTACCTTGACGCATATTATGCGCACATACATGCCAAGATAGTACATGGTGCTGGGCCGCCTGTGGTCTCTACGCAATGTTGCATATTGGCTGCGTATTATGCATATATATCTCGCAGCCCGCAAGATGCTCTCTACAGAGTCCGACCTTACTGATAACTCATGCAGAAAATTCCACACCGTGCCAGAAGCCATACAACACATCACCTCCGGTGGCTCTCGGCGCAGACAGATTTACACAGGTATAATCAAATAGTAAATCTAATCCAGCAAGAGTTTGTAGACTTGTAGACTAGCAGAAACTATCAGACCCTCCTATCCCGTACTACAGATACAATGTGTTTTCTAGGATGTATCACAACAGCCGTAATTAGACAATCCACCAACAGACAGACATCACACTCGGTGTCAGACATAACACAACCTCCTCCCTCATAGATGTATTCATCCCGCACCATGCACTGAGCTGGCCCAGGATGGGAGATGCCGGTCATCCTCCTTCACCAGGGTTGGCCCTCATACACCACACAAGTCTACAAACTTGACATCTAAGCAAACTTCATGTTGCTGCAGAAAGCAGCTGGCCGGACTCCAGGTCACCTCGTCGGGACGTTTCTAGACCCAGACACAGGTTTAATTCTTGCATTGCTTCGGTCGCTCTGTACTTGGTACCGGTACGGAGGTGACAGTTTTACACATTAATAGTATGAAGAACCATATTTTATTACTAGTAGTATTAAATTCTTCTTGGTCGCCAGACACATGTAGCAGCTGCTGTCTGACCAAGATGGGCTCGACGCAAGCGGGAACCACGGTGCTTTTGCTGCATGTTGATCCCAGACAACCCCTTTAACCTTTTCCAATCCAATTTGTATCCTGGTTTTCCTAGGGGGCTTACTCTTTTTCTGCTGTTACACAACAGCGCTGTATGTTGGCTAAAGCCAGTACTGCATGAGGTGACACTGCATGTTGGATAGGCTCCGACAGCATAGAGGCTGGCAATATACAGTAAGAGAACCCCGACGGACGTCTTCCAACATCGGAGCTGTACAGCCTTAAATCATAAGGTCTTCAGAGGTCAGACAGTGGATTGGAAAAGGTTAACAGCCACTTAAAAGCCTTCTGTTTGTCTGCATGTTAGCGGCTCCTTGGCCAGACAGCCATTACTTCTTACCCTTCTCTTCAGTTTATCCTAAATTTACAGAAGTTCATCAATATAACACAGAATTTGTGCATTTTCAGACTTCTCTTTAAAGATGTATGAACTCCGCTGTTTGAATTTTGTCTGAGCAGAGATCTTTCCTTCTGAAGAGCAGTCATGGAAGCCGTCTGTAGAGCTCTGCGGCATGGGCCTGCTGGCTCCAGCAATGTCTCGTGTATGGTCGCTCCCGTTGCCCCTTACAAGCGCTCCAGAGGTTCCCTCTTCAGCTCTATGGATGTGCCGGGTGAACCGCTAGTGGTCTTTGCATGATGCTGAAGGTGATAGACACGGAGCGTGGGGACAGCCCACTTGACACATTCAGAGCGCTGGGAGACTAATCTGTGTGTAAGGGGGAACTGGGTTGAAAAGAAACAATAGGAATGCCTTGTTGGAGTCAGCAAGCCCCAGGTGTGACAGGTGGTCTTTAGGGGGTGTTCACATTATGGCAAACTTTTTTTTCCCCCTTTAATTCTTTCCATACATCTGAATGTTGATGGTGAAAAACTGACTTCTGCAAGCCTTAATATGGATTTCCCCTTCTTGAGTGCAATCTGTTTCTCCTTCTTGCCATTAAGATTACAGAATTGGTAACAGATTATTATATTAAAAAAAACCAAAAACTTTCCACTTCCTTAATTGTATTTTCTTATTTCAACTTCCTCCTTTGTTTTCAGGTTTATCCGGTTCTATCCACATGTTGTTGAACTGAGTAAGACTTACTAATGGGATATTCCCATCTTGGCCACCATGGAAATCCTGCTCTGTAAAAGGTGGAGGAGAGTGTAGAAACTGCCAAGAAGGGCTGCGGGATTTCCGCGACTCCAATAGGAATGAATGGGAGCTGCCAAAATGACGTGGCACAGCAAGCTACACTCTCCACACCTTTTAAGTTTTGGCAATGGCGTAGCTTTATGCTCCATTGTTTTCATAACTTGTATTCAATCGTATAGAAATTACAAAAACTGCGTAAACCGATCCCATTCAATAGGGGGGGGGGGGAGGGGGCGGGGGGGCTTGGATTGGCATTACTTCTAGAGATGGATGTGGGTCCCAAAATCCTGCAGCTCTCCTGGACATTGTCAGGCTTTGCTAGAAAAGTCTGAGATGGGGAATACCCCTTTAACCCTTTCTGCCTCTGTAGCATGCATGTACATCGCAGAGGTAGATGGTGTGGGAGCCAAGTCTTCTGCACACCCCATGGCTGCCAGCTGACTCCAGTGATCTCAGCTGGTTCTGGTCACGGCCTTGTAACAATAGACTCTCCCCATTGGTCCCCAGTGATGTACTCATGATATTGACATTGGCCCTGGGACTACTGACCGTCACCATGTACTAAAGTTTTGCAGTATATTGTAGAATTGCTATAGAATTGTGTGTGTGTATGTGTATGTGTGTATATATATATATATAATATCACAAGATTTCAGAGATGTGTTTTTTGCGGTTTCTGAGAAAAATATTCTTAACCGCTTGGGGTCTCCCTGCAGTTTCACTAATTTTGTAAACTGCTCTGCCGATAGACTGCGCATGGCCGCGTATCTTGCACATGTGCAGTGCGAACTTTAAAAATAAATTATATATATATATATATATATATATATATATATATATATATACACATACAGTTAGGGCCAGAAATATTTGGACAGTAACACAATTTTCGCGAGTTGGGCTCTGCATGCCACCGCATTGGATTTGAAATGAAACCTCTACAACAGAATTCAAGTGCAGATTGTAACGTTTAATTTAAAGGGTTGAACAAAAATATCTGATAGAAAATGTAGGAATTGTACACATTTCTTTACAAACACTCCACATTTTAGGAGCTCAAAAGTAATTGGACAAATAAACATAACCCAAACAAAATATATATTTTTCAATATTTTGTTGCGAATCCTTTGGAGGCAATCACTGCCTTAAGTCTGGAACCCATGGACATCACCAAACGCTGGGTTTCCTCCTTCTTAATGCTTTGCCAGGCCTTTACAGCCGCAGCCTTCAGGTCTTGCTTGTTTGTGGGTCTTTCCGTCTGAAGTCTGGATTTGAGCAAGTGAAATGCATGCTCAATTGGGTTAAGATCTGGTGATTGACTTGGCCATTGCAGAATGTTCCACTTTTTTGCACTCATGAACTCCTGGGTAGCTTTGGCTGTATGCTTGGGGTCATTGTCCATCTGTACTGTGAAGCGCCGTCCGATCAACTTTGCAGCATTTGGCTGAATCTGGGCTGAAAGTATATCCCGATACACTTCAGTATTCATCCGGCTACTCTTGTCTGCTGTTATGTCATCAATAAACACAAGTGACCCAGTGCCATTGAAAGCCATGCATGCCCATGCCATCACGTTGCCTCCACCATGTTTTACAGAGGATGTGGTGTGCCTTGGATCATGTGCCGTTCCCTTTCTTCTCCAAACTTTTTTCTTCCCATCATTCTGGTACAGGTTGATCTTTGTCTCATCTGTCCATAGAATACTTTTCCAGAACTGGGCTGGCTTCTTGAGGTGTTTTTCGGCAAATTTAACTCTGGCCTGTCTATTTTTGGAATTGATGAATGGTTTGCATCTAGATGTGAACCCTTTGTATTTACTTTCATGGAGTCTTCTCTTTACTGTTGACTTAGAGACAGATACACCTACTTCCCTGAGAGTGTTCTGGACTTCAGTTGATGTTGTGAACGGGTTCTTCTTCACCAAAGAAAGTATGCGGCGATCATCCACCACCGTTGTCTTCCGTGGACGCCCAGGCCTTTTTGAGTTCCCAAGCTCACCAGTGAATTCCTTTTTTCTCAGAATGTACCCGACTGTTGATTTTGCTACTCCAAGCATGTCTGCTATCTCTCTGATGGATTTTTTCTTTTTTTTCAGCCTCAGGATGTTCTGCTTCACCTCAATTGAGAGTTCCTTTGACCGCATGTTGTCTGGTCACAGCAACAGCCTCCAAATCCAAAACCACACACCTGGAATCAACCCCAGACCTTTTAACTACTTAATTGATTACAGGTTAACGAGGGAGACGCCTTCTGAGTTAATTGCAGCCCTTAGAGTCCATTGTCCAATTACTTTTGGTCCCTTGAAAAAGAGGAGGCTATGCATTACAGAGCTATGATTCCTAAACCCTTTCTCTGATTTGGATGTGGAAACTCATATTGCAGCTGGGAGTGTGCACTTTCAGCCTATATTATATATATATATAATTGTATTTCTGAACATGTTTTTGTAAACAGCTAAAATAACAAAACTTGTGTCACTGTCCAAATATTTCTGGCCCTAACTGTATATATATCTATATATCCTTATGCTGTTTCAGACCGGGAATGCCTATGAAAACACCTCCTGGTTGCCCGCAGCGTTTTATCAGTACGGCCGTGGACATGAGGCCTCGTTATAAAAATTACTTTCCACTGTAATACCTCAGTATTGCAGTATAAAGTTACCTGGACATCTTGTGTATGTATACATCTATGGGTCTAGACTAATTGGCCTCTTTATTAGGATGGTTTCACACTTGCACTGATTCCGCTTTCCAGCTCTGTGCAGGAGGAGGAATCCCCACAGCCCAGCAGTTCCGTTTCTAGATGGAACCAAACCGCGCCGGACGGACCCCGCTGACTGTAACGGGGTTCACCGGCTTTCTGCCCTGCTTTTGATGATTTCCAGAATGACATGACTCTCTTGATTCTTAGAGTTGCAATTACAATGTTGAGTGTGTATAATATAATGTAAGTTTATGTATTTTTAACCCCAATATTTAGTATATTTTCTCTCTCTCCCTGCATCTTCACAGATATGCGTTTACCGTCCTGGCAAATATTTCTGTATTTGCAATTGCCTGGTTGCTGTTGCACATCGAACTGAGTGACACAGACGATTCGGCACATTTAGGGCGATATGATATTCCTGTATTCCGGGTATGTAAAAGTTGACTACATGGAACTTTACAGAGGACCTGTCACTGGGTAGAACCAGTGGGGCTGTGGCAGCGTCCCATGGTCCGTTCCCGTGTATAAGTTTTCTCTTCCATACTCTCCCACATTTGCCTCGGTGGTCTCTTCTTGGGTCTGGATTCCAGTGCTCACTGTTAGGTGGCCAGTACCCACCACCTGCTCTCAGTGGGTGACCTTGAAGCCAAGAAGAGCCCACCTAGGCAAAGGGAGGTGAATATGGAGGGGGGTTTAAAAAATAAGAGTAAGTGGGAGCTACAGAGTTGTGCAGCCAGCCCTGCTGACTATCTAGTGACTGGTCCAATTTAACTTCTACCACCTCGTTTCTTTGTTTTTTTCATGTAGCTGTAAATTTTCTATACGTAACTTCTGAAGTCGGTCATATGACACTCTTGTACAGCAAAAAAAGTTTGCTATAGTATTAGGGCTCATTCACATCTGTGCTTTTATCTTGCATCTACCCCGTTTCCCTGAAAATAAGACCATGTCTTATATTTATTTGTGCTCCCAAAGATGCGCTAGGTCTTATTTTCAGGGGATATATTTTTCAATGAAGAATTATTCACATTTATTGTTGAAAAAAATGTAACATTTCTTATATACTGTACAGTAGTTGTAATCACAAACCAGCATAACCAGACAAACTGTGAATTCTATCAAGACTTTCTTGTTCCTACCATTATATCCATGTACAATAATCTATGGTACATTTACCGCTCCCAATATTTATGAACACAAAGCAAGATTTATCCAATGACAGTCATGTCATCATCCTCTGGAACATCATCCTAACAATCCAAACCCGGAATTTCCTGGGGAATTTCTTGTGATTCCATTTCATTCAGAATCATTGGCCCAAATGTCTCATGTCTAGCAATAGCACTGTCCTTAAATGAGAACTTCTTGTCTTGCCTGACTCAAACACAGGTCACAAGAAATAAGGGCTGTAAAGTACCTGGCTCCCACAGACTGTCTGGAGACTGTAATGATCACCAACAGCAGTTCCTGGACCACTAGTACAGCAGGGACGGTATTGCAGCTTCCGGCCACCAGGGGGAACTCATCACAGCAGACTCGCATAGCAGGGAAAGAGCTAGGTCTTAGTTTTTGGGGGAGGCCTTATATTTAGCACTCCAGCAAAACCTCTGTTAGGTCTTTTTTTCAGGGGATGTCTTATTTTCAGGGAAACACGGTAGCTGTTGCATCTGAGATGCTGCCAAATGGGAAGCAACTGTTCCGTTGCTTTCAGTTCAGTTTGCCTCCATTTGGTTTATTTGCACTTGAAAAATAGTGCAAACTGTTACCCTTGATTTCTATTTCCACAAGGAAAAAAACCCTGAAATTATATATAATTTCAGGGGTTTTTTTTGCATATATATACAGCATATTAAACGCTGTATATACGCAAACACATTGCAGGTGTGTGGTGCTCAATATGCAATGCTGCTATGAGACAGAAATAGAAAAATTAAAAAAAAAAAACTAGTCGCACTGCATATGATGGCGTGCGTGCAATACACTATGATGTGCAGTGCACAGTCGCTGTAGCCAACTCACACAGCTGTAAAACCCTGCACAATACATGCAGCATTTTACGCATACGGCCGTGTGAATCAGCCCTTACAAAAGTAAACTGTTACTGCTCTACAGACCAAGAGGGGTTGTGAATTTAAGGAGAAAAATCCTAAAATCAAATCTCTATCCTTTTAGGGACATTTTCATTGATGACTTTCATCCCCAAATTAGACACGTTAAACGGAGACTCCGGTCCTAAACAAATAAATATGGCCGCACCGCTTCTCTACAACCTGCACACTGGGCGCTGGTAGGCATCGGTAGACTAAGACTCCACATGGTGATTTGACTGGCCAGCAATGCTCATACGGGCAGTACTGGCCAATCGTAGCAGGTGTCGTCAGACGCTAGTGCTGCCATGTTTGAGGACAGGGAAGTCGCTTTAACGCCTAGATTAGGTGATTTTGGTGTACTCTGTAGTGATATTGTTTTTTCATTCTGAGACCTTTTCTCCTGCCCTGCAGACGCTGGCTCTCATTGTAGTTGGCGTTGGAGCATTATTCTCTCTATTATTCCACATTGGAACAAAGGAAAATTCAAGTTTTCAACGTCTTCCAGAATCAGATGATGAACATCGCGATGTTAACGAATTCTCCAGCTCCCCGGAGCCGTTGTTGCTGTGGAAGCATTGGCTTGTCGAGCCATCTTTCTACCAGGTAAGTGGTGTGCTGGAGTGTATGAATGTAGCAGCGGAAATACAGGATTTGTTTATTAAATGTTTAATAAACTTTGTTGTGTATTCATCTCACCGGACTTCAATTCTGGATTTCAGGTGGCTCTCTTATACATGTGCACACGTCTTATAGTGAACTTGTCGCAGACTTATATCGCTGTCTACTTGACCTATTCCTTGCACCTTCCAAAGGTAAGACCTAAAGAAGCTTGCTTGAGTTTTGACTTTTGGGGATCTTTCACACCAGACGCAGTAGGCCGCAGGACGCACCGTAAGCCGCAGTATATTCCACACCAGGCTACCTACGGATTTGGATGCAGAACTGAAATCTGCAGTTAGACCTGGTCAGGCCTCTTGCACAGTTTCTCCCAGATTTGCCACAGGTTTTAGCCGTTTTGATGTAGAATCTGTATATTTAGCATTGCATTTCCTAAAATGTTCTGCATGTGCACATAGCCCAAACTGCACGATGGCTGGAAGGTTCTTTGCTTCCTGAAGTCTCTGAAGACAAAAAAAGTTTGCTAGAAGTTTACCTTCCCTTTATAGCCAATAAGTAGAGAACCTTGCACAGACAGACTAAAATAATGCAGAAATTACAGTTCTGGCTTTGTGGCCCTTTTACATGGGATGAGCTGTTGGGCAAACTATGCCGGACACTCATCCCAGCAATGCTTGCTTTGTACTGTTACACAAGCGAGTATCGCTGGCATCACTCGCAGCCTCCATTTACAGTCGTTGAGACGTAAGCGACTGCTGTTTACACTGAGCGGCACGTTGTTTCGTTTTCAGTTGCTGCCTGCATTTACATGGGGCGATTATCGTCCAGATTCCTGCAGGAGCGTGGGTATCCGAATAATGATCATCCTGTGTAAAAGGGCCATTAGTTAGCACCGTATTCAGTGCTTTACGAATACCACTGATGCTACTACCTGACCGTGGTGACAGGATGGAAAGGGACGTCCTACCCGTGAAGGTACATCTGCAGGTTCCTACATCAAAGAACCAGTTTTAGTAAACCTACACACACACATGTACAGAATGTGCTCCTGTGGGATTCTAAGCTGCGTCTGGTCATCTGATGGGATGTTTGTTAAAATATCGGGATACACAAAACAGGCTTAAAGCAGGAAGTTTGTGTATTCTCACTCATCACATGGTTGGACAACAAGAGTGAATCGACTTCTAGAATGGTGGTCAGTTGTTCTCTTGTGGGCAACCACTGGTGTAAAGTCCTGGTACAAATATATCTCACTGGAGGCCAATAAGCCTGAACAGTTGTATGGAAGTTCAGAAATAAATGACTACAGATAGTCCCCTACTTGCGAACGTTCGGGTTCGCAAGATGCGAACAATCTGTCCTGCACAGTATAACGTAATGCCATAGCATTACATCATTCTGTGCAGGGAACGGACAGGCTTCTATCAAGCCTGTCCGGTCAGATTGCGGGACACTGTGCGGTTGCTAGGCAGCTGGGGGCCTTCTGAAGGGACCCCTGAACGTCGGGTGCAGGCTGTTCTTACAGCGGACACCTGACAGCAGCGGCATTTAAAGTGTTAACCGTTCCGACGAGCGGTACGGCTCGTCGGAACTGCTGCCGCCAGGTGTCTGCTGTAAGATCCTGCTCCATACAAGCATTTGTTCGGACATGCGAACAAATGTACTTGCGAACAGGCTCCTGGAACGGCGGTTCTAAATGCACAATTTGAATGTTTCCACCTAATATCCCAGCAAGGAAATTAAAAAGGTTGTAGCAGAATAAACGATCGCCTACCAATAGAATAGATGTAGGGGTCTCGCTGCTGTAACACCAACTGATCCCAAGAATGGGGGTCCTGTGTTGCCATCTTTTCATCACTGCGGGGTCACTTCTCCCACCAGTGCTGACATTAGATTAAATCCAAATCTCGGATGTGGATTCCTTCTATGGCGAATTTACTTATGGATAATCGTGACTGTGGGAACATGGTCAGAATGTATCCTAGAAACGTCCCACAGACTTGTTAGTGACCGTTTTGGTTGGAACCGTTCTGTCTTATATCACTACAATAAACTTTTTTTTTGCTTTTGTGAAGTTGGTTGATTTGTCCTTTTTGTTTACATTAATTTACCCCAAAAAGTTCTTATGCAGGTTTGCATTTTAGTAATGCGCCTAAAGGGGTTGTCCCGCGCCGAAACGGGTTTTTTTTTTTTCAATAGCCCCCCCGTTCGGCGCGAGACAAACCCAATGCATGTGTTGAAAAAAAAAACGGATAGTACTTACCCGAATACCCGCGCTCCGGTGACTTCTTACTTACCTTGCGAAGATGGCCGCCGGGATCTTCACCCTCGGTGGACCGCAGGTCTTCTTTGCGGTCCATTGCCGATTCCAGCCTCCTGATTGACTGGAATCGGCACACGTGACGGGGCGGAGCTACGAGGAGCAGCTCTCCAGCACGAGCAGCCCCATTCAACACGGAGAAGACCGGACTGCGCAAGCGCGTCTAATTGGACGATTAGACGCTGAAAATTAGACGGCACCATGGAGACGGGGACGCTAGCAACAGAACAGGTAAGTGAATAACTTCTGTATGGCTCATAATTAATGCACAATGTACATTACAAAGTGCATTAATATGGCCATACAGAAGTGTATAGACCCACTTTGTTTCGCGGGACAACCCCTTTAAGAGATTTTACAACTGACTAAAGACTGACAGCTCTAAGGGCGGTTTCACATCTGCACTGGGGATTCCACTGTCCTGCTCTGTTAAAGGAGCAGGAATGGGGAATCCCCACGGCTGAACAGTGCCGGGCGGACCCCATTGTATAGGGTTCGCCTGCTTTCTGCCTAGGTAGACTGCTGCTGGGTGGAAGAAAGAGCGCCGCATGCAGCGCTTTTGTTTCGTTATATTCATTCGCATCTGTTACGGAACCTCCAGGCGGAACGTCCAACACAGATGTGGAACCAGGCTAATTCTTACACTGGCTTTAGTGGTATTTTAATCTGCTGTACCCGTCTCTTTTCTTTTATAGAAGTACATTGCTACAATTCCACTGGTCATGTATGTGAGTGGATTTGTTTCATCATTCCTTATGAAGCCAATCAACAAATATATTGGACGCAATGTGAGTGTTGAATAAAGCATACATGCACTTGTCAATAAGCGGTTTGTGTACACGAGGAATAACACTTTTCTGGCTAATGACATTTATCGTACATTTTTCTCTATTTCCCCTCTGAAGGCTGTATATCTACTCTTCAGTTTTCTGTAAGCTAACAAGTAGTATAGTTGCTATGTCTTCCATACACGCCACATGGAGGAAATGTTTCTGCTCCTTAACTTTCTGTAGCGCGCACAAACAGCAAATGGAGGACCGTGCGTAGCAGGACTGAGCAGTGAAGATGTAATTTTAGTAGCTGCCAAACACAGTAAATATTTACTTTTAGCTGCAAGCACATGTCTCTCCCTGTTTAGCTGCCTCCCTTTTCTCCCTGGCCTCTTGTATGAGCAGCATGAACTAACAAACTCCCTAAACTTACTGTCTTGCTGTCTGCTACTAGACTTCACATGACCACATGCAGTATAAGCAAATGAGAAGGCAGGGAAACCCTTAGTAGCCAGCACTCTAAAGGCATTTTTCAGTACAAAAAACATAATTTTGGGGTAAATAAAGTGATTTTTGTACTTTTTGCTAGTGTTATGGAAATAATATATTACAATAACACTAGTTATCACATTGAGACACCTTCTGCTTAAGGGTCAATGCCCATGTACAGAATCGCTACGCATTTTCGCTGCGGAAAAATGTGCGGGGATCCCGCAGCTATTAGGTTCGTTTGAACCTAATGCCTTTCCGCTTGCCAATTCTCACATGTGGAATTCCGCAGCGAAAAAAAAAAATCGTGTCATGTTCTGTTTTCCGCATATTTACGCCGCGGACGTCTCCATTTATGGAGACGGCAGAAATCCAGGATCACTCGCAGGCAATTTTTTGTTTAATCGCGGTACTTCTACAGCGTAAATCCACAGGCATATCCCACGACGGTCTTGGGCACGAGCCCTAATACGGTAGACAAAGTGTAGTGACCATTGTTTTTAAATCTACATAAGAAAATAGAATATAGCCTACCGTATGTTAGTCTGGCAAGTTTGTAAACCCTCCTACTTTACCTTTCCAGATGACCTATTTTATTGGTCTGCTAGCCATTGCTACTTTTGCTGCCTGGGTGGCTCTGGATCCAGAGCTTAATGTGGCCGTCTATGGAGCTGCTGTTATATTGGGATCTGGGTCAGCGACGATCTTGGTTACATCTCTTTCCATGACCGCTGATCTCATTGGTCCGCACTCAGTAAGTAGATTCAAATGTCCTTTATGTTTTTACATTCCTCATATGCAATATATATTTTTGTCCCTTAGAGGGCAATAGTGAGTTGTTTTTGTATCCGCTGGGCAAATACTAGCACAACCCTGAAACCTTCACAAGGGGGCTGTTTAGCATTAAAGGGGTAGTGTGACCAAACAGAAAAAATACCTGCACTCATATGTTCTTGGTCTCCTAGTTCTGTCCAGCACATTCCTTGTGGAATTTTTGTTTTTTACCCTTTAACCCCTTGAGTGGTGGGTTTCTTACCACCCTGTCAGACCCACCAGGGCAGGTTTTTTAAATGGGCCAATCATTTAATTTCAACTAATTTTCCAGTTGCGTTCCAAGAGCCATAACTTTTTTCATTTTTCCATTGACACGGCCATATGAGGGCTTGTTTTTTGCGGGATAAAAATTGTAGGGAGATTGGGGAAAAATAAAGAAATTCTGCCATTTTGTTTTTTGGATTTCATTTTGGAGTTCAGCGTGCGGAATAAATAATGTGATAAGATTATACTCTGAGTCAGCACGATTCCGGCGATACCAAGTTTATACAGTATTTTTTCGTTTTGCTATTTTTGTACATTTAAAACATTTTTTCTTAAAGGTTTGCTTTTGTGTCGCCACATTCCGGCGCTCTAGAAGGCGTTTTTTAAATTTTTTTTTTTTTTTTTTGCGGGATAAACTCTTCATTTATCTAATTTTTGGAACATGTAAAATTTTGATAGCTTTTTATTCCATTTTTTTCTACTGGCAAGATTAACGATCTGTAATTTTTGCGTGTTTATTTTTATTTTTCACTGCATTCTCTGAGCAGTATAAATATATTATTTTTTTAAGGCCAGTAGGATTATGCCAATACCAAATTGTAATAGTTTTTTACTTTTTTGTGACTTTCTAACAGTTTAAAAAACGTAATAAAAGTTCAAATCACCCTCCTTTTGCCATATCTATAATAAAAAATCTAAATCCTAAAAGAAAAATACATATTTGGTATCGCCACGTCCATAAAAGTCCGATCTATAAAAGTTTTGCATTATTTACCCCGCACGGTGAACGTAGTCCGAAAAAAAAAAAAACCCACCAGAAATGCACTTTCAGTTACCCTGTCTCCCAGAAAAAATGCATTAAAAAGCGATCAAAAGTCGAATGTATTCAGAATTAGTAATAACATAAATTACAGGACACCCCAAAAAATGAGCGCTTGCTCAAGTACTTTGACGGAAAAATAAAGTTATTGCCCGCAGAAGATGCAGCAGAAAATAATTTTAAAAAATTGAATTTCTTAAAAAAAATACATGTATTATAGCAAAAAAAACCTATAGAAGTTTGGTATCGTAGTAATCGTACTGACCCATAGAATAAAGTTATGTTGTTTTTGTTGTAGTTTGTGCGCCATAGAAACAAGACACACTGAAAGATGTCTTTTTTTTTTTTTTTTTTTGGTCATTTTACCTCACCTACAATTTTTTCAGTACATTATATGGTACAGTAAATGGCACCATTGAAAAATACAACTCATCCCGCAAAAAACAAGCCCTCATACAGCGACATTAATGAATAAATAAAGAAGTTATGATTTTTTTAAACAGGTGGAGGAAAAAAAGAAAAAGGGGGGGAGTGACCGCGTCATTAAGGGGTTAAATGTACTAACTTCCTTTTCTGGGTCACTACGACGCAGGGATACCATATGTGTAATTTTTTGTTTTTAATTTTTTACAAAGTTAAGGGAGAAAAGTGTTTTTATTATTTTTTTTTACTTTTAAAATGTTTTTGTCCCTATAGGGGGCTTCCACAGAGACCCATCAGGACCCCCTGATCACATTCCGTGGGTCCGATGGTGACAGCCCTTTACATGCTGCAGTCGCATAGACCGTGGCATGTAAAGGGTTAACAGCAGAGATCGGAGGTTTTCTGCATTCTCTGCTGTGTAAGAGCTGATGCCCGGCTTTCCTCTGTCAGCCTTTTACATGCTGTGGTCGTATAGACCATATCATGTAAAGGGTTAACACAGCAGAAATCGGAGGTTTTCTCTGATCTCTGCTGTAAGAGCTGGTGCCTGGCTGTCCTTTGACAGCCAAGCACCAGCTCTCCTTGCCACAGAGACCATGGGCTGGCTTTTGACAAGCCTATGGTCTCCATGGCAACCTGTAAACAAAGCAATACAGGAGTTTGAAAATAGAAGCGAGAGATTGACGGCAGATCTGTAATATCTTCCTGCTTCCATTTTCAAAGTTCTGCACTGCTCTGTGGGACTGTGCAGGCAGAGCACACTGCCACAGCTTATGGCAATGTGCATTGCAGGTCCCCTAGTAAAACATAGCCCAGAAATCTTCCCCCACATTTTCAGTTTTACCTCCCAACCTTCAAATGTTCAGCAATCGACGTATAGCTGTCTGAGGCTTGTCTTTTGCTGAACAAGTGGAATTTTTAAAGCTTTTCAGTACATTGAAAAAGTATAAGTGGAGTTAAATGGGGGTAAAAAAAACCATTCCGTTATCATGGGTGGGGGGGGGTTTAATTTTTGTAGTGTACACGCAGCAAGCAAAAAATGGCTTAATTCTATGGGTCGGCATGATGGCTACGATACAGAATTTTTATAGTGTTTTTTTTTTTTGCTGTACTTTATTTATTGCTACCATCTTTTGATTGCCATAACTTTATATTTTTCCATCGATATAGCAGTGCTGTTTTTTTGCAGGTCTTCTGTAGTTTCTATTGGTACAATTTTGGATACATACAACTTTTTGATTGCTGTTTTATTAAATCTTTTTGTTTTTGGAGAAGAGGTGACCAAAAACAAACTACTCTGACTTTTTTTTTTATGATGTAAAAGTAAATTTTACTTAAGTCCCCACAGGGGTCTTGAGCTTGCGGTCATTCTGATCTCTCCTTCAGTATGATGTAATGTGTTACGCTTAGGGTGCCTACCCACTACTTTTTTTTTTACTGCGAATTCGCAGCGTTTTTTCTCCCAAAGTGTCAATGGGACTTGCTAATATTAAAATCGCAACACACCAAAATCACAATGTAGCCGTAAATTGCGATTTTTGTGCGTTGAGATTTTAACATTAGTAAGTCCCATTGACACTTTGGGAGAAAAAACGCTGCGAATTCACAGCGAAAAAAAAACGGTAGTGGGTGGGCACCCTTATCCCGCGATCTGACAGGCAATCAGCAGGGGCAGACTAGGAGCTTTTGGAGAGCCCCCAGGTGCTACGCCAACTGAATGGCACCCAATGATCTCATCGCAGCGGGGCAGTTCGCAACCCTGATCGCAGCATTTAAAATATTGATGCCAGCATTTAACTCCTTAACGACACAGGACGTAAGGTTACATCTTGCACTTCTGGGGTGTTTATGAAGGGAGATTGCGGGGCGATTTCACTCCATAGAACACGGGCACCAGCTGTTTCGTTCGTGTGTGTGTGTGTAATTAAAAATATTAGCGCATTATTTATCTTGCACGGTGAACGTTATCCGAAAAGAAATAAAGTGCCAGAGTTGTGCTTTGTTTGGTCACCATTTCTTTAAGATGAAAGGCAATAAAAAGCGATCAAAAAGTCATATGTATTCCAGAATGGTACCAATGGAAAGTACTGCAAAAAAACCTGTTTTGGTATCATAGTAATCGTATTGACCCATAGAATAAAGTTATGTCATTTTTGTAGCAGTTTGTGCGCCGTAGAAACAAGATGCGCTTAAAGATGGTGGAATTTCTGTTAGTTTGTTTTTTTTCCATTTCAAGAATTGAGTTTTTCAGTACATTATATGGTACCATGGAAAAAAGACAACTCGTCCTGCAAAAAACACCCTCAGTTACGTCGATGAATAGGAGTTATGATTTTTTTTAAAAGGGGGGAGGAAAAAACTAACATGAGGTGGGCGAAGGGGACGATCCTTAAGGGGTTAAAGGCTTAATAGCCACGATCAGCCTGGCAGGTGCCAGCTGTGAAAAACTGCAAGCACCTGCATTGTATGGATCGGCTCCCAATCCTCCTCCATACAAGCCCAAAGCAGCGGCAAAGATCAGTGGTCATGACCCGGACAGCAGTGGCTAGGTGAGTATTGTTTTTTTTTTTTTCTTTTTTCTTTCAGCATCCTTGGCTGTGTTTGCAGCTGTGCTAATGTATTGCATACCACCCATGGCATTGTCAATGTTGTAAAAATAAAAGTTGAATTTTTTTTCAGCCCTTTTTCCCAGAAAAGAAATGTAATAAGTTAAACAATGCACTATATGTATTCCAAAGTGGTGCCAATAAGACTTAGAACTCGTCCCATCAAAGCAAGGACTCATACGGCTGTTTTTTCAGTTCATTTGCCAAAAATAACTTTCTTTTTTTTCGAAACTTATGGATGATTCTCAATTTTAATTTTTTTTTTCACTTTTTTTTTTCTTTTCCTCTGAATTACAAATATTAATACTTCTGTCTTTGCAGCACAGTGGAGCATTTGTATATGGAGCGATGAGCTTCACTGACAAAGTGGCCAATGGTCTGGCTGTAGTGCTGATTCAGTCGCTGAATCCATGCCAGTAAGTATAAGTGCTTAACGTAATGACTTAAAGGGAATACATCTCCTATAATGTGATACTAATAACTGTGTAGATTTTATTAAAACGAGATGCTTATGTACTGTATTTTTTACATATAGATAGATAATAAATATATAATATCTGTTTTCTGTCCATGATTATGGGACAGCCATTTAGCTTACAGATTCTTTAGAGTAGTGACATGAACTATAGGAACCTGTATATGCTCATATACTTCTATAGGTGGTTGTGCAGGGAAGGAGAGGAGGAGGAGGAAAAGGTAGAGAAAACAAGGGGGTCTGCTATCTTGGACCTAATTCTTACCAAAAGGGAGGAAATGGTTGGGGAAGTAAGGGTGGTTGGGACCTTAGGAGGCAGTGATCATGCTATCCTTGAATTTCGGATAAAAAGGGAAGGAAGATCTGAGAAGACTCAGACCTCAAGGTTGGATTTTATAAGAGCAGATTTTAATGAAGTCAGAAAGAGGATAGAAAAAATCCAATGGCTGGATGTTCTTAAGGACAGAAATGTCCCAGAAGGTTGGGAAATATTGTGAAATGAGATTCTCAAAGCACAATCACTAAAAGAAGGAAGAATGGGAAGCATTTAAAGAGACCAGGATGGATGAACACAGAACTTGCACACATGCTAAAAAACAAGAAAAGTATGATTTTATCAAATGAAAAGAGGGGAGGAATATCTAAAGAAGAATATACTGCGGTCTGCAGAAACTGTAAGGCAAGTGTTAGAAAAGCTAAAGCTAATAATGACTTGAAGCATGCAAAAAAGCCAAAAGCAATAAAGGATTTTGGGGGTATGTCAAAAGCAAAAGGAAAGTCAAAGATGCTATCGGATGCTTACAAGATGAAAATGGTGAATTGGTTAAGAATGGTGTTGAGAAGGCCGAATTTTTAAATTCCTATTTTGTATCTGTTTTCTCTGAGAAAGTAGATGTAACATCAACTGATCTTCCCTGTGCTATTGGGGGGATAGAAGAATGCAGAATTCAGGTTGCAGACTACCTATAAGCAGAGAGATGGTGAGGGTACACTTGGCTAACTTAAATGAATTCAAGTCTCAGGGTCCAGATGAGTTACATCCTTGATACTAAAGGAAGCAGCAGAGGTAATTGTTGAACCACTTGCTATAATCTTCAAAAATTCCTGGAGAACAGGCAAAGGCCCAGAAGATTGGAAAAGGGCAAATGTTGTCCCTATCTGCAAAAAAGGGAAGAAGGTGGGTCCAGGAAGCTACAGGCCTGTGAGTCTGACTTCTATACCGGGAAAGATCTTCAAACAAATTATTAAACAGCATGTATGCAAGTACTTGAATAAGAATGGAGTGATTAACCAGAGCCAGCATGGGTTTGTAATAAACAAGTCATGCCAGGTGAATCTAATTTCCTTCTATGACATAATCACCAACTGGGTTGATTAGGGAAATGCGGTGGATACAGTATATCTTGACTTTAGTAAAGCATTTGACAAAGTATCTCATACCACTCATACCATACTTATTGAAAAAATGACCAAATATGGGACTGACAAGGCAACTGTTAAGTGGGTTCACAACTGGCTGAGTGATCGTACTCAGTGGTCATAAATGGCTGCACATCCAAGTGGAAGAATGTATCATGTGGGGTCCCACAAGGCTGTGTCCTAAACCCAGTGTTCAAAATTTTTATAAATGATCTGTAGGAGAGAATTGATGGCAAACTGATCAAATTTGCCGATGACACACAGCTAAGAGGGATAGCTAACACTAGAGAAGAGAGAGTATTCAAAAAGATCTAGGAGAGCTTGAACAGTGGACGGTGGCTAACGGAATGGTATTTAACTAGAAAAAAATTCAAAGTTCTACATCTGGGCAAGAAAAATAAAAAAACACAATGGGAGAAATTCGGCTAAGCAGCAGTACATGCGAAAGACTTTGATATACTAATAGATCATAGACTGAACATGAGTCAATAATGTGATGCAACAGCCAAAAACACAATTCTGGGATGTATTAAGAGAAGCATAGAGTCTAGATCACGTGAGGTCATTATCCCCCTCTACTCTTCGTTAGTCAGACCTCATCTGGAATATTGTGTCCAGTTCTGGGCACCACACTTTAAAAAAGACCTAGACAAACTGGAGCAAGTGCAGAGAAGTGTTGGCCAAGATGGTGAGCGGTCTGCAAATCATGTCCTATGAGGAACGGTTAAAGGATCTGGGAATGTTTAGCTTGCAAAAAAGACTGAGAGAAGACTTAATAGCGGTCTACAAATATCTGAAGGGCTGTTACAGTGCAGAGGGATCAGCCCTGTTCCCATTTGCACAAGGAAAGACGAGGCAATGAGATGAAACTGAAAGGGAGGAGACACAGATTAGATGTTAGAAAAAACTTTCTGACAGTGAGGGTGATCAATGAGTGGAACAGGTTACCACGGGAGGTGGTGAGTTCGACTTCAATGGAAGTGTTCAAAGAAAGGCTGGACAAATATCTGTCTGGGATGATTTAGTAAATCCTGCATTGAGCAGGGGGTTGGACCTGATGACCCTAGAGGTCCCTTCCAACTGTGAATGGGGACTCCTGTGTGTCCTACAAATATAGGTGTTTACTGTTCATTGTATTCCTGCTCTGATAATTAGATGTGTGCTGAGAAATTACCTCTACAGAACAGGATGTCAATCTCCTATAAGGCTCAGTGGCCAGAATGATACCATTTTTTTTTTTTGTCTTCATAGTGGCACGGAAACTTAAACATTTAAAAATAACATCTCCAAAATTCTTAACAAAAAACTTAAAGCAACTGGTCATTATGTGATGGCTCATTCCCTTCTAAGGGGTTTTCCCATTACTTAAAATTGCTTCCCCACCTCTGTCCTTCCTGTTTGCTGTTGACCAGGACACGTGACTGTTGCATCTTATTACGGAGCACAGCAGTGACATTCTATAGCCGGTGATTGGCCTTAGTGATAATTCTGTGAATAGGTTAGAAATTGCAAATGAGGTGCCACAAGATCGAAAACCTCCCAAGACGACTTGCTACTTAATAGTCCTATCAAATAATATGAACATCAGGAAGATGAGGCGTTAACCTGTTGCTTCTTCCCCTCAGCACTCAGCAATGTTGTCCGGCCTGCACTCCATTCTATCACTGGGTGATGGTAACAATCACTGGCGCGGTGGCACTGGTGGCTGCTCTGGCGCTGAGCTCCATAATGATCTGGCCTATAACTGTGCGGTCTTGTAAGTACATCTTTTAATGATATTTTCGTAGGAATATGCCTAACTTAGCATTTTAGCATGCTTTTATGGACAATAAGCTTGCATGATTATTTGAATGGTGATACTTGGTCTCAGTTGTAGTAATTCTGTTGCAGCCCGAAGCGCTAATGCCGGTGTGTCTTCTCTGCTTTAATCAAGGCCAGTGTTGCTAATGTAGATACCTAGACCCGAGTATCTGGTACTAGGGCGCTACTTCCCGCTGCTTCTGTGCTAATGCTAAGGCCTTGTTCAAATGGACAACTGGAAAACTTTTTTTGGGGGGGGGCGGGTGAAGGGGGTTCAGATGTGTTACCTGACTAAATTGGAGGGCTGTAGATCACTTTGGGCATATGTATATACAGGGATCAATGGCAGAGTATTCCAGCAACTGGGAGAAAGAAACTCCTCCATAGCAAAAACGGACAGGCACTGCAAATATTGGGTGTCAACGTCTCGACTGTTTGAGCAGAGTCCTCTGCAAGCAGCTCCGTAAAAGTGACTGCTGCAATACCCCTCTTGGGTGTTTGTAACGGTCCCCGCACTGCTGTCCCTGCTGGCAACTTTCTTTTTCCTCTTGCTCAGTTAGCCATTTCCTTTCCCCACTAGCAGTAAAAGTCATCAATAGTTGTTCGGCAGGTGGCCGTAGCTCACAATCTCCCCGCAGATTGCCGGGCTTCCTGTCAGTGTTGACAGCGCTGGCAACTGATAGTGCTATCAATGTTGCAGTACCAAACTTGATTGCTGCAATACAGAGGCCACTACCTGCTTCCACCACTTTCGACACCAACAACAGGTCTGGCAATCAGCTGATCGACGGGTTCTGAGCAGTGGACCCCCTATGATCCACCATTTATTGCCTATCCTCAGAGGTCATCAATAGTTGAGTCCCAGACCAACCCCTTTTAAGATACAAAGTTGCCTTCTTTAGATGACCTATGCGCTGGCTTGAAAGTGCAGCTTTGTATGTGTACAGCTGTGTTGCAAGTTCTGTGTGTATTTTTTTTTTTTTAATGCTACACTGAAAGAACCCGCAACACTGAAAATGCAGTGCATTCTGCATGTAGCATGCCATACAGGAGGAGAAGCTGGACTGATTTAATATATAGTTTGGTTAAAAAAGTTCCAGTATAACTTGTCATTTTTTTTCTTTTTTTTTTGGCCTCTTCTCATTCATGACTTAGTGACCCTACTCAGTGATTGACATCTGTATGCACTCATAAGTGAAAGGCTCTCAATCACTAAATAGGAACACAGATGTATGGGGGGATTCAGTAAGACTTGTATTTTAGTCATTTATATCTCTGCACATTCTTAGCTGAAGAGTCCGGTGGGCGGAGCTATTATTTCTGTAGACACATAGCTGCCAATCACTATGTATCAATCTGCTCCACTCCTCTTGCTCTAACATGCTGCCTGCAGTTTGGACACCATGTTCGAGCTGACAGATTCTCTTTTTAAATGATTGTAAACTGTGCTTTGTTGTATTTTGTGCTCGTGCCGCCCCCCCCCCCCCTCCGTTTTTTATGTAAGTGTATTTATGTTTTTGTTTATATAGCAGAAAATCCACATCTAGATTCTAGTCTCACATGTTCAGCACTGATTGGACAATGATAGGGGGAATGATAATGCCTCGTGTGGCAGTGTGTTAAGGCAGCAGAAACGCAGTCCTAAGCTCTCGCTCACGACCTGAAGGTTGCAGGTTCAATCCCTGAAAGGTTCAGGTAGCCAGCTCAAGGTTGATGCAGCCTTCCATCCTTCTGAGGTTGGTAAAATGAGTAAATTACCTGAAAGTGCTGCAGAATAAGTTGGCGCTATACAAATAACAAGTCCCTGTCCCCTTTCCCCTAATGTAAATGTATCAGATTTGTAGCAGCAATAAGCACAATGCAAAGTTGCCCACGGTGGTTGTGTTTTTTTTTTTTTTTTTTAAATCCGTTAATGACCAAATTTACGGTGCTTGGTCCAGGGCTTTAATCCTAGCTGATAGTAAAAAATACAACCCAGGATTAAAGCTTCAATGAAGCAGGAGCAGGTCGGGTTCTCCGCTGTTAGTCACAGCAGAAGACCCAGAGGAGGCGGCAGAAGCTTTTTTTTTTTTTTTTTATAAAATGCTACTATCTTCTTTACATGCTACATAGCACTCAGTGACCATTATATAGCGAATAGGGAAAGCCTAAGTGCTGCTTCCGATACTCAACCTGGTGATCATGTGACAGTCAGGAATTCCCCCTTCCACGGCGCAGCTGCTGGGTTCAAGCGGGCCCTGACTAGCTCTGTTAGTGATTACTGTAACTACAGGTGGGATTCCCCAACTACAGTGGACGTGTGGAATTTTATGAAAAGAGGTCTTATATGACATTATGGGGGACATAGATGGTAAAGAATAAAGTTACAAAAGGAAGTTTAAAAAAAAAAAAACTGAAGAAAAGTATAAGTATCCCACCGCCTTCGTCATGTGTACCCTGTTATACGAAGGGAACCTGCAGCACAGATGTGGAAATGACCCTGTCCCCTCCTGGCACAATAAAAGCCCGGGTCATGCTGACAGACCTGATCCTTGTTTTCTGACATCTGTATTGTCTTGAAGTTGATGTCTTTTGTTGCCTTGTGTGATGCTCTGCTGTCTATGGAATGTTGCACAACTGGTGGTTGTTGCTGGCAGCACTTCTGTTATTGCAGATGATCACTCCTATGTGTCGCACCTTTTGTCTACCTGTCTGGCATAATAGCGCTATGTGGCGGCTTTTGTACTGCTAGGAGTTGCTCAAATACCACTGCTCCTTGTATCTAGTTTTATTCTATTGTAGAATAAGAAATTGCTTGGAAGCAGTGGGCACGTTTATTAATAGACAATTGGCGTAGATGGGATGGTTGGATGCGGTAAATAAATTAGGCCGGGCTCATATGGCGATATTGGAATTGCGTATTACCTGAGCGCTGTACACTCGGTAACTTGCAGGCAATCTATTACATTGCCTTACGCAGTTCTGCTCACATTAGCATGTCGGAATCCACAAGCGCAAAATAGAAGGCAGCATGTTCTCTTTTGCCACGTACATACCCAAGATAGAGCTATTTTATGTTCTTGTGTATATACACGCAGCCTATACACCATTACATTGCATATGGGCTGCGGGGTCTATGTATAAAAAAACAGGTGTACTGCGCATGACTGCCTGTGTGAGTACGCAGTGATTCGCAGTACTGTTCCGCCGTCATACGCAGGTACGCCAAAGTTTCAGAACACCTCAATTTTTTCAGTTTTTCTTTAAAAATTTGTAATTTTTTTCTTTAATTTCAGAGTGTAGTTGAGATATTAAACAAGATGTAAACAAAAACAATAGATGATTTTTTTTTTTTCCACCAAATTGTCTAAATGTTTGACTCTTCCAAGTCACCCCCTCTAGCTGATATAAGAGCTTTAGACAGTTGAGGCATTCTTTCTACAATTTCATTCAGATATTATTCAGGATTTTTTTCCTAACATTGTTGTAGGATTTCCCACAAATGTGCTGCACTTGTATCTTCCTTTTGCTTTCGCCCTTCTGTCCAGTTCATCCTAAACGAGCTCAATGGGGTTTAAAGGCGCATTTACACGAGACTCATCCCTGTGATGCTCGGTCTGTGCTGTTACACAGGAGCAAGTATTTTTGGCGTCACTTACAGCCCTGCCGACATGTAGGTGAAGCCCTGGGGTGTGTTCTCCCGCCCGCCTCATTTATTGTGTGCAGGAACGATTGAAGTTTACACTGAATGGCTTGTCGTTTAGGTTTCTGCATGTAGAAACTGAATGACTCTCAGTTGTTCAGTCCCTGCATGCATTTACACAGTACAACCATCGTTCAAAACCCTGCGCACAGTTGAACAACTAACGATAATTATAATCATCCTGTGTAAAGGAGCCTTAAATCTGGAGACTGTATAGGCCATTCCATTCTTTGACGCTGATCATATCGTTCCTGGTTCTTCAGATAACCTAGAATTATGTTTTGAACCATTGTCTTGCTGTAATAGAAACCCCTGACCAACTAGGTGTACACTAGAAGGTATTGTATGAAGTATCAAAATGCTTTGGTAGCCCTTTGAAACTTGCACAGGGTAACTGGCAAACTGGACACAAATACTGGATCCAGTAAAAGAGCTCTAGACCATAATGCTTCCTCTTCCATGTTTGACAGTATCAACTTTTGATCAGTCCATAAGACCACCTTCCACTCTTCAGTAGTCCACTGGAGGTGCTGCTTGCCCGGGCAACCTGTAGCCAGATCCCTTAACCCGTCTTCAGCATTCGCTGATTACTGAAATCCCCTTTGCAGTGTTGATATAGCCGAGGAGAGCGGTCGTGGAGGGGGGGGGGGGAGATGAGCGATGAATCACACCATCAACCACACATTTTATGGAATTTGTATGGGCACTTGCGTGCCTTATAGACCGGGTAATTAAAAAAAGGTATAGTTGTGTTAGTGAGTTTTCTCCACATCGCCAGGGAAGGGCCCCTCGGATCAATCTACCTCATATTTTTATTTTAACTTGCTTTTGCACCTTTAAACTGTGTCAATGTCAAAAATAACTGGAAAAACCTGAGATGTTCTAAAATTTTTGCCCAATAGTGTGCTAAGCATAGTTTGTGAGCCAGGGCCTAAAGTGAAATCCGCTTCTGCTTTTCTCTTTTTAAAGTGTTTATATATTGCATATTTGAGAATGTGACAGTAATTTCTAAGCTTTTATATAGCAGTAATGAATATGGGGCAAGTTATGAAAAGGGTCAGTTTTGTGGGATTTTTCTGTCAGCTTTTATCAGCTCTGCCCAGTATGTTGCTTAGAAGGCTCCATCGTTGACACGTTTTTGAATGGTTTATGTGCACAACATTATACTTATTGAGTCCCTTTTGTATTTTTAGGACATGAGAAAGGGAAGCCCATGGGGAATGATCAACGACTTCCAAAGTGTTAGCTTTTAATTATAAACTTTATATAGAGCTAACCTATTCCATAGTACTTTTACTATGTAATGTCTGATTTGGTCTGTACATGTGCCCCCTTATTTGTAAACTAAAAGAATGAGGTGGTACTCTTGTACCTTGTCGACACCGGAAGTGGTGGGTGTCGACAAGGGTAAGGCTGTTTGACAGCCAAGTGATGCCCCCAGGCCGTGGCTGCACGGCTTTCTCCCCCTTAGGTCCTGCGACTCACCACTCCAGTGTCCCTTGGCTGCCCGGCTCGCTGGATCGCATCATCAGCATGCAACTCACGACTCCGCTCTCCCTACAGTAACTCTGCCTGAACCGCTCCGCTCTCCCCACAGTGAGCCCCGCCGGAGCCGCTCCGCTCTCCCCAAAGTGACATGGGCCAGGGTGAGTGAGAGGTGCCGGCAGCTCCGCTCTACCCACAGTGACCCTGCCGGAGCCGCTCCGCTCTTGAGCTAAAAACAGGAAATAAGAGGCACTGCATTACATGGTTGCCGCTTCTGTGCAGGACTATCAGCAGGTGGAAAATAACTTTAAGTTCTTAATAGGATTGGCTAATTTGCAGGAAAAAAATTTGTCTGTGTGCAATAATTGTTGAATAAACTGGAGTTGTTAAACCTTTTAATACCGTTGTTTTGTCCATGTGAGCAGTTTTCCATGTGGGGAACTTTCCTGTTTTTTGTCGTGAGCATTTTTCTGGCCGCTATCAGATGTCTGCCGGCGTGTCTGTGGAGAACCAGTGAGTAGTAGGCCGGGCAGCATGATTTCACTGTAGCCAGTAGATTGGCCCTAGGTAAGACTATTGTATGTGTCGGTAAATCCTGGTTTTGTCAGAGCTTTTTTTCTGTCTTTGCTTAAAATATGTAAGTCTTTGTCTGGATGCAGAATAAACTCGGACAAGCTCTGTTTTTGGACTTTATGTGTTGTCGGTCTGTTCTGCGCCTGGTGTGACTTCCTCTCATGATGCTGCTCACATTTTCGAGCGAGTAGTGCCTTATTCGAGTACCTGCCCGCTCGTCTCTAAGGATTTGGCTGCCAGCGCGGGTGAGAGGTGAGTTGCGGCGGTGAGCAGGGGGGAGAAAGGGAGAGAGATCTCTCCCCTCTGTTCCTCCCCGCTCTCCCCCGCCGGCAGCCGAATCTTTAGAGACGAGTGGGCAGGTACTCGACTAAGGCACTACTCGCTCGAGTACTTAGCCTTAGCGAGTACGCTCATCTCTAGTCGTGTGTTTTTGTTTTGTTTTTGTATGTTTTGTTTCAGCGCTCGCTCACACAAAGGTATTACGCAGATCATAGTTAAATATGCATTTAGGATGCATATTGTAAACCCTCATGGCCTACAATGGTAGTATTGCATGCCAAGAATGGGACAGTCTGCATTTTTTACATGCGTGTGAAAAGCATGCCTGAATGGTTCCATGTAAATCAATGGGCTTCTAGGAATGTGTATTACGCAGCACCCACAAGCCTGTGTGAGCCCTTACAGAACCATTGCCATTTACAGTGTGTGTGCCCTAAAGACAGACCTTTGTGTTACACTCCTGGCCTGGAATGTCCCCATGCAACCTGTCCAGTAAACGCTCATAATATTTAATAGCAGAACTTCTTACACTTCTTGATAAGTTGTATTCACTCATGAAATGTTTTGCACCCGGTGAGTATTTGCTGTTTAGGTGCATTTTTGGTTTTTAGAATAAGTAATCTGGAATGAAATTGAATCTTGATTTGGGTTTGTAACGAGCTCACATGGTTGCCTATCTGAGGCGTGGAGAGCCTGCTGTCCGCACCATGTGACTCCTAGTCGGCTCTTGGACTCTGCATTCTATCACAATATAACCTTGGTCCGTCTTGTGATCATTTTATTACAGAGCCATGGTTTATTCATAAAAAACTGGTTATATTTTTGAGCATTGGTTTAAGGGGAAAAAACGTTATCCCTAATTCTTAAATAAAAAAATTAAAAATAAAATGCCCAGGGGCTGCAGACCATAAAACCGCCTCTCATACACTGCACACTCCTCCGAAAGTTCTTAATGACAGCTATGTCGGAGAACTTAAATCAAGTGCCGCGGAGCTTCTAGAGACGTGTGCCGGACAGCGCCTCTTAGGTGATGCATTTCTTGTGGGTTTTTTGGCAGCTAGAGCTTATTTTTGGGGTAGGGCTTTTATTTCAAGCACCCCTCTAGCCCTGAAAATCCTTGCATATGGTGCTGCAAAGTAGCCTTTCGTCATATGGCGGGAAGGAGTTAAATTGCTTCACAACTCTTCTGTACTTCCTGTTTGCTGCTGACCAAGACATGTGACTGCTGCAGCCAATCGGTGCCCACAGCGGTGACCTTCAACAGCCAGTGATTGGCTGCAGCAGTCACATGTCTTGGTCAGTAGGAAGTAGAGTGGTGGGGGGGAACTGCTTTAACCCCTTAAGGACATGGCCCATTTTGCCGTTGAGGAAGCAACGATTCTTGGGGGCTTTTCATCTCCACTTTTCAAAAGCCAAAACTTTATTTATTTTTTTCTGTTGGCATGGTCATATAAGGGCTTGTTTTTTGTGTTGCGAACTGTAGTTTTTATTGGTGCCATTTTTGTGTTCATAGACTATATTGTAAAACTTTATTTATGTTTTTTGATTGCAGGGAAAGAAAACGCATCAATTCTGCCATTTTTAATCATGCAGCATAAATGATGCATTTTTTTTCTACGGGTCCATATCATTACAATACCAAACATCATTTTTCTTCTTATTTAGATTTTTCTACTTTTCCGCAAATTTTTTTTTATTTAGAAATGATTTGTTTTTCTACATTGCTGCATTTAAAGTCCTATAACTTTTCTTTATTTTTTTCTTCATTTAAATAAAAAAAATTTTTTTTTGCCTCCATGGTTTTTTTCGTTTCGTTTTTATTTTTATTTATTTATTTATTTTTTTTGCCGTGCAGGTTAAAAGTTGTGCGAGTTGTTATGGATACGACGATACCAAAAATGTGGGATTTCAATTTTTGATATCTTTTTATACTAATGGGGGGGGAAAAAGCACACTTTTATTTTTATTTTTTTTTCTTTGACACGGTTTTGATCCTTTTTTTTTTCTTTGCACTATTTATCTTCCTATAGGAGACTTGTATCATAACACCTGTGATCGCTATGGTAAGGCATTGCAGGACAATGCGTTATCTCTTGTTATAAGGATCATAGGCACTGGCAATGTAGTACGCCTGTATCTTCAGGCACAAGAAAATCGTGGTAAAATAGCAATTTTGCTCATGTGACGTCTGAGCATCAGTGATGCTTTTTCTTGTAAAAACATTGCTGCTTGCGTGTTTTAGTCGCGATGGGCAGTACGTTTGTTTTTTTTTAATGTTAATGCATCGCAGCTCTATAGGGAAGCATGGGTGATTGCAGCAAGATGGGACATGCCGCAAATTTTTTTTTTTTTACTTGTCACATGAGTGCAACCCGCTTCAAAACCCACAAACCTTCAAAATGGTTTGGAGGCAGGCGTTCCGCAGCTGATCTGTAGAGGGACGTCCGCTGTGGACATTCCGCTGGAAATCCGCCCCGTGGGAGCGCAGCCTTAGACGTTTGATGCAGAGCTCCACGTGCCGGGCTTTCTAACCCGTGGCGTTCAGAACAGGCACGAACCAGCGTAATTCAATCACGTATTACATGCGCATGATACACGGTGAACCGATCAATGAAAAAGTGCATGAGTATCATTGATCCACTCACACTTCTGTATAGTCCTTGCGTATAACTTGCTCAGCATGTTCTATTTTACCGCGTGAAGGAGCCCTATTCTCTACGGTCGCGTAAAAACCACTGTGTATATTGCGACTGTGCGGCGTTTGTACGCATCGCAAAAATGAAAAAGCGGGAAATTTTTTAAAAAGTGACCAGGAAGACTGCGTGCGGCACAGCGTGAGATACGCTGTCCAAAATTGCTGCCACACGTATTGTGACGCGGCTCACACAGCAGTAAAACACTGTTATACACTGTCCGAGGGCTGGCTCACACGAGCGCTGCCACACCTGATGACGCGGGTTAGATCCTCGCTACGCAGTCCTCCCCTTCAACTCCAGAACTCCGTGATAATATTTACATGCTGCAGAATTGAATTCCGCACCGCCTGTCAATTTCTGCACAGGATTTGTGTGAAATTCCGCAGCTTGTGGAAGGACTTTTCAAAGGCAGCAGATTTCACCTTTTTAGGGTATGTTCACATGGAGAATTAAGCAGAAACTTGCTGTAATTGCTGGGACCTAGAAACTTGAAAATTGATTATTTTAAAATTAGCCTGTGAAGCAAAAAGATCAGTGCGTCGTACCGAAATTCAAGGTTTCCGGCGCAATTGCGAATTCAACGCACGATCGTGCAAACAAGCACATGATCATTTACTCGTACCGCTGATTGGTGGTGAGTGCCGGTGTGAACTGCTGCTTCTCCCCCCCCTCCTGCACCAATCTGTTTCTTCCCTTCCTCGGCTCGTACACGAGTGCCGCTGTCACGGAGCTCCGGCGTTTCGGTGCTCTGCTGCTCCATCGCCCGCTACTATCCCTGCGGGAGTTCAAAATATATTTTTTCCCACCCCTCTAAAATGTCTTATCGTCCAGGGGTTGTGCAATCTCATCAATTCAGGGTATTTACTTGGGCGTCCACGAATTAGACACGAAAAATGCTATCCATGCTTAAATTACACTGCATACTGGTGTATGTGCTGATCAGAGGCGCATTTCTGGGTAGGTGGGGGGGGGGGGGGTCGGTGTGTAATATATTCAGTCGTGACCTGAGTGGCGCCATAACCAAAATATGACCCCAGAAGTATCCTGGAATATTCTTAAGATTGCAGAGTTAGTCATGATACCTTTTTAGTGCTTGCAGATGGGTTTGAGATGACGACTAAATTAATGCATATGACTGATTTGTAGATGTATTGCTTTATTTACATGCTGTCGCATCATTCATGTCAGAACTGGTGACTCTCGGGGCCTCTGTGCCCGCACTGCTGGACCGACCACTCGGGTTGTAGGAGTGCGGCGCAGGGGAGCCCCGATTCTAGTGATATCCCCTGGCCGCTACAACTCTGGTCGCCGCCAGGTTGCTAGGGACGCAGCGGGTGCCGCCCTGCGGTGCGTCCCCATTTCCATGACTACCAGGCGTGCTTCCTTGGCATCCGTCTGTTCAGCAAGGCTGGGGGCGGTGTTCCCAGCGTCTCCTTGATTGGGCCCTGCTGCTGTCAGGCTCCCCGCCCCAATCAGCTGCTGGGGCAGGAGTTCTGACAGCCTTTAAATGTGTCTGTTTCCTTCCAGCATTGCCAGTGTTAGTTTGGTCTTCCAGCTGCCCCCGCGTATTGTTTTGACTCCTGTTGTGACCCCGGCTTTCTGACTTCTGCTTTTGGACTTCGTTTTTGCCTTACCCCTCTGTACCGCGTACCCTCCTGTTGCCGACCCGGATAGTCTGACCATTCTACTGTTTGTTTGTCTTTCCCGTGTCCCGCTTCCCTAGTGAGTGTAGGGACCGCCGCCCAGCTGTCGCCCTGGGGGTTAGCCCAGGGGGGCAAGTAGGCAGGGACAGGGGTTGCGGGTTTTCACAGGGACTTCCATAATCCCAGACCCTGTCCTGACAATTCATCTGAGCACATTTTAGGCATTTTTTTGTACTACTTATACACTTATTGCATTTGGTGCTGATTATTGATAATTTATTGATCCTCCGGTCCCAAACGGCACATTTATACATCTATATACTTATAACTGTCACTTTGGTCGGTTTGATCACAAAAAAAAGAAGCTGCAGCACTCTCCTTATAAACACTCGCCCCGCCAGGACTGGATCCAAGTCTAAATACAATTCCAGGAATGAAGTGTAATGCAGGACAGCAAATTCTGGTGTCAGAGGATTATTTGGTTGGTTTGATGTCAGTGCCCTCTATAGGACACCAATGTGTCTAATGCCTAGAAGGAAATTTCCCGGGGTCGTATTGTGGTTACGGCGCCTGACAGATGAGGCATGTCCCCGTGTGTGAATAAGTCATTGCACACATACCCACTGTCAGATGACATGACCAACCGGAAAGCCACCTCCAAACAGTATATATTGATATGCAATGTAGTTTAATTATGGGCGACATATTCATCTCTTTTGGTGAATACCCGCGAAAATTGTTTTTTGTATAACCTTCTGTGACTTTTTTCTTTTTTTTTACTAGTACTGTACTTTTTTTTTTCTTTTAATCAAAACAAAACAAAAAAAATCGACTTGAGTAGAGTGCAATCCACTGCTTGTCATTAGTCATTTCAGCTTCTCTAGTAACTGGGACGTTTTGACGCAGTCTTGGCTGTGGGGGAGGGGCTGTCTGCAGTCAGGTCTGCAGTCAGGTCTGCAGTCAGGTCTGCAGTCAGGTCTGCAGTCAGGTCTGCAGTCAGGTCTGCAGTCAGGTCTGCAGTCAGGTCTGCAGTCAGGTCTGCAGTCAGGTCTGCAGTCAGGTCTGCAGTCAGGTCTGCAGTCAGGTCTGCAGTCAGGTCTGCAGTCAGGTCTACACACGCGCTTTGCCTCTCCTGATGCTACTAGTATGCGCAGTTATCCTTGCTGTGGCCATTATGTGTATCCAATTTTCTGTGGTTTAGGCAGCTTAAGGCTGCCTGTCCACGGGCTTTGCGATATCCCGTGGCGGATCTCCTCGCCGCAGGAGTCAGCAGATGGGCTCACCGCGGAGATCTATCTGACAGGCTGACCGCGGAGAATCGTGGCAGTTCGCAGCTCTGACTCTCCACTCGTTGACGGGGGCTGTGCTTTCGAAAGCAACACTATGGAAAGTGTGCACTGCTTTCCCCGCAGCCAGATTATCGCCTTGGGGAAGGCAATGCAAAAATGCCCGTGGACAAGCAGTCTAAATCTTTTTGGATTGATCTTTATTAACGTCTTACGAGGCTTTGTGTGTTTGCATGGTCACAGCAGTTATCTTGCTTTTTTCTGCAGAAATTTAGGTAGTCTTCAGCCTGTGCTTGTAACTCAGATACCAGATTAGGTAAATATAACATCAGGAGAGGCAGAGATTGTACACACTGCCTGCAGATCCGACAGCATGTAGAGCAGTGTGAGTGCATGGGAGCAAAAAGACAGAGCTAAGCAAACATCCCAAAGTCCCAGGTACTAGTAAAGCTAAAGTGTCCATGAGGCCATAGGCAAAGTGCATGCGTATCTACTCAACTGAAATCTGCATATTTCCTGCGTATTTAAGCACCAAACAGGATATGCTGCGTTCTTGTGGGTTTTTTTGTTTGTATTTTTGCACATCCAAATATGCAGATCTCAATGAACCGTATTGAAATCAATGGGTTCTATTCACGGCAAAATACACACATGAAAACTACGCAGCTTATTTACGCCTGTGTGAATGAGCCCCAACAAGCTGCAGATTGCAGAGGGGCTGCACTACAAACTTAATTTGCAGTCGTAAAAGAAAATTAATGAAAGTATATTACAAGACTGTGACACACAGGAAATTGAATGAGCAGAAGTTGTCTGAAATGTTAGTGTCCTTTTTAAGCCACTGAAAAGCTATTGGTAACAACAAAAGCCATTGTAAAGCAGCTGAGAGGTAAACTGTGGCACAGAAAGTTGTCATAACACTTTAAATAACAAGTTCAATTCTACAACATTGGTTTCCTGAATTGGCGAGATGATGGCACCCCTAGGCAAAAGCATCGAGGATGCAGGAAGCAATGTGGGTATGTGACACTGCGAACCATCCTATGGCTGCACTTATGCTGTACTTGGTGCCAGAAGGACCTTGAGGAGCGCCTCCACATGATATTGGGGTTCCTTGCCAAGTGGTCTACTTTTTGCCAATTGACTGTATGCCTTAGAATACCTGTTATCAGGTTAGTTTTATGCAGAGATATGTTTATCCTTGTGTGGTTTCTGAGTGGGGATGTCGCTTTAGAATTGGGATCTGCTTTTAAACTGTGTGTGTGTGTATTTTTTCAAGAAACTTTTTTTTTTTCACGAGTTTGTATTGTTGCATTATTTTTGTAGACTGCTTATTGATTATATATCCCATTTATTTGACCATAATTATATCCTGCTAGCATGGATTCCCCATATATTCTGCCCTAGCTCCATGATATATATCCTGTTAATCAAATTGGTTTTCTTCCTTGTTTTTCATCTAGGTAAAGTCTCCACATCGATACAGGATGCCACTGAGGCCCCCAACGTACAGGAGATCATTGCAGTCGATGCCTAAACTTCAGAATCGCCTCACTACATTTACTTGTATTTTGCACATGATCCAATTGCCACTGTTTTTTTATAGTATTTTCCTGAGCCTTCTTGCAAAGTCAATGACACATCAGCACTGCGCCGCAGCAGCCTTAACTGCTGTACGTGTACAACTGTGTCCTTCAACAAGCAAGCATGTCGGGAAAAGAAGCAATAAAGAAATAAAATTATTTTATAGTTGCCGGTGTGTGGCTATTTTTATATGCTGTCAGTAGATTTTTCCCCCCCCCCCACCTTTTTGACTTCAATATCTTAGAACAGTTTATTGTGTCAGCACAGTGCCAAAGGTGAATTAGTGGTTACAGTAGCAACAGAAGTGCAAATCTGGGAAAAGGTGTTTAAAACTGCTGCACTTTGTGAACAAAAGAAAAAAACAGCTAATAGAAGTTGTCATTTTTGCTGCAAAACTCGTCCTGCGCTTCCATCTCAGGCAGTTATGTAAAGGAGGAAAGTTGTGGTGATTAGATGAATGTAATTGTCACCAGAGGCTCTAAAAGTGGTTCCACCCTTGCCAACCAGAGATAAATGGCACGATCGTTAGACACCTGTCTGTCGGAACCATATCTAGGCGCTTGGCTGAAGAACATTTGGTCTCACGGCACCCATTACATGTACTGACTTTGTCACCCACCATCTCCTCCATTTGCAGTGGTTTCGTGATAACTACACTGATACAGCATGGAACCCAGTTGTCTTCAGGGATGAATCCAGGTTTAGTTTGGGTGCTAACGGCGGCCGTGTTCATTTCTGGAGACCTCCTGGGTGAGTGCCTTAATCCTGCCTTTTGCTGTGGAGCAGCACTGCCCCCTGCTGGTGTGATGGTCTAGGGCCGTGGTGGCGTACCTATGGCACGTGCGCCAGAGGTGGCATGCAGAGCCCTCCCTGCTGGCACGTCACGCCATCGACGCTCACCACTAGTGAATACCGGCAGGGGCAGCAGCTCCCCTGCCGTTCACTCACTGCCTTGCTAGCCGCACTGATCCTGGCCCACACTGTGATCCTCCTCCCCCTTCCCCAATATCTCCTCTTAGGTTCCGCAAGAGCAGGGGGAGGAGGCATCCGGTAGCACACTGATGTCAGTGTATGCCTGGATTAGGGCCAGCAGCAACGCCGAGCAGAGGTGGACCGGAGCTTCCAGGAGAAGCAGTGGGTAAGTATGTGGGTCTCAGGGGAGCTGCTGGGGGGGGTCACTAATACGCTGGGTGGGGGTCTCACTATTATCGCCGGGGCTGCTGTGGGGTGTCAGTATTATCGCTAAGGTTGGGGGGGTGTCATTATTACCACTGGGGTATGTTTACATGTGGCGGAAATGGGCAGGGCTGTTTCAAAATAGACCGGGTGCAGATTTTGACTGCTTTTTGGATGCGGAAATGCTGCAGAATTTCCCACAGAAATTTCCGCATACAAAAGCAGTCAAAATCTGCACCCTGTCTATTTTGAAGCGGCCCTGTCCTTTTTAGAACGACGGGGGTAAAATTATACGTCGTGATAAGCCCCGCCCCTGAAGTGTCGGCACTAGAGATGAGCGAGCACCAAAATGCTCGGGTGCTCATTACTCGAGCCGAACTTTCAGTGATGCTCGAGAGTTCGTTTTAAGTAACGAACCCCATTGAAGTTAATGGGCGACTCGAGCATTTTTGTATATCGCTGATGCTCGCTAAGGTTTTCATTTGTGAAAACCTGGGAAATTCAAGAAAGTGATGGGAACGACACAGAAACGAATAGGGCAGGCGAGGGGCTACATGTTGGGCTGCATCTCAAGTTCCCAGGTCCCACTATTAAGCCACAATAGTGGCAAGAGTGAGAACCCCCCCCCCCCCCCCCCCCCCACTGTCCGGATAAAGATCGTTCTCCTCTGCCACAGCTGTATCAGCTGTGGCAGAGAACAATGATGTTAGCCCATTGAATTCAATGGAGCCGGCAATACAGCCGGCTCCATTGAAAGCAATGGGCTGCCGGCGATCGCGGGATGAATTGTCGGGAAGGGCTTAAATATATAAGCCCTTCCCTGCAATTCATCCAGAAATGTGTAACAATAAAAAAAATATATACTCACCTTGTCCCGGCAGAACGATGTTAGCCCATTGAATTCAATGGAGCCGGCAATACAGCCGGCTCCATTGAAAGCAATGGGCTGCCGGCGATCGCGGGATGAATTGTTGGGAAGGGCTTAAATATATAAGCCCTTCTCTGCAATTCATCCAGAAATGTGTAAAAATAAAAAAAATCTGATTGGTCCCGCTGAGCCAATGAGAGGCAGCAGTCACTCACCCATTCATAAATTCATGAATGGGTGTGTGGGTGAGATCTGCCTCTGCTTGGTCAGGCTGTGACCAATCAGAGGCAGCTCATTCAGCAGGCGGGGTTTTAAATCCCCAGCTGCTGAATACTACTCACAGCTGTTCAGAGCAGTTCAGGAGGACTGCCGCCGGCCGCGCTAAACTCCGTCTGCCGGGCTCCGGCTGTATTGCCGGCTCAATTGAATTCAACGGTCAGTGCTCGTTTAATCGAGACGAGTAACGCGTGGTGCTCGTCTCGAGTAACGAGCATCTCGAGCACCCTAATACTCGAACGAGCGTCAAGCTCGGACGAGTATGCTCGCCTATCTCTAGTCGGCACTTTGCAAGAAATAAGTGGGTTTTGGGTTGCAGTTTGGGCACTCACTCGGGCTCTAAAAGGTTCGCAATCGCTGGTCGAGGGTGTTATCACATATGACAGTTGGTCATTCCTGGTAGTGGTACAAGGGAAAATGATTGGCTCAGCGATATCTTGAGGGCATCTTGCAGCCGCGTGTGTTCCTCATGGGATCTATCAAGAGGCAACAGGATAATGCTCAGCTACACCCACAAGGGGGTCACAAATTTGTCACACTTCCATGGCTGCCTGATCTCCAGATTTATTACCAATTAAAACATGTAGGGGAGCATCTGTGATGCCACCTTCTACAGCCTGCAAGTCTGCACGATCAGAGGTTCAGTTATCGACAATGTGCAGCGATGTATGCCAACATGCCCACCCGTATCATATCTTGTATTCAAACTAGAGTCTGTACAACTGAGTGCTAGAGCATCCATGCCTGTCTGTATCGCATCTTGTATGCAAGCTAGAGGAGGTACAACTGGGTACTGGAGCCTCCATGTCCGTATCAAATCTTGTAGCCAAGCTAGAGGTGGTACAACAGGGTACTAGAGCCTCCATGCCTGCCCGTATCACATCTTGTATCCAAGTTAGAGGCGGTACAACAGGATACTACAGCCGCCATGCCCGCACATATCACATCTTGTATCCAAGTTAGAGGTGGTACTACAGCCGCCATGCCCGCACATATCACATCTTGTATCCAAGTTAGAGGTGGTACCACAGCCTCCATGCCTGCCCATATTACATTTTGTATCCAAGCTAGAGCCAGTGCAATGTGGTCCTAGAGCCTCCATGCTTGACCAATGCCGCCAACTAGCGACCTGTCTCAAACCTATCCATCTCTATATTACTAGAATGCCTGGTCTACTCCCGCCTCACACACTTTCTCTTGGACAACTCACTCCTCAACCCCCTCCAGTCTGGTTTCCGCTCGCTACACTTGACCGAAACTGCCCTCACAAAAGTACCAAATGACCTGAGAACGGCAAAGTCGAGAAGTGACTACTCCTTACTAATCCTCATTGACCTCTCTGCTGCATTTGACACTATCGATCATGACCTCCTCCTCACTATGCTCCGCTCTATTGGTCTAAAGGACACTGCTCTCTCCTGGTTCTCCTCCTATCTCTCTGAGCGCTCTTTCAGTATCTCCTTTCCTGGCTCTATCTCCTCTCCACTTTCTCTCGCTGTTGGGATACCCCAGGGCTCGGTCCTTGGTCTCATTCTCTTCTGTTTATACAGCCCCAATTGGACAAGCCATCCACCAATGCGGCCTCCAATACCATCTCACTGCTCACAACACCCAACTATACACCTCTTCCTGTGAGATCTCTGAACCATTCCTCCAAAATATCACTGACTGTCTGCTGTCTCTAATACTATGTTTTCCCTTTTTCTCAAACTTATCCTCTCTAAAACTGACCTTCTCGTCTTACCACCTTCCAACTAACCTCCCCTCAGCATCTCCATTCCAGTGTCTGGCACCATTATAACCCCCAGACAGAATGCACACTGGACTCTGACCTGTCCTTTACCCCCCACATCCAATCTCTGGCCCAAATATGCCACATGCACCTCAGAAATATTGCTAAAATATGTCTGTTCCTCACCATGGACACGCTAAAGACACTTGTGGCCGCCATCATCCACTCCCGACTCAACTACTGCAACTCGCTATGCAACAGCCTTCCCTGCACCAGACTCGCTCCAATCCATGCTAAATGCGGCAGCTAGGCTCATTTATCTATCCAGCCATTACTTAGATGCCTCTGCACTATGCGAGTCGCTGCATTGGCGGCCCATCCACTGCATAGCTTAATTTCCCCCAGTCGTCTCCACGACAGCACAAACTGAGATTGCCTCCTCCTGGTAGGACAGGAACATACTGAGAGGTTAAAAGCTCCCCCCCTTCCCCACTTTCCTCAGTGTCTTCCTGTCCTGCCAGGAGGCAGGATCGCTGAGAGGAGCTGGTGGAGAAGCCAGCGAAAGTATACAGGCGGATCGGAAGGCAGTGGCTCACCCTGTCATCCCTTCGCAGCCAGACGACTCCCGGGACGCCACATGGGGTGGTAACCCCCGGGCCAGGTTCCTCCCGCGGCGGCCCATGGGGGGTTCAAAGCGGGAGCCTCAGTCCCCCTCGTCCTCCGGCAGAAATTACAGCGCGGCGCTCCAGGAAGCCCTTTGACGGCAGGGGGCGGGGCGCCGCATCTCACGTCCAGCGCGATGACGTCATCGCGTCTGCATTATGTGCGGAGGGGGCGGGGCTTAGCGCAGGAGCGCGAAAATTCAAATAGGAACCTGAGAGAAGCCAGAACACCAGCACTACAGGTCGCAGGATGTCTGCAGCACTGGTATAAAGATGAGTGCTCCAGCCCCAGAGACAGCTGAAACCTCAGCCTCAGCGGCCGTAAGTAGCCAGTGCGGCAAAAATACAATGCAAATATCCAGTATGTTGTATATGGAAAAATTGCATGTTTACCCGCAAAAATGCTTTGTTTGTCAGGGGGATAAAAAAGACATCCCCCCCAGAACAAAACTGCGAAAATGCGTGGAATGCGGGACGAGACTGCCAGCCACGTACCAGAGGCCTCTATGCAAGGCATGCGTGGCTAGGCTAGTCAGAGAGGAATCGGGGGGATTCCTGGATGACGTTAGGAAGCTGGTGAAGGAGGAGGTTCGATCAGCTCTAACGTCACTGCCGGCACCGCCAGCAAAACGCCAGAAAAAGGCGTATGTTCCCGAGGAGCCTTCTGATTCCGAGAATTCCATCGGATCAGAGCAAGGGGAACAGGCGGCCGAGGAGTCCTCAGAGGAGGAGGACTACAGGAAATATTTGTTCCATCAAGACGAGTTGACGGAATTAATTAAATCAGTCAGGGCTACATTAAAAATGGAACAGCCCAGAGAGCCACGGACTCTATAGGATGAAATATTCAGTGGACTTGGGGAGAGGCGTAAACATACCTTCCCGGTCCACAAAAACATCTCTAAAATAATTCAGAGAGAGTGGAGTAAACCAGACGCAGGTTCCTTCTCCGCTCGAGGCGTAAAAAGGAGATACCCCTTGGAAGAGGAAGCTTGCGCAAGCTGGGACAAAATACCTAAGGTAGACGTCCCGGTGGCCAAGGTAGCCAAGAGGACGACTCTTCCCTTTGAGGATGCCGCACAGCTAAAAGACCCCATGGATCGCAAGGCAGAGGGACTCCTAAAGAAATCATGGGAGGCAGCGGCAAACATCCTTAGGCCAGGGATCGCAGCCACTTGCGTGGCGCGGACCCTGGGGGTATGGTTAGAGCAGTTGGAACTACACCTGACCAACAAAACACCAAGAGATCAGATCCTTAACTCCCTTCCCATCTTGCGCATGGCAACTAACTTCCTAGCGGATGCCGCGGCCGAGACCGTCAAGCTCTCAGCAAAGGCCACAGCCCGCTCTAACTCAGCCAGAAGGGTGTTATGGCTGAGATCATGGTCAGGCGACCTGGCCTCGAAAAACAAATTGTGTGCCCTCCCATTCTACGGCCAATTTCTATTCGGACCGGACCTAGACAAAATTCTAGAAAAGGCGGCCGACAGGAAAAAAGGGTTCCCTGAGGAAAAGCCACAGAGAGCGAAGACCTTTTCCCAGGCCCCAATGCAGCAGCCCGAGGCCTACCGAGGCAAGGGCAAGACAGGCCGCTGGAGTTACCCCAAGGGGGGCAGAGGAAGGAATATCCTCTTCAACCCCCACCAGGGGGAGCCGAAGCAGAGACCCTGACGCCATCCCCGTAGGGGCAAGGCTGGGGAGCTTTGCGGATCAATGGGCCGCAATCTGCGGGGGCCCATGGATCCCAAAAATCCTACAGTACGGATACCGGATAGAGCTAGTGTCCATCCCCAGAAGGAAATTTATTACCACGCGAGCCCCAAAAAAACAGCGACATTTACTAAGGCAAAGCGTGCGCGACTTGCAATGGTTAAACGCAATATCTCCCGTACCGCGAAACGAGGAAACCCAGGCCTATTATTCCAGGCTCTTTCTAGTAAAAAAAACCCGGAGGGAAACACCGGACGATAATAAATCTGAAAGACCTGAACACCTGCGTCCGATACAGGAGATTCAAAATGGAAACCATCTCCTCGACAATAAAGTTGATCCCCAGAGGAGCCTACATGGCGTCCATCGACCTAAAGGACGCTTATTTTCACATCCTGATCCACAAAGATTCTCAGAAATACCTGCGGTTCGCAGTGGACATGGGCAGAAGAATAGAGCACCACCAATTCAGATGCTTGCCCTTCGGGATATCCTCAGCCCCCAGAATCTTTACCAAGATTATGGCGGAGGTAGCCGCCCACTTGAGAGAAAAATCGATCCTAGTAGTACCCTACCTGGACGATGTTCTATTAATAGCAGAGTCCAAAAAACTCCTAACAAAACACCTGGAGACAGTACTAGAACTTCTCCAATCGTTGGGATGGATTATAAACTGGGAAAAATCCAGCCTAGATCCCGACAAGCAAAAGACGTTTCTGGGAATAACTCTCGACTCAGAATCGCAATGCTCCTACCTACCCGAGGAGAGAATACAAAAAATCCGCAGAATAGTCAAAACTTTCCTACGAAGACGATTCTGCACAATTCGGGAGGCAATGTCTCTCCTAGGGAGCTTGACATCATGCATCCCAGGAGTAGCATGGGCCCAGGCCCACACCAGAGCCCTGCAGGCCGTAGTCCTATCCTCATGGGACAAAAGGCAGTCCTCGTTAGGGGCAAGGATGTACATCCCAAACAGGGCAAAAACATCCCTGCGTTGGTGGACATCCCCAGAGAACCTGCGGAGAGGGGTTCACTGGCTACAAAACCCAGCCATCCACATCACAACAGACGCAAGCGCTTGTGGATGGGGAGCGCATGTGGGGAACCAATTCTTTCAGGGTCCCTGGCCTCAGAGGATAAAAGAACAGTCCTCAAATTTCAGAGAACTACAGGCAGTTTGGCAGGTTCTACAGCAGTTGGGCAACTCGCTACAGAACCAACACATAAAAATACTGTCAGACAATGTCACCGCGGTCGCTCACATACGACACCAAGGGGGCACAAGATCTCCCCCACTGCAAAGCATCGCACAGAAAATCTTTCACTGGGCGGAGGGCCGGATCCTCTCGATCACGGCAACCCACTTGAAGGGGACACTAAACGAAAAAGCAGACTTCCTCAGCAGGAAGCAAATAGACCCAGGGGAGTGGTCCCTCTCCCCAGAGGCATTCAGAATCCTAACCAACCGGTGGGGGACCCCACAGTTGGACCTCTTCGCAACCAGGGAGAACACAAAAGTAGGCAACTTTTTCTCCCTCCGGCCAGGAGATCACCCGATAGCGGTAGACGCCCTAGGCCAGGACTGGGGACAAGGACTGGCTTACGCCTTTCCTCCCATACCACTAATTCCCAGGGTCTTACAGCACTTCAGAACCCAGGGATGCACGCTAATCCTGGTGACCCCCTTCTGGCCGAAAAGAAGCTGGCTCGGTCTTCTGACAACACTGAGCGTCCAGGACCCAGTCACCTTCCCTACCTGGACAGATCTTCTATCGCAGGGGCCACTGAACCACCCCGGCCTAGACAAACTCCATTTAACGGCATGGCTCTTGAAGAATCCTCGCTAAGAAAGAAAGGATTCTCAGAGAAAGTAGTAGAAACCCTAATGTCCAGTAGGAAAAAGACGACCCACCTGATCTACCAGAAGGTCTGGAGAAGGTTTTCCTCATGGAGACAGGGAAGGGATCGCGGGGATTCTATCCCCGACACTCCGCTAATCTTAGAATTCCTGCAGGAGGGCTTAGAGATGGGCCTCTCCCCGAGCACCCTAAAAGTCCAAGTTTCAGCCCTTAGCGCCATCTGCGACACAAAATTCGCAGACGACAGATGGGTCCACAGGTTCCTAACAGCAGCAGCTAGACTACGCCCTAGGCCCATAAACCTGTTCCCAGACTGGAACCTTAATTGGGTTCTAGGGGCCATGACAGCGGTACCATTCGAACCGATCGAGGCGCTACCTATAAGAATGCTTACAATCAAGACCATCTTCCTAGTAGCCATCACCTCCGCAAGACGGGTTAGCGAACTACAGGCCTTGTCCATCCGCCACCCGTTCATGAAAATCGCAGACACCAAACTAATATTTAAAACAGACCCGGCCTTTATGCCAAAAGTAGTGTCAGATTTTCATAGGTCCCAGGATATAATAATCCCCTCATTCTTCAGTAACCCAAAAAACGAGGAGGAAAGAACCCTAAGCTGTCTGGACGTTAGGAGAGCAGTCCTAACCTACATAGATACAACGAGCCACTGGAGGCGGGACGACAACTTGTTCGTCCAGTTCAGTGGCCCAAATAAGGGTAGCAAAGCAGCAAAAAGGTCCATAGCCAGGTGGATCCGTCTGGCCATCATAGAATCCTATAAGGCCCTCGGGAAGGAGATCCCGTTAGCTCTTAAAGCCCATTCCACAAGGGCAGTAGCGTCCTCATGGGCCGAACACAGTTCAGCCTCGGTCGAGCAAATTTGCAAGGCCGCAGTCTGGAAAAAACCCCACACGTTCACTAAACACTATAGGGTAAAAGTGCAGCAGGACGAGGACATGGCCTTCGGCCGTAAAGTCCTCTCGGCAGCGATCCCACCCTAATAAACTTTAGTTGGTACGTCTCAGTTGGTGCTGTCGTGGAGACGACTGGGGGAAAAAGTGGATTATACCCACCTGATAATCAGGTTTCCAGTAGTCTCCACGACAGCACCCGTACCTTTCCCCCCCTATAAAAGTAAAATAATAAATTTAAAAATAAAAATAAAAAAACCCCGGTTAGGGGAAGAAATTTAAGTTTAGCTCCTGCCCCGGCAATTCGTTAGAATCCACTGAGGAAAGTGGGGAAGGGGGGGAGCTTTTAACCTCTCAGTATGTTCCTGTCCTACCAGGAGGAGGCAATCTCAGTTGGTGCTGTCATGGAGACTACTGGAAACCTGATTATCAGGTGGGTATAATCCACTTTTTAAACTCACCCACAAAGCTCTGCATGGCACCGTGCCACCATACATCGCCTCCCTCCTGTCCGTACACCACCCAGCCCGCTCACTCCGATCCGCTAACACATACAGACTAAACATCCCTCTAATATGAACCTTACAAGCTCACCTTGAAGACTTCACCAGAGCAGTACCCATCCTCTGGAACGCTCTACCCCAAGGCATCCGGACAATTCCCGATGCACGAAATTTTAGATGTGCCTTAAAAACACACCTCTTCAGGGAGGCATACCAAATCCCCTAACTTAGTCCCCCGCCCCTCCGTATGGCTCCCCACACCTTCAACCCTGCCTATCACATACGACCTCTACCCATGCACCTCCTTACCACCCCAACCTGTTTGTTTTCTAATAACTGATTTTTACATGAAAACCCTTACTGCCTGTGTTCCCCATGCCTTGCTTCCCCCCCCCCCTTGTACCTCCTGTATCACCCCCCATTTGTTTCAAACTGATTGTATCTCACATTGCAATTGTTGTACTGTTTGCATTTCTTCCATGTTGGAAGCGACCTCCAGGGTCATCAGGTCCAACCCCCTGCTCAGTGCAGGACTTACTAAATCATCCCAGACAGATATTTGTCCAGTCTTTATTTGAACACTTCCATTAAAGGAGAACTCACCACCTCCCGTGGTAACCTGTTCCACTTATTGATCACCCTCACTGTCAGAAAGTTTTTTTCTAATATCTAATTTGTGTCTCCTCCCTTTTAGTTTCATCCCATTGCTTCTAGTCTTTCCTTGTTCAAATGAGAATAGGGCTGATCCCTCTGCATGGTGACAGGCCTTCAGATATTTGTAGACAGCTATTAGGTCTTCTCTCAGCTTTCCTTTTTGCAAGCTAAACATTCCCAGATCCTTTAACCGTTCTTCATAGGGCATGATTTGCAGACCGCTCACCATCTTGGTAACTCTTCTCTGAACTTGCTGCAGTTTGTCTCTGTCTTTTTTAAAGTGGGGTGCCCAGAATTGGACACAATATTCCAGATGAGGTCTGACCAAGGAAGAGTAGAGGGGGATAATTACCTCACGTAATCTAGACTCTATGCTTCTCTTAATATGTCCCAGAATTGTGTTTGCCTTTTTGGCTGCTGCATCACATTGTTGACTCATGCTCAGTCTATAATCCAAAAGTATACCCAAGTCTTTTTAACATGTGCTACTGCTTAGCTCAATTCCTCCCATTCTGTATGTGCTTTCTTCATTTTTCTTGCCCATATGTAGGACTTTGCATTTCTCATTGTTAAATGCCATTCTGTTAGTCGCTGCCCACTGTGCAAGCTTTTCCATTTCTTTTTGAATACTCTCTCTTCCCTAGTGTTAGCTATCCCTCCTTGCTTTGTGTCATTGGAAAATTTGATCAGTTTCCTATCAATTCGATCCTCCAGATAATTTATAAAATGTTGAAAACAGGGCCTAGGAGAGAGCCTTGTGGTACCCCACTTGATACATTCTTCCACTTGGATGTGCAGCCATTTATGACTAGAGATGAGCGAACGTGTTCTTCCGAGCTTGATATTCGTGCGAATATTAGGGTGTTCGGGATGTTCGTTATTCGTAACGAACACCATGCGGTGTTCTGGTTATTTTCACTTCCTTCCCTGAGACGTTAGCGCGCTTTTCTGGCCAATTGAAAGACAGGGAAGGCATTACAACTTCCCCCTGTGACGTTCAAGCCCTATACCACCCCCCTGCTGTGAGTGGCTGGGAAGATCAGGTGTCACCCGAACATAAAAGTCGGCCCCTCCCGCGGTTCGCCTCAGATGCGGTGTGAGTTAGATGAGGGACAGTGCTGTTTGTACCGGAGCTGCTGTAGGGAAAGAATTGGTAGTTAGTTTAGGCTTCAAGACCCCCCAAAGGTCCTTATTAGGGCCACTGATAGCTGTGTGTTGGCTGCTGTTAGCAGTGGCAATTTTTTTTTTCTCAAAATCGCCTCTGCAGACCGTTGCACCTGGCATTAGGGACAGAAGTGCTGCATAGGCAGGGAGAGTGTTAGGTGTGAGTGTAGCCTTCAAGAACCTCAACGGTCCTTTCTAGGGCCATATTTATCCGTGTGCAGTACTGTCCAGGCTGCTGTTAGCTGTGCTGCATTTTTTTTTGCTTCTCAAAATCGCCTCTGCAGACCATTGCACCCTCCATTGATACTGCAGGGAAAGAATTGTATAGGCAGGGCGACAACACAGTTGTTATTCATTGAATATACGCAGTGCTGCCTTTTGGTGCCAAAAAACGGAAAATAATTAAATTTGTCCTGCCTCTGTCCGGCCTAACGCCGGTGGACACGTGTGAGCTGCGTCTGCAACCTGTAAAAATCAGACGCACCCAGCTACGCTTTACTGCTGGCTTCGCCATTTGCTTTCCTTAATTGGGAAAAAAATACCTGCTCTGCCAGAGTTATAATAACTCTGCTACCCTCACGTTCTGTGACACATAAGCAGGGACACAGCACAGTTATTAAACTTAGATAATTCATTCACTAGAGGCAGTGGGGCCTTTCGTTTTCCAAAATGGGCAAAAATTATATTTGGCCTGCAGTCTTGCGCCAATTTATTTCCTGCCTGTGAAATCAAATCACTGGTAATACAGCATGCTGAGGGGTAGGGGTAGGCCTAGAGGACGTGGACGCGGCCGAGGACGCGGAGGGCCAAGTCAGGGTGTGGGCACAGCCCGAGCTCCTGATCCCGGTGTGTCGCAGCCGACTGCTGCGCGATTAGGAGAGAGGCACGTTTCTGGCGTCCCCACATTCATCGCCCAATTAATGGGTCCACGCGGTTGACGGTTATTAGAAAATGAGCAGTGTGAGCAGGTCCTGTCCTGGATGGCAGAAAGTGCTTCGAGCAACCTATCGTCTACCCGCAGTTCTGCGCCGTCCACTGCTGCCAATCCGAATCCTCTGTCTGCTGCTCCTCCTTCCTCCCAGCCTCCTCACTCCACTACAATAACACCTGCTCAGGAGCGGGAACACTCCCAGGAACTGTTCTCGGGCCCCTGCTTAGATTGGGCAGCAGCGGTTCCTCTCCCACCAGAGGAGTTTATCGTCACTGATGCCCAACCATTCAAAAGTTCCCGGGGTCCGGGGGAAGAGGCTGGGGACTTCCGCCAACTGTCTCAACAACTTTCTGTGGGTGAGGAGGACGATGACGATCAGACACAGTTGTCTTGCAGTGAGGTAGTAGTAAGGGCAGTAAGTCCGAGGGAGCAGCGCACAGAGGATTCGGAGGAAGAGCAGCAGGACGATGAGGTGACTGACCCCACCTGGTGTGCAACGCTTACTCAGGAGGACAGGTCTTCAGAGGGGGAGTCAAGGGCATCAGCAGGGCAGGTTGCAAGAGGCAGTGCGGTGGCCAGGGGTAGAGGCAGGGCCAGACCGAATAATCCACCAAGTGTTTCCCAAAGCGCCCCCTCGCGCCATGCCACCCTGCAGAGGCCGAGGTGCTCTAAGGTCTGGCAGTTTTTCACAGAGACGCCTGACGACCGACGAACAGTGGTGTGCAACCTTTGTCGCGCAAAGCTCAGCCGGGGAGCCAACACCAACAGCCTCACCACCACCACCATGCGCAGACATATGATGGCCAAGCACCCCGCAAGGTGGGACGAAGGCCGTTCAGCGCCTCCGGTTTGCACCCCTGCCTCTCCCCCTGTGCCCCAACCTGCCACTGAGATGCAACCCCCCTCTCAGGACACAGGCACTACCGTCTCCTGGCCTGCACCCACACCCTCACCTCCGCTGTCCTCGGCCCCATCCAGCAGTGTAGTTCAGCGCACCGTCCAGCCGTCGCTTGCGCAACTGTTGGAGCGCAAGCGCAAGTACGCCGCCACGCACCCGCACGCTCAAACGTTAACCGTCCGCATAGCAAAATTCATCAGCCTTGAGATGCTGCCGTATAGGGTTGTGGAAACGGAGTCCTTCAAAAGTATCATGGAGGCGGCGGCCCCGCGCTACTCAGTTCCCAGTCGCCACTACTTTTCCCGATGTGCCGTCCCAGCCCTGCACGACCACGTCTCCCGCAACATTGTACGCGCCCTCACCAACGCGGTTACTGCCACGGTCCACTTAACTACGGACACGTGGACAAGCACAGGCGGGCAGGGCCACTACATCTCCCTGACGGCACATTGGGTGAATTTAGTGGAGGCTGGGACAGAGTCAGAGCCTGGGACCGCTCACGTCCTACCCACCCCCAGAATTGCGGGCCCCAGCTCGGTGGTGGTATCTGCGGAGGTGTATGCTTCCTCCACTAAAGCACCCTCCTCCTCCTCCTCCTCCTCCTCCTCCTCTGTCTCGCAATCAAGATGTGTTAGCAGCAGCATGTCGCCAGCAGTCGGTGTCGCGCGGTGTGGCAGCACAGCGGTGGGCAAGCGTCAGCAGGCCGTGCTGAAACTACTCAGCTTAGGCGATAAGAGGCACACGGCCCACGAACTGCTGCAGGGTCTGACACAGCAGACCGACCGCTGGCTTGCGCCGCTGAGCCTCCAACCGGGCATGGTCGTGTGTGACAACGGCCGTAACCTGGTGGCGGCTCTGCAGCTCGGCAGCCTCACGCACGTGCCATGCCTGGCTCACGTCTTTAATTTGGTGGTTCAGCGGTTTCTGAAAAGCTACCCACGCTTGTCAGACCTGCTCGTAAAGGCGCGCCGGCTCTGCGCACATTTCCGCAAGTCCCACACGGACGCTACCACCCTGCGCACCCTGCAACATCACTTTAAGCTGCCAGTGCACCGACTGCTGTGCGACGTGCCCACACGGTGGAACTCTACGCTCCACATGTTGGCCAGGCTCTATGAACAACGTAGAGCTATAGTCGAATACCAACTCCAACATGGGCGGCGCAGTGGGAGTCAGCCTCCTCAATTCCTTTCAGAAGAGTGGGCCTGGTTGGCAGACATCTGCCATGTCCTTGGTAATTTTGAGGAGTCTACCCAGGTGGTGAGCGGCGATGCTACAATCATTAGCGTCACCATTCCTCTGCTATGCATCTTGAGAAATTCCCTGCAAACCATAAAGGCAGCTGCTTTGCGCTCGGAAACGGGGGCGGGGGAAGACAGTATGCCGCTGGATAGTCAGGGCACCCTCCTGTCTATTTCTCAGCGCGTACAGGAGGAGGAGGAGGAGCATGAGGAGGATGAGGAGGAGGGGGAAGAGACAGCTTGGGCCGCTGCTGACGGTACACCGGCTGATTGCCTGTCATCCTTTCAGCGTGTATGGCCTGAGGAGGAGGAGGAGGAGGAGGAGGATCCTGAAAGTGATCTTCCTAGTGAAGACAGCCATGTGTTGCGTACAGGTACCCTGGCACACATGACTGACTTCATGTTAGGATGCCTTTCTCGTGACCCTCGCGTTGCACGCATTCTGGCCATGACGGATTACTGGGTGTACACACTGCTCGATCCACGGTATAAGGAGAACCTGCCCACTCTGATTCCCGAAGAGGAAAGGGGTTCGAGAGTGTTGCTATACCACAGGACCCTTGCGGACAAGCTGATGGTAAAATTCCCAGCCGACAGCGCTAGTGGCAGAAGGCGCAGTACCGAGGGCAAGGTAGCAGGGGATGTGCGTAGATCGAGCAGCATGTACATCCCAGGCAGTGCAACAGTCTTTAAGGGCCTGGCCAGCTTTATGGCTCCCCACCAAGACTGTGTCACCGCTCCCCAGTCACGGCTGAGTCGGCGGGAGCACTGTAAAAGGATGGTGAGGGAGTACGTAGCGGATCGCACGACCATCCTCGGTGACGCCTCTGCCCCCTACAACTACTGGGTGTCGAAGCTGGACACGTGGCCTGAACTAGCGCTGTATGCCCTGGAGGTGCTTGCTTGTCCTGCGGCTAGCGTCTTGTCGGAGAGGGTGTTTAGTGCGGCTGGGGGAATCATCACAGATAAGCGTAGCCGCTTGTCAACCGACAGTGCCGACAGGCTAACACTCATCAAGATGAACAAAGGCTGGATTTCCCCAGACTTCTGTTCTCCACCAGCGGACAGCAGCGATACGTAAGCAATACGTAGGCTGCACCCGCGGATGGAAGCTACGTTCTCTCTCACCATCCAAAACGGGGACATTTCTGTTTCATCAATCTGTGTCTAATATTCCTCCTCCTCCTCCTCCTGCTCCTCCTCCTGAAACCTCACGTAATCTCGCTGAATGGGCAATTTTTCTTAGGGCCACAAGGCTCACTCAAATAATTTTTCAGAACAATTTTTATAAGTTTCAATGCGCTTAAAAGCGTTGGAACTTTAACTTGAACCAATTTTTCGTTACACTGGGCTGCCTCCAGGCCTAGTTACCACTTAAGCCACATTAACCAAAGCGATTCACCTGCCATCTTGGTTGGGCATGGCCAATTTTTACTGAGGTACATTAGTACTGTTGGTACACCAATTTTTTGGGGCCCTCACCTACAGTGTAATCATAGTAATTTCTATGTTCTTCGCCTGCACTCATGGTACAGAAAGGTGTGTGGGGTTGGCCTACAGTTTAGCTACATAAATGTAACTTGTGCCTTGGCTATACTAAGGCTACTGAAATGGAACGAAGACTGCGCTCCCGCTATACTGCTGCTTCAGAATTGTTAATGGGGCCTGTCCTGAGTGCTACTATTGCTTACATGGAACGAAGACTGCGCTCCCGCTATACTGCTGCTTCAGAATTGTTAATGGGGCCTGTCCTGAGTGCTACTATTGCTTACATGGAACGAAGACTGCGCTCCCGCTATACTGCTGCTTCAGAATTGTTAATGGGGCCTGTCCTGAGTGCTACTATTGCTTACATGGAACGAAGACTGCGCTCCCGCTATACTGCTGCTTCAGAATTGTTACTGGGGCCTGTCTTGAGTGCTACTATTGCTGACATGGAACGGACACGTGGAGAGGACACGTAGTGCCTCAAAAACATCCCCCTCCTACTCCAACAGGGAAAACATTCTTGGCAAATGCCTTTGCATTGGTTCGTCTGGTGGCAGTCCAAGAATTTCACCTTTACCGACACAACAAGAGAGCCCCCACACCATCCCCCCGCCACGGCCCACTTAATCCTGGCCACATTCCGAAAACCAACAAAATACAACCGTGCTACTAGGTCCGCAGTCACCACCACATTACCACCAACGCGGTTACTGTTAAGGTGCATATAACCACGGACACGTGGAGAGGACACGTAGTGCCTCAAAAACATCCCCCTCCTCCTCCAACAGGGAAAACATTCTTGGCAAATGCCTTTGCATTGGTTCGTCTGGTGGCAGTCCAAGAATTTCACCTTTACCGACACAACAAGAGAGCCCCCACACCATCCCCCCGCCACGGCCCACTTAATCCTGGCCACATTCCGAAAACCAACAAAATACAACCGTGCTACTAGGTCCGCAGTCACCACCACATTACCACCAACGCGGTTACTGTTAAGGTGCATATTACCAGTCTGACTGGGGCATGCAGACACCTTGACAGAATGAATAGTGTGTGGCACATAGCTTCCCCATTGCTATGCCCACGTGTGCAGCTCCTGATGGCGGTGGCACAGGATTCTATTTCTCATTGCTTCTGTACAGCATTGTGGGCTATCGCCCCGCCCCTATTAAAGAGGGTCGCTGCCTAGCCGTGCCAACCCTCTGCAGTGTGTGCCTGCGGTTCCTCCTCATGGCAGACGCACTTCTAAATAGACATGAGTGTGGCGTGGCATGAGGGCAGCTGAAGGCTGCGCAGGGACACTTTGGTGTGCGCTGTGGGGGGGAGGGGGGGCGGTTGGGCAGCATGTAACCCAGGAGAAGTGGCAGTGGAGTGTCATCCAGGCAGTGATTGTGCTTTGTTGTAGCTAGTGTGGTGCTTAGCAAAGGTATGCCATGCTAATGAGGGCTTTTCAGAAGTAAAAGTTGTTGGGAGGGGGGGGGGGGGGGGCCCACTCTTGCCGGTATTGTGGCTTAATAGTGGGACCTGTGAACTTGAGATGCAGCCCAACATGTAGCCCCTCGCCTGCCCTATCCGTTGCTGTGTCGTTCCCATCACTTTGTTGAATTGCCCAGATTTTCACACATGAAAACCTTAGCGAGCATCGGCGAAATACAAAAATGCTCTGGTCGCCCATTGACTTCAATGGGGTTCGTTGTTCGAAACGAACCCTCGAGCATCGCGGAAAGTTCGTTCCGAATAACGAACACCCGAACATTTTGGTGTTCGCTCATCTCTATTTATGACCCCTCTTTGAATACGATCACTCAGCCAGTTGTGAATCCACCTAACAGTTGCCTTGTTAATCCCATATTTGGTCATTTTTTCAATAAGTATAGTAAGAGATACTTTGTCAGATGCTTTACTAAAGTCAAGATAAACTATATCCACTGCATTCCCCTGATCAATCCAATCGGGGATACTTTCATAGAAGGAAATTAGATTAGTCTGGCATGACTTGTTTGTTACAAACCCATGCTGGCTCTGGTTAATTGTTCCATTTTCATCCAAGTATTTGCATACATGCTGTTTAATAATTTGTTCAAAGATCTTTCCCGGTATAGAAGTCAGGCTCACAGGCCTGTAGTGTCCTGGATCTACCTTCTTCCCTTTTTTGAAGATAGGGACAACATTTGCCCTTTTCCAGTCTTATGAGACTTCTCCTATTCTCTAGGAATTTTCAAAGATTATGGCGAGTGGTTCAGCAATTACCTCCGCTGCTTCCTTCAGTATCCTAGGATGTAATTCATCTGGACCTTCAGACTTGAATTCATTTAAGTTAATTAAGTGTTCTCTCATCATCTCTCTGCTTACAGATAGCCTCCATTCTTTTATTTCCCCCAATAGCACAGGGAAGATCAGTTGATGTGATCTGAGAGAAAACAGATAAAAATAGGAATTTAAATGTTCAGCCTTCTCAACATCTTAACCAATTTACCATTTTCATCTTGTAAGCATCCAAATAAAGATTATTATTATTATTAGTTCAGCCAGTTTTAACCCCTTGTTGGTCCAGAGGAAGGCAAAATTACAGCAAGCCAATCAGCTCCTATGGAGGAAAAAAATTCCTTCCTGACTCCATAATGGCAGCCAGAGTAATCCCTGGATCAACATTTGAGATCAACAACCCCGCTGATCACCAAATGTCTATATTCTTCAATATCGTAGCATCTCGCCCCCTTTTAAACCTCTGTATGGATTTTGAAATTGCCACTCCCTCAGGTAGAGAGTTCCACAGTCTCACTGCTCTTACAGTAAAGAACCCCCTTCTATGTTGGTGATGAAACCTGCTTTCCACCAGATGTAGAAGATGTCTCTAGTTACTGTCACAGTTCTGGATATAAACAGATCAGGGGAGAGATCCCTAATGTATTTATACATAGTTATGTGATCGCCCCTCAGCCATCTTTTTTCCAGGGTAAATAATCCCAATTTTGATAGCCTTTCTGGGTATTCCAGTCTTCCCATTCTGTTTATTAATTTAATTGCCCATCTTTGGACCCCCTCAAGCACTGCAACATCTTTCTTGAGCACTGGTGACCAGAACTGTACACAGTATTCCATGTGGGGCCTGACAAGTGCCTTATATAGTGGAAGAATAATGTTCTCATTCCTCACCACGATACCTCTTTTAACCCCTTGAGTGGCACGCCCGGAAATTTTCCGGGACGAGCTCCACTGCTTATAGCGACATAGCCCGGAAGATTTCCGGGCTATGTATCACTATGGGAGCTGCAGAGCATAATGCCACAAGCTGTGACAGTGTGCTCTGCCTGCACTGTCCCACAGAGAACAAAGCAAGGGCTTTGAAAAACCAGCAGAAGATATTGCCGATATGCTGGCAATCTCCTGCTTTGTTTACAGGTTGCCATAGAGACCATCGGCTTGTCAGAAGCAAGCCGATGGTCTCTGTGGCAGGGAGAGCTTGGTGCTTGGCTGTGAGAGGACAGCTAGGTACCTGCTCTTACAGCAGAGATCAGAGAAAACCTCCGATCTCTGCTGTGTTAACCCTTTACATGCGGCAGTCTATGTGACTGCAGCATGTAAAGGGCTGTCACCATCGGACCCCCGGAATGTGATGAAAAAAAAATAAAATTTTTTTAAAAAAACTTAAAAAATTATTTTTAAAAATTATAAAAACACTTGTCTCCCTTTACTTTGTAAAAAATCAAAAATACAATCACACATGTGGTATCCATGCGTCATAATGACCCAGAGAAGGAAGTTAATACATTATTTAACCCCTTAATGACATGGCCCCTTTTTTTCTTTTTTCCCCGTTTCTTTTTTTCCTCCCCCCTGTTTAAAAAATCACAACTTGTCCCGCAAAAAACAAGCCCTTATATGGCCATGTCAATGGAAAAATGAAAAAGTTATGGCTCTTGAGACGCAACTGCAAAATTAGTTGAAATTCAATGATTAGACCATTTTAAAAAACCTGCCCTGGTGGGCACGACAGGGTGGTAGGAAATCCGCCACTCAAGGGGTTAATGCACCCCGAGACTTTATTTGCTTTTGCAGCAGCTGACTGGCCTTGATTCCTCCAGTTAAGTCTACACTCCACTAGTAGCCCCAGGCCTTTTTCCATATCACTTTTCCCTAATGGTACCCCATTTAGTGTATATTGGTGACATCCGTTTCTTCTGCCCATGTGCATAACCTTACATTTATCAATATTGAACTTCATTTGCCATTTTTCCACCCAAGCCCCCAGGTCCTTTCGTAGCCATATATTGTCCTCCTTTGTATTAATTATCTTGTATACTTTTATATTGTCTGCAAATATTGATATTTTACTATGTAGTTCCTGTGGCACCCCACTACCAACAGTGGCCCAATCAGAGTACAAACCATTTATTACCACCCTCTGCTTTCTATCTCTGAGCCAGTTCCTTACCCCCAGATACACACGTTTTCACCCAGTCCGAGCTGTCTCATTTTATATATCAGCCTATTATGCGGCACGGCATCAAATGCTTTAGAGAAATCCAGATATACGAGATTAATAGACTCTCCCAGGTCCAGCCTAGAACTTACCTAATCGTAGAAGCTGATCAAATTGGTCTGACCTGATTGACCCCTCATTAACCCATGCTGCTGAGGGGTTATACTGTTGTTTTCCTTGAGGTATTCTAGGATGGCGTCTCTCATAAACCCCTCACATATTTTTCCAATTATTGAAGTGAGACTTACCGGCCTGTAGTTACCATGCTCTCTTTTGGACCCCTTTTTGCATATTGGAACCACATTGGCAATGCGCCAATCCAGTGGTGCAACCCCGGTCTCTATACTGTCCATAAATATAAGAAATAGTGGTCTAGCTATCATGTCACTTAGTTCCCTTAGAACCCTTGGGTGTATTCCATCTGGGCCCGGCGATGTATCGATTTTAATCCTCTTTAACCGGCTTTGCACTTCCTCCAGTGTTAGGCATGCAATGCTTAGCGGGGAAGGGGGGGGGGGGGTTGTTTTATTCCCCTGCATCTCGTGTGACATTTCTTTTTCATTTGTGAATACACTTGAAAAGAAACTATTTAATAGATTTGCCTTTCCCCCATCATCTTCCATGATTTCTCCTGCATTATTTGTTAGCAGGCCACTGCTTTCAGTGCAAATCCTTTTATTGTTTATATAATTGAAGAATAGTTTAGGGTTATTTTTGCTTTCTTTGGCGATCAGTCTTTCTGCCTCCTCCTTCGCTACTTTTATCTTTCCTTTACATATTTTGTTTTTTTCACTGTATGTTTTTAGCACTTCTTCGCTGCCTTCTTGTTTTAGTAGTTTAAACGCTTTTTTTTCACGTTTATTGCCCCCCTTATGGTCTTGTCGAGTTACATTGGTTTCCTTTTACTTGTAGTTCTTTTATTTTTAAAGGGTATGAACTGCTTACATGAGGTCATTAGGATCCTTTTAATCTTTTCCCATTTCTCCTCTGTACTGATATTTTTGAGGATGTTGTCCCAATTAATGTTACCGATAGTAGTTCTAAGCTGATCAAATTTTGCTTTCCTAAAGTCTAGTTTGTTTGTCGCTCCCTGATAAGGCTTCTTATTGAATGACAGCTGGAAATTAATTATATTGTGGTCACTATTTTCCAAGTGCCCCTCAACCCATTATTGGGTCCGGTTTGTTAGTTAATACTAAGTCCCGAGTGGCCTTCCCTCCAGTTGTCTTCCGCACAGGCTAGGTAAGGTGGTTATCTTTCAATGTTCTCAAGAACTTATCCACCTTGTGAGATTTGCAGGTTTTGTCTTCCCATATTATATCCGGATAATTAAAGTCCCCCATAATAATTACTTCATTGCGGTTTGACACCTCTTCTATTTGTCTCAATAATAAGATTTCAGTTTCTTCTGTTGCTTTTGGTGGCCTATTGAAAACCCCTATCAGGATTTTGTTGAACAGAAGAACAAAAATAAAAGAGCTGCTGGCTTCATCAAAACAAAACAAAAAACATCAGTGTCTGATGGGATCTGTTAACTATAATGGGTTCCATAATATTTCCAGGGAAAAATGGCAAACAATGCTGTGCTGTTTTTTCTGGCGTTAATGAAGAAAGGCGCAGATGAAAATCTGAACAGAGCCTAACACAGCTGGAATGACCAGAGCACCAAATCTCAAGTCATGACCTGATTCTGTTGTTTTTATAAATGTCCTACCCCAAGAGGTCGTAATAGCAGAGACAATGATGGTGTTTAAAAAAGGCCTAGATGCTTATATTATAATAAACACACAAATATGAACCCCATTCTTTTGGAAAAATCATGATATGGCGTTTCCTTAGAACGCAATCTCCCATTGTTTTCAATGGAGCCGGCAGAGCACCGCACTGTGTACGCGATTCACATGAGTGCCTATGCAATGCTAGGTTTACCCATTAAAGACAATTGGAAACACTCCATAGTGGAGGATCGCTACTTCCATGGCGTGATGCGAGGCATTTTTAACACAAACGCTTCGCATCTGCAGGGACACTCATGTTGGCGAGTGTAATATTAGGCTGAGTGTAATGGCCTGATGTCGCACTCACCCATGTGAAATTAGCCATAGGGTGCAACTTTTTTTGAACTGGTTTTCTGGCATCATTGGCATTTGCAGAGACTCTGATGTATCAGTGCACGTGAATCCCCTAAAATGTCAACTCATTCTGGAAGTGACACCCCTTGGGGTTTTCATCTAGGAGCATGAGAAGTAGTAGTTTTATTTAGGATTTACTGGTATTTTACTTTGCACAGCTTCTTTATGCTCCCATATTATGAAGTAGACCAGGGCATAATAGTTTTTTTCACAGTTCCATCGACGTCTCTCAGATGCTTTTGGCAGAATCTAGTGGCTGTTTGCTACTTGCCGGAGCATCCCCAGGTTTACATCCTACAGGTGATCTACCTGCTACTTTTGGCTATATGCTTACTTCACTCATAGTTATATATGTGTCGGGTTACAGGTGTCGCACATTTTGAGCAGCACAGGGAGGTGTGTAGTGCAGCTTGATGCGTAATATTGTGCTATAAAGTACATCCGTACAAAGTGCTGATAGATTTTTTCCCCATTCAACAACATTCAATATTGATTCCGCTTTGAGGTACTGGAATGGTGGTTTCACACCTGCATTGGGGATTCCGCTTTCCTGCTGCTTTCGGGCCAAACGCCTTAGTCTGTGGATGTAACCCAACAGCACCGGACAGAAATCATTGACTATAATGGCGTCCATCCTCTTTCCACTCAACTGCTCAGCTTTTGGTCAGGAAAAAAATTGGTGCATGCAGCACTTTTTCTTTTGGGATTTTGAGCTGGATCTGTGACGAAACCTCCAACCGAAGCTTCCAATGCAGATGTGACACTGGCCTAACACTCATGAGCTGTAATTTCAGTAAATACAATTATAAGCTGGAAGGTATGGAGAGAACTTCTCATCGTTACATATTATCACATTTTCTGAAGAGTTTAGGAGATCCAGACTATATAATTTCAAGCTGCACTTTAGTCTGATATATTTTCTGCCAACATAATGGGTTCATGTGAGACTAATACTAGACTAGGAAAAGAAAGTGAACTATGAGCTCTGGACTTCGCCCTAGCTGTTGTCGTTGGGAATCAGTGGGGAACAGAGTGCAGAAAAGTACAAGTTGAGAAATAAAAGGAAACCTATATAACAGAGAACACAATTCAGAAGAGAAAAATTAGGAGTGAGGTCTAGACAACCCAAGCGGCAAGTAAAGAACTCTCCATGGACACTCCACTACTGCCCCCAGGCAAGAATTTGCCGCCTGTTTCTGCTGAGTAAGTGGCTTTATATATTGCTAAACCACACTGTTCTTTCTGTGTGTCATGTGCCTGAAGATAGATATCTTATTTCATGGAGAAAGAAAATGTCATGGTAAATTCTGTAGCTACTGTTGGTGCTTTAAAACATTTCTGCATTACAATTAGGCCAGTTTTACGTCTGTGTCGGAACTTTTGACTGGAGGTTCAGTCGCAGATCCAGCTGAAAATACTGTTGCATGCAGCTTTTTTTCTTTTGTCCAAAAGTCGGGCAACTGGCCGGAAAATGGACTGTGCTGTTTGGCCGTGGGGATTCCCCGAACAGAGCAGGAAAGCAGAACTCCTGCCACAGATGTCCAACCAGCTGTAATTATTAATTAGGTTGCTAATAAGTTTAGTATACAACCTGCCATGTCCATACAAGGATGCCATCATCATGGCTACTAAATTCCTCAAAACTAGATTTACACCAAAGCTAGTCGTTGAGAAATTAGTTTGTTTAAATAATAAAGGACAAGGGCTAAAGGGTTGCCCAGCTCTAAATGATTAATGACCAATCCACATAATAACTCATCAATACTTTATAGATGGGGGCCCCCTGATTAGCTGTTCCCTAAGCCGCTGTACCAGTGTACAAAGCCAAAAGCACACAGAGCTCTACACACTGCAGTGGCCTGGCCTGGTATTGCAGGCTTAATTCACATTCCCTTCAGTAGTGCATTATGTATATACAATATAAAAATGTACAGCATTTATGTACTCTGTCAAGGACCCTGACTTTACACTATTAGTAATATGATAACATAGTATGTTAGGCCGAAAAAAGACATATGTCCATTCAGTTGAGCCTATTAGCCACTGGCGTAACTATAGGGCATGCGGTTGCTCCCGGGCCCAGGAGCCTTAGGACGCCCATAAGCCCCTTTTTCCTATAGCCACCCCAGTACTATGAATAAAGCATTATAGTTGGGGACCCTGTTACAGGTTTTGCATTGGCGCCCAGGAGCTTCAAGTTACGCCTCTGCATTCAGGGGTTAAGAGAAGTTGGTGGGCCCCAAGATAAACTCTTGCACCTGGGCCCATGAGCCTTTATCTATGACCCTGCTATTAGCCCCTTTCAATGTTGATCCAGAGGAAGGCAAAAAAAATTAGGTAGAAGCTAATTTTCCCAATTTAAGGGAAAGAATTTCTTCCCAACCCCAATCTCGTAAACTGAATAATCCCCAGTTCATCGACCCTTCTGAGAAATCAGTGATATAACATGTAATATTGTAACGCTCTAGAAAGGCATCCAGGCCCTTCTTTTACTCTTTTAGTGAGTTCACCATCACCAAGTCCTCAGGCAGAGAGTTCCATAGTCTCACTGCTCTTTCAGTAAAGAACCCCCTTCTTCGTCTGTGTAGAAGCCTTCTTTCCTCTAGATGTAAAGGGTACCCCCTTGTTACAGTCCTGGGTATAAATAGATGATGGGAGAGATCTCTGTATTGTCCAGTGATATACTATACATAGGTATTCGAGCGTCCCCTTGTTACTGTCCTGGAAATAAATAGATGGGAGAGATCTCTGTATTGTCCCCTGATATATTTATACATAGTTATTAGAGCGCCCCCCTGTTACAGTCCTGGGTATGCATAGATGGTGGGAGAGATCTCTGTATTGTTCCCTGATATACCTATACATAGTTATTAGAGCGCCCCCTTGTTACAGTCCGGGGTTTACATAGATGGTGGGAGAGATCTCTGCATTGTCCCCTGATACACCTATACATAGTCATTAGAGCGCCCCCTTGTTACAGTCCTGGGTTTACATAGATGATGGGAGAGATCTCTGTATTGTCTCCTGATATATCTATACATAGTTATTAGAGCACCCCCTTGGTACAGTCCTAAGTATAAATAGATGATGGGAGAGATCTCTGTATTGTTCCCTGATATACCTATACATAGTTATTAGAGCGCCCCCTTGTTACAGTCCTAGGTATAAATAGATGATGAGAGAGATCTCTGCATTGTCCCCTGATATATCTATACATAGTTATTAGAGCTCCCCCTTGTTACAGTCCGGGGTTTACATAGATGGTGGGAGAGATCTCTGCATTGTCCCCTGATACACCTATATATAGTCATTACAGCGGTCCCTTGTTACAGTCCTGGGTATGAATAGATGATGGGAGAGATCTCTGTATTGTCTCCTGATATATCTATACATAGTTATTAGAGCGTCCCCTTGTTACAGTCCTAGGTATAAATAGATGATGGGAGAGATATCTGCATTGTTCCCTGATATATCTATACATAGTTATTAGAGCTCCCTCTTGTTACAGTCCTGGATTTACATAGATGGTGGGTGAGATCTCTGCATTGTCCCCTGATTCACCTATATATAGTCATTAGAGCGGCACCTTGTTACATTCCTGGGTATAAATAGATGATGGGAGAGACCTCTGTATTGTCCAGTGATATACTATACATAGTTATTAGAGCACCCCTTGTTACAGTCCTGGGTATAAATAGATGATGGGAGATATCTCTGTATTGTCCATTGATATATCTATACATAGTCATTAGAGCGCCCCCTTGTTACAGTCCTGGGAATAAATAGATGATTGGAGAGATCTCTGTATTATCCCCTAATATATCTACACATAGTCATTAGAGCGGCACCTTGTTACATTCCTGGGTATAAATAGATGTTCGGAGAGATCTCTGCATTGTCCCCTGATATATCTATACATAGTTATTAGAGCGCCGCCTTGTTACAGTCCTGGGTATAAATAGATGATGGGAGATATCTTTGTATTGTCCATTGATATATCTATACATAGTCATTAGAGCGCCCCCTTGGTACAGTCCTGGGTATAAATAGATGTTCGGAGAGATCTCTGTACTGACCCCTGATATATTTATACATAGTTTTTAAGTCGCTCCTCAGCCTACTTTTTTTGTAAACTAAATAATCCCAATTTTGATAACCCCTCTGGGTATTGTAGTCCATCCATTCCGTTGCCCACCTTTGTACTCGCTCAAGCTCTTATATGTCCTTCTTAATGTACTGATGCCCAAAACTGTCCACAATATTCCATGTGTGACTTGTAAAGAGTAAGAACAATGTTCTCATCATGCGCCCCTAGATTTCTTTTGAGGCACTCCATGATCCTATTTGCCTTGGCAGCAGCTGCCTGACACTGGTTGCTCCAGTTAAGCTTACAAGTAACTAAAATCCCCAAGTCCTTTCCTATGTCCGTATTTTCCAGTGGTTTCCCATTTACTGTGTAATGGTGACATGTATTCCCTGCCTATGTGCAGATCCTTACATTTATCAGTGTTACACCTCATTTGTCACTTTTCTGCCCCCAACTTATCCGGATCCATTTGCAACCCCATTCTGTCCTCTCTTGTGTTAATATCTTTACATAGTTTTTTGTAAGCTGCAAATATTGATATTTTACTGCACAATCTTTCTACAAGGTCATTATTACATATATGAAAAAGAATAGGGCCCCAAACCAACCCCTGTGGTACCCCATTAGTAACAGTGCCCCCTCCAGTACTGCCCCCTGTGGTACCCCACTAGTAACGGAGATACCACCAATACTGCCCCCCTGTGGTACTCTACTAGCATTGGTGACACAATCTGAGTATGTACCATTAATAACCACCCTCTGCTTCCTATCAATGACCAGTTATTTACATCCATACCAAGCATTCTCATTTTATATACCAACCTTTTAGGCGGCACAGTATCAAGCACTATGGAAAAGTCCAGATACACAAAATCCAGTGCCTTTTCCCGGTCCAGTCTAGATTTTACCTCCTAGTAGAAGCTGATCAGATTGGTTTGACAGGAGCAAGCCTCATACACCCATATTGACATGGAGTTATACGGCTATTTTCTTTGAGGTACTCCAGGATAGCATCTCTTAGAAACGCCTCAAACATTTTCCCCACCATAAAAGTAAGACTTCTATATCTAGAAGTAGATACTTCCCCATATCTTAAAAGTAAAAGTGGCAAGTCATCACACATATTTCTTTATCTCTTAAAATGTGGTTTGCTTCTCACGTGAACAGATTACAACATTATGATATGAGAAAAATACTGGGTTTAACCCATGAACAGCACAGATACATGTTTGACAAGCTCCAGCGTCTAAAACTAGAAGGGTGTCAATATCTCCTCATACAGGGTTCATAACCCCATCGGGCTGATGGATCCTAAGCCTGCATGTTTAGGGGAGCACCTGGTTACCTTTCTTCTGGACTTTCCTGCCAATTGACCACTCGCCTTTCATGCAGCCTGCTTCACATATGTCACTCGGGCTTTCCGAGTGACATATGGTTCCTGCTGTAGCAGAAGGTATTCTGTGTGTGCCTTCACTCCATCATCAGGTCCAGGAAAACCTGTCAAGGCTTATCTACCCTATTACAGACTGTGACTTAACATGCCTGTGGTCCTTTCCTGGTACGCACGCTCCCTGGTGTGAGAAGAGTATACCTGGTGCCATCATTACCTGCCCGATAGGCCCCCAATGCCAGGTGGATATTGTCCTTTTTTACATTTAGCCTGACCCCGCCAGACACTTGGCACTGTATAGAAGTGGCTGTGTATCTCAGCAGACTGAGATATCTCTTTGTTCCTCCATGAATGTCTGAGTGCTCTTTCAACCCTCACTCTCTCCTCTGAAGCCCATGTAGAAACATCAGGACAAGCACTTGTTGCAAAGGAAGTTAGTCTGCTGCTGTACCAGGATACCATAAGCTACCACACGGCAGTTGGGGGCATTCCATAACCGGATCCCAGCAACAACCGCAAGAGTAAAATCCTTATTTTTTTCAGGATCTCCATTTCATGTCTTTTTTTGTGCATATCTGTGAAGCTATTACGAGGCTTACCGGTAATGTTTCTGCCTGCACACGAGCGTTCTGGATTCCGCTAGCGGATTTTCACGCGTGTATGGTACCTAAGGCCGCCTGCACACGAGCGGGTCGGATCCGGCAGTGAGAATTCTCGCCGCGGGACCCGACCCGAAAGCCTGCAGGGACGAGCGCGTACTCTCCCGCGCCTGGCGGCCCCAGCTCTTTCATGTGCCGGCTGCGGCGCAGCCGGTGCATGTGCAGACCGGAGCCGGCGGCCGGGTGAGTGCGTGCCCCGCACAAAAATAGGACATGTCGCGGTTTGTTTGCCGCGCGAGATTTTGCGCGGCCAAACCGCGGCCGTCTGTATAGGAGTGCGTATTGTAATGCACTCCTATGCAAACTTTCAGTGGCGGAAATCCCGCGGGAAATCCCGCGGCGGGATTTCCGCCCCCGTGTGCAGGCGGCCTAAATGTTCTTGCGGATAGGTGCGGATGCGTGAAAAATCACGCGCGGATATACGCGGATGTGTTGCGGAAAAAAACGCGCAGAAAAACCAGCAGCCGCTCCTTATTGTAAACCCAACCCCTAGAGAACTGCCCATTCCTTGGAAAACAGCTTAAAAACCAACACCCAGACTCCGTTTTGTCCCTCTTGCTTGTGCGAGCACCGTTAAATTATTCTGGCAACATGCTTTCACCCGGTGAGCAGATGTCTTTGTGGGCATGGTTGATCCATGTAACTTTTTTCGGGCGCTTCTCCAGCGTGATTTTATTTCAGTCACTGCAAAAAAATTCACAAGAGGAATTCATTACTACAGATTTTGCGTTCTTACATCCTGCATTGGCAAGAAATACTACCTATCTCCCTCTACACATTGCGGGTGTCTGCTGAACAAGGCTATTAACCCAATAAATGCTTCAGTGGCACCAGTGGAAAATACAACTGTTCCCGCAAAAAACAACTCCTAACTCAGAGATCTATTCTACCTTCACCTTTATTTAGCTTTCTTATGTAGCCATACCAGTAAGGAATTATCCCTAATTTTTTAGGACTTCTTTATCTGAAGTTTACGCATATTTGTCCACTTATTGCTGTTATTGCTTCACCCAGGCATTGTGTTCTGAAATAAAACTAGCTTCTGCTACCATCTAGTGATCTTCAGAAGAACTGTCACTTAACAACCTTCAGCATTTTCAATAATAAAGCATTTTGTTTATATTCCTTTATACTCCTACTTCTCTATCATATTAAGTGGATGCACTAATTAAGAGCAATGCCTGCAGAACTAATCTGTGTCTGCTCTCTGTTGATTTGACTCACGTTATTTCAGTGGCTCTGTGTAGACGACGTGAGGAATTGCATGGGCCTGTGGAGCCTCAGTGAGGTCACAACAAGTGCCTCGAAGAAGGCATCTCCTTGAAGAGACCCCTTTTTTCCCTCCTACATTTCTGGCTCTACTTTTGGACATTTTGTGCAATACTAATAATATTTCCCTCTCATCATAAATCAGGGTCAGGCTTCTCACCCAGCAGGCCAACGGTTATCTAAAGTACTGCTAGCACCTGTCCCTCTGGACAACTTCTCTTGATCATCTACTGGAGACCCTCTTCTCACTCCAGGCTCACACTGTAGGGACTGCAGCTGTTCTTTATTCAGACACTCTTGTTTCTCAAATACAAGCGCTTTTACAAAAAAAATTGCCAAAACCCTCTGCTGACATTACTGCCAAACTCACTGAAGTAATTTAAGAATTAGGCTAGCGTACATTGGCCCTGGAAGAACAAATGGATAATACCACTATGGTCCTGGAATCCCATGAGAAAGAGGTGGAGCAGCTTCAGCAGGAAACCTAGCTCATTCATAACAAAGTGGAAGATGTGGTAAATGGAGCTCACAGAGATAATATGCACATATACCGGCTCCCTGAGTCAATCAGGGACCTGCAATTGACAGTGACTGCTTTATTCCAAGAACTTTGCCCAAGTATCCCTATTGAACAGTCCACATTGTATGCCTGTAAACCTAATGGCCCTTCAAGACACATTGTACTTCAACTTCATTTCCATCATAACCGTGAACAACGGCTTCAATTGGCACGATCTTCTCTTGAATTAATATTCAAAGGCCATGATTACCATCTGTTTCCTGACTTGGCCTCATCAACTCTTGTGAAGCAGAAAGCTCTGAAGCCTAATCTAGAAGCCCTGCAGCAAAAGCAGATCTGATACCATTAGGGCTTCCAATTTAAATGTACCTTTACTTGCCAGGATAAAGTGCACACTGTCCTCTCTCCTGAAGAGGCCCATTGCTGCTTCAAGAGTCTAGAATCTCCAACAAGCCTCTGCACAGCCGTGTTTCCCAGCTCCGTCTATGGCTTTCAGCCACGTACCTGGGTGCACCTACATTGAGAGCTTGAGATCTCTGCAGATAGACTCCTAGTCCTTTGTCCAGTTGCTTTCTTAAGGCACCCCTACTGACTTGGCTCCAGACTCTTTGATTTGCTCTGCTTTTCTATTCTTTATAAGCTCTTCCCTGGTTGCTGGATAAACCCGGCTCTCATTGTACTTGATGGTTGTATGAGACTGTAATTTGTCATATTGTGCTGTTGGGCTAAGTTTTGCAAGCTATTCAGAGTTCTTTAATGTTACTAGTTGCTTGTACTTTTCTCAGGCTCGCATAGATGGGCATCTCTATGAGTTCTTAAGGGTGCTATGGATATGTGGGCCCTTCTTGAGGGTCTGTCTTGCCTGGGCTGTCATGTGCACCACTTTTTCTATTCTCCAGACTGCCCATGCGTGTCCCTGCTCTCTTATCCTCCAGCTTCCTCAGAACATGCTAGCGATGCATGGTATCGATAGTTCCTTCTGTTGTGTCCATCTGCCGATTAATGTGTAATAAAAGTACACTCTTCTGTCTTCTTAGCCCTCTCTTAACTTGCTCCCTTTTTTTCTTCTCTTTGGTCAGCTTTCTCTACTTTTTTTTTCCTTCACCTGTTCTCTCTTCTAAATATCCTTTTTTTTTCTAACCTTCTTACCCGTTCTTCCCCTTTTATTTTCCTCCTTTCTTTGTTCTCAGTTTATTCTCATTTTTTTTACTAAGTATGGTTCAGTCCTTTTCTTATATTTTCTTTTCAACACTGTTGTGGTTAGTTGCTCCCTAAGTTTTTCTTTTGCTGTGTTATCTGTCAACGCAGCCTTTGCTACCAACATTGTTCCAATCTCTGCTAAGTCAGTTAGCTTTGTTTGTTGGCAACTTCCTTACTGCCATCAAATTCTTTTTTCTTTTTTTCCCCTTTTCTTTTGGTGTTGCAGCCCCAGGGTTCCTCATGGATTCGAAACTTGTATCCCACAATGTACAAGGCTTCAACCCTCCCCTCAAATTCTCAAAGACTTTCCAATATTATAGATGTATTCATGCTGATATTCCTTGCCTACAGGAGACCCATTTTTCCAATAACTCTTCCCCATGTTATCTTTCCCCTTACTTTCCTACTTTTTACTCTGCTATTGTTCCAACTAAAACTAAGGGGGTTACCGTCTGCTTTGGCAGAACAGTACCCTTCACTTTACTTATTAACTATTGCAGACCATTACTACCTGCACCACAAGCCACACTAGAAAGGCAGCAGGATCTTAGGGAGATAAACAAGTGGTTCCGGGGTTGGTGTAAGAAGGAGGGGTTTGGGTTTCTGGAGAACTGGGCTGACTTTGCTGTTGACTATAGGCTCTACCATAGGGATGGGCTGCATCTGAATGGGGAGGGTGCAGCTATGCTGGGGCAATAGATGGCTAGAAGGCTGGAGGAGTATTTAAACTAGGGACTGGGGGGAGGGCAAAAAGAGAAACAGGAGGGCAGACAGTGTAGATATCGACCTGGGTCCAAGTATTGGGAATGGGGGTCCAGCAGTGGGTGGGGTTAGAACTGACAGAACATCTAATAGTACCATTAGTAACACAATGAATATAAATAACAACAACAACAACCATATAAATTGTATGGCAACAAATGCAAGAAGTTTGATCGGTAAAGTGGGCGAGCTTGAAGCGAGAATTTCTGATAAAAATTACGATATAGTTGGAATAACGGAAACATGGCTTGTTGATAAGTGCGACTGGGCTGTGAATTTACGGGGCTCCAATCTCTTTAGATGAGTCGGTGGGGAACGGAAAGGGGGAGGCAGGTGTCTGTACGTTAAATCCTACTTAATGCCAAGGCTACAGGAAAATTTAGGTACAGGAGATGAACACATAGAATCTCTGCAGGTAGAAATACAGGGAGAAAAAAATAACAAAATCCTGATAGGGGTTTTCTATAGGCCACCAAAAGCAACAGAAGAAACTGAAATCTTATTATTGAGACAAATAGAAGAGGTGTCAAACCGCAATGAAGTAATTATTATGGGGGACTTTATCTGGATATAATATAGGAAGACAAAACCTGCAAATCTCACAAGGGTGATAAGTTCTTGAGAACAATGAAAGATAACTACCTTACCCAACTTGTGTGGGAGCTAACTAGAGGGAGGGCCACTCTGGACTTAGTATTAACTAACAAACCGGACCGAATAATGGGGGTGCAGGTTGAGGGGCACTTGGGAAATAGTGACCACAATATAATTAATTTCCAGCTGTCATTCAATAAGAAGCCTCACCAGGGAGCGACAAAAAAAACTAAACTTTAGTGAAGCAAAATTTGATCAGCTCAGTATTACTATCGTAACATTAATTGAGACAACATCCTCAAAAATAGAAGCACAGACGACAAATAGGAGAAGTTTAAAAACATCCTAATTACCTCATATACCGTAAGCAGTTCATAGCCTTTAAGAATAAAAGAACTACAAGTAAAAGGAAACCAATGTGGCTCAACAAGACTGTAAGGGGAGCAATAAATGAAAAAAAAGAAAGCGTTAAAACTGCTAAAACAAGAAGGCAGTGAAGAAGCGCTAAAATCATACAGTGAAAAAAAACAAAATATGTAAAGGAAGGATAAAAATTGCTAAGCAGGAAGCAGAAAGACTCATCGCCAAAGAAAGCAAAAATAACCCTAAACTATTCTTCAATTATATAAACAGTAAAAGGATTTGCACTGAAAGCACGGTCCCTTTAACAAATAATGCAGGAGAAATCATAGAATATGATGGGGGGAAGGCAAATCTATTAAATGGTTTCTTTTCAAGTGTATTCACGAATAAAAAAGAAATGTCACATGAGATGCAGGGGAATAAAACAAATCCCCACTAAATATTGCTAAATATGCCTAACACAGGAAGTGGAGGAAGTGCAGAGCCGGTTAAAGAGGATTAAAATCGATACATCGCCGGGCCCAGATGGAATACACCCAAGGATTCAAAGGGAACTAAGTGACATGATAGCTAGACCGCTATTTCTTATATTTATGGACACTATAGAGACCGGGGTTGTACCACTGGATTGGCACATTGCTAATATTGTTCCAATATACAAAAAGGGGTCCAAAAGAGAACCTGGTAACTACAGGCCAGTAAGTCTCACTTCAATAATTGGAAAAATATTTGAGGGGTTTCTGGAATGCCATCCTGGAATACCTCAAGGAAAACAATAGTATAACCCCTCAGCAGCATGGGTTAATCAGGGGTCGATCATGTCAGACCAATCTGGTCAGCTTCTATGATGAAGTAAGCTCTAGGCTGGACCTGGGAGAGTCTATTGATCTCATATATCTGGATTTCTCTAAAGCATTTGACACCATTCCACATAATAGGCTGATATACAAAATGGGACAGCTCAGTCTGGGCAAAAACGTGTGTATCTGGGTAAAGAACTGGCTCGGAGATAGAAAGCAGAAAGTAGTAATAAATGGTTTGTACTCTGATTGGGGCACCATCGCTAGTGGGGTGCCACAGGGTTCAGTATTAGACCCCATTCTGTTCAATATATTTATCAACGACCTGATAGAGAGACTGCAAAGTAAAATATTGATATTTGCAGATGATACAAAATTATACAAGGTAATTCATACAACGGAGGACAATGTACGGCAACAAAAGCACCTAGATAAGCTGGGGCCTTGGGGAGAAGAATGCCAAATGAAGTTCAATATTGATAAATGTAAGGTTATGGGCAGGAGAAACGGATGTCACCAATACACACTAAATGGGACACTGGTAGGTAACAGTGATATGGAAAAACACCTGGGGGTACTAGTGGACTGTAGATTTAACTGGAGGAACCAATGCCAGTCAGCTGCTGCAAAAGCAAATAAAGTCTTGGGTGCATTAAAAGAGGTATAGGGGTCAGGGACGAGAAGATTATTCTTCCAATATATAAGGCACTTGTCAGGCCCCACATGGAATACTGTGTACGGTTCTGGACACCGGTGCTCAGGAAAGACACGGCAGTGCTTGAGGGGTTCAAAGAAGAGCGACTAAATTAATAAACGGAATGAGAGGACTGGAGTACCCAGAGAGGCTAACACAATTGGGATTATTTACCCTAGAAAAAAGACGACTAAGGGGTGATCAAATAACTATGTATAAATACATTAGGGGACAATACAAGGATCTCTCCCATGATCTGTTTATACCCAGGACTGTGAGGGTAACAAGAGGACATCCGCTACGACTAGAAGAAAGCAGCTTTCAGCACCAACATAGAAAGGGGTTCTTTACTGTAAGAGTGGTGAGACTGTGGAATTCTCTGTCTGAGAACGTGGTAATGGCAAAATCCATAGAGGAGTTTAAGAGGGGACTAGATGTCTTTCTAGAATGCTATGATATTACAAGATATAGACATTAGGTGACCAGCGGGGTTGTTTATCTCAAATGTTGACATAGGGATTAATCTGGCTGCCATCGTGGAGGCATCAAGGAACTTTTTCCCTCCAATTGAGCTAAATGGCTGCTTGGGCTTTTTTTTGCCTGCCTCTGGTTCAAGGAGGGTGGGGTGGGGGTGGGGGTAGAACCAGGCTAAACTAGATGGACATAGGCTGAATGAAGACAAACATACTATGTTACTATGACTCAGAGGGCCATTACCTGCTCCTCACAGGCCCTATTCAAGATATCCCAGTGACCATCATCTTGTACTATACCTCTAAGACCAGGCAGACTCGCTTCTTATCCAAACTTTTCAAACGTGCTGAGGCCAACAAGGTAGGAACTGTTATCTTATGTGGTGACTCTAATTGTGTCCTGAACCCAAACCTGGATAGGAATACTGTATTCCTCCCTACTCTTCTTCCACTAACTCAACACTCATATCTAGCACTTTTTTTTTTTAACTTTGTCTTTATTAAGCAGGTCTGGACAGACATGTAACATTACAGTATTTTTGCAGGTTCTTTTTTTCCGTTTCAATCTTAGTTGTCCCAGCCTGCATTTTTTATATTATTTGTATTAAACTAAACAAATAAAACAAAACATTGAATCAGATAGATTATATACATGAAATCTAACCTTTGACCCATTTTGACCACGGATATTTTTGGTCTACTGACCTGTATGTTGAGGATCTTCAAAGTTTTCGGAGGCCCCGCAGGCTATGGCACGATCTGTGTATCACCCTAAATCGGTGTGTCTCCCATTGCTATCTGTTCCTGGAACCAGCAGGTGTAGTAGAAGCAGTTTCTTAATTTATCTTTTACCCTTTGTGGTAATAATTGAATGAAGCTCCCCTAGGTTTCAAAGAAGGTTTGTACCTTCTTTTCTTTGAAAAGTGAAGTTTCCGCCCAATCCATCTGGAACAGGAACGCTAGCTTGTCCAGGAACAGTCTGAATGGGGGTCCTGTTGGTTGTATCCATGTTTGTAAAATGGCTTTTAATCCCGCTGCTGCTATGAAGTGCAGTAGTTTTCTAACGCCTCTCGAGCAGTGGTAGACCTCAGAGTCTAAGTAGCCAAATATTGCCCATGTTGGTTCTTGTGGGAAGAAGTTCGTCTGGTGTGTTTTTGTGTACTCTCCTATTCGTGTCCAGAAGTCCTGTATTGGGGGGCATGTCCATAGGTTGTGATATAAGTTCGCATATGGCTCCTGGCATTTGAGGCAATTTGGGGTGTCGTAAGTTCCTATTTGAAATCCCCTACTTGGGGTTATGTATGATCTGTGGGCAATTTGCAGTCTCATCTCCAGAAATCTGGCCGATGGTAAGTATCTGTGTGCTGAGGTCAGAGACTTCATTATCAATGTAGGTGTGAAATCAGGATTATCCCTGGCCCATTTACCTACCCCCGGGTCAATGTCATCTTGTTCCCTCATGTTTCTTATTGTCCTGTACAGCTTGGAGATCATTCCCTGTGGGCCTGTTTTCCTAGCCGTCCATATGTCATTTGCTTGTACCCAGTCGGGTTCTCGAAGTCGTGGTATGAGTTCTGTGATATAGTGTCTGACTTGTAGGTATGAAAATAGTGGGATTTGGATCTCAGGGTATTTTTGTTTCGTTTCGTCATACGTTAGGATTCGTTTTTCCCCTGTGTGCAGCAGTCTGTCTATTGTGTGTATTCCTTTGGTCTCCCATTCCGCGAATATATTATGGGGATTACCATCTTGAAAGTTGGGGTTGTTCATTATCGACAGGTATGGCGATACTTGTGGTGATGTTTGGTTATCTTTACGCAGTTTATTCCATGTTTTCCAGGCCGTTAATATCAGGGGGTTCTTTTTGATTTTTCCTGGGAGTTCTGCGTATGAGCAGTGGAGGATGTTCTGGAGTCGTGTTGGGCCGGCCATTTCTTGTTCGAGTGGTTTGTTTGTGAAGTGTGACTTGGAATGAATCCAGTCATGAATGATTCGTGCCTGTGCCGCTAGGTTGTAGTCTCGTATGTTGGGTAAGTTGGTTCCTCCGTTCTCTCTGTGTTTATGTAATATTTTGAGCGCGATGCGTGGTCTTTTCCCTCCCCATATGAATTTCCTGTACAAATAGTTTATTTTCTTTATGTCTTTTAGTTTTAAGAATATAGGTAGTGAGTGTAGTATGTATAATAGACGTGGAAATTCTATCATTTTTAATAGGCTCACCCTTCCCAGAAAAGAAATCGTGAAGTTTTTCCACGTATTTAGGGTCGCTTCTAGTTTTTTGATATGGGGTTCTATGTTTGTGTTGTATAATTTGGAGGGGTTTCTTGTGATTTGTACTCCCAAGTATTGTATTGCGTGTTTTTCCCACTTAAATGGGTACTGCGTTGCCCATGGGGGTTTGGCCTGTCCCCTAAGAAGTAAGGCTTCTGTTTTGTCTAGGTTTAAAGTGTAACCCGAGAGTTTGCCGATTTTTTCCACGTCCTGTAATAGGGGTGTTAGTGTTTCCCTAGGGTTGTCTATCACCAGTAGAAGATCGTCTGCAAATGCTTCTACTTTTATCTTTGTCCCTCCGCAGGTGACTCCTGTAAATAGCGTTGTTTGTGTCAAGTACCTAAGCAGTGGATCTATTGATAGATTAAATAACAGTGGTGAAAGGGGCAGCCTTGTCTAGCCCCTCTAAATAAGTCTATGTTGGAGGTATTAAGGCCGTTGACTGTGAGAGTCGTGGTGGCCCTTGTGTGTGTTGTGTCTATATAGTTCATAAAAATCTGTCCAAAACGCCTTTTTTCCAGCAGTCTGTTTAAATATGGCCAGGCCATTTTATCAAAAGCTTTTTCTGCGTCCAGACTCAGCAGCATCGTAGTCTGGCTCTCGGGGTTTTGTGCTATGACCGTCGCCGCTATGGCGGCTCTGATGTTTTTTAAAGCACTTCTCCCTTGTGTAAAGCCTTTCTGTGCTGGATCTAGTATGGACGGGAGGATTAGCTGGAGTCTGTCGGCTAGTATTTTGGACAGGAATTTATAATCACAGTTTAACAGCGCTATTGGTCTGTAGGATTTTGGATCTGTCTGGTCTTTACCCGGTTTGGGGAGTAGTATCGTTCTTGATACTCCGAAGTCTTCTGCTTGTGTGTCGTTTTTGTATATTGTGTTGTACAGTTGGGTCAGTACTGGCGCCATATCTGTTATTAGTATTTTATAATATTCCGCCGAGAATCCGTCGGGGCCTGGCGTTTTTCCCCCTGGTGCCCTCGAGATCGCCCCTCTTACTTCTTCCTCCCGTATGTCGGCATCTAGTAAGGATGTTTGTTCTTCTGTTAGTTTTGGTAGGTTCACAGATTCTAGGAAACTGTTTATGTCTTGCATGTTTGTTGGTTCTGCCCTGTATAGGTTTTCAAAGTATTCGTGTAGTATTTGAGTCACTTCTTCCTGTTTTGTTGTGAGATTATCTCCATTAGCGTGTCTTAATGCCAATATTGGTTTGTGTGGTTGTTTTTGTTTAGCCAGGTTGGCTAGCAAGCGACCTGTCTTGTTGCCCCACCTGTAGAACTTGTTTTTTGTTAGTTGTGTTTGCCAGTGCGCGTGTGTGTGTACGAATGTGTTTAGTAAATGTTTTGCTGTGAGGAAGGTTTGATATGAATTATCGTCATGGGAGTTCATATGTTCTTTTTGTGCCTCCAGGAGGGAGTGGTGCAATGTCTCGAATTCTGTTTGGAATTTTTTCCTCCTATGGGACAGGTAGCTTATGATGTGACCCCTCATCACTGCCTTTGAAGCTTGCCAAAATAGGTTTATGTCCTCTATATGAGCCCTATTGTCATCTGCGTAATTGTTCCAGTTTATTTTCAGGTATGCCCTGAAGTCCTCTGATTCCCACAGGAATGAGGGGAATCTCCATATTTTGGTTAGCCTTCGCGAGGCTATCAGTTGCAGTTTCATTGTTATCGGTGCATGGTCACTGAGGGATATTGAGTGGATTACTGATTGGTGGTGATATTCAAAAGTGCTGTTTGATATCAGGAAAAAGTCTATGGGTGAAAATGAATGGTGTGCATTGGAGCAGCATGTGTATTCTTTGTTGGTGGGATTCAGGAGTCGCCACGGGTCACATAGGCTGAGTTGTTCTTTTAGCGTTAGTAATGCATGTGTGATTGAGGTTGTTTGGGTGGATGGCCCTGTTCTGTCCAGTGTTTCGTCTTGTACACTGTTAAAGTCTCCTCCCATAATTATTCTATCGTTTAGATACGGTTGTAGTTTTTCTATTAGCGTGGCACAGAATGCCGGTTGATTTGTGTTGGGGGCATATACGTTCACCAAGGCATATATTTGTTCTTCCATTTTGATTCTCATTATTAGATATCTGCCCTGCGGGTCGGCTATATTTTGTAGTATTACATGTGGTGTATTTTTCCTAATCAAAATGGCTACTCCTCGTGATGCTGATGTGTGGGAGGCTGTATAACATGCGTCTATCCATGGTGCTTTTAGTTCCCCTTTTCCCTCTTTTTTCCAGTGTGTTTCCTGTAAAAACACTATGTCTGGTTTATATCTTTTTAAATGTGTGAGTACTTTTTTTCGTTTAATGGGTGTATTTAGTCCGTCTACATTCCAGGACAGTATTTGTATCGTGGAGGGTGTTTGGTATTCAGTTGTCTCTAAGTCTGTGGGCATATTGGTATGTGTCGGTTATAATTACCGTGGTTTTTACCTCTTTGTTGTCGTCACATCCTTCGGTCCCAGCGAGCCGTGGATGCAACTGGGTGCTGATTCTGCCATGCCCGCGGGGCTCTCCGGTCCTCCCTTCGATCCGTTTTCTAAAGGTCAAGTGGGTCAGAAAAAAAATAGAAAACATAAAAAACGTGAGAAACATAGTTATAAACATATAAACTTTCAGTATTAAATTCTCTTTTTCTTTTGCATAACGGGTGCCACATCCACGATGTTTCGAACAGGGTCATAATAAAGAGCAACTATGCAGTTCCTTTTTTCCTATCTTTCTCATCCCTGTTCTCCGTCTTCTTCCATACGCAGGTGTCTTCTGGCTTCCTCCGGGGTGTTAAATATTAGAGATTTATTGCCATCTTGGATTCAGAGCTTTGCTGGATATAGCAATTGGAAGCGTGTGTTTTGTTCATATAAGGCCTGGCAGATTAGGGTAAATAGTTTGCGTTTTTGTGATACTGCCACTAAAAAGTCCTGGAACAGTAAGATCTTTGATCCTTGTATTATTAGTTTTCCTTGTCGTCTGTAAGCTTGTAGGATTGTTTCTTTTGTTGCCCAATGCATGTATTTTGCTATCACTGGGCGAGGTCTATTTCTGTTGTTACGCCCCTCCCCCGGGGGGCCAATTCTGTGGGCTCTTTCTATTGTTAGGGGGTCGTTAGGTATGTCGAGTTGGAGTACCCGTGGTAGCTCAGTAGTTAGGTAGGTTATAAGCTGATTATTGGTTACTGTCTCAGGTATTCCCACAAAGCGAAGATTATTACGGCGATGTCTATTTTCTAGGTCGTCGATTTTCTCCCGAAGCATTTCGGTTTCTGACTGGTTTCTTTGTAGCGAGGCTTCCAAGCTTGCTATGGTTTGTTCTGTGTTCTGGGTTTTTGCTTCTAATTCCGTCAGCCTTTGGGTGTTGTCCGTGATTTGGGATAATGCTGAATTTATGGATTTATGCAGAGCTTCTAATCTGTTATCAAATAGGGGGAGAAGCATTTTTGAAACCTCTTGTGCCATCAGTGTCGCCTGAGTTATGTGCATGTTGTTATTCATTGGTTGGTCATTGGTTTGTATGGAGGAAGTGTCCATTGTCTCGTGGTCGGTGTCTGATAAGACCGCGGTACGTGGTGGGGAGTTCTTCGAAGGGGATGTAGGTTGGTGTGTGCTTTTGCTTTCTCTTTCTTTGATGTTTTTGGTAGATTTGTTCTTTTGTTGTCCTCCCATGGATGTTTTGTCTGTGTATGGCTGGCGTGTTGCCCTTGTTGAGGTGCCCGCGTTTTTTTCGTTTAGATATTTGTCCATGTTTTTTTAAGTCGAGTGGTTATGCGGGTTGATTTGCTGAGGTATCTTTCCCTGTTCTAGAGGTTTTTCTGGTTTTATTGCAGTTTAATTTTGTTGTGGATGTGGCTTATCTTTCATTGTCTATTGCTCCATCTCTGTTTGTCTGGGGTCCTTGGTTCGCTCCGCGACTAGTGTTCCTGCTGGTTTCGTTTTGTCACCGTTATCTCCCCCTCTCCTGTTTTTGGTGTACTTTAATTATTCTGTTTTGTGCTGTCTGTGCTTTCTCCCCCCTCTTTTCCTTATTCCCCCCCCCCCCTGTTGCTGTTTTGTTCTTTAGGGGTTTGTCAGGGGTTAAATTCGAATGAAAGTCTCTTGGGATCTTTTCTGTGTTGTGTATTGGGTTTTGTGTTTTTCTTGAGGTTGGGATGGGGCTCGTGTGGTAGTTTTGGTTGCCCACTGTTTTTGGGTTGTTTTTTTGTTTCCCCTCTCTGTTTGCAAGAGATCCCTGGGCCTCCTGGGCCTCTGTTACGTTCTGGGGCCCTCTCTGCAGCGTTGGTGTGGCTGTGTGGTGTCTCCACACTTCGTTGTTGCCTCTCGGCTTCTTCCCCTGCCTGATGTAATTGGCGGGGCTTATTGTGGGCGTCGCGGACGAAATTTAGGCCGCGGCTTCTGTTGCCGCTAGGCCGCTGCGTCCCGACAGGTTTTCGGGGGGGGGGTCGCCGGTCCCGGGGGGGGTCTCTCCGGTTGTCCGGGTGCTCTCCCGGGCTATTCTCCCCGTGTGGTGCTGGGCTGTGTCTGTCACGGCCCGGGGGTTGTGGCGCGATGCCCGCTGCTGCCCGCTTTGGTGTTCCGGTGGGGTATCTACTCTCGGGGGGTCTCCCAGAGTCCTCTGTGGCTTCCCGAGGTCTTCCCCCCTCTCGCGGCTCTTACCGGGCTTGGTCGCGGTTCTCGCTGCCGGAAATTTAGTCCGTGGCTTTGGGCGCGTCCAGCCCGCAGTGTCCCCGGCGCTCCCAGTGTGTCTTGGGCGGGGGCCGATGGATGTGCAGACCTTACCGGAGATCTTCGGTGAAGGTAAGGTCCCGGCTTGCTGTGGGTTAGGCGTCCCGTTTCCTCGCCTCTGTGCCCCGGTTCTCCTTTCCCGCGGTCCGCGTTTGGAGGTTCACGGAGGGTCTTCCGGGCCCCTTGCCGGTGTGGGGACTTCTGCCAAGCAAGCAGGGGAGATGTCCATCCCCCGCAGATGCTTTTTTGTGGGTCACTAGAGGGTCCCGGTGTCTCTGGGAGTTGTGTCACGCAGGAGCTCTGAGAGACACGTCCTGCTCCCTTTGTGTCCTGGGCGGCATATCTAGCACTTTTAATTCTCTCCTCTATCAGTACCACCTGTTCGACGCCTAGTGACAAGTGAACCTGACTACCAAAGATTTTACACACTTCTCTTAGTACTTGCCCCTTTTCTATCACAAATAGCACACTCGAAAATTCTTTCTGTCACTTGGTCAGACTATAACACAATTTAGATCATATGCTGTTCCCTCATGCTCAAACCCGCTAGCATAGCCTGGTTCCCTAATGATTCCCTCTTGGGCATACCAGAGGTTTTATCTTGCCTGAAAACCCAACTAGATGACTACTTTGCAATAAGCAGCCTTTCTGTTTCTTCTCCCATTTCTTTATTGGAGGCATGCAAGGTGGTGCTTTGGGGATTTTTTATTAAGCTAGCAGCTTAACACAAACAAGAACGTGTGGTGTAGCAGTTGGGACTTGAATGGAAGATCTTCAAGCACTTTCTCAGGCTTGAATTGAGCTAGATCTGTGCCCTACAGATATTATTGAACGCAAACTTCGATGGTCACGTCAAAGATACTATAGGTTCAATAACAAGCCCTCTATGCCTCTAGCTCATAGACTCCCCTCACATCCTCCTGCAGGTTCCTTTTATAGACTGTACCAAACATAGTATGATCCCTGAGAACCCACTTACCATAGTCTCAAAGTTTGAACATTTTAAAACTAAACTTTACTCTACGCAGCAGGGATTCCGTTTTCCAGCTCTGTTCAAATTTGTCTTCTGATGGAACTGAACAGCGCTGAACAGACCCCATTGACTATAATGGGTCCATTTGGTTTTCGCTGAGATTCCCAGCATTTTAGCAGAAGGAAAAGTGCTGCATGCTGCCCTATTACTTCAAGTATTTGTTCTGGATCTGCGACGGAATCTCCGAGTACAGACTCCAGTGCAGATGTGAAGGCAATCAGTAGAAAGGTTAGCTCACCCACTGTTCCTGTGTTCCTTCCACTTTGTACTCCATATACTGGCTTGGGTTTCTGTTTGGGCTGCTTCACCGCTCCATCCAATGCGGCCACATGAATAAGGTAAGTAAAGGTAATGCTATCCTTACAGAAGTAGTGTTCTACAAGCCTTTATTCTTAAGAAGTGTTACATAACAACCAGTCGGTCAGACGCTAGACAGGACTCGTTTCTACTCCACAAAGGAGTCTTGATCACCAGATGTGAAGGCAGCCTAAGATAGAGAGAAATCATCAAATTCAAGATGGGAAAGGTATGGCTTTTATTTCATGTAAACATGATGTTCGGAGGTTCAGTCGCAGACCGGGCTCAAAACGCCGAAAGAAAAAGTCCTGCATGACTTTTTACTGAGCAAACAGCGCTACAGGCTGCGTTATTCAATCAATTGGGAAAACTAAATGGAAGCGAACTGAAAAATATTTGCTTTCTGATTTTTATTGAAAACCTATTGAAATTTATGGCAAAAAAATGGACACATTTATTTTCATTTTAATTCCATTTTTTTGCTCCAGAAACAGAACAGGCAGTAACTCTTTACAGAGTCCTAAAGCACAAAGTCATAAACTGTTCTATTTACGTCACTCCAGAAGAGAGGAACAGGACCCATAAATGCTGCCTGCACAAAGGTCGCCGACGTGCTCAGCCACAGGTAGCGCTGCAGGTCTGTCTGCTCCCATCTCACTTGGAGGTACAAGAAGAGAGCGGAGGAGCTGAATGAAAGAAGTTTACAATGTTCCAGATTCCAGACTAAGACCGGCATCACACAGATGTATTTACTCATGTAATACGTTTAAAATAGAACCTACTGATGTCAATGGGTTCACTCACAGTTCCATATTTAGATGCATGCATTTCGTTCGCAAAAAACCCCAAAGATAGAACATGTTCTATTTTTCTGTGTATTTGTGTCTGTGTCCAGCATGCAAAAAAATGCCCTGTGGGCAGAAAAAGTGTAGTAAAAAATGCACAAAAAAGTTGTGCTAAGGCATACGCAATTGCACTTATGCTCCTGTGAGGTCAGCCTAAGGGCTCATTCACATGTGCAGGGTCGGACGCTCGGAAAAGAAGACAGCTGGCTCTTTTTAGGCATTTCATTGCATACCGAGGGTTTATTCCGATCGTTGCTTGCCATCGCTTCAGTGTGTTTTTTTAACACGCATGCTGCCGTGCCCCATGTAAATGGCTTTAAAACCGCCAATCACGATCAGGAGTCGAGCTTGTTAAAAATTAATTCACACAAAAAATGTTGGCCCTTCCTGCAGGTTTATAAGCGTGTAAATACACGGCATATTCACGTACGTAAAAAATTACGCAGAAAAGACCATTGTTTTGCTGTGCAAATACATAGGTTTCCTGCGTATTCACTGTGTATTTGCGCTGGGCTCTTTACTTCTGTGGCCTATTTCCGTGTGTAGTACTCACCAAAATAGGACTTGCTGTATATTTTTTTCACAAGACTTGTGAAAAATACACATATGTGATTGAACCCATTGAAATCTATTGGTTCAATTCACTGCATATTATGCATGTAAATATGGCCGTGAATGAGCCACAGGGAATGTGTTGTTACAGGGAGTAAAGACAGCATTATTGGCATACCTTCGGTAACGTCATACACACTGCATGTAGAATCAATATGCAGATTAATCATTTATTAGATGCACATATACCTGCATGTATAATACATTTTCTGCATATCAGGACTGAGTGGACAAGATCTGGTGCTCCCACTTCCGTGATATATAAACACCAACTGAAATAATCTTTCTCCTAAGGACTAAGTGTTAGTGAGCCTATTACCGGATGAAGGAGTGAGGCTATGTATGTGGATTACTGCTAAGCATCTCCTTGACATGTACAGGGTTATAAACAGATGATCCCCCCGATGTGACCCCTCAGACACAGAACTTTGATATCAATGGAAACTGAAACTTAAAAAGTTTTGCCAAGCGTACAATCCTAAAAACACTGGCTCTCACGGACACCCCTCCCGCGGTAGCAGAAGTGGTGGCCCAACTCACTCACATAGTGACCATGGAAAGATTAGAAGTGGAGAGGCACAACGATAGGGGTGCAAAAAAATATTTAAAAAATGGAAGGGATTTCTCACTTCTCAGTGGCAGAAATATCCGCTAAACCCCCTTAAGATATACAGAATGGTACCTAATGGAGGAACTTTGGGGAATGATGGGCAAGCTAGCGGTGAGCAAGCAAGGGACAGGGAACCCCAACCATAAGGCAAAATGGATCCTGGTCTGTCTCTTATGGTAGATGTATTCACTTCATTTACCCCTCCTCCAAGCCACCAACATCCGTACTCCCCCCCCCTCCGGACCCCCAGGAGTGGGTCAAGGGCAGTATGAGTCAAGACTGTTCTGAAACGACCTCATGACAAAGAGAACTAGAGGTTACTGCCCCATTCCCAAAATAAAAAAAGAGGGCAGAAACTAAAGGCCCATTTACACACAAAGATGATCGCTTAACATTCGTCAGAAACTGACAGTTGTGGGTGATCATTTTGCATAGGTACTATTGGGCTAATCAGCCCATTAGTAGCTAACTAGCTTCATTTGCATGTATTTAGAGAACAGCGGGTGATCTGCTCTCTAAACACATCTGCTTTGTTCTGCTGTATTCTGCTGCTATCAGCGTTACCCGCAGAGAACACAGCATGCCGTCCAGGTTATCAGGAACGAAGGATTTCATGCTGACTTGAATAGGTGTGCATTTACACGCAACGGGTATCACTCAAAAGCCGTCGTTTGGATGAATTTTGAGCAATAATCATTGCACGTAAATGAGGCTTAAGTAAAGAAACAAAAAGTTGATGGCAGGAAAATACTGCAAGAGCTACTATTATTATAGAAGTTTGTTCAAGTAAGATGTTATTTCCCATGGGAATGATCCTGCATGATCAATATGTAAATTAACCTTTTTTGTTATTACTATGCAAATGTTCCTGTGCTCCATTGATTGAACAAAAAACAAATGTAAACCCCCCCCATCCCATTTTTTTTACACTATTTTTATCTTTTTTTTTTTTGCACTTTTTATATTCCTGTGGGGGACTTGTACCATGACAGCTCTTATCGCTATGATAAAGCATTGCAGGACTTCTGTACTGCAATGCCTTATTGCTCGTAATAGCAATCATAGGCAATGGCAAAACAGCACACCGGTATCAGCTTCTGATCCCACATCATCCACATGTTGTAAGGTTAAATCCTGTCGTATTAAGTACCACGCTGCCATGATGCAACCTTGTGTCCTGTGGCATTAAGGGGTTAAAGACCTGCCACAGGCTGTCAAAGACTGATCTTTGCATTCCACTACAGAAATTTAGACTTATTATTAGAGATGAGCGAGCACACTCGGTAAAGGCAGTTACTCGAGCAAGCATTTTACTACACTTACATATTAGTAAAAACAACAGCTCCATTCCAAATTGTATAATTAGTATATAATAAGTAGAGATGAGCGAGCACGCTCGGTAAAGGCAGTGGGGGGGGGGGGGAGGGGGAAAGAGATCGCTCTCACTCTCCCCCTCCCGCCGCCCCCCTGCATTTGCTCGGACGAGTATGCAGTTACTCAAGAAGAGCGATGCTCACTCGAGTAACTGCCTTTACCGAGCGTGCTCGCTCATCTCTACTTATTATATACTAATTATACAATTTGGAATGGAGCTGTTGTTTTTACTAAAATGTAAGTGTAGATTCACCAGAGCTGAACATGAGCTTTCAATATAATTTTCTCGTTATAGATCTGTTTACCCAAAAGCAGAGGTTCACAAGCTATTTGGTTTAAGGACTGCATTGTCAAATTACACTACTACCATGTTTCCCCGAAAAGAAGACCCTGTCTTATATTAATTTTTGCCCTAAAAGTGGCACTAGGTCATATTTATGGGGAGGTTTTATTACTTACCTAGCAGGCTTGTTCCACAGGATTTGTGAATTGGCTAAGCCGTGGCATTGATTGGCCAATTCATAAATCCCGCCTCCACAGCGCGATGGCTGTGATGGTTCTTGAGCACTGCTCAGCCAATCAATACAGGGCTGAATGAACCAATCACAGACATTGCGCTGCATTGATTGGCTGAGCAGCGCTCAAGAACCAATCAGAGTTATCGCTTCCTGGTGGCAAGATTTATGAATCAGGAAGTGATCTTCTGTGGGCGTCCGAGGATGGGCGGGACGTGGACCGAGTCTTCTAGGTAATGCACTGCTTTTTTATGTAATGCAGCTAGGACTTATTTTTGGAGTAGGGTTTATATTTCAAGCCCCTCCGAAAATCCTGAAAAATCAGGCTAGGTGTGTTTCCATACAATTAAGGGATGGGGATCTGCTATTCTGTGCATGAAGTTGTCACGGCCTGGAATAAGGAGTAGGCAGAGAAGGGGGCAGTTTAAAGAGCTATTAGGGGTGGGGGACAATGGCTGCAATTTTTAAATAAGAAACCTTACAAACAAAACAATTGGTCGCCCGTGGAATTAATGCTGTTACGTGGAGAAGCTGACTTCTTCACAGCACCAGGGACAGAGCTGCCGACACCTGAGAGGAATAATACCAGCGCTGGGGGACAGAGCAGTGGGGCACGAGAGGACAGAATAGGGTTAAAAAATTTTAAAATACAAAACAAACATTTATTAATAAACTATTACATAGCAACAGATGACTGCATCATGTAGAACAATAGAGTGTCTTCTTCAGTTATGCAGTAACAGTAGCGGTCCTGTCTTCACCTAGCTGCATAGCTGAAGAGGGGTTTTGTATGAAAAACGTACATCACACACAGTGTAAATGCTGCTGAATTTCCAGAGTGGATTTTGCTGTAGAAACTCCACAGCATTTATAATGCAAGCCATGTGGACAAGATTTCTAGAATCTCCTGCACATGAAGTGAAAACGTTCCACAATTAATCCATAGCATGCCCTTTTATGCTTCAGATTTCAACCATTGATATACAAAGGGTTAAAATTCATGGAAGATCCACTACAGAAACTGCGTCCAAATCCACATCATTTAGGTGCAGATTTGGCCTCTGCGGATTTACAATGTATTTTTCTACTGCATAACTATGGCCTGGGTGAAGGCGGCCTTAATGTATTGTCATACAGGCTAGTTTCACGCTCGCGTTCCGTCCAATAGCGATATGGACGGAACATTTGCGTGCTACTATCACATTGATTTCAATGCTTATTTACTTGAGGGATTTTTATTATTTTCCCATGATGCAGCAACCCAAGTGGGAAGGGATCCTTAAAGTTAGCTTTCGGGCTTTGTATTTATAGTGCAGTTGAGGTGCCAGCCCCTACTCTAGGGAGGGTGTAATCCATCCATAGGGTCCAGATATTTGGAAATCTGTCGTACCTATCCTCTGAAATTGATGTTAATCTCTCATTAATCAGGTATCAACTAATTCGACGTTTAACCTCGGAGAAATGCAGTGAGATTTTTTTTGCCTGTATCGAGCGATAGTTTGTTTTGTGGCTAGGAAGAAGAATGAAATCAGCTTTCTAGAGTTTGGAGATATATTTGTAATCCGTTTGTTTAGTACGGCTTCCCATGGGTTTTTACGCAGGTTATGATTAGTTACTGTATATATGAGGAAGTATACCTTAATCCAGAGTCTTTTTACTCGAGGGCAGGACCACCATATGTGGAACATATCTCCTGGGGAGGAGCATCCCCGAAAACAGTCTTTAGAGCAGCCTTGAACCGTGTGAGCAATTCTTGTAGGGACTAGGTACTAGCGTAATAGGATTTTATACGAGGTTTCTAACATCATTGTATTGTGGGCACCACAATTGGTTGATCTCCAAATCTGCGACCATTTGTCATCTAGAATGTTGCCTAGATCTCGTCCTTATTTTGCTACATATGGTAGTTGCAAATGGTACGAGGTATGTACAAGGCCCGAATAGGCCTTTGTGGGTATTTGAGACAAAATGTTTCGAAGGGGTTTGTTTTTAATGGGGAGTTTGTTTTCTTGAGAGGATATGAAATTCTTGAGCTGTAAATAGTGGAATATTTCAGAAGATGGTAGGCCAAACTTCTCCTGAAGGGCAGGGAATGTAATTATACTGTTTAACTAAAGTAAGTGGTGTATTTTGGATATGACTTTGCTTGTCCAACTCTCAAAGGACAGTGGGGAGTCAAGACCCGGTGGGAAGAAGGAGTTATACAAAAATGGTAGAAGGGGTAAGTGAGGGGAGATTAGTTTCCCAGAGTACTTAATAGAATCCCAGACTTTGAGGGAATGTTTTATAATGGGGTTAGAGATAGGGAGTCTATGAGTCGGAGGAGTCCACAAAATCGAGTCCACTGTGAGAGGGTATACTTCCATGGCCTCTAGAGCAAGCCAAAGAGGTGCCTTGGTTGTGGAATGGAGGATGGCTAGTTGGGCCACCTGGGCAGCTTCGTAGTATCTCAATATATTTGGGGCTCCCAATCCTCCCTGCAGTCTATGTCTGTACAAAGTAGAGCGTGGCACCCTAGGAATAGTGTTATTCCAAATAAAGTGGAGGGTCATCTGCTGAAGTATTTTTTGGATGTGCTCAGGTACATGTACCGGAAGAGCTCTGAAATGTACAGTAGTTTAGGCAGAAATGTCATTTTTAAGGAATTCACTCTTCCAATCCATGAGATGTGGTATCGGTCCCAGCTTTCCAGAAGTAGTCTGAGTTTACGGAGGAGTGGCATGTAATTTTGCGCATATAGCAGGGCGTAGGAGCTTGTTAAATTAATGCCCAAGTAGCCCAATGTCCCCGTTATCCATTTAAAGGGAAAGTTAGTTTGGAGTAGAGAGACCGTATGTGATGGTAATGTGAGGTTGAAAGCTTTTGACTTTGCGCTGTTGATGATAAGGCCAAACAGAGACCCGAACCTGGATAGTTCCCGAACCTCGTACCACTATCCCATTAGGTTAGGGATAGTGGTACGAAGAGATAATATAGCCAATATATCGTCAGCAAACATGCTAATTTTATGGTGAATAGAGGCGATTTCAATTCCCCTGATGTCAGGGTTGTTTCGAATTGTAATCGCTAATGGTTCTATGGCTAGAATAAAAAGGAGGGGGAACAACGGACAGCCCTGCCTTGTGCCTTCGCCGGATTGGGATATTATCTGAGAAAAAGCCCTTGTAACAAACAAAGGCTTTGGTGGAAGAATATAAATTACATTGCCATGTGAGGAATTCAGCAGGAAATTTCCAGTGTTCCAGTATTGAAAACATATTTGGCCAGCGTAGGGTGTCAAATGCCTTGTACACATCCAAGGAGAGCAACATTGCAGGAAGGTCCCTGTTTTGACAAATGTGGGTGAGGTGGATGATTCGACATATGCTGTTTAGAACTTGTCGTCCGGGAACGAACCCTACTTGGTCCTTACCTATTAGCGATGGTAAAGCTGCATTTAAACGAGAGGCCAAAATTTTTGTAAAAAACTTCATGTCTACATTAATTAAGGATAGAGGATGGTAGTTCTGCTTATCCAGCAAAACTCTTTCAGGCTTTGGTATCGTGGAGATGGCTGCCAAGAGAGAACTCTGACCTATTTGCTGTCCATCTCAGATGGCGTTAAAGTAATTTGCAAGATATGTGTGCAGAATTAGGGAAAAAATTTTATGGTAAGAAGAATAAAAGCCATCCAGTTCCAAGCATTTATTAATTTTCAATGTTTTTATAGCTTCTGTGAGTTCTTCTGGGGTGATTTTTGCCGCCAAGTGTTCTAGGAATGTGCTAGGAAGCATGGAAATGTAATGTCATGAAGGTAAGAGGTTAGCTATTCTGAGGACGGGTGATGTGACTGGGAGTAAAGCTTATCCAAAAATTGTCTGAACTCTGATACCATAGTGAGTGGGTTTGCTGTGATTGTATTATGCCTAGTGCGGAGCCTGAAAAAAGGCATTTACCGTGGGGCTGGCTCATAGCCTGTGGGCTAAGGGAGTAGACAGCTTGTTATTTAACACATAAAAGTGTTGGCGGGACCATCTTAGTTTGCACTCAACAAGTTCTGAAATACATAGGTCTAGTTCTGTCCTAGCCTGAGAGATTAATCTTAAATTCTCCAGAGATGGGTACTTTTTGGCCTTGTGTTCTAGCTATAGAACCTTTTGCTCTAATTCTAGTTGTCGGGATAGGCACGCTCTCTTTTGCCGGGCTGGAATTTGGATAAGGGCGCCGCGGAGCACTATCTTATGTGCCTCCCACGGTGAGATGGGCAAGGAGGCGGAGGGGCTATTCATAGCAAAGTATTCTTCTAATTGTGGTGTTATCAGAGACAGTACCTTGGGGAGTGCTAGAAGGGAATCATTAATAGTCCATGTGGTATTAGTGGGCTTTGACATTAAAGAGCTGTATGATATTGATACTGGGCTGTGGTCCAACCAAGGAATGGAAAGGATTTTAGGACATGTTATTTGCCACCAGAGGGAGGTGGGTATTAGAATGTGGTCTATTCCCCTATATAGGGAGTGTGGGATCGAAAAATTCATAAAATCTTTGGTAGTAGGCTTGGTTTCCCTCCAGGAATTTATTAGGTGGTGCTGGGCGAGCAATACTGGAAGGTTATGTGACAGGGATTGCTAGGGTGGTTGCAGAGGTGTCGGAGGAGTTACAAAGTTTCTGTCGAAGCCTGGGTCCGAAATGCAATTTGAGTCCTCACACAGTATGACCATCCCATGTTTGTTTGTCTCTACCAGTTCAAACAATTTTGTAAGGAAATGGATTTGTCTGGTATTCGGGGTAAAGTACGAGACAATGGTTACCGGGGCATCTTGAATTATACCGTGAGTAATAGGTAACGGCTTTCAGGGTTGGAGATAGTTGATGTGTGGGTAAAGGGGACTGACCGGCTGAAGCATATAGTCACCCCTTTAGTTTTGGATAAAGCTGTTGATGAAAAAAAAGTGGGGTAATGGATGGAGAGAGAACGCGGGGAAGAATTAGTGGAGAAATGAGTTTTTTTGTAAGCATACAGTATCGGCATGGACTCTTTTATAATAGCGGAAAACTTTGGATCATTTATTGGGGGAATTAAAGCCCTGCACATTGAGGCGCTTCTATTTATATTAAGATGGCACAGAATTCTTCTTTTTTTTTAATTCTTTGAGAAATTAATACAGAGATAGGAAAATTACTGTGAATCTTACATAGATCACTCTTACTATCTAATATCTAATCTGTGTCTCCTCCCTTTGTCGATGTCTTTTTTTATATTGGGGTGCCTAAGGAGGTCTGACTAAGGAAGAGTAGAGGGGGATAATTACCTCACATGATCTAGTCTCCATGCTTCTCTTAATACATCCCAGAATTGTGTTTGTCTTTTTGTCTGCTGCATCACATTGTTGACTCATGTTCAGTCTGTGATCTATTAGTATACCCAAGTCTTTTTCACATGTGCTGCTGCTAGTCCAATTCTTCCCATTCTGTATGTCCTTTTTTCTTGCCCAGATGTAGGACTTTGTATTTCTCCTTGTTAAATACCATTCTGTTAGTTGCCACCCACTGTTCAAGCTTGTCTAGATCTTTTAAAATACTCTTTCTCTTCTCTAGGGTTAGCTATCCCTCCTAGCTTTGTGTCATCGGCAAATTTTATCAGTTTTCCCTTAATTCCCTCATTCCTATAGCATTTATAAAAATGTCCATGTGGTGGGGATATGAAGACATAACTTGATACCAGCTTCTCAGATGTCCTGTCATCACCATCTGTGATATTCAATATAAAACACAAGAGAAAAAAGGGCTGTTTTGTTTTGCCACAGGAGGTTGGAGGGGACAGAACATGACTCTGGCAAGCTGCGAGGATGTCGTATAAAACTACAATCTGCTTTATGAGCTCTCAAACGAATTCCGAATCGTTCTGAATTCTTAAATTCTAATTTATAATAACTTCTTCTGAGTATATAAATAAATTACTGCTTGCGCTGCAGGATGGCCTTTAGTAGAGATGACATGGCAAGAGTCCAGTGTGATTTTTCTCTCAAGCAAATTTAATTATAATTTCAATTAAAATTGCAATTTTATTTCCAAATAGCTGTTACGGTGTGCCAGCCACAATCAGGAAGTGGAACTGAGGCTGCGTCTCTGCATCAGCCGGGTCCACATGACCGCGCCTTGGGCACTGCCGCTGTTGCATGCTTCTTCCCTGTCACTGCAGTAGTTCCATTGGAAGTTGTCTTTCGGGTATCCCTATGTGTATCCTCTCAGTGCAGAAGTTCCCTTGGGAGTCATCTGCTTGGAATCCCTTTGTGTTTAATGTTCCCTTCTTCACTGGTCAACATGGAGAGGTTCCTCTATTTGGGATGTGTAATTATTATGGCCCTGCCCTTGCATGTGTACTGGTTATTCTTGTGTGTGTATGCATGCTGTTTGGACCTTTGTCTGCCTGCCTGGGTTTTTCTGTTTGGTCTAGCCCTGTCTGTCTCCTCTCCCTGATGGTGGTTGGACATTTGAGGTTTATGTTCTGTTAGTCAGGTTTGCGCTGCCTGAATCCCCTCCATCTTTTGATGTACGGATGCCTGAATTCCTTCCGTCCATTGGTGTGTAGACGCCTAAATTTTGTCCTGGTTTTCATTTCTTGCGTGGCTGTTGACCTTTGCCTATTATGTGCCTTTTCCCAGCCCTGTTGGTGCAGTGTCCAAGGAGAGGGCACACAGCCGAGGAGATATCAGGGTAGATTGAGGCCTTGTCACGGGGCTCTACCATCTCCTCCCCTTGGGATAGCATGGGACCTGACCAAGTGACTGCTGGGGGGTTTCACAGGGTAACCCAAGATGAGGTTTACCTTAAGTCTGTTTTGTCACTCATGACATCACCGTTCCGTCCTCTGTGGTGAATTTGGATGGTTGAATAAAGTAGTCCACACACAGGGAGAAGTTTCAGAGCCGAACCAGAAACGGTCGGTTGACACAGTTTACTTGTAAAGAAAACTTACAGTCCAAAAACTTTACACATGCCAGCATATCACTGGTGCACACAGAATAGTGGTGTGACAGGGAGGATTCACAGGATGTCAGATGAGTCCACAGTCTCAGTTATCTATGGGGCTCTGCTCCTGGCACTCTTTCTCTCTCCAGCTCTCTACCGGTCAACATTCACATTTTAGGAATAGCACTCAGCACTGTATGGTGGCGGCTCTCACTCTCACTCACAGTCCTCCATTTTAAAAGCAGGGAGGCCTGGGTGAATAGGGCACAGGGCATACATCAGGTCACTGCTCAGCCTCTTCCATCCTGGAGCTCCTTGTCAGGCAAGGCGCAGTTTCTCCTGCACAACAGAAGTCCACTCCTTTCTCTCTCTGCCCTACTTGCAAGAAGACTAGCAAAATACATTCCCTCTACTACCACGCATACACACACACACACATATATATATGACACAGACCAAGATACACTTTCCAGACATAACCCAGACAGTAACCCATTCAGTGCTGCCGAGGTGCAATACACATCAAATTCACTCACTTAGAAGACACTAACAATGAAAATGCACAAGACAAACAATTAACATTATTGAGGGGTCCCATTGACTCTGGGCCCCTACATTGGCATCTTCATCTGCTGTATGGCCTTCCCAATCCTCCAGCTAAGGACAGGCTAGGTTCCTTATGTATGAGATGTGGGGCCATCCCTATCGGGACGATCACCCTACTGTTGGGAAGGGTTCACCAAGCCTTATGCATTAGATATAGCAATTAACTTGTTGGATGAAGTGCTGTGCTAATAAAGTAGGGTACTCTTCTAACACACTTTCTTTTAGCCAGACGCTAATAGTGTAGCATGCTATATTTGTAGTGCAGAGCAGAATGGTATCTCATGTTTGGGAAATAAGGGTATATGAACATCATTTCTCCTCCCTTAGGGAAGATATACAGACATACGCCTTTGTTTTTTCATATTTGCGTTAAAAATTGTGTCCTCAGCCAGTACCATATTTCTGAAGGCCATGTCTTCCAACACAAATGATGGTTGGCTTTCTAGATTCAACAAGTGTGGGTACACTTGGCATTTCTCATCATCATGCTACCTATTACCTAACCTTGGCATGCTCTACACTGATTATGCAAATGCTATACAGGGCTTGCGATTGCCAAGGGCCCCCAACCAAATGGGGGCCCCCTCTGTTCAGTTCCATTACTGCAGTTTAGCTGTGGTGCTAAACTTCTTGATAGTGACTGAGCGGGCAGTGGTGATAGAAAAAGCCAGGCAGGGATTGGCAGAGAGGAGGATAGTGACTCACTAGTAACAAGACTGGACCTCCCTCCGGAACAATGATTCTTTATTTGACTCCATCTACAGCCTAGTTATGTATTTGGGCTCCAACCCTACCAGCTTCTGGACTCAGACTGTCTGAAACAGGGCACACAAGGCAGGTGACTACAGATTCAGAAGGCCAAGAGGACTCACAGAAGACCCTGTTTAGTAGGACAATTCCAACTACAACACTGAAGGTGCACAGTTGTCTGCAGGCAGGAAGGTCATCATTATTTGCAGCAGGTATGTGCTGCATGCGGCAGACTCGAGCTGTGCAACTGGTCTAAGGTCTGATACTTTTTTTCTATTAGGTCTCGTTCCCACTAGCACTGGAGGTTATGTTCAGAACCTTCATTGCTGATTTCTGCTAAAAAAACAGGATGAAATAGCACAGCATACAACACTATTTTGTTGTGTAAAATTGTGAACAGTCAGAAACTAAACAAAACCCATTGTAGTCAATGGAGTCTGATTGGTGTCACATCTACCATGCTCTCACCGAATGCAGACTCACTGAATGTCCCTGTCGGATCTTCGGTACATGTTAGGCAGTGGTACTCCACAATTAAAGGGATGGTCTCACCATTCTGGTCATTCTACACCTGAAGACCACACTCTACTTCCTCCTCCTCCTCATATGCCCCCCTGCTGGGCTCAGATGCATCCAATCTCCACTTGTATTATCTTAACACATCTACGTGCACTCTTGAACGATCCTTCTACTAAGAAGGATCTAGAATGTTTAATCCGTAAAGTTGAATCTGCTCAGGAAAAAGCTGTCTCCAAATTTAAATCAGCACTTCGAGTCCTGTCTTCCCATATAACTTCCAACAAACAAAACATAATCCTGACCTAGGTAAAGAGTTATGGCAGTCCCTTGACCTTTCTACTCTTCAACTCCTGGACTTTCTAGACTTCCCTCTACCACCTTTCCTTTATTTATTTGAAATTGGTTTCCCAGGTCCTCCCCATATGTATTTTTTTTTCTCAGCATGTGTTCTCCCATTGCCAAACCATAGGTAAAGGTTGATGAGTTGGTACCTCTAATCTGATTAGTGAGAATTCTCACTCCAACTGCTTTCTTTCCTATCTTTTGACTGGACTATCCGGTGTCACACTGTACACTCTCTTCACTTATCTTCTGCACTTACTTTGTTTTCCAGTTCTACATTATTTTACCTCTTGCCCTTCCTCCTTTGCTCCTCTTGCTCTTACTCTTTGGTTCATCTACACTTCCCTCTCCCTCATCCCCACCTCTCCCCACACCCCTAGAATACCACTATCTCCTTTGCCTTCATTAATACCAAAGGCCTGAATACACCAGAAATACGAAAGCAAACCTCACTGCTTCGTTTTTTATGGAGTAAGCATATACCGGTGGCCTTCAGTCAAGAGACGCACTTCCGTAGCAAGGCAGTGTTGACTTTCTATTCCTGGAAGTATCCTGACTCATATCATAGCTGTTCCTCCTAATTTAAATCCAGACAGGTCCTGTGGTAGGTTGGCTTGACTCTAAGGGGTGTTTAATTTTTCTTAAAGGCTTACTAGCTGGAAAACAGCTCACGCTAGCGAATGTTTACCTTCCAAATTTCAACCAGCTGACCAATTTGCACTGCATACTGCTTAAATTTGAAGATTTTATGCAGCGAACCTTAGTGTTTGGGAGACGATTTTAATATAGCACTTGACCCGGTAGTAGACGTCTCTCGGCGTGTCTTTCACTTAGCCCACTTGTTATTGAAGCAAATTAAAAAGCTTCTCTATACTTACCAACTAGTGGATGTCTGGTGCACAGCAGATCCCAACTCTAGAGATTACACGTTTTTTATGCCTTTCGAGACACTTACTCTAGAATTGTCTACTTTTTTAGACTTTTTTGATGGCACTGGCGCATCAACAACCTTTGTTCCATCAATAACTCCTCAGGGTGGCATCACCACTATTGGCCTGAATAAAATAACAGCAGAATTCGCTACGTTTTACTCTAACCTGTATAACCTCCCTCATCCGTGTTATCCCACTTGCTTGAAAGAGTCTGGTATCCCTTTGCTACAGCCCAAACAAACCTGGTCACTGGAGCTTCCTGTCGCAGGAGGTGTCCCTTGCTCCCAGCTCAATGCAGCTGAGTAAAGCCACTGGTCCTGATGTCTTTACCATACCTTATTACAAAACATACTCTCAATTGCTCCTCGATCCCGTCGTTCAAACCTTTATCTCCACTAGGGCACATGTTCCTCAAGATGTGATGCCCCACATTTCAGTCATTCCCAAAGAGGGCAAAGAGCCCAACCTATGTGCTAATTATCACCCCATATTTCTACTCAACGCAGGTTGTTTGTTTCCATTATATTTGGAGTACAGAATAACAGAAGCAATCGGGAAGCTTGTGAAACGTACATCACAAATGTGTCTTTGTCACAATGGGAGTGAACAGCCCCCATTTGTTTCAGTTTGGGTATTCCGTCACAGCGCTGTTTTCAGTGGAACCTCCCCGGATAGTATCACACGGCGTGTACAATATTGCTGTGTGAATGATTCTTTAGGCCAGGCGTATCAAACGAGTGTATTTGAATTACATATTACTTGTGTATAATACGCTGTATATTGCGCCATTCAGATACATTGATTTTCGCTGTTGCACTCACACTTGCATTTTTTCATTGCGTATAACGCGTGAGTAAAAAAGAATGCAGCATGTTCTATTTTATCGCATATTACATACAATAGAGTTCTAGTGTTCTTTATGGGTGTGCAATTACATTGTTTATGTGCGGCGTTTATACTCAAAGTGACAGAGCGGGAGATTAAAAGAAAAAAATGAAACCAGGAAGCCTGTGCATGAGATCCGCTGTCATGCGCAGGGAAAAATTACTGCCATACATGGGTCCACACCGCTGTAAAACTCTGTGTTAAATCACCCGCTCATATGAGCCCAGCCTTACTCTGTTCTATTATTTAGTGATACCCCTCTTCAGATTGCCTTGTAGATTTCTTCTCTGCTGGATTCTCATGGTGAGATAAGGGTAATAGACATCTATTTTTTTGCTGTTACTAGATCTAGTTTGTATATGCGCTCTTCACAAGATTCAGCGGACGTCCAATTATAGGCAATTCTCTTTACATTCTGAAAAATTGCGCCTAACTTTGTTCTGGTGTTCCTTTTATATGTTTTCTATATGCTTGAAAACTTCTTTAAAAAAAATATTTTTGTGAATAGTTTCCTTGGCTGCTATGGTTCCGTACAGTGCAGAGACTGAAAATGCGGTCATCTGAATTGGCCTTAAATATAAAACATAATGGCTTATTCAATAGATGCATGATTTCTTCCGTGTTTTCTTCGAACGATCCCTGAGAGGACCTGCAGGGCATCTGCGCCCGAGAAGTTGTAAAAAGGGCCCTAAGGAGTTAACTGTTATTCAGTGTAAACATTCCAGGGCCACTGAGCCCTGTAACATGTATAGCACATAAAGCTGTGAGGGGAGCACTTACACACTGAGGGATTTCCAACATACGGCCGCTCAGAGGTTTCTGCAGTGACAGGAAGAAGGCAGAACTTTGTCTGTTGTTTGTAGGTTCATGATGATGGATGATGAAAGGAGTGGAGTCACCCCAATGATAACTGAGCAGAGTTAGGCTGGGGTCTCCAGAAATGGGAAAAAAAAGATAAAACTTTCTAACGATTTAGCTAGTCCATGCTGTGCCAACTTAGGTGGACGCTGTACTCGCAGGGGTCGGTGTGCCAACGGTACGTGCATAAAACTGGAAAGAGATACCGGGAATAAGGTGCAACCGGATATTATAATCAAAGAAGGCATAAATTCACAACATATTGTGGCTGAGTCCTCTGTTTATTAGTTATACCATGCCTGCTCCGCAGTACTGCTGGGGACATACTGCAGTGTACTAACAGAAACAACGTGTGTTCAAATTGTTCAGAACCAAGAATGCAAATGTTAATATTAGTGGAGTAGGAGATAAGTGAGGAGCACAAGGAGTGAAAACCAGAGAAAGATAAAATGAAATATTAGTCATGTGAATAAGCTAAAAAGAAACTTCCTGATGCCAAAGTGTATTACCTGATAAATACAACATATGTCACTGAAAAACACCCCAAGGTGTGATGCTGCCACCACCAGGCTTCACTGTAGGGATGGTGTTGGGCAGGTGATGAGCGGCGCCTGGTTTCCTCCACATATAATGCTTAGAATTAAAAGGCTAAAAAGTTCCATCTTGGTTTCATCCGACCGGAGAGTTTTGTTTCTTACAGTCTGAGGTCCTTTAGGTGCTTTTTGGTAAACTGCAGGCAACTTTCATGTGTCTGTTATTGAGGAGAGACTTCTTTCTGGCCGCTCTGCCATAAAGCCCAGATTGGTGGAGCACTGCAGTGATGCTTGACCTTCTGGACGTTTCTCTCATCTGCACATAGTGTCCTTGGAACTCAGACGAAGTGACTGGTGGGTTCTTGGTTACTTATCTTCCCAAGGCTCTTTTTTAGATCCGGCTCAAAGTACTGGAAGAAAAAGTGCAGCATGTAGCGCTTTTTCTTTCGTTCAAAAACAGGACAACTTGGTGGAAAGTGGGCTGACCTCATTATAATCAATGGGGTCCATCCGACGTTGTTCGGTTCTGTCCAGAACCATTTGTTTGCACCCTTTTCTACTCCCAGAGCAAAGCAGGAAACCTTTCTTTAACGATGTTGCTTTGTAAAACAAAGACTTGTATTTTAGTGCAATTCAAATCTTCCAAATTGTCAGTTTGGTTTATTCTTTTCCCACTTTTTATAATGTGTGCTTATATAGTCTAAAAGCCTATTGCTATGCGGTTATTGGAGTCAGGTAGGAACTTTCAATTGTTTATCCAGGGATTATTTTGACTACCATTATGAAGTCCGGAAGGAATTTTTTCACCCAAAAGGACTAATTGGCATCAACAAGGGTGGTAGAAGCTGAACTAGATGGACAGTGCCTCCCTTCAGCCCAACATACTATGTTACTATGTATGTATTGGGCGGCTTCCTCTAAAATATTATGAAGACTGAAGTGCTGACGGATGTTCCTGTATTTTCTTCAATGGCAAAATGACTGGGGGTGTCAATTTACTGATAAAATTGATAATGTTAATAAATAGGTTAAACTCATTAAAAAGCTCACGTTCTGCTAGAGAGAGGATATGCGTGGAAAGGGTCAACATCTTTATCGTGATTTGTTTCTTTTGGGAGTTTTGTTCCTTCTTTTTTTATGTGAAGCTTTCTCTCTTGTGTTCTCTCTAGGATTGGAGAACTTTGTGGAGATGGGAGATCCGGGTGGTTTTGCAACTTATTTTGCCCTGTTGGTTTGGGGTTAGTGATAGGGGAAGTTCCAAAAAAGATAAAGAATGGTTAAACTGACTGTATGTGGACAAGTCAGGTGGAAATAGCGTGGGGTTGTTTCTCTGATTTCTTGCAATGGTGGGATTGTACTTGGGTGTATTATAACTGCTAATCAAAGAGTCTTCTAAGGCCGCCTTCACACAGGCATTTTTGTACAGCGTTTAGCTCTGTTTTTTCAGCGCTGCGCTAAATGCTGTACAACGCTCACATTTATTTCAATAGAACTGCTCACACAAGGCTGAAAACGCATTGTCTTCAATGCTGCGCTTTGACAGTGTTGCGTGTTTTATTTTTGCCCGTTTTCAGCCATGCGTTGCTTATTGAAATGAATAGGCAGCGGTTTCAGCGATGCCGAAATCGCAGCACAACTTGGTATCGCACTTTTGGCAGTGCTAAACGCCCTAGCTACACTGCCTGAGTAAAAAAAAATCAATAGTCACCTTGCAGGTGATGTCGAGGTCCCCAGCGGTGCTCTCGGGACTTGTCACCCAGCAGGGGAACTTTTTTTCTGGTGATGGGGATTCAAAATCCCCGCCTCCAACGAGAAATGGCTCTGATTCGCTGAGCACTGCTGAGTGACAGCCCACTCAGCCAATCACAGCCAGAGCTGGATGCGTCCAATCCCAGCTATTCATAACGCATGCCAGCGCTGCTGAAACTGGGTGGAATCTGCAGTAAACCGCTGCGTTTCAGCAAACTCCTGTGTCAGGGAGGCCTAAGGCCTCATGTTCACGGGATAATTGTTATTTAAAATCCGCAGCGTTTTTCCCGCACGTGGATCCGCGCCCCATAGGGATGCATTGGACACCCGCGGATAGTTAAATATCCGTGGATGGTATTTAAAAAAGATTTAAAAATTTCAGGTGCATGAAAAAAAACACGCCATGCTCCATTTAAGTGCGGATCACGCTCCGGATGGCCCGCATTGATCCCTATGGGTGCGGGAGATCCGCTGCGGATATTAAATGTGAATTAAATGGGTGTGGGAGATCCGCTGCGGATTTCAAGGCTGGGAGGTGGAGAAAGTACTAGGAGGTGGGGTAAAGTGGGCAAAACACCTCCAGCATAAAAATTGCATCCGCGTACATATGCGCGTGAAAAAAAACGCATCCGCATGTCACCCGCATGCAATAAAATACAATTTTAAGCTCATCCGCACTGCATTCGCAGCCCAAATACGCAGCGGATCTGATTTTTCCCATGGACATGAGGCAGTTAGAATGAGCAAGTGACGTCATCGTTAGCTTGTGCAGCCTGCTTACACAGCAAATACATTGTTGGCTCCTTGAAATGGAAAATCGTTCAGTCTTTCACATTTGATGTATAAGTGAGTAAAAGGGACTGAAGCATCCGTATTTAACCCTTTGCAATCCAATTTTGGATTCAGGGTTTCCTAGGGGGCTTTCTCTTTCTGCCATTATACAATGGCACCGTCTGCTGGCTAGAGCCAGTACTGCAGTATGTGACATGCCTGGGAGGCCCACACAACAGAGCAGCCAGTAATATACAATAAGAATACCCTGCTGGACCTCTTGCCACATAGGAGCTGTACAGGCTTCAATCAGAATGTCTTCAGACATAAGACAGTGGATTGGAAAGGGTTAAACTGAAAGATAAGTGAATGAGCCAATAATGGTTTTTATGCTGGCATAAAATGAACGAGGTACGAAAAGCGAATGATTATCATTCGCCGTTCTGCCGTTGACTGACTAATTATCATTCACTTTCGCTCGTTCAAACGATAATCGTTCCCTCTAAAAGAGCCTTAAAGTAGATGCTTTTGAGAGGGTGGATAAGTCTAGCTGATGCTCCTCTGGTCTAGATATCAAACTATTAACGACCACTTGTCTGTATGTGAGTGCTTCTGATGCTCCGCCCCTCGTAACATCATCGCTCCGCCTCTTGGTGACGCCATCAAAGGTCCTACAACATATATAAAACACAGAGTCTGAAAGACAGAAGAACAACACAGTTAGGGCTCTTGGAAGGGGAGGACAAAAATAACACACTGAGAATACAACTAAGCCATTATTATCTCCGAAGACACAACTCAGCGGTCCTGACAGAAGACAACAACCTACCTCCACCACAGAGATCCAGTGGGCTGAAGGACATGTGGTGATGTCACTGCTGTGGGAGGAGCCACACTGTGTGTGTGAGGCATAGGGTGGAGTAGAGCTGTGTGTGTGCATGTACCATGTAGCAGAGCTGTGTGTGTGATGTGTGGGGTGTAGTAGAGCTGTGTGTGTGATGTGTGGGGTGTAGTAGAGCTGTGAGTGTGCATGTACCATGTAGAAGAGCTGTGTGGTGCATTGCGCAACCAGAAACACTGTTACTATAATTTCCTAAACAACTTAGCAGTTCTGGCAGAACACACTGACCTACCACCACAGAGATCCGGTGGGCTGAAGGACCTGTGGCGATGTCACTGCTGTGGGAGGCAAGCTGTGTTTGACTTTTGTGGTAATCAAGCTACTGTGAGTGTGATGTGCTACCAGAAACACTGGGACTATAGTGTCCTAATAATTACTAGTATTCACTATAGTGTGGGGGTCTTCCCTTGAAATGCTGCCATCACAGTCTACAGCTTGATGATAGGAAGTCTGGCTTTTTTGTAAGCTGGATCATTTGGCTCGACTCACCAAAAAGCGTTGGCTCTTTTGCCTTCCAAATGGCTAATTCCAATCTTTATTTAAAGTGACCCTCCGGTCCTGGAGGAACAAAGATGGTCGTCCTCTTCTCTCACAGCACACTGTGTATTAGTATACATCATTAGTGTAAAGGTCCGTTTATGCGGAATGATTATCTTTCAAAAAATGGTTGGATTGTTTGAATTTGAACAACAATCGTTCCGTGTAAACACGCCCAACGGTTGAATGATGAGCGAGAATTCATTCCTTATCGTTCATTTTATGCAGGCATAAACATCATTGTTGGCTCATTCGCTAATCATCTGGTTTAGCCAGCGCTCGTTCAGTCCTTCTCAGTCACTTATACAGAGAAGCCAACGATCCTGTTTAACCCCTTAATGACCTGGCCTATTTTGGGCTTAAAGACGCAACGATTTTTGGCGGATTTTCTTCTCCATTTATCAAAAGTCATAATTTTTTTATTTTTCCATCAACACGGCCAAATAAGGGTTTGTTTTTTGCGTGGTGAGCTGTAGTTTTTATCGGTGCCACTTTTGGGTACATAGGCTATATCGTAAAACTTTTATTTTTTTTATGATAGCAGGGAGAGAAAACGCATCAATTCTGCCATTGATTTTTTTTTTTTACAGCGTTAATCATGCAGCATAAATGACACAATCCATTTTTTCTGCGGACCGGTACGGTTACAACGATACCAAAATTCTTATATTTTTTTTAGGTTTTTCCACTTTTCTGCAATAAAAACCCTGTTTTTGGAAATCTTTTTCTTTCTAAATCGCTGCATTCAAAGTCCTGTAACTTTTTTATTTTTTGATGTACGGAGCTCCATGAGGGCTTATTTTTTGTGAGACGAGCTGTAGTTTTTATTGGTACCATTTGGGGTACATACGGCTTTTTTGATCACTTTTATTGCGTTTTTAGTGAGGCAAAATGCTAAAAATTAGCATTTTGCCTCAGGTTTTTTGCCTTTTTTTTAACACTTTTTTCCGTGCATAGTCAAAAGCATGTGCAACTTATTGTACGCGTCGTTACGGACGTGACAATACCAAATATGTGGGGTTTCAATTTTTTTTAACCTTTTTTTATGCTAATCTGAGAAAAAGCATAAAAAAGAGGGTTTTTTTACATTTTTTAAAATTCATTTTTCCAATCTTTTTTTTTTTTTTACAACATTTGTGTCCCTCTGGGGGACTTTCACCACAGCCCTGATGATCACTGTCATAAGGCATGGCAGTGCTAATGCCCTGCCATGTCTTATCGCTTATACAGCGATCTCAGGCACTGGCAACACAGGACTCCAGTGTCTGGTGTCCTGTTGCCATGGCGACAGGCCAAGCTCTCGCGATGTTATCGCGAGAGCCGGCCAAAGACACAGAGGGTGCGCGCTCCCTCTGTGAACTCTTTCCCTGCCGCGATCTACTTAGATCGCGGCAGGAAAGGGGTTAACAGCGGGGGGCGCATCTCCGATGCCGCCCCGCTGTTGCAGCGGGACGCTGGCTGTGACTGACAGCCGTCTCCCGCTGCAGGATAGGATATCTGATCTCGCGTTATCCCCAGGACGTAAGTTTACGCCCTGTTGCGGGAAGGGGTTAAAGAAAAAAAACATTATCTTTGTGTTTAAACTGACCGCCTGGATGATTGAACGCACTGTGACATCATTTGTTTTATTTTTGCTCAAATGATTTCTCGCTACGTGTAAAAGTATTTTGAGAGCAGCATCAGATGGACGTATGCACAAATATGCTCACCTCAGCGCAACGTTTTTGCGCAGGGAATGAGGTTAATTTGTGCGCATCACACTGTACCTCTTTGCGCACGCAGCGCCTGTTCATGTGCGCGACCCCCTCCGCCCTGATTTAAAAGGCTATTTCGCCTAAGGAGGTCCAGACGTGTTCTTTTCCCCGCTCTTTTGCGCAGTGTTTCATGCATCCTTTTGCATATTCCGTGTGCATTCCATAGACTTCTATGGTGGCCCTTCGATACACAAATATGCAGGAAAATATAGCAGGCCCTATTTTTTGTGCAGAAATGTACACACAAAACAAATGTTAATGTGAAGGAACCCATTGACCGCCATGGGCTCTCTTCTCTGCGTATTGCACCTGCAATTTTGGCGTGTACAAAAACGCGTGCAAATACGTCCGTGTGAAGCCACCCTAAGACACTATATGCAGCTCTGACCAGCCAGCACAGCTGATACAGCTTATAGCATGGAGTAACCGGTGACCTCCGCACTTCCCTGTGTGCAGGACATGACAAGGTGCTGCCTTCTTCCTGTCGCTGCAGAAGTTCCCTGACTAGTCGTCTGTTGGAAATCCCTCAGTGGGCTCAGTGTGTGTGTGCTGTGCCCCCTTCCTGCTATATCTGCTACCTATATAACCCTCCAACTCCCAACTTGTTCTCCCTGCAGTGCAAGCAGCAAGTCACCCTCCAGCAGTGAAAGGGTTACAGACTGTGACTTCCAGGAACCTTTCCTAAAGCTTTCAGCACTATATGGGCGTCCAGGATTTGCACAGTAATGGCGGCGGCGTGAACGCAACAGGGGTCTGGACTCCTGCTCTGAGGTCCATTTGGGCCATCAACAGAGAGGAGGGCAAAATAATACTAGGATTAAATGAAGAGTCACTTGGGAGTCAAAATGATCCGGCTGGTATTGCGATCACTATCCCCACTATTGCCTACAATTTCTTCCACTTTTTCGCTTTCCAGCATATAAGTTGCCAGCTGGCACCATCTACACCCACCATAAGGCAGCAGGGCCTGCTGGCAGCCACCCATCCCAGGCTTCCTGTATATGTACATGGCAGGACGGCCTCCATAGCGTCAGTGTGGTGTGAAGGCGTGCCTGCCGGTATGAGCTGAGGGGGAGGATCACTCATCTTGTCATATGGGACTCAGACATCCTAGGTGACACTATGACAGGCTACGACCACGACTGACGCATTTGGTAAAAGTTTCTTAGACCGGGTCGAGAGATATTCTCGGTGTGCCAAGCATGAAACTCATCGGCAAGGCTGGTCGGGAAGGTGCCACGTTGCCAATAAGGTATGCTGAGTGACTTGGGAGGGTCTGGGCTGACAGAACATGTTCAGTAGACTAAGCAGGTAAAGGCGATCACCGGCTTATCTGTACAGACTGTGCAGAGCTTCTTGAAATGCTGGCGGCGTACAATTCTGCGTGTACCGTCGGAGATCTGTACCAGCTGGCGGACTCTTCCAGGACTTGTGGATCGTGTTTTTCCATACGCAAAGAGTGGATTCGGTGCCCACAAATATCAACAGGAAATTCGATAGGTGGATTGACTAATGTCATGTGCACGCCGTACCGGATCAGCTAATGCAAAACTATCAGGAAGCCATATGGAGGATACGTGACTGCTGGTAACTAGGAGAAAAGTAACGAGCGCCTCGAATGCCGAGAAGAAAGTAATGTAAATATAAGAAGCTGCTCACCGGCGATCCTGTGATCCGAGGCAGCCCGTTCTCTCCTCCCGCAGGTGGAAGTCATAGAATAGAACCGTAGGATGGGGTCCCCACGGGTCTGATCCACAGCGGATCCACAGCAGAAGTTTGGGTTTTATAGCGTATTGATGTGCGCAATTAACTCCCTCACTGAAAAGAGGTGAAAGAGCAGAAATTATGATAAAATCGGCATGCTGCGGAAATGAATTCCGCACCTCGTCTCAATTTCTGCACAGGTTTTGTGTGGATTATTTTCGCAGCTTGAGGAACCCCTCAGAACTTTGAATCCCCCTAGAACTGAGCGCCGGGAACAGGGTGCAGCGAAGGGAATACAAAGATCCCTGTATTGTATAAGGCTACCTAACCCACAGGCGAGCGCGATATCAGGACGAGAAATTTGCGCTTGGCAACGTACCTTGCGCTTGCATCATATCTGTGAAATTCCGATCCTCTTACACGAATTTCAATGGGAAACCTCGCTTTGCACTCGTATGCACATCACACGGCATGCGTGACCCATGCGATACATTGAAGGTCCCTTTGAAATCAATGGGAGGTGCATTCTGAGTAACGCAAAGAGATAGGACATGCCACGCAAGATGCATTGTGAGAGTCACAAATCTCGCGAATATCAACCCTCTTCATGCCACATATGAGTGATGTGGCATGTTCCATCTTTTCGCGTTCCTCAGTATGCATCGCCCATTGTTTTCAATTGGACGGTGAAAGACATTGCACGGCATGCAAGGTACACACGAGTGTGATGCAAGGTCTCCCATTGAAAAAACGATGGGAGGCACTTGCCGATTCTCTAATGTACCCGAAAGCCGTGCCAAAGGTGATGGGAGGCGTTTTTGCCAGAAAGACGCCTTGCATCGGCATAAAAGCGCACGTTGGCATATTTGCCCGCGTGTACGTAGCCTAACAGGTTTAAAACCTCTAATTGGGAATTTTAGTGACACTTTTCTCCGTGAAGAACCAGTGGCTTCGTCAGGAAAACATAGGACAAAGCAGTAGCAGGACATTTAAACTTTGGTGGATGGGAGCGGCGGGGAGCATAGGTTAGCCCCACCATCCACCGCCTCCGCTGGTAACAAAATACAATATCCATGTCTTTTCGTATGTTCCTATTTACATACTGAAATGTTATTTTTATGTATATATATATTTATAAATATTCTACAAGAATGTATAAAAATGATAGAATATACAGAAAAATAATATTTCAGTATGATAAAAGCTAACCATGATCCCTATGAGGTTCTAGAGAGCGCCCATCTCCTCTTGTATCCAATAATGTTCTCTTCTGTGTTTTAATAGTATTTTAACCTTTTACTGCATTTTGTATCATATATGATACGGTACATATATTTCGTAAGGGAATGGTTCTGCCTCTCTACTGCATGGTATAACAGATACGAGACACTCCATGGTATTACTATGTGGTTCTCAGAGCATGTGTTAGTTGGTCAGTTGCAGGTTATATAGAACATAATTTTTGTCATGTTTTTGAAAATTCATGCAGTGAAGGGTTAATTAATTGAAAAAATAGGAGCATCCAAACAGAAATGGATATTGCATCTTGTTAGCAGCGGAGGCGCAATGTGGTGCAGCTAAATTTTGATCCCGGCAAAGTTTAAGTGTCTTGCTACTTCTTTGTACTGTATCGGCCTGACGAAGTGGAAAAACACGTTGCCAGATTCCCATTTGGATGTTTTAAACCCGTGATAAACAATAAAGGGATTTCTATTCACTTCCCTTCCCCCTGGTCCCAGCACTCCGTCCTACTACATAACCATACTGCGGTCATGAGACGTTCGTGTTCCCGGCGTCAGTCTCTTTGCATTGTTTGCTGTGCTTACAAGTAAAGCTATCTTAAAGTCACGCGTGTCCTATTGATCCCTGTCGGCTTAAAGGCTTATACACATGGCTGTGATCTCAGGCCGTGTGCTGTCTGTGCATTACACGGACCGCACACGGCTCTATTATGGCCTATGCGGCTGGGCACATGAGCCAAAAAACTCCCTACCATGTCCTATTCTCGTCCGTTCCCATGGAGAATAGGACATGGCATGTGCGGTGTTCATGCGGTTCGGAGGCATACGGAGAAATGTCAGATGCAAGTCGCTCCCAAGATTTGCAGACACAACTCGTGATTGGGGAGTGTGAATCCGGCCTAAATCTGGGTACAGATTTTGCAGTCTGATATAGGTCAACCACTTATGGCGCCAATTTTTAACTGTCCATATTTGAAGGTTCACCTTCGTAAAAAACCAACCTGGTAAATCGTGTTGTCCATACTGCAGAATTATCCTATAAAGTGATAAAATCCTGTGCAGAGACTGTAAGGGTTGGCGGTATATTACCTACTCTCACCCGTCATCCGATCCATCTTTTCTAGTTCTGGTTTCCAGACAACCAAGATGGCCTCTACAGTTTTCTAACTAGCTAATGCACACTGTGATTGGCCAGCACTGATCATGTGAGCAGCGCTGGCCAATCAGGCGGCACATATGGTGCAGTAGTAGTATAACACTGTGGGGGATTAGGTAGTCTGAAGATTGTGTGGACCATCCTGGACGGCTTGGACCTGAAACAGGCAGGTCAGAGGGACGCCAGAGAATAGGTGGGGGTAATATATAACATAATCGGTGTGCTATAAGATAGCGTTTGTAGCATATTTTTCATACTGACACTTTTATGTCACATCATTTGTTGTGTGGAACACAAGTTATCATTATGGGTCTTTTGGGGGGGGGGCGGGGGATAAGCCGCATGTGCTGCTGCCATCATAGATCCTTCCATCAGTCCGATTCCACTCTGTAAAGCTGCCTGTCCACAGGCAATTGTTCATTGCGTTACCCACGGTGATAATCCGGCGGGTAATGCAGTGAATGCTTTCCATAGCACTGCTATGGAAAGCGCAGCCGCGGCGTCCACAAGCGGAGAATCATAGCGATTTTCCGCTTGCAGGATCTAAATCGCATGCCACAATTTGCTGCGATTCTCCACGGTGAGCCTATCTGTCAGATAGGCTCACCACAGAGAACTGACAACCGCTCTAGCTGCTCCCCTGTGGTGGCATATCGCTGGCGATAGTCGGCAACGGCCGTGGACAGGGGGTATAAGAATCCAGTTTTGGCGTTCACGACACCACTGCAAATGGAGGCGACAATAGGTGGGCCGTGCATGATATGGGGGCCGTGTGATCAAATGTCCTTCAGCCAAGTGCCTGGAACCACCAATACAGACAGGTAGCAGAAGCTATAGGGTACTATTGTGTTTGCTGCGACTGCATGTAAATCATTGTGACTCAGCATGGTGTGACATTCAGTTATTAAGCCTCAATTATACAACTGTCAAGAAGAAAAATGTCTTTGTTGCCCGGTGCGACCAATCACAGAGCAGCTTTCATTTTCCAGAAGAATGTGAGAAATGAAAGTTTCATTCTGAGTGTTCACTCTGAGCAACAAAGAAAACTTTTCAGCAGCAGCGTGTACTTCTCAGGTCAAGCTCCAAATTTGGGATCTTCCCAACATTGAGGATGTAGACATTAAAAACTTTACTTAGCAATTCCTACACAAATGATTTGCAGACATTAACACAATATGATCTCGTATTTCCGCAAACCTTCCAGCGTCAGGATGTGAGTTGGCGGTTGGATGGAAGGAAGTAAGATGTCCTACATTACAGCTGTTTGTTTGTGCAAAGAGTTCACATTCGTACCTGGTTGGGAGAGGCAACTCAATTCTGCTGCAGTGGGTTAGAAGACTTACAGGCATGAGAAAAATTAAGCACACCCTCTTTGAATTCTATGGTTTTAGGGATCTGGACATATAAAAACATCTGGTCCTTAGACCGGGCTCACATGAGCATAAGATTACCACGGATTACGCCTACAATGTCTGCACGTGTGATACGCAATAATTCGCAGGCAACCAAATACATTGCTTTACACAATTCCGCTCACGTTTGAGTGTAGGAATTGCATACTACGCAAGCGCAAAAAAGAACGCATGTTCTAGATGGTTTTGAAAATTTACATCAATGCAACCTCAGGCTTCATTCCCACTAGCGCATATACGGCGCGTTTTCACGCATGGGCGCATATACGGTGTCCATGTGAAGCACTGGTTTCCAATGCAGCCGTTCACACGGATAAAAATATAGCACATAAATAGGCCCGCAGCGCGAAAAAAGAACATATACAGCCAATATACGCTGGCGGGTCCTATACACTCCTATGGGAGCAGGGAAAGAGAAGGGAGGGAGAGATATTTTTGCAGCATCCAATGCTGTGAAAAGCTTACAGATGCCTCTATATAGACACTGGAAGGCATCCCGCGGATTTTGGCAGAGCGAGGGTTTTCCGGGGTGCGGCACATTTTTTCGCTAAAAATGACGCTCGCGGTCGTGTGAATGGATGGGAAAATGCTGGCAGTGATCGCAGAAAAATGCATGAAAACGTAAAAACGTCGTCGCCGTATATGTGCTCATGGGAAAGAACCCTCAGATGAACAACAACACCTGGCAAATTACACTGCTTCCTTATTTATTTAACAAAAGCTTTTTTATAAAACAGAAGCTTTTGTGATAAATTACACCCTGCCATAACAATTAAGTGGGTAAATAGCAGCCAGGTGCTACTAATCAATGTCCTTGATTAATTTAACATCAGCAAGTGTGACCACCTTTATAAAACAGAAGTTTTGGCAATTTGCTGGTCTGGAGCATTCAGGAGTGTAACACAATACTAAGAGGTAAAGACATCAGCAATGATCTTAAGGCTGATTTACAAGCAACGATTATCACTCAGAATTTGTCCAAACGACAGTTTTTGAGCAACACCTGTTGTGTGTAAATGTGTGCCTATCGTGCATTTACCGTGCACTCTTTGTCCATCGAGTTCAGCTCAGCATCATAGCTGTCGTCTCTAGGGACGGCATTCTCTGTTCTCTGTGGGCAGTGCTGATAGCATTGTATGCAGTCGGCAGCCCATGGCAGAACAAAAGTGATGTATTTAGAGAACAGTGTGTGCTCTGTTCTCTAAATACGTCAAATGAAGCTAGTTAGGTTCTAATGAGCTGATTACCCCATTAGTAGCTAATGCAAAATGATTGCTCAAAACTGTCAGAGATCGCGAGGCGCCATTAGACTGTGGCATGACTTGATATATCACCTGTCAGAACACAGTACAGTGCAATACTATGGTTGCATAGTATGCATTATACTCTATGAGTGATCAAACAATCGCAAGTTCAAGTCCCCTACAGGGGCTAAAAACCAAACAAGTGAAGATAATTGTGAACAAGTTTTATTATTGGAAAAAATAAAAGGTAATAAAAGTTTTGAAAAAAAAGTAACTTTTCCCATATTTATAATAAAAAGAAAAAAAAAACACGCATATTTGGTATAGCTACGTCTGTAGAAGTCCAATCTAGCAAAGTAATGCATTATTTATCCCACATGGTGAACATTGTCAGAAAAAAAATTAACAATGCCAGAATTACACTTTTTCAGTGACCCTGTCTCCAAGACAAAATATAATAAAAAGTGATGAAAACATTGTATATACTCCAATATACTCAAGAGAATCTACAGGACATCCCGCAAAAAATGAGCTCTCACACAACTACATTGATGAAAAAATTAAAAAAAAGTTATGGTGGTCAGAAGATGGCGAGAGAAAATAATTTTCTTTTTTCAAAGTAGTACAGCAAAAAAAACTTTAGAAATTTTGTATCATTGTAATTGTGCTGTCGGAAAGAATAAAGTTGTCATGTCATTTTTGCCGCAGTGTGTACGCTGTAAAAACGCGCCCAAAGATAGCGGAATTGCATTTATTTTCCTTTTCTCTGCACTTAGTAATTTTTTAAAGTTTTTTCAGTACATTATATGGTACATTATATAGAACCATTGAAAAATACAACTCGGCCTGCAAAGAACAAGCCCTCATACAGCGACGTCGATGGTTGAATTAAAGAGTCATGACTTTTTGAAAGTGAGGAGGAAATATTGTGTACATATTTCTCTGATGGAAATCATGAATGCTATGTACACAGAGCCTTAGACTACCGACAGAGGCAGATGCTCACTGTGTATGCATCCAGCAGAGGCTTGTGATGGATCCCGTATAGTGGCATTTGTCACCCAGAGTGTCCTGTTCCATTGTTTAAAGAAAAAAAACTAATTATATCAAAATATTAAATCCATTTAGTGTATAATATGAACCAATAGTTTTTTCCATTGTATACCTTGTAGAGATGAGCGAGTATACACGCTAAGGCACATTACTGGAGCGAGTAGTGCCTTAGCCGAGTATCTCCCCGCTCGTCTCTAAAGATTCGGGGGGCAACGAGCGGCGGGGGAGAGCGGGGAGGAACGGAGGGGAGATCTCCCTCTCTCCCGCCCGCTCCCCCACACCCACTCCCCGACGCAACTCACCTGTCACCCGCACCGCCCCCCGAATCTTTAGAGACGAGCGCGGAGATAATCGGCTAAGGCACTACTCGCTCGAGTAATGTGCCTTAGCGAGAATACTCGCTCATCTCCAATACCTTGGTCCGCACTTGGCCTTAAGCCCCATTTACACGCAACAATTATCGCTCAAAATTCGTTCAAACAATGGCATATGAGTGATAATCGTTGTGTGTAAATGCTACCATCGCTAACTCTTCAGGTTGAACGATGATTTTAAGGTGAGCTTAACATCCATGGCTCAGCCAGAGAGTAACAGACCACAAGCTGTGTTCTGCATGGGAGCACTGATTACATTGTATTCTGCTGACAGCCCATGTGAGAACAAAGGAGCCAATTGCAGAGCTCAGACCACCTGCTGTGTTCTGCAAGCAGCTCCTGGAGGCTTATTTACATGCAAATGAAGCTAATAAAGTGCAAATGATCGCTAGAATTGTCAGCCTTTCAATCATTTTAAAAATTCTCTTTGCGTGTAAACGAGCCTTAACTTTTACTTTGCATGATTCTGATAATACGATATTGTATTCTTATGTGTATAATGATTTAACTGTAATGACTATTATGTTTCTTGTATGGTGATGCAAATACTACATCACATGACTGACACGGATGACTGAGGACTAGTTTTGCATGTACAGGTTTCTAATGTGGTCATCTTGTTTGCCATTTGTCTGTACATTCAAGTATATTTTACATATTTCCTGCTATACTTTTAATTTTTTTGTTCTGTGTTTAGTATTTCTCCAGATTCTTCGTTGTGCAGTACAAAATTAAAAAAGGGCAAGAAACGACTTGCGGACATAAAGTCATTCAGTCTTGAAGAACCTCTCCAAGGGGATGGTGGGGAGAAAGCGGAAAGAGCTGGAAGCTTGATCAGGTAATGATTAAAAAGGCACTGCTTCAACAAAACTTTGGATAAATCAAAAGAAGGAGCGAATGTAAGAAACTTAGTAATATGTCTTATTAGAGAGAAACTCCTCTTTCTCCACTTCAGAACCACCACTTCTACTCCCCATGATTATTCACTCTGAAATAGTGCTAATATTCCTCTTGAGACAAATCAGTGAGATACATACTGACCATAGAAGCCTATGGGGAGGAAGCAGGTGCAGAGTGTGAAAGAGGCTAAGGCACACGCGACTTCTGAATGTGTTCTAGTAAGTATTCTATCTCACCTCAGAGCTGAATTCACAGCTGCACTGCTCACTTTGCTGTATAGTGTCCTCCATGTTGCTGCTTCTTAAGGTGTGCTACAGAGAGAGAGAGGGGAGCAGGATCCCCTCTACTTTCTGTATATGGGAGACATTATAGCAGCGAGTCTCCACCCAGTAGCTCAGAGGAAATTGAGAATTAGGCCACACTCAGATGGCTGTATGTGAGTTGCTCTCGAGAACCTCGGGCACAACGTACATTGAACAGAACACAGACTGTCTGTGTGCTGTTCGATTTCTGCAGATAGTGGACATTGCATGTGCTATTCTCATTTTTGATATAGACCAGAATAGGACATGCTGCAATTTTTTTTTCACACAGACCACACATATGAAATATGGATAGCGCTATCTGCTTCTACCATTGTGTACAATAAGAATGGACTGATCAGCAGAACCCCTCAGAATAACTATTGATGACCTATCGTGAGGACAGGTCATCTATAGTTAATAGATCATGAGGATAGGTCATCAAGAGTAAAAAGTTCCAGATAACCTTTTAACCCCTTGAGTGGCGGGTTTCCTACCACCCTGTCGTGCCCACCAGGGCAGGTTTTTTAAAATGGTCTAATCATTGAATTTCAACTAATTTTGCAGTTGCGTCTCAAGAGTCATAACTTTTTCATTTTTCCATTGACATGGCCATATAAGGGCTTGTTTTTTGCGGGACAAGTTGTGATTTTTTTAAACAGGGGGGAGGAAAAAAAGAAATGGGGAAAAAAGAAAAAAAGGGGCCATGTCATTAAGGGGTTAAATAATGCATTCACTTCCTTCTCTGGGTCATTACGACGCACAGATACCACATGTGTGATTGTATTTTTGATTTTTTTTTACCAAGTAAAGGGAGACAAGTGTTTTTATAATTTTTTAAAATAATTTTTTAACTTTTTTTTTTTTTGTCCCTTTAGAGGACTTCCACAGGGACCCATCAGGACCCCCGATTACATTCCAGGGGTCCGATGGTGACAGCCCTTTACATGCTGCAGTGACAGCTCTTTACATGCTGCAGTCACATAGACTGCAGCATGTAAAGGGTTAACACAGCAGAGATCGGAGGTTTTCTCTGATCTCTGCTGTAAGAGCTAGTACCTAGCTGTCCTCTGACAGCCAAGCACCAGCTCTCCCTGCCACAGAGACCATCGGCTTGCTTCTGACAAGCCAATGGTCTCTATGGCAACCTATAAACAAAGCAGAAGACTTAGAAGCAGGAGATTGCCGGCAGATCGGCAATATCTTCTGCTGGTTTTTCAAAGCCCTTGCTTTGTTTTCTGTGGGACTGTGCAGGCAGAGCACAATGTCACAGCTTGTGGCAGTGTGCTCTGCAGCTCCCATAGTGATACATAGCCCGAAAATCTTCCGGGCTATATCACTATTGGCAGTGGAGCTCGTCCCGGAAAATTTCCGGGCGTGCCACTCAAGGGGTTAAACTGACCAAATAAAATATATCAACCATCTTGCTATATTGCCTGCGCCTTATGCTCATCTGGAGGTTGCTTTGAGCTTGATACTATAGACTGCTGTACTATCAGTGATGTCTAAAGCCAGAGAATGAAAGGCAGTACAGCAATTTATTGCAAGTGTCTGTCTTTGCTTCATCGCACAGGGACACAAACAATTGGTTTGCAAGCAGAAAGTCAAAATATGGTCTGACTCTGTATTAGGTCGGGCTCACATAACCGGGAGACACGCAGCGGATTCCGGCTGTGAGCCCGTCCGGTGACCCTGCATAGTCTCATAGTTGTATTGTGTATGATCGCATACTCACGCAGGCGGTCATGTGTAGTTCAGCTTTTTTTTTTTCGTTTGTATTTCCTGCGCCATCGCTTAGCGATGATGTTGGTACCCGCAGCCCACATGCAATGTAATGTATATGGGCTGTGGGTATATCCGCAACCATACAGCACAATGGGCACTATGGCCGTTAATTCAGCAGTAAAATAGAACATGATGCAATCTTTCTTCTTCTCGCAGAATATGCAATTCATACCCGCAAGTGCGAAGGAAAATTCAAAACTACATGCCTTTCAAAGCCCATGTATTACCGCGAAATGTCTGCGTGGATGGTGATCACAGAATCCGCTATTCAAATCTGGTCGTGTGAGACTGGGCTTAGACTTTGCCCTAATACATAGTTAAAAGATTTTTAATGATGAGGATTCTGGGCACTACAGGGACATACAATATGAAATGGCTGCAACAATAAGGGCAGATTGGCACGAGTGTATGCGTATTAGTGCGCACATGAGCGTAGCATTTTTGTGGAACAAACTATGATTTTCTGCATGCGCATCGGTGTAACTTATTGTACTTTTCCCATGCACAAGGCATGTGCATTTGCACGTAGCAAAATAATACGCACATGCGATTGATATGGCTAATTAGTCTTAGGAGTTCCAGATGTGTTCTTTTTCCTGCGCAATTACGAAATGTTTCACACATATCCTAGTGTATTTTGCATGTATTTGCGCGTCCCTATTAACTTTAATAGGGAATTTTGTTGTACAAATGTGCAGGAAAATAGAGCATGTTGCATTTTTTTTTTTTTTTGCGCAACTGAAAATAATAGGAAAAATCTGTGCATTGAAATCAAGAGTTCTGTTCATGGCATATTGTGGATGAAAATTTTACATGCGCAAATACACCCTTGTGAATCTTGCCGAAGGCTGGATTCACACGAACGTATATCAGCTCGGTTTTCACGCCGAGCTGATATACGTCGCCCTCATTTGCAGGGGGGGGGGGATGGAAGAGCCAGGAGCAGGAACTGAGCTCCCGCCCCCTCTCTGCCTCCTCTTCACCCCTCTGCACTATTTGCAATGAAAGGAGGCGGGACGGGGGAGGGGCTAAGTGGCGTGAATTAGCCCCACCCCTGCCCCGCCTCTCCTCATTGCAAATAGTGCAGAGGGGTGGAGAGGAGGCAGAGAGGGGGCAGGAGCTCAGTTCCTGTTCCTGGCTCTTCCATCCTCCCCCCCTGCAGATGAGGACGACGTATATCAGCTCAGTGTGAAAACCGAGCCAATATACGTTCATGTGAATGCACCCTAAGGGTGCGTTCACACAAGCGTAGGCGTATTTACGTTCGCACGAGCGCAGCGTATAATCGCCGGAAAGAACATTTTTCGCCGATCACGACCAGAGCTAGAAAGCGTATTTTCGTTTGTTCCTACTTTTCAAACGGTCTTTTCAGCCATCGAATATGCGTTGGCGCGTATTTCGGTCGCATATGTTCCGTTTTTTTTTCGGGTTGCCGTTTTTACACGCCGTAAAATCGCCCGTGCGAACGAATACATTGGAAACCAATGCCTCAGATGGTCACGTTTATACGATTGGGCGCAAAAACGCGCCGTTTATGCGCTCGTGTGAACGCACCCTGAGACTGATTTTCCTTCTGTACTGGACATTTTCCTGCCATGCAATAGATAATTAAATGCTAATTTCGTAACAGTCATGTTTAATTGTATAAATATTTTCCTTCCAGATCAAAAACGTACGATCAGCCTCCATCTTTGAGGACAACAGACAATGATCCTTCAGCAGAAAGGCGACGTTCTATCACTACCAATGTAAGGCTAGAAACTGGAAAAGGATAACATATATATATTTTCAGTCTTGTAGATACTCAATGTGTTTTTGTGTCCCGTCTTACCACTTTCACCTTTACCACTTGTTAGTCTGCATATTTAGCATTCCTTTCTTGTGCTTTTAATACATTTACCATGAATATTTCAGCTACCGAAGCATAATCTTACATTCCACAAGATATTTCTGGAAGTTACTGAAGATGAAGAGTTAAAAGATAGTAAGTCTATTATACTTTCTTTCTTTTAACCCCAAGCTCTATTTGGTCAACTGGTGTGCACACAATCTGTGATTGTCCTGTGTATCCCCCTCTTCTGTGTGTGTGTGTGTGGGGGGGGGGGGGGCGTAACATAGACTTACATTGATGTTATCACTCTCTTATTAGTAGAACATATTTTGCTCTCTAGTTGTCACATACAGGGGGTCTTCCCCCCCCCCCGAAAAGCAGTGAAAGGATAGGCACTTACTGATCGAATCACTGTATGCCATTTAACACCGCAGATGCCACAGTCATTTCTAACTGCAGCATCTAAGTGGTTTTATGGAAAGATTTTAAAAAATGTTTCCCTTTAAACAATTCTTAAAATAAAAAAAATAACAACACATAATTGGTAACAACATTTGTAACAACCCCATACTATATAATATTACACTAATTATCCAGCATTATAAATTCTGAAAAAAGCCCAAATACTCATTTTTTGTTTATGTCACTTTCCCATTACAGGAATAAAAAGTAATCAAAAAAGCCATACATACCTCAAATAGTACCAGTAAAAACTACAAGTTGTCCTGCAAAAAACAAGCCCTCGTACAGCTCTGTTGACATAAAATGCTATGGTCTTGGAATGTAGTGACATACAAACTTTCAATAAAAAATAAATATTTTTATCTTCCAAAAGTAGTAAAACATAATAAAATCCACATAAATTTTAGCATTGTCATAATCGTAACAGTCTATAGAATAAAGTTAACATCATTTTTATATCACACGGTGAACCGCCATAAAATATTGCAGCCTGCAGTCTTCCTGGGTATGATGCCGCAAGGTTTGCACACCTGGATTTGGAGATTTTCTGCTCTTCTCTGTAGAGCCTTTCAAGCCTTATCAGGTTGGATGGGGGCCGTCTGTGGACACCCATTTTTAGATCTCTCCAGGGATGTTAGATTATGTTTTGGCTGGGCCACTCAGCCCCTCCTGTGTTGTCCTGGCTGTGGTCTTAGGGTCATTGTTCTCTTGGAAAGTGAAGCTTCTGCCCAGTCTGAGGTTCCATGTGCTCTGGATCAGATTGTTAAAGAATCATAGAATGGTAGAGATGGAAGGGACCTCCAGGGTCATCGGGTCCAACCCCCTGCTCAGTGCAGGATCACTAAATCATCTCAGACATATATTTGTCCAGCCTTTGTTTGAACACTTCCATTGAAGGAGAACTCCCCGCCTCCCGTGGTAACCAGTTCCACTCATTGATCACCCTCACTGTCAGAAAGTTTTTTTCTAATATCTAATTTGTGTCTCCTCCCTTTCAGTTTCACCCCATTGCTGCTAGTCTTTCCTTGTGCAAATGAGAAAAGGGCTGATCCCTCTGCATTGTGACAGATATTTGTAGACAGCTATTAAGTCTCCTCTTAGCCTTCTTTTTTGCAAGCTAAACATTCCCAGATTCTTTAACCGTTCCTCATAGGACATGATTTGTAGACCGCTCACCATCTTGGTAACTTTCTCTGAACTTGCTCCAGTTTGTCCATGTCTTTTTAAAGTGGGGTGCCCAGAACTGGACACAGTATTCCAGATAAGGTCTGACTAAGGAAGAGTAGAGGGGGATAATTACCTCACGTGATCTAGTATTCATGCTTCTCTTAATATATCAAAGAATTGTGTTTTCCCTTTTTGGCTGCTGCATCACATTGTTGACTCATGTTCAGTCTATGATCTATTAGTATACCCAAGTCTTTTTCACATGTGCTGCTGCTTAGCTCACTTCCTCCCATTCTGTATGTGCTTTCTTAATTTTTGTTGCCCACATATAGGACTTTGCATTTCTCTGTGTTAAATACCATTCTGTCAGTCGACGCCCACTGTTCAGACTTTTCTAGATCGTTTTGAATACTCTCTCTTCCCTAGTGTTAGCTATTCCTCCTAGCTTTGTGTCGTCGGCAAATTTGATCAGTTTCCCATCAATTCCCTCCTCCAGATCATTTAATGTTGAACAATACTGGCCCTAGGAGAGAGCCTTGTAGTACTCCGCTTGATACATTCTTCCACTTGGATGTGCAGCCATTTATGACCAATCTGAGTACGATCACTCAGCCAGTTGTGAATCCACCTAACAGTTGCCTCGTCAATCCCATATTTGGTCATTTTTTGATAAGTATAGTATGAGATACTTTGTCAAATTCTTTACCAAGATGGTCATTAATAATATCTCTGTACTTTGCTCCATTCAGCTTTCCATCAGCCCTAACTGGCCTCCCTGTCCCCCAGCATTACACTCCACCACCAGGCTTCACTGTAGGGATGGTATTGGGCAGGTGATAAGCGGCGCCTGACTTCCTCAAGCCATAACACTTAGAATTGAGACCAGAAAGTTCTATCTTTGTTTCATCAGAGCAGAGAATCTTGTTTCTTACAGTCTGAAAGCCTTGAGGTGCCTTTTGCCAAGCTCCAGGCGGCTTTCATGTGTCTGTAACTAAGGAGGCTTCTTTATGGCCCTTCTTCCATAAAGCCCAGATCGATGGAGTCTGCAGTGATGGTTGACCTTCTCGAAAGTTTCTTTCATCTGCACATAGGATTGTTGGAGCTCAGCTGAAGTGATCATCAGGTTCTTGGTCACCTCTCTTACTGAGGCCCTTCTAAAAAAAATGGGTCGGTGGCTCTATGAAGAGTCTTGGTTGTTGTTCTTCCATGTAAGAATTATGGAGGCCACTGGACTCTTGGGAACTTTCAGTTTAGCTGAAATCTTTTGTTACCATCTCCAGATCTGAGCCTCCACACAACCCTGTCTTTGACCTCTACAGGCAGTTATCTCCTACTCATGGCTTGGTTTTGGCTCTGATATGCATTGTGAGCTGTGAGATCTCATATAGACAGTGGGTGTCGTTTAAAATTATGTCCAATCAACTGAATTCCTCACAGAAGGCTCCGATCAAGAAATATCTCAAAGGTGATCGAGAGAAATGGGAAGCCTCTAGAGCTAAGTTTTAAGTGTCATACCAAAGGGTGTAAATACTTATGTCAATGCAAAATGTTAATTTTTCATTTTTTAAAATTTTACAAAGATTTCTAACATTTTGTTCTCACTTTGTCATTATGTGGTACTGAGTGCAGAATGATGGGATCTGATGACGTTCCAAATGCAGTGTAAATAAGATCTTAAGACTCACTTTACGATCTGCTTAGATTCTATATTATTAGGGCTCCTTCAGACGGACATATTTGTATGTGCAAAACACAGGGAATAGAGCCCATTGATTTCAGTGGGTTCGTTCTCATTTCCTTTTCTCACACGCACAAATGAATAGGACCTGGTCTATTTTCCTAATATTTTCCCACCAAAGGGCCACATAGAAGCCTATTGGAGGTGTGCAAATGTGCACGCAATATGCGCAAAATCTTGGGACAAAGAACACATCTAAAGTACAGCTCTATGTGGAGAGCCGTGCGCAATTCAATCTCGCTCACTGCGCAAATGTGTTGCACTGAGGCAAGCGTATTTGCACATATTCTCCTTTGAAGTCACCTTTAAAGTGTGTTTAGACAGAATGATCATTCAAATCGTTCAAACAAACTACAGTGAACGATAATCGCTCAGTTTAAATGTGAGCCAACGATGAAGAGAATCGACTAAACCGGCGACAGGAGCGCAAATAAGGTGGTGATGACGTTGCCAGCTCGTTTACTCGTGCAAACAAGAATCGTGCATTTCTCGTAGTGTGTAAAAGGGGCATTACTGAAAATCTGTAAGAACCTTGGGCTGTGCTTTGTCCTGTCATATCAGTAAGGAAGGTCTCTGAGCAGGCCCTGTCCGCCCCAGGCGGTGAGGTTATACGAACATGGGTAGTGTAAAGCCATTCCCCAATGTGATTCTCATCAGAAATTCCCTTTTACTGACTTTTCCCGTTTAAATTCCAGTAAAATAACTTCTGCACCTCCACAGGTTTTACTTGCGCCCTCCAGAGAGAGGTTCTGTACCAAGGACGGCTCTATATCTCGCACAGCCACTTAGGATTTTTTTGCAGTATGCTTCGCAAGGAGATCAAGGTAGGTTTCTGCAGAGCTGAGATCGTTCCGACCGAGGAATTTCTGATTACGAATTTTTCATTTTGCTTCTAATTTTCTGTTTAATGTAATGCTGTATAGCTAGAAAGTCAATTGAAAAACAACTAATGTTCAATCTTTTACACTTACAAACCAATTTCTTCAGAGGAAAGGAGAGCACCCTTGAAAAGTCTATCCTAATGTCCAACCCACCGCTCTAAGGGACCTTTCGTACGGGACGGAGTAGGCCGCACAACGCACCGCAAGCCGCTGTAAATTCTGCACCAAAATCCGCAGCCTACCAGCAGATTTTGATGCAGGATTGAAAGGGACTTAACTTTTAACCTACCTAATTCCGCATCAAAATCCGTAGTTAGACCTTAGGATGTTGGTGCAGAATTCCACAGCTGTGGATTTGGGTGCGTTCTGCGGCGTAATTCTGTCCCATGTGAAAGGTCTGTAAGGGAATGTGCACATGTGATATATTTGTTGCAGGAGTGTTTAGACTACGAATCTGTTCCAAAAATCTACGGCTGCGTTCGATGTTATTCGCCACGTTGAGCCTTTCCATCCCAGAGCTCTGTCTGAATGGCTGAGAGCAGCATTCAGATGGAACCTTGAATGGAACCAATGACTTTAACCTCTTTGCAACAACTAACCAGTCAAATGTGCGCAGAGTCTGCAAGCAGAAGGCTCGGCCTCCCTATAAATAAAGAAATAAACCTCTTAAAAGTAAAAAAAAAAAAAAAAGAAAGCTTTCCCAATTTTTAAGGTGAAAAATAAATAAATAAATATTTGGTATAACCACAGCCATAAAAGTTCAATCTATTAAAATAATGCATTATTTATACCACACAGTGAATGCCGTTAAAAAAAGCCCCAAAACCGCCAGAATTGCATTTTTTTTGGTCACCCCCAACCACAAGAAAAATATTATTAAAAAATGATCAAAAGTGATTTTTTTTTCTTTTATTGTATTTTTAAAAAGAAATACAATAAAAAAAATATAAATTTGGTATCACCGTAATTCTACTGACCCACAGAATAAAGTTATTTTGTCATTTTTGCCGCAGCATGCACTTAGTAAGAACAAGACCCCCCCACCTCAAAAAATGGCACAGTTGTGTTTTTTTTTTTCATTTCACCTTTTTTATACATTTTTAGTGCATTGTTTTATTGATTTCTGGGACTTAACAAAAATTTCACAGGCTTAGAATAGTGTAATAGTAAAAGAGATAAACTCCCCAACTCCATTGGCTCTGCATGCCGCTCTGGAGTTCCGGTTCTTGAAAACCCAGAAGAAGCAGGCTTGCGTTCACGTGCCGTGCATTGTACACATGACTGCTTCTTCCAGTTTCCGTCTTTTTTTGCACATTTCTGTCAATTTTTTTTCTTTAGGTTTTAAAAAACCCTTTAAACAGTACCATTTTAAAATACAACTTGTCCCACAAAAACAAGCACTCATATAGCCATATTTAGGGAAAAATAAAGATTTTTTGAAAGCAGGGAGGTAAAAAAATAGTGATTAAAAAAAGCAATGAAATGGCTGCTTCTCTATGGGGTTAATTAGTAGAGATGAGCGAACGCGTTCGTCCGAGCTTGATATTCGTGCGAATATTAGGGTGTTCGGGATGTTCGTTATTCGTAACGAACACCATGCGGTGTTCTGGTTACTTTCACTTACTTCCCTGAGACGTTTGCGCGCTTTTCTGGCCAATTGAAAGACAGGGAAGGCATTACAACTTCCCCCTGTGACGTTCAAGCCCTATACCACCCCCTGCTGTGAGTGGCTGGGAAGATCAGGTGTCACCCGAACATAAAAGTCGGCCCCTCCCGCGGCTCGCCTCAGATGCCTGGTGAGTTAAATGAGGGACAGTGCTGTTTGTACCGGAGCTGCTGTAGGGAAAGAATTGGTAGTTAGTGTAGGCTTCAAGACCCCCCAAAGGTCCTTATTAGGGCCACTGATAGCTGTGTGTTGGCTGCTGTTAGCAGTGGCAAATTTTTTTTTCCTCAAAATCGGCAGTGCAGAGCATTGCACCCGGCATTAGGGACAGAAGTGCTGCATAGGCAGGGAGAGTGTTAGGAGTGAGTGTAGCCTTCAAGAACCTCAACGGTCCTTTCTAGGGCCATATTTATCCGTGTGCAGTACTGTCCAGGCTGCTGTTAGCTGTGCTGCATTTTTTTTTGCTTCTCAAAATCGCTTCTGCAGAGCATTGCACCCTCCATTGATACTGCAGGGAAAGAATTGTATAGGCAGGGCGACAACACAGTTGTTATTCATTGAATATACGCAGTGCTGCCTTTTGGTGCCAAAAACGGAAAATAATTAAATTTGTCCTGCCTCTGTCCGGCCTAACGCCGGTGGACACGTGTGAGCTGTGTCTGCAACCTGTAAAAATCAGACGCACCCAGCTACGCTTTACTGCTGGCTTCGCCATTTGCTTTCCTTAATTGGGAAAAAAATACCTGCTCTGCCAGAGTTATAATAACTCTGCTACCCTCACGTTCTGTGACACATAAGCAGGGACACAGCACAGTTATTAAACTTCTCATGTTCATTGAATATACGCAGTGCTGCCTTTTGGTGGAAAAAAACTGAAAACAAATCTATTTGTCCAGCCTCTGTCCGTCCTAAGGGCTGTGGACACGTGTGAGCTGCGTGAACAACATTGCTAAATCAGACGCACCCAGCTACGCTTTACTGCTGGCTTCGCCATTTGCTTTCCTTAATTGGGAAAAAAATACCTGCTCTGCCAGAGTTATAATAACTCTGCTACCCTCACGTTCTGTGACACATAAGCAGGGACACAGCACAGTTATTAAACTTCTCATGTTCATTGAATATACGCAGTGCTGCCTTTTGGTGGAAAAAAACTGAAAACAAATCTATTTGTCCAGCCTCTGTCCGTCCTAAGGGCTGTGGACACGTGTGAGCTGCGTGAACAACATTGCTAAATCAGACGCACCCAGCTACGCTTTACTGCTGGCTTCGCCATTTGCTTTCCTTAATTGGGAAAAAAATACCTGCTCTGCCAGAGTTATAATAACTCTGCTACCCTCACGTTCTGTGACACATAAGCAGGGACACAGCACAGTTATTAAACTTAGATAATTCATTCACTAGAGGCAGTGGGGCCTTTCGTTTTCCAAAAAGGGCAAAAATTATATTTGGCCTGCAGTCTTGCGCCAATTTATTTCCTGCCTGTGAAATCAAATCACTGGTAATACAGCATGCTGAGGGGTAGGGGTAGGCCTAGAGGACGTGGACGCGGCCGAGGACGCGGAGGGCCAAGTCAGGGTGTGGGCACAGGCCGAGCTCCTGATCCCGGTGTGTCGCAGCCGACTGCTGCGCGATTAGGAGAGAGGCACGTTTCTGGCGTCCCCACATTCATCGCCCAATTAATGGGTCCACGCGGGAGACGGTTATTAGAAAATGAGCAGTGTGAGCAGGTCCTGTCCTGGATGGCAGAAAGTGCTTCGAGCAACCTATCGTCAACACGCAGTTCTGCGCCGTCCACTGCTGCAAATCCGAATCCTCTGTCTGCTGCTCCTCCTTCCTCCCAGCCTCCTCACTCCACTACAATGACACCTGCTCAGGAGCGGGAAGACTCCCAGGAACTGTTCTCGGGCCCCTGCTCAGATTGGGCAGCAGCGGTTCCTCTCCCACCAGAGGAGTTTATAGTCACTGATGCCCAACCATTCGAAAGTTCCCGGGGTCCGGGGGATGAGGCTGGGGACTTCCGCCAACTGTCTCAAGAACTTTCTGTGGGTGAGGAGGACGATGACGATCAGACACAGTTGTCTTGCAGTGAGGTAGTAGTAAGGGCAGTAAGTCCGAGGGAGCAGCGCACAGAGGATTCGGAGGAAGAGCAGCAGGACGATGAGGTGACTGACCCCACCTGGTGTGCAACGCTTACTCAGGAGGACAGGTCTTCAGAGGGGGAGTCAAGGGCATCAGCAGGGCAGGTTGCAAGAGGCAGTGCGGTGGCCAGGGGTAGAGGCAGGGCCAGACCGAATAATCCACCAAGTGTTTCCCAAAGCGCCCCCTCGCGCCATGCCACCCTGCAGAGGCCGAGGTGCTCTAAGGTCTGGCAGTTTTTCACAGAGACGCCTGACGACCGACGAACAGTGGTGTGCAACCTTTGTTGCGCAAAGCTCAGCCGGGGAGCCAACACCAACAGCCTCACCACCACCACCATGCGCAGGCATATGATGGCCAAGCACCCCACAAGGTGGGACGAAGGCCGTTCACCGCCTCCGGTTTGCACCCCTGCCTCTCCCCCTGTGCCCCAACCTGCCACTGAGATGCAACCCCCCTCTCAGGACACAGGCACTACCGCCTCATGGCCTGCACCCACACCCTCATCTCCGCTGTCCTCGGCCCCATCCAGCAGTGTAGTTCAGCGCACCGTCCAGCCGTCGCTTGCGCAAGTGTTCGAGCGCAAGCGCAAGTACGCCGCCACGCACCCGCACGCTCAAACGTTAACCGTCCGCATCGCAAAATTCATCAGCCTTGAGATGCTGCCGTATAGGGTTGTGGAAACGGAGTCCTTTAAAAGTATCATGGAGGCGGCGGCCCCGCGCTACTCAGTTCCCAGTCGCCACTACTTTTCCCGATGTGCCGTCCCAGCCCTGCACGACCACGTCTCCCGCAACATTGTACGCGCCCTCACCAACGCGGTTACTGCCACGGTCCACTTAACTACGGACACGTGGACAAGCACAGGCGGGCAGGGCCACTACATCTCCCTGACGGCACATTGGGTGAATTTAGTGGAGGCTGGGACAGAGTCAGAGCCTGGGACCGCTCACGTCCTACCCACCCCCAGAATTGCGGGCCCCAGCTCGGTGGTGGTATCTGCGGAGGTGTATGCTTCCTCCACTAAAGCACCCTCCTCCTCCTCTGTCTCGCAATCAAGATGTGTTAGCAGCAGCATGTCGCCAGCAGTCGGTGTCGCGCGGTGTGGCAGCACAGCGGTGGGCAAGCGTCAGCAGGCCGTGCTGAAACTACTCAGCTTAGGCGATAAGAGGCACACGGCCCACGAACTGCTGCAGGGTCTGACACAGCAGACCGACCGCTGGCTTGCGCCGCTGAGCCTCCAACCGGGCATGGTCGTGTGTGACAACGGCCGTAACCTGGTGGCGGCTCTGCAGCTCGGCAGCCTCACGCACGTGCCATGCCTGGCCCACGTCTTTAATTTGGTGGTTCAGCGCTTTCTGAAAAGCTACCCACGCTTGTCAGACCTGCTCGTAAAGGCGCGCCGGCTCTGCGCACATTTCCGCAAGTCCCACACGGACGCTGCCACCCTGCGCACCCTGCAACATCACTTTAAGCTGCCAGTGCACCGACTGCTGTGCGACGTGCCCACACGGTGGAACTCTACGCTCCACATGTTGGCCAGGCTCTATGAACAACGGAGAGCTATAGTCGAATACCAACTCCAACATGGGCGGCGCAGTGGGAGTCAGCCTCCTCAATTCCTTTCAGAAGAGTGGGCCTGGTTGGCAGACATCTGCCATGTCCTTGGTAATTTTGAGGAGTCTACCCAGGTGGTGAGCGGCGATGCTACAATCATTAGCGTCACCATTCCTCTGCTATGCATCTTGAGAAATTCCCTGCAAACCATAAAGGCAGCTGCTTTGCGCTCGGAAACGGGGGCGGGGGAAGACAGTATGCCGCTGGATAGTCAGGGCACCCTCCTGTCTATTTCTCAGCGCGTACAGGAGGAGGAGGAGGAGCATGAGGAGGATGAGGAGGAGGGGGAAGAGACAGCTTGGCCCGCTGCTGACGGTACACCGGCTGATTGCCTGTCATCCTTTCAGCGTGTATGGCCTGAGGAGGAGGAGGAGGAGGAGGAGGAGGAGGAGGAGGAGGAGGATCCTGAAAGTGATCTTCCTAGTGAAGACAGCCATGTGTTGCGTACAGGTACCCTGGCACACATGGCTGACTTCATGTTAGGATGCCTTTCTCGTGACCCTCGCGTTGCACGCATTCTGGCCACGACGGATTACTGGGTGTACACACTGCTCGACCCACGCTATAAGGAGAACCTGCCCACTCTCTTTCCCGAAGAGGAAAGGGGTTCGAGAGTGTTGCTATACCACAGGACCCTTGCGGACAAGCTGATGGTAAAATTCCCAGCCGACAGCGCTAGTGGCAGAAGGCGCAGTACCGAGGGCAAGGTAGCAGGGGATGTGCGTAGATCGAGCAGCATGTACATCCCAGGCAGTGCAACAGTCTTTAAGGGCCTGGCCAGCTTTATGGCTCCCCACCAAGACTGTGTCACCGCTCCCCAGTCACGGCTGAGTCGGCGGGAGCACTGTAAAAGGATGGTGAGGGAGTACGTAGCGGATCGCACGACCATCCTTGGTGACGCCTCTGCCCCCTACAACTACTGGGTGTCGAAGCTGGACACGTGGCCTGAACTAGCGCTGTATGCCCTGGAGGTGCTTGCTTGTCCTGCGGCTAGCGTCTTGTCGGAGAGGGTGTTTAGTGCGGCTGGGGGAATCATCACAGATAAGCGTAGCCGCCTGTCAACCGACAGTGCCGACAGGCTAACACTCATCAAGATGAACAAAGCCTGGATTTCCCCAGACTTCTGTTCTCCACCAGCGGACAGCAGCGATACGTAAGCAATACGTAGGCTGCACCCGCGGATGGAAGCTACGTTCTCTCTCACCATCCAAAACGGGGACATTTCTGCTTCATCAATCTGTGTCTAATATTCCTCCTCCTCCTCCTGCTCCTCCTCCTGAAACCTCACGTAATCACGCTGAACGGGCAATTTTTCTTAGGGCCACAAGGCTCACTCAAATAATTTTTCTGAACAATTTTTATAAGTTTCAATGCGCTTAAAAGCGTTGGAACTTTAACTTGAACCAATTTTTCGTTACACTGGGCTGCCTCCAGGCCTAGTTACCACTTAAGCCACATTAACCAAAGCGATTCACCTGCCATCTTGGTTGGGCATGGCCAATTTTTACTGAGGTACATTAGTACTGTTGGTACACCAATTTTTTGGGGCCCTCACCTACAGTGTAATCATAGTAATTTCTATGTTCTTCGCCTGCACTCATGGTACAGAAAGGTGTGTGGGGTTGGCCTACAGTTTAGCTACATAAATGTAACTTGTGCGTTGGCTATACTAAGGCTACTGAAATGGAACTAAGACTGCGCTCCCACTATACTGCTGCTTCAGAATTGTTACTGGGGCCTGTCTTGAGTGCTACTATTGCTGACATGGAACGAAGACTGCGCTCCCGCTATACTGCTGCTTCAGAATTGTTAATGGGGCCTGTCCTGAGTGCTACTATTGCTTACATGGAACGAAGACTGCGCTCCCGCTATACTGCTGCTTCAGAATTGTTAATGGGGCCTGTCCTGAGTGCTACTATTGCTTACATGGAACGAAGACTGCGCTCCCGCTATACTGCTGCTTCAGAATTGTTACTGGGGCCTGTCTTGAGTGCTACTATTGCTGACATGGAACGGACACGTGGAGAGGACACGTAGTGCCTCAAAAACATCCCCCTCCTCCTCCAACAGGGAAAACATTGTTGGCAAATGCCTTTGCATTGGTTCGTCTGGTGGCAGTCCAAGAATTTCACCTTTACCGACACAACAAGAGAGCCCCCACACCATCCCCCCGCGACGGCCCACTTAATCCTGGCCACATTCCGAAAACCAACAAAATACAACCGTGCTACTAGGTCCGCAGTCACCACCACATTACCACCAACGCGGTTACTGTTAAGGTGCATATAACCACGGACACGTGGAGAGGACACGTAGTGCCTCAAAAACATCCCCCTCCTCCTCCAACAGGGAAAACATTGTTGGCAAATGCCTTTGCATTGGTTCGTCTGGTGGCAGTCCAAGAATTTCACCTTTACCGACACAACAAGAGAGCCCCCACACCATCCCCCCGCCACGGCCCACTTAATCCTGGCCACATTCCGAAAACCAACAAAATACAACCGTGCTACTAGGTCCGCAGTCACCACCACATTACCACCAACGCGGTTACTGTTAAGGTGCATATTACCAGTCTGACTGGGGCATGCAGACACCTTGACAGAATGAATAGTGTGTGGCACATAGCTTCCCCATTGCTATGCCCACGTGTGCAGCTCCTGATGGCGGTGGCACAGGATTCTATTTCTCATTGCTTCTGTACAGCATTGTGGGCTATCGCCCCGCCCCTATTAAAGAGGGTCGCTGCCTAGCCGTGCCAACCCTCTGCAGTGTGTGCCTGCGGTTCCTCCTCATGGCAGACGCACTTCTAAATAGACATGAGTGTGGCGTGGCATGAGGGCAGCTGAAGGCTGCGCAGGGACACTTTGGTGTGCGCTGTGGGGGGGAGGGGGGGCGGTTGGGCAGCATGTAACCCAGGAGAAGTGTCAGTGGAGTGTCATGCAGGCAGTGATTGTGCTTTGTTGGAGGTAGTGTGGTGCTTAGCAAAGGTATGCCATGCTAATGAGGGCTTTTCAGAAGTAAAAGTTGTTGGGAGGGGGGGGGGGCCCACTCTTGCCGCTATTGTGGCTTAATAGTGGGACCTGTGAACTTGAGATGCAGCCCAACATGTAGCCCCTCGCCTGCCCTATCCGTTGCTGTGTTGTTCCCATCACTTTCTTGAATTGCCCAGATTTTCACACATGAAAACCTTAGCGAGCATCGGCGAAATACAAAAATGTTCTGGTCGCCCATTGACTTCAATGGGGTTCGTTGTTCGAAACGAACCCTCGAGCATCGCGGCAAGTTCGTTCCGAATAACGAGCACCCGAACATTTTGGTGTTCGCTCATCTCTATTAATTAGTCAAACTGAGACAAAAGGTGAAAGCTTTGGACTCTGCTTGAATGGTTTCTGTTTTTACCCATCACAATATTGTAGTCCCCTACGGTTGCTTATATGTATACATAACTGCACACGTTTCACCTTATGAACCTATTCATTTTAATTCTAAATAAGTGTATTTTTATGTCTTGTTCAGGTTTTGATTCCTGTCACTTCAGTGATTCTCGTTAAAAAAGCCAATACAGCTTTACTGGTGCCCAATGCACTGAGTGTTCGGACCATTGACGGAGACAAGGTGAGTGGATGTCATACACAGCTTACTGCATATTAGAGGTGCTACTTATTGGAGGGATGCCTCCGGGAATACAGTTGCAATCAAAATTATTCAACCCTCATCGCAAATTATGTTTATTTGCAAATTTACAACTGTTTGCAAAAAAAGAGAAATAAACAAAAACAATTAAAATAGTTCAACACAACTAATATAACAAGAGGCTTCTCCTAACGCATCACAACTCGCAGGCAATCAATTACATTGCCTTACGCAGATCTGCTCACATTAGCATGTTGGAATTGCGTAGTACGCGAGCGCAAAATATAGCGCAGCATTTTCTGTTTTGCCGTGTATATATGCAGGATGGAGCCCATTGTTGTCTATTGCTATGTATGTACATGTAGTATATGCAGTTACATTGCGTATTTGTGGTGGGTATACATGACTTTGCTAAGTGACGGACCGGGAAATCTCAACGAAAAACAAAAAGCAGATGTACTGCGCATGACAGCGTGTGTGAGTATGCGGTCATGCTCAGTACAATGTCGCCGCCAAATGCAGCCGTACGCAGAGTCACAGCTGTAAAATGCTTATGTCCGTGTGAGTCCGGCCTAAGGCTGCTTTCACATCCATAGTGGGGGTTCCGTTTTACTGCTCCATTTGGGGAGCAGAAAAGATGAATCCCCTGACCAAACGGATCTGTATTATGACGGAACCAACCAGCGCCAAATGGACCCCATTGGTCCGTTTGGTTTTCGCTAGAAGAAAAAGCGCTGCATGCATCATGGGAGAGTATAAAAAAATATATCACCCGACTCATTGTCACCTCTCCCAACAGCCCCATAACTTAGGATTCTGTGTGGACTGTGTTGACTGATTTTTTTTATTGTCAGATTTTTTTTTGCTAGGATACGTATTTTAAAATATTTTAATTTTTTTTATTATCCTCCCCTCCCCCCCCTACAGTATCTATTTGGGTCGCTGCGTAACAGAGAAATGTGTTACAATGTAGTTCGCTCTGTCTGCACTAATATTCAAGTAAGTATTTCATCATTTTATTACTTCTATAACTACAAGCTGCATTAAACTGGCGGCAGGCGGTTGATTTCTGTCCAGTGACTGTACTTTTACCCCTGCAAACAATTCTGCACATGCAGCAGAAAGAAATACCGATACAGTAGATTCTGTCCAATTACGTAATAGCCAAAAAAAAAATCGAACAGCACAAATTCAGACACATTCTCAATTATAATTGATTCTTTGCACAAAGGAATGTGACCACTGAATGGTTGACAAACTAGAAAAATGTAGCGGGTTGTAAATGTCTTACTGTTAATGGCGGTCCTGCTGGCATGTCCAACGTAGCAGCACATTGCTATAACACAGACTGAGCTGACACAATGATAGTCACCACAAGGGGAAGTGAAGTCATTAAGTCTAATTCAACTTAATGACAGGACTGTTGCTACTATCAAAGATCCATCGTTTTGCAGGATGAACTGTAGTTTGTATTTGTAGCATGTAGGGATTCATGAAACTTTTTGATGGATTTTTATTCTGTATCTTGTGAAGTGGTACATAAAAACGCATTATTAGCATTGTTCTCAGTGTGCGGGTTAAATGTTCACTCTGCCGCCTTAATAACCCAACTTTTTGTTTGGCTTGTTACCAGTGTTTTTTTTTTCTATAACAGCCATTGCAAACCAGTTAGATGCCACGGTCAGCATTGACCACTGCATTTGGGGGGTTACACAATTGGGACAGAGGATTCTCTGATCCAGGCCATTAGAGCAGGAACCCAGCTGTGTAATGACAGCCAAGCTTCTGCTAGACCCGTATCTGCCTTATTCCAATGCAGCAGAAAAAGGTATATGCATCAGAATAAGGCCCCTTAGTGTAAAAGGAGCGCATTAGCAGATACATCTGTTGGCTACTGCTCCTGGGCGGCAGCTCCCGTGGGATACCGCAACGCCCGTGGACAGGAGGCCTTAATCTCACCTGTGTTAAAGGGGTTGATCATTACAACAAAACCCCGTTCACGCTATTTTTTGCTATTTTACCCGGCTGACTGTGGCCCCTTGCAGTGCACTGACGCCGCAACCCTGAAATCCCTCGGCCCCCAGGACAATGTTAAACGGCATAAAATGCCTCAATAGAGGCACTTGTCATTATTTAGTAGCTAAACTCCCTTCCCTCTGCTGGCCGGCTCCCATTGACTCCCATAGAAGTCTATGGAGTCTCTGACGTTTTGCCGTCAAAAGATAGGACAAGTCTTTTGACGTGTCTTATTTTTTAGGTGTGCCAAAAAACTGTTTGTCTAAAAGAACCCATAGGAAATCATTGGTTCATTTAGATGCAATTTTTTCTTTACACACCTACTCAGCATCAAAACGCTGTTCATGTGAAAGAGGCCTAAGGGAAGTACGCAGGGTCACCGGCCAGGCTCCAGCCAGAATCCGACTCGCTCGTGTGAGTCCAGCCTTAGGGCGCCCACCCACTGGCGTTTTTTTTCACTGCGAAATTCGCAGGTTTTTTTTTTCTGCAGGGGGTCTATGGGACTTGTAATGTAAAAATCGCGATCGCGAAAAATCGCGATTTACCGCGATATCGCGATTTTGCGCGATCGCGATTTTAGCTTTGCATGTCCCATAGCCCAAAGACCCCTGCAGAAAAAAAAACACGCTGCGAATTTCGCAGTAAAAAAACGCTAGTGGGTGGGCACCCTTATACTGTTGTATTTTCTTACTTTTCAGAGTACTTTAGGTTCAAAAGATAGTTATTAAACATTTTCCAATATACATGGTATTAATCAACAATGGAGAAAGGGAGTAGGTGGGGAAAGGGGGCAATTTGATGTAGTATTCTACCTGTAATCAACATGCAGGTGGTGGTGATGGCAGGGAACAGGAAGGGGGGGGGGGACAACTCAAGCATATCAGTCTGTTAGAAAATATGTTACGCCACCCGAAAAGCAGCGGTCGGACAATATGTCCTGTCTAACTTTCTGAGATATCTGAGTTGTAGGGGTGTTCTCTGACATTTTCACTACTATTTCAAGCTTGGAGACTTATATTAGCTTGGGAACAATCTCGAAAAATGAGACAGAAGTAAAGGTTCAGCAAAAAGGGGTTTATAGGGGGTGAGGGATGTGAAGATAAGATATACTCCATGACAGGGTCTACTCTCCAGGGCAGGGTTCCATCACCTCATACGGCGCCTGACTCTATCCACCTCCTCAGTCCAACTGAGGACCTGAAAGCCAGCCACACCCTCCATGTGCGGCAGTTCTCTTCCTAGGCATCTGATTCCTCTGCTCCCGCTTCATCAAAGTCAGCTGTTTTGCGGCTTAGTCCTCCATCTGCAGGCCACGCCCCTCTTTTCAAAGTACTTTAATAACACATATTGCAGTAATTTTATTGTGCGCAGCTTCAGTTGAGCTCACTGGCCGCTCTCTTCCTGGTACAGGATGGCAGTACTTGCAGCACTCCGTCAGCACCTTCCATAGAACCAATATCAGATCAGTCCAGCAAAATTCTGGTAAGAATTTCATAGTAAATAAAAGATTCTGATTGGTTCAGAGATGAATATCCTGAAGATTCCGGCAAGTGTGAAGTTTGTTCTAACTCTTGTACACGTCGTTCCTTCTACTTTTCTTGCAGAATTCCAGCCATTCTGACCTCGAACAGACACCACATGACTCCGACAGCGCAGAGACCTGCACCAAAGACCTTGGTGAGTAAAGCGGGAGGGAAATATTTATCACCGCTGTGTGCATATTCTAAGAGACAACCTGCATCGGTGCCCTCTATCTGGTTAGTATCTTATGTTGATAGAACATTAAGGGTGCATTTACACGTAGTGAAAGGGCTACAGGATTTGCTCAACAGAAAATTTCACTGCAAATTCCGCAGTATCTCCGCATTCAAGACAGAGTCAAAAATCCGCACCGCACCATTGTGTGGATTTTGACTTAAAATAAACTGTGGATTTCAGAAGATATGGTGCTCGCTCACCTCCGAAGTCTTTGTGCTGTTGGCGCTCCTTGACATCCTGTACCTGGCGGCCTATAGTGAGTGCAGTGCCGCTGTTATGGTCATGCCTCATCACCAGGCGGGCAGCGCTGTGTTCACTAGAGGTTACCGTGTTTCGTGAGGTCAGGGGGTGTGGTATCTTCCGAAATCAGCTGCATACATAGCAGTCTGTGTGATACAAGCTCTCAATTGTGGCTTTTAGCAGAGGGTACTATGTGGGGGCCCTGCCTCTATGAAATCCATAGGCTCTAATACAAAGAGGTTGTATTGAGTAACCCCTTTAAAGCAACCTGTCACGTCCCACAACATTATACACTAAGTTAAGATGATGCTAGGGGAGCAGTATTTTCTATACTCGCCTACTCCCGCGATCCAGTGGCATCATCCTCTGAATTTGACGCGTAGCACAAAAATGGAACTTTTTTCAGAGTCCTGCATGCACGCTCTCCTATACAAGTCTATGGAAAAACGTAACAACGGGACTCTGAAAATAGTCAACCTTTCGTGCAAACTTTAGAGGTGGACACCACTGGATTGCGAGAGAGTATAAAACTACATCTGGTTCGCCATCACCTCCTGTAACAGCGCCATAACTTAGTGTATAGTGCTGTAGAGACGCTATATTATAGATCCACCGTATATAGATCCGCCATATTATAGATCCGTGTTATATGGGCCAATACTGTAACAGTTTTTTTCCCTAGAAGCATGGCTTTAAATCTAGTAACTGAAGGCCCATTTACAAGCAAAGATAATCGTTCAATTTTAAGCGAATGTTTTGCAGAAACTGCTAATGGAAACTAATGTCCATTAGTAGCTTATCACCTTCATTTGCATGTAAATGAGCCTCCAGGACCTGTATGCAGAGAACAGCAGGTGGTCTGTTCTCTGCATTCACCTCCTTTGGTCTTTCTCTGGGCTGCAAGCTGAATACAATATAATTAGCAGCTCCCATGGAGAATACAGCACCATAGATAGCAAACAAAGCATGCAGTCTGTGTTATCTTCTCTCCGGCTGAACGATGGATTTTATGCTCACCTAAAAAATCATCATTAAGCCGAAGAAGAGTGAAAAGATGGGAGCATTTACACACAATGTTGCTCAAACGATGGCTTTTGAGCGAATTTTGAGTGATAATCATTGCATGTAAATGGGCCTTAACATGCATCGTTATGGAGGAGTAGTGGGATATTACTGTCATCTATACCATCCTGTCATAGTACGCTCGGTGGTGTATCAGCAGCTCTGTGGGCATATACTTGCAGTTTGATATCATTATTAAGGCCTCTCCCACACGGCATATCTCGCGTGCAAGCATGCAGAAAGCACACAAAGACATGCATACTTGCTGCATGCTGACGATCCCCATACTCTATCATGGCATGTATGCACGCATAAGGGCAGCTTCAGACGCCCATAAGTGCAAAAACACTCTAGACAGCGTGACTTTTTGTGCTGTGGAGGTCATGCTATTGCGCACGTTCATTTTAGTGCATTGTACTGTAGTTTCTGTGCTGCCATTTACCGTTCACATTGGCGCAGGACAAACCTGTGATATGATTGAAAAGACTGTGCAGCCTAATTAGTCCCCGGCGTTATCAATTTCCCCGTGAAATTGTGCACTTCATTGCACAATTTTGCAGGGATCGGGGGTGCATTTGAGCACCCCAATAGACTCTTATGGTGCCTTATGTACACAAATGCGTGCAAAAATAGAGCATGTCGTGTTTGTTTTTGCCTATTGGAAATGCATGCACAAAAGCGAAAGTGTGAATGGACACACTGACAATAATGGGTTCTATTGTCTGTGCAATGTGCACACAAATACAGTCGTCTGAAGCCGCTCTAATACGCGCCAGGATAGTGCATGCCGTGATATTTTTGCGTGCGGAATTTCTCGGGCTGCGTATGAGAGGCACCGTTAAAGTGTATAGGAGATTGGTAATACGTATTGCGTGCACAAAAACCGTGTGTAATACGCAGTGACCATACGCTCGTGTGATAGGGTCCTAATGAGAGTGATTGTGTTCTGTTAGGGTGCCTTCACACTGGCGATAAAATCATGCTATGCGAGAGTGAGTGAAAACGCATAATTATGAAACCAATGCTTTTTTCTTCTTCGATGCTGCATGAAAAAAAAAAAATCGCAGCATGTTCTATCTTTTTGCGATATCGCCCATTGTTTTCAATGGTGCCAGCAGCAGCAGCGCCGACCCCATTGAAAGCAATGGGAGAACTCTACAATCCTCTGTCGCTGTGACAGCCACGGCAGGGGAATCCCTTATCACCGGCGGGGAAATGCCTTCATTGCCGTGGTGGAATCCGCGGGGATGAAGCGATTCTCCGTAGTGATGCGAGGCTGTTTTCATAGAAAAACGCCTCACATCAACGGTGCTTTCCCATGGTAGAAAGTGCGATATTGGTCCGTTATTCCAGGCCCAATATCGCCCTCCCCATTATGAAATTAGCCTTAATAAGTGTTATTTACCGTGTGTACACGGGGAACAGTTTTGTGGCTCTAGTTTGCAGCCATTTATAATTTTGTGGGGAATTGGCTACAACATTACTACAGCGGCTGCGGGTGATTGCCGTAGACACTGAAGAATGATATATTACGTCACGGTGTTGGCCATCTACGTGGGGTAAATGGCGTCACGGCAGGAAATTAAAGTAGTGATTTAGAATATTGATAGAAGGGAACTAACTGCAGCTACACTTTTTCTGCAGAGGTTGAATTTTTGGTACAAAACCGAATAAGATCTGGCAGCAGCGAGGTGGACGCACAAACTCAGGATCATTTACTAAATGGTGAGTGCAATTTTGCAAAAAAGTTATAATCTGTAATCCGGCGACCTGGAGGACTGTCTGTAATTTAGTACAACTTCAGCACTTTCTGTTACTGTAAGGCCATGTTCACACCTGCGATTGTTTTATGGTTTTAGCAGATCCGATAAAATGCTTAGAAAACGGATGATAAAAATGGCAGCAAACAGAAAACAGTAGAACAAATATTTTTACCCCCTAATCCGTATAACGCATCCATCAAAAGCGGATGGTTTTCTTTCCTTTTTTTATCCATTTTACTGTCCGTTTGCGTCATTTTTAACGCATCCATTTTAAAATGTAAATATATTTTTCTTCACAATCATTTTTTTGGGCCAGGAAGGTCATCTATCTTGCTTTGCGTATGCCCAAACAAAAAAAAAACGGATCCATTTAACGTAATAGATGACAAATGGTAACGGAATGCTTTCCATTACACATAGACTTCAATGTTAAAAAAATTGGATATGTCTGACTTCCGTTTTGTTGGATAGAAAAAAAGGGTTCTGCAACCTGCATTATTTCTTCCATCAGAAAAACGGAAAAGTGATGCATTTGCGTAAATGGAGCGATATTGAGCGTTTTTGAAGATGAATACATTTCAAAAGGGGAAAAAATGGATTTATGATGTTTTCTGTTTTTCTCCTCCCATGACGGAAGAGACAAACATAAAGGAAGAACGCAGGTGTGCACTCAGCCTTATGACATACACTAACGGATGAGACGTCAGGAGTTTACAGTCAGAGCGATTCTCTGTTCCCCTTCACCTAGTACACCGCTGGCTCGGGCACTGATGACGGCTGGGTGGGGAACAATGAAAGCATCGCTCTGTGTGTCAAAGGCTGCCGTTACTGATATACTCCCAGCTGGCTGCAGACGCACCGACCGCGGACTTTGACACACACAGCGATGCTTTGTTTCACTTTTCCAATTCACCTAATATGCCATCAGTTCGAGGGCGAGCGATGGCCCATACTGTACTAGGTGAATGTCCCCCAACCGTGTGTACCTGTCCTTGCACGGTCCTGTCGTCATCATCATCATCATGGCTGCCCACATTTTGCCTTTGCAATAAAATAGCGCGATACGAGAGCGTGTGAAAACGCAGGGTTATAAAAAACCCACGCGTTTCAATGGTTCCCTTCACATGTTTTGCGATGTTTTTACCCATGCGATGTTGCGTGAAAAGAATATCGCAGCATCCTCTATCTTTCTGTGTTTTGCTCTTTTTTTATCACCCATGTTTCCCTAGGGAGCCTTCGTTTTATCGCATCGCAGCACACGAACTTGCGATTTTCGTGCAACACATTTTTAACATTAGAAAGTCCTATTGTGAGAAAATCGCAAGTGGCAGAGATGTTTTTGGGAGAAAAAGCAGCACTGACGCTCGGACATCTCATGAGCAAAATAGCGATATTGCTACTATTTTTTTGCAGTGATATCGTGATCGCCCGTGTGAATCTACCCTAACAATGCAGCATCTGATATCCACAGCCCTGCTCCGTCCATCATGCTCATTGCTCCTGTGCATGCACCATAGCCATCCTATTGAATCTAATAGCCATGTAGAGAGGGAGAGAAGGGGGGGATGGAAGCTACTGTACATGAGCCAACCATGCATGCTCCCCTGTACCCAGCCAGCATTCGCGGAATATGCCCAGATAGCACTAGCGCCGAACCACAGCGGTACCCATTTCTAATGGAAACTGGTGACGAGCTGCAGAAGGAAACTAGAAACAATATGGCAAGAATGCTGATAGAAACACCTATTTGCATATAATCTTAGCTCTACATCAGGAACAACATGCAGTATGACTGCTGGGATGGGAATACGCCTTAAAGTCTCTCACTTCTTTTTCCTGTTAAAAAATAGGGGACGTTTGCCAAGAGAAGATGCCTTCGGATGACGGCCCCACGCAGCTGACCGTGAATGTCCTCCTTGTTATCTATATGCTGCTGTGAGTCATTATCTCCGCTGCTCCGCTCTTGACATTGTTACCTTGTAGTCACAGTGTAGAAGAATGATCTGCTTCCTTATTTTCCGACAGGGTTTTATTGCTGCTCTTCTCATCCGGGTACATAGGGCTGCGTATTATGGAGCTAGAGAACCAGCTGAGCATCATGGGAGCTTGGCCAAAAGGAGATGAAGCTCGGGGGTTAGTACGTCCTTTATAAGTGTATACACTACATAAAATGTACAGTTTTACTTGATGAAGTTGGAGCACAAATAGGACTCCTTTAGCAACATTGTTTCTTTATTCCATTCCTGAATGTTTGAAGAAGGTAAAGTCCGCGGGAGACGTCTGCACAGAAGAGATAAAAGTATAAGTCAAGTCGCAAATTCTTACTGTGCTTAGTTTGGATTGTCCTACACAGACTGGGTAGTTACATAGTAGGTTTATTAAGTGCAACCTATAATAATCCAACCATGTTGATCCAGAGAAAGTCAAAAGCTCCTATGAGGCGGTTATCAGTTGCCTCTTGCTAGGAGGATATAGATGTAGCTGCACCCTCCACTATAAATGGTCCATATTGGGATACGTACGGCTTTTTTGATCACTTTTGTTGCAGTTTTTTGGGACGTAGAGTGAACAAAATAAGCATTTTATCTCTTTTTTTTAGTTTTTTTTTACAGTGTTTGCCATGCATGAAAAATGCTGTGTTCAATTTATTGTACAGCTCAAAACAGATATATTGATACCAAATATGCAGAATTTAAAAAAAATAAATAAATAAAATAAAATAAAAAAAATAAATATATATATATATAATATATATTTTTTTACATTTTTTATGTATTTGTAAGGCAATAGCAATCAGAGACCATGGCAGGTCCGGTGGCTACTGTCTGGCCTCAGGTTGTCATGGCAACCCATTGGCCCTCTGCAATTACATAACAGAGGGCCAATGATCTACATTGATCATGGATGGAAGGGCTTAACAGCACGAATCTGTGTTTTCAACGATCCCCGCCACAGCTGGCTCCCACTGCGGGGTGGCACAAGCTTGCTTCTTATCTGCCCACTGGACTGTTCAGCTCAGAATGAGCTGAGATATAAATGGATAAAGTTCTACTGAATGTTTCCCCATAAGACTCTATATCAGTCTGCTCGGCTGCTCCTGCTCTATAGCATTATGCCTGCAGGGTGGACTGCATGGTGACAGGCTTCCTTTAATGGCCATAACATTTGAGGACTTTAAGTAAATGAATCATTACAATGCCTGTATTTAGAGTATGACAATGACATGCAGCATACAAATTAGGCCTCATTTCCACGAGCGTTTTTTACATTTAAGCCGCGATCAAATGTCCGCCAAAAATTGCAAACATGTGAAGCGTTGGATTCCAATGTATTCATTCACATGAGTGTTTTTTGGTTAAATGAAAAAATTGCGCTGTCAAAATGAGAAATCATCATCCGGGTGCCGGCGTGGGTGACTGGTGAGTTGCGTGAGTGAGCAGGGGTGAGCGGGGGGGGGGGGGGGGGGGGGAAGAGAGGGAGAAAGAGATCTCCCCCCCCCCGCCGCTCCCCGCTGCCCCGCTGGCACCCAAATTTTTTCTTCCGAGCGGGTAGGTACTCGCTAAGGAGTAATTGTCCTTAGCGAGTATGCTCACTCATCTCTAGTCTTGACCTATCTTATGATGAAAATAGCTGAAAGCTCCCATAGACTCCTATGGGAGCTGAAAAAAAGATAAGGGGAGGGAGTTTACCTGCGTCCAACACTCAGAAAAGAAGACAGCTGGCTCTATTTAAGCTATTGAAGCTATTAGAAGACATTCCGAAGATTTCTGCTGACTGAAGAATTTCCACGCTGCTGCAAATTTTTCCCACAATATGCCCATGTGAATAAACGAAAAAATGCCAATTTAGCTAGGGACTCGATTGTGGCTATTCTTTATTGATAGTATTTTCTGCCACGATGTGGCCAGTGTGAAGACGCATACTCTTTGTATTAATAAGGCCTTAGTCTAATTTTTGGTCCAACTTAACTTTTTTAGCCCACTTATTCTCATAGCTGATTTCTATTTTCCAGAAAGCTGCCTGTCAAATTTTTCATTATTTCACATGAAATTCAAATATAAATTGAAACACATGAATATCCTGTATACCTCGACCTTGTTGATTATTACCCATAGCACTTTTTTAATTAAGTCTCTTCTGCTTTTATTTGTCATATGTTTTTGAACGATGGCAAAATATTATAATGTTTGTTTCGTCTGCAGATCTCAAGATACTTGAAGTAACATCATTACAAGATTGCACGTCCCATTTATATCTCAGTCTACTTGAAATAAGTAATTTATGTATCAGATCCGCATAAGTGCTGCAGCAGCGCCTCAACACCTTGGCTGAACGGAAGGAGATGGGATTTTAGAATGAAGAACGATCACTCCTTCCAAACTGAAATTCAGAAAAACTGCACATTTTGCGTCATGCTATGACAAGATTAATAGGGATACTGAACAAATCATAGCGGAAGGGAGATGAAGAACTATTGTAATAATCTATTCTGAATGGATCGGTCCTCAGCTGGACAGAAGAGTTGCACAAACTAAGTCACTATTCAAAAATAATTGTTTTCCTTCAACAGATGAATGAGAAAACATTTAGTATTTCACACACTCAGGTATTTCATAGCTTATGTCTGCAGTAGCGAATGACTGAAAGCCTCTGAATGTGCGTAGACTCTAAATATCTGTAAATACTGTATATTTTATGTTTCTCACAATGAGAACTTCCAAAGTCCTGGAATACAAATTGTATTTATGTTTGCCCTTTAGTTTTACAGTCTCTTTGAGCTGGTGCGTATTACCTCCTGCAATGAATAACATCAGCATGGAGGACACTACAGAAGTACTGAACAGTGTAGATGTGATTCTGGTAGCTGATGGACCATAAATCACTCACCAGTAGTTCCAGCAGCACTTCTGTGCGCGAGAATCTCTGCCTCCTCTCACAGCCCTACGCTCTATAAACTTCTATGGGTAATTATTGTGTTTTACTTCCCGTGTTCAGTATTTCTGTTACTACAGACATCACTGAACAGAATGTTGAAAGGAAAGGAGACACCTAGTGGCCAAGGACCTTAGAGGGATCTTTTGGCAAAAAAAGTAATTTTAGGTAAATAGTGATTTGCCCTTTGCCCTGGCTATGGGATATAACAACCACTTGGTGGAAAACGTAGTGACCAACATTGCTTTTTACCCTTTTCTTTAGCATTTTTGAAGGTAGAGAGGTGCTTTGACAGCATGTATGAGCTGCAGATTATATTGAGCTCCTATCTTCCCATCTTCATGTGCAAGTTCAGTACAGATGAATCTGAATTTATCACTGATACACTACAAATGAGCAGTCCATTTTCACTATATGATATATGGTGGCTCGAAGATTCAACTTTGCTTCAAATGTTTAGATTCATGTAACTAACTGGTATTGGATACAATTTGCGCTTTCGTGGACCTCTTCAAGACTGCCCATTGACTTTAAACATCCAGGCAGTCTCTATATACCTCTGCAACCACGGTTTGAAACCTTCTAGAGCCTCTTGCTGTAGAGTCTGATGACAGCTCAGATCACAGAGCTTTGCCTGGAGACCAATCAGCATGGTCTCCAGGTATGTGATGGATGTGACAGCCATCACAGTGAGAAGACACTCCTGTGCCCTCAGGTCAGGCAGCTCATCTGTCTCCTTCCCTGTATGCAGCTCTGTGACTCAGCTTTCCAAAGACAGCTAAAGTCACACAGATATGACCAGAGACCCAAAGAGACTGATCAGTCTGGGCCCTGGTCATGTGATTGCTGTGACTTGTTGTCCCTGCAATCAATGTAGAGTTTATTTGTAAATAAGAAAGCTTTTATAATAGTGTACACTGTCTGCCCCTCCTCATAGCCTGGCAGAGATAGGTATGTACAATCATTATACACACACAGTAAGGCCTCATGTCCACGGGGTTAAAATCCGCAGCGTTTTTCCCGCACGCGGATCCGCGCCCCATAGGGATGCATTGCACACCCACCAGGTAGTTAAATACCTGCGGATGTCATTTTTCCCTTCAGGCGCGGATCCGCGTGCGGAAAAAAAATCCGGACATGCTCCATTTTAGTGCGGGTCTCCTGCGGGGACAGCTCCCACAGGCTTCTATTGAAGCCTATGGAAGCCGTCCGGATCCGCGGAACACCCGTACCATAATTAAAACTCACCTGTCCTGGACGCTGCAGGTCTCCCTTCCTTCCCGGCCGGATCTTCTTTCTTCGGCCCCTTCGGATGTGCCTGGCGCATCCGCTGGGCCGAAGAAAGAAGATCGGGAAGGAAGGAAGAACTGCAGCGTCCGGAGAAGTGAGTTTATTCTTATTTTTTAGCCTCATGTCCGCGGGGCAGGAGGGACCCGCTGCGGATTCTCCATGAAGAATCCGCGGCGGGCCTGATTTTCCCTGTGGACATGATTTTTCCAAATGGATTCCACATCTAACACCGCGACAGAAACCTGCGGCTAAGCTGCATATCCTCCTGCATATTTTGCCACGGATTTGCAGGCGGATTTCACCCTGTCAATGGGCAAAATATGTGTGTGGAATTTTCAACGCGATTCTGCACAGGGATTTCGCCCATTGACAGGGTTAAATATGTGTGCAAATCTGCGGCAGAAATCTGCACCTTAGTCACGGATTTCTGCTGAAGCTTAAGGGCTCATGTCCACGGGCAAAATAAGAATTAAAATCCGCAGCGGATTTTAACTCTTCTCCTGCCCGCGGATCCGCACCCCATAGGGATGCATTGACCACCCGCGGGGTAGATAAATACCCGCGGATGGTCAATAAAAGGATTTAAAAAAAAATGGAGCATGGAAAAATCTGGACCATGCTCCATTTTCGTGCGGGTCTCCCGCGGGGACGGCTCCCGCGGGCTTCTATTGAAGCCTATGGAAGCCGTCCGGATCCGCGGGACACAAAAATCAGATTTTACTTACACGCTCCGGTTCTTCTCTTCGGCGCCGCGCCATCTTCTCTCAGTTGCGGCCGGATCATTTTGCTTCGGCCCGGCGCATGTGCGGGGCACGTCACCGACGTCATCATGCACATCCGCCGAGCCGAAGAATGAAGATCCGGCCGCAACGAGAGAAGATGACGCTGCCGCGAAGAGAAGAAACGGAGCGGATGGGAGGTGAGTTAATTCTTATTTATTCTCCTTTTCAGCGCTCATGTCCGCGGGGCAGGAGGGACCCGCTGCAGATTCTCCATGGAGAATCTGCAGCGGATCTGATTTTCCCCGTGGACATGAGGCCTAAGAGTTGGAATCTATGCAAAAAAAATTGTGTCCTATTCCGTTAGCTACTAGGGAGCTAACAAAAGTTATTCGGGTGCTGGCAAATTCAGCATTTACAGAAATCATCTTTTGCAAAGCCTGAAGAATTCTCTAATGAATACCTACAATGAGAACCCCAATGTCCATTTGGGCCCTTTTACAGGGAATCACTAGTTTGGTGCAGAGTGCCTGACAGTCTTAGCAATGGGCTCTACACAGGAACGAGCATTGCTCAGTAAATGGTGATGGAACGGTTCATAGATGGGATGATCTATCAATCAGCTTTCTGCATGCAGAAACTGAACAATGAATGAAAAGCAAACATTCCTGTTCACCATTCAGTCGGTGCATGCATTTATACTGAATGATCGGTCAGATTCTTTCTGGACTGCAGGACTCTGAACGATTTATTGGCCCGTGTAAAAGGGTCCTTATATTCTTGTAGTATGAAACTTTGCAACTTCAAAACAGCACTTTACACCTTCTATGGAATCTAAGCAGAATACAGCAGTTTTTTGTTAACTATTAGTGTGCTGGCTAGTTAAATGTCACTTGAAAACTTTCAATATCCACAATTAAACTCTTTTTGTGAGCGCTGGAACTGCGCTGTCACCCAAAAAGTGTTAGAGAACTACTAAAAGTGTTGTAAAGCATCTCTTCAATCCCTGTGATTACCTCAATACTATGAAAGTACAGTGTAGAAAACTGCATCTATATATCTTTATGAACCGGTATTTAATCAACAAATTTTGTAATGTAATCTTATAAAAATTGTTATTTATGTGAAATGATATTTTGTCAACAGATTTTGTAATATAATTTGAGATTCTGTATATTGACAGATTTTTACATAGATTATTTATAAATATTGCACTCTTGTCTTTTTTTTTTTTTACTAGATTTAACATAAAATCCACAGGAATAAAAAAAATTATTTCTTGACATTGTTGCCTTTGTGATAAACCTTAAAACATCCAGCATTAATGTGGAGGAGAGTCCTTGAGGGACTTCACATGTGTGAACGTTTTACTGCTTGGAAATTAAAAGGTTGGTCATGTGATCGATGCTTTCTAAAATAATAGGGGTATTCTGGTATTAAAAGTTAAACCTATTCACTGGATCGGTGATAACTGCTAGATTGGTGGCGGTACAAGCACTAGCTGTTAGTCCTATGGACTTTGAATAGAGCAGCAGTGGGCATGCTCAACCATTGTTCTATTTGAATGGGTTTCAAAGAACCTTCCTCCTTTCTGGCGATCGGCAGGGGTCCCAGCAGTTGCCCCCCCCCCCCAATCTAACCAGTTACCACCTATCCACTGGATAGAAAGAGATAACTGCTATTGCCATACTAGTACTAGTAGTATGTTTGAGGGACACAGTTATGGTGGCTTCACACTGGTGTTGGAATCGTACATTTTCTCTGCATTGCGATTCTGCGAGAGATCCGTTCTTTTTGCGATCTCGTTCATTGTTTCCAACGGGGTCAGCGGCAGCAGCGCCAGCCCCATTAAAAGCAATGGGAGAGGAGCGCTCAGCATTGAATGACAGCTGAGCGCTGCCTCTGATTGGTCACAGCGCTCCTCCAATCAGAGGTAGCACTTTCAGGAGGCCGAGATTTTCAATCCCCTTCCAGAAGAGAAGCAGAAGAAGAGTTCGGGGACGTGCAAGAAGATGCGCCGGAGATGACAGCGCTACTAAGGTGATGTATTCTTATTTTTTTTTTTTTTTTTTTACAGTTATGGATTATTTTCGGGGTAGGGCTTATATTCCTCGTCGCAGAGAGTCCCCTGCCACTGCTGTCACAGCAGTGGCAGAGGATCGTGATCATCTCCCATTGATATCAATGGGGCCGGCGAAACAATGGGAGAAGAACACTATCTCCTGCTGTGGCTGTGACCAGAGATTCCTTCAGCCGTCCTGGGATGGTAGGCTGTTTCTCTGAAGAAACGCCTTGCATCCAGGGCTTCAAGAAGGATTGCGACAGCGATATCGGGGCGTCAATCGCGTCCCAATATCGCTCTAGCCAGTGTGCAGGAGCCCTTAAAAACATGGTGGATTCATGCCTAGCATTGAATGGACTTCTGATTAACAGAGCCGGCAGTTGCGATGGGCAAACTGGGCAATAACACAGGGTCTTCATCAAGTGGTTCCACTGGCACTGTTCACTTTTCGATTGCTTGATGCCACAGCCATGTAGCTGAACACCGACCTCCATAACCCCTTAACACCAAAGGGCATACATGTATGCCCTTCGGCCGTGAGGTTTATAAGCCAAGCCTGCTCCATGCATAGTGGGTGTCTTTGACAGCTGCCACCCATCCGCAACAGCTATGATCAGCATTCAAGCTGATCACGGCTCTTAACTCTTCCCCAATCACCACTCCCCTATGCGATGGGCACCCCGCCTCTGGAGTGATCCTGTTACGGCACATAGAAGCTGTTATTTGGTTGCCAGGGTGAGCATTGTAGAAAACAACATTACATAAGTAGTCAGAGTCACGGCCTCACATTGTCTGTGTGAGATCATAGTCAATGCAATGCAGCTACCAGTAGATAAAAGTCATGTGGCGTGGAGGTCGCTGGAGACAGAAGTCCCAAAATCCATAAAGAGGTAAGAGAGGAGTATACTAAAGAACTGGAATTTTCTATTACATTTTTATAATGCAAGTATGACAGGAAGGGTTAAAAAACAATCCACTAACCAGCCGAGATAGTTGTCATTTACAAGAGTAAACAGAAAATTGAATATTGCCCATAACGTGTAAATATCGCATAATACAGCATCATGCTGTATGATGATTAACACCTGCTGGATCAGTGTCTTCTAGCCATTTATCTTGTGTTTTATCATTGGTGCAAATATCTTCCTCAGTCCAATTGACAAAAGCTACAAAATCATATTCTATGAGTCAGACAACATCCATGATTGTGCAGCTGATCGTACATGGTGAATAGAGGAGAAGCAAGCATCGCTTTCAGAAACCTTCATCCGTGTGCAGATAATTATGCAATGATTAAGGGGAATCTGTCATCAGGTTTATGCTCTATCTAGGGCATCATAAACTACCGTAGTAACAGGTTGGAGAGAAGGTAGAAACTAGCGCCCAGGTGTGACCTATTGTCGATGTAGACTTATAGAACCGTCACTCCAGTTGTACGTATGTTGAGTCAAGTAATGGTTTTGCAGAAGGGATGTGTAACCGAAGTGACGTTTTATTTCAAATTGTAACACGTTTTAAGGAACGTAGACCTCTTCCTCAGACAGCTGGGTGACTTACACAATGAGTTTCATCTCATCCTAGAAAAATGGGACGGAAAAGATGTTTGGCCCATTGGGATTGTATCTGGCTGGGAGCGGAGGAAATGACTCCGGTGGATCAAACTGCTCTGCTGCCCCTTCTGTCTAGCACTAGACAACACACATCATGTAAACCACCCAGCTGCCTGAGGAAGAGGTCTGTGTACCTCAAATGTGTTTCATTGCTAGATTGATTTTATAATATGAAATAATTAAATAAAATGTCATTTGGATTATACATTTGGATTCTATGAAACCATTAATTGACTCAACATGCATACAACTGGGCTCATGGTTCTACAAGTTTATATCTACATTTAAAAAAAAAAAGACTACTAAGACTGTTGGTCCCCCGGCATAGTAAGCTGCTCAACTTTACTCCATTCTCACACTCCTATTGGCACTTCATCTGGGATGCTTTGCGCATTTGTTCTCCTCCAAAACTAGCAACAGAGACCGGTACTGGGGCGTCTTGTCTCCACCAGAAGTATGGGTGGAGACATAGCGATTGACTGTATCCGCCACAGATGCGTTCTGACATAGAGGAGGGAAAGTGGTATCTTGGTGGAGCTGCTATAGGGAGAGTGTTAGGAGTATTTTAGGCTTCAAGAACCCCAACGGTCCTTCTTAGGGCCACATCTAACCGTGTGCAGTAGTGTGGAGGCTGCTTTTTGCAGTGTTGCACTTTTTTTTTTTTTTGTATATCGGCCGTGCAGAGCATTGCGCCCTGCAGTAATTATACATAGTCCAGGGCCAGAAGTGGTGGTTAGGCAGGGACAGAAGACATATTTATTGAATATAGGCAGTGGGCCTTTCCAAAAACATTTGGGAAAAAAAATCTATTTGGGCTGCCTGTGACTGTCCTCAGTGTACTGGGTCTGTGCTGGGGGTAGTTGTCCTCCTAATTCATACGCAGCCAGCTAAGTGTTACAGCAGGCTTGCGCAAAATTATTTCCTGGCTCTGTGTTGGCTGTTACATCACTGCTGTATTCCAGTCCACAGTGCAACAGTCTGCAGTTATTTTACATACTCCAGGGCCAGTAGTGGTGAGGCAGGGACAGAAGACATATTTATTGAATATAGGCAGTGGGCCTTTCCAAAAACATTTGGGAAAAAAAATCTATTTGGGCTGCCTGTGACCGTCCTCAGTGTACTGGGTCTGTGCTGGGGGTAGTTGTCCTCCTAATTCATACGCAGCCAGCTAAGTGTTAAAGCAGGCTTGCGCAAAATTATTTCCTGGCTCTGCTGTGCGTTCCGTAAGCGAAGTCAGCCTCCAACCACAGGCCAATAAGTGGCACATTTAATTACAGCGTTCTGTTTCTGCACTACTAGTAATACAGCATGCTGAGGGGTAGGGGTAGGCCTAGAGGACATGGACGCGGGCGAGGACGCGGAGGCCCAAGTCAGGGTGTGGGCACAGGCCGAGCCAGTGCGGTGGCCAGGGGCAGAGGCAGGGCCAGACCGAATAATCCACCAACTGTTTCCCAAAGCGCCCCCTCGCGCCATGCCACCCTGCAGAGGTCAAGGTGCTCTACGGTGTGGCAGTTTTTCACAAAGACGCCTGACGACCGACGAACAGTGGTGTGCAACCTTTGTCGCGCCAAGATCAGCTGGGGAGCCACCACCACCAGCATGCGCAGGCATATGATGGCCAAGCACCCCACAAGGTGGGACGAAGGCCGTTCACCGCCTCCGGTTTGCACCACTGCCTCTCCCCCTGTGCCCCAACCTGCCACTGAGATCCAACCCCCCTCTGAGGACACAGGCACGACCGTCTCCTGGTCTGCACCCACACCCTCACCTCCGCTGTCCTCGGCCCCATCCAGCAATGTCTCTCAGCGCAGCGTCCAGACGTCGCTAGCGCCACTGTTTAAGCGCAAGCACAAGTACGCCGCCACGCACTCGCACGCTCAAGTGTTAAACGTGCACATTGCCAAATTGATCAGCATGGAGATGCTGCCGTACAGGCTTGTGGAAACGGAGGCTTTCAAAAGCATGATGGCGGCGGCGGCCCAGAGCTACTCAGTTCCCAGTCGCCACTATTTTTCCCGATGTGCTGTCCCAGCCCTGCACGACCACGTCTCCCGCAACATTGTACGCGCCCTCACCAACGCGGTTACTAGCAAGGTCCACTTAACAACGGACACGTGGACAAGCACAGGCGGGCAGGGCCACTATATCTCCCTGACGGCACATTGGGTGAATTTAGTGGAGGCTGGGACAGAGTCAGAGCCTGGGACCGCTCACGTCCTACCCACCCCCAGAATTGCGGGCCCCAGCTCGGTACTGGTATCTGCGGCAGTGTATGCTTCCTCCACTAAACCACCCTCCTCCTCCTCCAACGCAACCTCTGTCTCGCATTCAAGATGTGTCAGCAGCAGCACGTCGCAAGCAGTCGGTGTCACGCGGCGTGGCAGCAAAGCGGTGGGCAAGCGTCAGCAGGCCGTGCTGAAACTACTCAGCTTAGGAGATAAGAGGCACACAGCCCACGAACTGCTGCAGGGTCTGACAGAGCAGACCGACCGCTGGCTTGCGCCGCTGAGCCTCCAATCGGGCATGGTCGTGTGTGACAATGGCCGTAACCTGGTGGCGGCTCTGCAGCTCGTCAGCCTCACGCACGTGCCATGCCTGGCCCACGTCTTTAATTTGGTGGTTCAGCGCTTTCTGAAAAGCTACCCACGCTTGTCAGACCTGCTCGGAAAGGTGCGCCGCCTCTGCGCACATTTCAGCAAGTCCCCCACGAACGCTGCCACCCTGCGCATCCTGCAACATCGGTTTAATCTGCCAGTGCACCGACTGCTGTGCGACGTGCCCACACGGTGGAACTCTACGCTCCACATGTTGGCCAGGCTCTATGAGCAGCGTAGAGCTATAGTGGAATACCAACTCCAACATGGGCGGCGCAGTGGGAGTCAGCCTCCTCAATTCTTTACAGAAGAGTGGGCCTGGTTGGCAGACATCTGCCAGGTCCTTGGAAACTTTGAGGAGTCTACCCAGATGGTGAGCGGGGATGCTGCAATCATTAGCGTCACCATTCCTCTGCTATGCCTCTTGAGAAGTTCCCTGCAAAGCATAAAGGCAGACGTTTTGCACTCGGAAACAGAGCCGGGGGAAGACAGTATGTCGCTGGATAGTCAGAGCACCCTCCTGTCTATATCTCAGCGCGTTGAGGAGGAGGAGGAGCATGAGGAGGATGAGGAGGAGGGGGAAGAGACAGCTTGGCCCATGCTGCTTGCCTGTCATCCTTTCAGCGTGTATGGCCTGAGGAGGAGGAGGAGGATCCTGAAAGTGATCTTCCTAGTGAGGACAGCCATGTGGTGCGTACAGGTACTTTGGCACACATGGCTGACTTCATGTTAGGATGCCTTTCTCGGGACCCTCGCGTTACACGCATTCTGGCCACTACAGATTACTGGGTGTACACACTGCTCGACCCACGGTATAAGGAGAACCTTTCCACTCTCATACCCGAAGAGGAAAGGGGTTCGAGAGTGATGCTATACCACAGGACCCTGGCGGACGAACTGATGGTAAAATTCCCATCCGACAGCGTTAGTGGCCGAAAGCGCAGTTCCGAGGGCCAGGTAGCAGGGGAGGCGCAGAGATCAGGCAGCATGTAAAGCACAGGCAGGGTAACACTCTCTAAGGCCTTTGACAGCTTTATGGCTCCCAAGCAAGACTGTGTCACCGCTCCCCAGTCAAGGCTGAGTCGGCGGGAGCACTGTAAAAGGATGGTGAGGGAGTACGTAGCCGATCGCACGACCGTCCTCCGTGACGCCTCTGCCCCCTACAACTACTGGGTGTCGAAGCTGGACACGTGGCCTGAACTCGCGGTGTATGCCCTGGAGGTGCTTGCTTGTCCTGCGGCTAGCGTCTTGTCAGAGAGGGTGTTTAGTGCGGCTGGGGGAATCATCACAGATAAGCGTACCCGCCTGTTAACCGACAGTACCGACAGGCTTACACTCATCAAGATGAACAAAGCCTGGATTTCACCAGACTTCTCTTCTCCACCAGCGGACAGCAGCGATACCTAAACAATACGTAGGTTGCACCCGCGGATGGAAGCATTGTTCTCTATCACCATCAAAAACGTGGACCTTTTAGCTTCATCAATCTGTGTATAATATTCCTCCTCCTGCTCCTCCTCCTGAAACCTGACGTAATCACGCCGAACGGGCAATTTTTCTTACGCCCACAAGGCTCAGTCATATAATTTTTCTAAACAATTTTTATACGTTTCAATGCTCATTAAAGCGTTGAAACTTTCACCTGAACCAATTTTTATTTTAACTGGGCTGCCTCCAGGCCTAGTTACAAATTAAGCCACATTAACCAAAGCGATTAATGGGTTTCACCTGCCCTCTTGGTTGGGCATGGGCAATTTTTCTGAGGTACATTAGTACTGTTGGTACACCAATTTTTTGGGGCCCTCGCCTACAGTGTAATCCAATTAATTTTTTGCCCACCTGCATTAAAGCTGACGTTACATCAGCTGTGTTGGGCACTGCAATGGGATATATTTATGTCCCGCCGGTGGGTTCCAGGGAGCCACCCATGCTCTGGGTGCACACGGAATTCCCATTGCGGAGTTGTACCTGCCTGTGACTATTTATAAAAAACCGCGGTCTGACTGGGGCATGCAGACACCTTGACAGAATGAATAGTGTGTCGCACATAGGTTTTCCATTGCTATGCCCACGTGTGCAGCTCCTGATGGAGGTGGCACAGGATTGGATTTCTCATTGCTTCTGTACAGCATTGTGGGCTATCGCCCCGCCCCTTTTAAAGAGGGTCGTTGCCTAGCCGTGCCAACCCTCTGCAGTGTGTGCCTGCGGTTCCTCCTCATGGCAGACGCACTTATAAATAGACATGAGGGTGGCATGGCATAAGGGCAGCTGAAGGCTGGGCAGGGACAGTTTGGTGTGCGCTGTGGACACTGGGTCGTGCAGGGGGGGGGGGGGGGGTTGGGCAGCATGTAACCCAGGAGAAGTGGCAGCGGAGTGTCATGCAGGCAGTGATTGTGCTTTGTTGGAGGTAGTGTGGTGCTTAGCTAAGGTATGCATTGCAAATGAGGGATTCTCAGAAGTAAAAGTTGTTGGGAGTGGGGGGGGGGGGGGAAACGAACCCTCGAGCATCGCGATAATTTCGTCCCGAGTAACGAGCACCCGAGAATTTTGGTGCTCGCTCATCTCTACTCATCACCCATCACAATGATGGGGTGCATTGAAGAGTGCTGTCAGACGCTGTAACCTGTGTTCAAAAACGCTGCTCGAAATTCTGGTAAAAATGACACGATTTTGAGCTGCGTTTTCTGAACACATATGTGAGAGCGGCCTTAGGGGGGTCATGGTTTATGTTGCACTTTAGAACCACAATTAAGACACATAAGAAACCTGCATGCAGTATTTAAAGACCGCGTATGGTATTAGGGTGACTGCCCACTACAGTTTTTTTTCTCGGCGAAATTCGCAGCGTTTTTTTTTTCTGCAGGGGTCTATGGGACTTGTAATGTTAAAATCACGATCGCGCAAAAACGCGACTTCGTGGTAATTTGCGATTTTGTGTGATCGCTATTTTAACATTACAAGTCCCATAGACCCCTACAGAAAAAAAAAAACTGCGAATTTCGCCGTGAGAAAAAACTGTAGTGGGCAGTCACCCTGAAGGAGCTGCAGACACTATTATTAACTGCATGCGGTTTTGATGCGTTATTTAATTGCGTGTAAAGGGTGCAAATAAATACAGTAAATCCAGGGAGATGTATAACTTATACCAAAGAGAGAGATAGATAGATAGATAGATAGATAGATAGATAGATAGATAGATAGATAGATAGATAGATAGATAGATAGATATGAGATAGATAGATAGATAGATAGATAGATAGATAGATAGATAGATAGATATGAGATAGATAGATAAATATGAGATAGATAGATATGAGATAGATAGATAGATAGATAGATAGATAGATAGATAGATAGATAGATAGATAGATAGATAGATAGATAGATAGGGTAGATAGATAGATAGATAGATAGATAGATAGATAGATAGATAGATAGATAGATAGATAGATAGATAGATATGAGATAGATAGATAGATACATAGATAGATAGATAGATAGATAGATAGATAGATATGAGATAGGTAGATATGAGATAGATAGATAGACAGATATGAGATAGATAGATAGATAGATAGATAGATAGATAGATAGATAGATAGATAGATAGATAGATAGATATGAGATAGATAGATATGAGATAGGTAGATATGAGATAGATAGATAGATATGAGATAGATAGATAGATTTAGATAGATAGATAGATAGATAGATATGAGATAGATAGATATGAGATAGATAGATAGAGGAGGGAGACAGACAGATACACACACATATATACACTTACCCCAGGGCTCGGTCCACTTCTCCTCCATGTGACAGCAGCAGCAGGAGAGGTAAACTCAGAAGCTTCCCCGTTCAGCAGGAAGCAGGGGGGGCAGCACATGATCACTGTGCCCTGCCGTCCCATGTGACCTCCTCCCCTGCCGTCCCATGTGACCTCCTCTCCATGTGAGTACCTCCCTGCTTTTCCTCTCAGGCTGGCTGTTCTGACTGCCGCATCATGCGGGGGAAAGAACGGCCAGCCATTAATGCACTGAATGTGCATGGGGGTATGGCGGAGGGCGGCCCTGGGGCCCCCTGAGCTCACGGGCCAGGTCGCCATGGCGACCCCAGCACCCCCTGACGCTACGCCTATGGGTATTACTAATTCGCTATAAAAGGGGGATTACGTTGAAGGAAACTTTGTAACCACAGAAAGGGTATTATTACTATATAGCTACAAATTGGGACATTATTACTTTAGGTGAACACTATTACGTTGTAGCCCCAAAGGGAGCATTACTACTTTGGGGAGAACAATTTTACAATGTAGCCACAAGGAGGAATTATGATTTTGGAGGTGCACTATTATGATGTAGTCACGAAGTGGGATTATTACTTTTGTGGGGAACTATTATAAGGTAGCCTCAGAGGGCCATTTCCACTTGCGGGGCCCTTTTACTATGCAGCCACAAAAGGGTGATTATTACTTGGGGGGGTCACTATCACTTTACAAATGTTTCTAGCAGAGCAATTTAGACAAATTAAGGCAAATATTGTACTCTTAAGAGACAACAAACGTATCCAATTAAACTGTACAAGTTGTAACCTGCTATTCAATGTAATTTTCTTTTTTCTAGTGTCAAGCCTGCATTTCTCTATGGACCATCCAACTCCCCCATCCTGCAGCAGGCAGTCACCTCTACCTCAGGTCCTTGGGGTATAGATGTTAAGTCGAATGTTTTGTACACTAAAAAGTCGGAAGTCTTCCTTCAATGGCAAAATGAATACAGACAGAGAGAGCAGGCGGCTCTCCAGAACAGTAAGTATGCAATGACAAAGAAAAGTCAATCCCAGCTTTTTGCCCAGACTTAATAAGCGCTGTTTGTTCCAAAAGTTTTGGATATCCACTGCTGCTCTCAACTAGGATACAGCGGAAGCCTGATATAAGCCTACAAGATAGAAAGTGAGAATCTTCAGTTGTTGCTAACTGAAAAAGATGACAACTGGCAACCTTACATCTTTTCATTTGTTTGCCCTTGATTTTGCAGTAAAGGCCCTTTGACATGCAGAGATTACTGAGCGAAAAATCCTTTAAAATCTAATCGTTCAGTGTAAAGATGGCCAACAATTCGTTCACTTATTGTTCATTTAATACAAGCATGAAAATGATTGTCGGCTCATTCGCACCTTTAGCCATTAGAAGATATTAACAACTGTTGATTGTTACTTATGTAATTGCAGTACAGTTAAATCCAGCGACTCACAGGTGAGGTCTTCTCCTAAAGAAGCGGCCCAGTACTAACCTTGACGCTGGGGAAGATGGCGGGGTAGAAAGCTTACTTTGTCATGGGTTGCTCTACCATCTTCTCCTTCTAGGCCCAAAGTGTAGTTGTCCCAGCCGCTCACATTTCCCATAAATAACACCTGTGTAGGGAACCGCTTAATACCTGGTTGTCTTCGTGATGCCAGTGTCCCTTTTTAAATGGTCAATGTAAATAACAGAGTCCACAGTCAAAGGAATAATTTTCCAAAACCGGAGGCACACAGTTTTTCTCTTTACTTGTAAATCAAACTGTACAGCATTAACAATCATAAACATGCAAACACTTGTCCTTAGATTCTTCCTTCACAGAGTTTGTATCCAGAAATCACTCTTTCCTGTTGTACATGCGCAGTCTAAGTTATCTGTCAGACCTTTGCTGGAGTGCTTCCATTGCTATACAAATAATAACCTCATAATAATAATAATCTTTATATAGTGCCAATGTATTCTGCAGCATTTTAGAAATTAAACTGAAGAGGGGAGAGTTCAGTAAGGGGAACACCAATCCGTATTGAGTTGCAATAATCAAGTCAAGAGTGAATAAAGGGCGACAGTAAGAGCTTTTTCTATTTCCACAGTGAGCAAAGGGCAGATTGAGGAGATGTTTTTGAGGTGCAGGTAACATGAGCGAGCAAGTGGCTGAATAAGGGGAGTGAAAGAAAGGTCAGAATCAAATATGACCCCAAAACAGCCTTGCCGAGGAGTTATGATGGTACCACAGACTGAGATGGAGATATCAGGTTTAGCTGCTGTAAGGACAGAAGTTTTTTAGGATCTTGTACATAGTGTCAAAAAAAGGAGCTGCCCTCCCCTGGAACTCATCCCAGTACAGGTGAAGAGCAGAACAGGACATACTGTACTGTAAAGCTGCACTACTTGACAGCCATGACCTTCAGTAATACAGTGGTTTTACCAGTGATATGCCCATGCTGATTAGCTGGATTTTCCAACAAAGTACACGTGCTGCAGATCCGAACTGTATCTAACATCGTATGTTGAATCTGGTTTCAAAATCTGATGGCCCAGTAAAGACTATTATTTGCTGAAAATATTCTATCCCGATGCCATTGTAATTTGAGGGATCACTGCACATAGATACACTACCAGAATCAACCTCAGTGCATAGATATGGTACAAAAATCATGTTTAGCACATATGTGTCACGTCCGTGTAGCACACGAGCACTAAGCTCAGCACAGATGCAGGGTGATGATAACCACGGCTGCAGTAAACAGTGCGCACCACAACACTCCCCATGCCACGCTATGTGGGACAGTAGCACCACTCCAGGGAGAGGGAAGGAAGCCTGGCCCTAACCGATCAGGGAGGGTGATGGGTCCCTGCCTAAAGCGGGGACATTGCCTCGATAAAATGTGGCCCAGCGGTCTTCTTTCTCGGCCTTGATTGTCCCTATAGGAACCCCAGGAGAGATGCACCAACATGCAAAGCAAAACAGAAATGAAAAGCCACAAATAAAACTGAAAAGGAACCAGCAGTTACTTATCTGCAAGTTTGTAAAACACCCAGCACAGCAGAGCTCCAAACTTCAAGTTCTCACTGTGGAACGGAATAAGCAGCACTGGTCAGCAGGAGTGGTTAGAATATATAGCCCCTCTGCACCTGAACACTGGCAGAATGAATAGCAAAGCACACCTCCAGCCTTCTCCCAGGCATAGCTAATCCTGCATGCTTCCATGCAGCAAAGGCAGACAGCACCAACAGAACTCTGCACATAGTGCATTAACCCTTAACCTGCTTAACAAGACAACAGGTCTTTGGCCTGTGTTAAGGCCACCATGCCAAGATGTTGTCGCGACCGAGGGGCCGCGACAACATGTATGTTACATAAATGAAATAAATCATTGTATGGAATGCCTAAAATGGAACATCGAAGTATGACATGATGAATATTTCACATTTTTTCTAGTCACTTGATGCAATGCCAAAAGGTGAAGCAGCAAAGTATAAAATACTCCACTCTCCTGGTGGATGTATCTATGTGTGTACACACATTATATTGTGCTTACTCACCATTTGGCGAGAAAATCTGAACTGTCCTTAGGTGCAGAGAAGTGGGTATTCAGTTATTCCCCCCCCCTACTCATTGAACCACAGACTGTGCAGTGCAGCATGGGATATCAGGGCAAGGAATTGCAGGACAGTGAAGTACTGGTTGAATGCTAGGCATGCTACACGTCTCCTGCATGATAGTACTTTACAAACATCAGGGTAACAGAAAAATGGGGGAGACCACCTGTAATTCTAAACTTACAGACATAAAACGGTGAAAACAGCAGCAAATGAGTGAGTCAGGAGAACCTGTTATATTTAACAAAACTTGTTATAACCTCAGGTACTCTTTAATCATTCTATAGATTGTTAAGGCATTCTATACGATGCCTGCTTTTCACATGTTGCCTCTAACATATATAGTTCCAGGGCCAAGCTCAGTTCAGAGATAAGGTATCAGGGGCAAGCTCAGAACAGACCAATCAAATGAATGATCCGAAGTAGTCAGGTACAGAATAAATAATTAAATCTAGTGACTTACAGATCTTCTCTGACTGGAGTCATTCTCTTTCCACTTTCTATTCTCTGCCCAGTACAGACTGCCACGACTTTGTAAAGTCTCGGAAAGAAATCCAGTTGGATGTCTGCATTTTAAAATGTGCATTTTTTTAGTTCCAAGTCAGATATACACAGTGACATTTCTTTCCTGCATTAGAACCTGTTTCATGCCAGGAAAAAAACTCTATTGGAGGACCAAAAATTCATGATATATGTCTAGCTATGAATAGAAAACTTGCATTCTGAAATGCAGACGTGCAACTGGATTTCATTCTGGATGAGTTGGGACCAACCATATGGGACAGTCTGTTGCACTTGTGGGACATTAGTGTTGTTCTCAAGCTTTTCAATTGTAGAGTCAGTCCCCCACACTTAATCAGATTTGATAGGTGGGGGTAAGCAGAGACTTTTAGGCACCTGATGAGGATGGGGACAGGAACAGTGAGACACCGTTTTTTTAATGGGGCATGGCACAGAAAATGCTAAAGAAATAGCCAACATCCAAATTGAGTACTGCTCAAGCAACACAGGCTGTATAGGTGAATTAACCTTGAATTAGCACTGCCTCCCACTATATAAACACATAAGCATGCCCTCCAATCTGGAGAATATTCTTGTGTCCCTTCCAAATGTCCTTATGTACTTCTCCAAGTCCTACTCCTCTTTCTAACCCAAGTCTTTATTCCCTGTTCAGAGCATTTCCTCTCCAGCCCTGATCCACTCTTCTTAGAAACCAAGCATCAGTGATTTCACATCCTATCCACTGTCATTTAGGCCATCTAATCAATTCCCCTCTTGTTCATTTACACATCATGTTTGAGTAGCAGAACAGAGAGCAAGGGTAGGATAAATAATACAGCTGATGGGTAGGTAGCTTAGGCTGCATGTCCATGGGCGATGATCCGCCAGTGATTTATCACGCTGTGTGAAGCTTTCCATAGTGTTGCTATGGAAAGTGCAGCACTGGTGTCGATGAGCAGAGAATCATAGGGATTCTCCGCTTGCAGGATCTAAATCGCTGGCATGTCGCGATTCTCCGCGGTGAGCCTATCTGTTAGGTTCACCGCTGAGACCTGTCAGCGCTTACCCCCTCGTCCCCTGCGGTGGAATATCGCTAGCGATATTCCGTCACGGCCGTAGGTGATCTTCAAGATCATATGCTGTTGATACCAGCGTCACATTCTTGGAACCCAAAAAATCCCCATAGAAACTGGTTTGTTAGCACCAATGGCCTTCAACGGCACTGACGTAACAGTGTACAGTTGTTTATTGTAGTAGAATAGTAGTATTAGTAATAATAATGGTAATAATACGTATTCATTACTAATAATGATAAACTGTATTGAAAAGTTATCTGTTTAGTGAGACTTCAAAACATGCATCCAATCAAATCACATTGGTACACATAGGAATGAAAGTGTTAGTTTTGTTTTGCCCTTGGGTCCATGTATAAAGCATATTTGGAAACATGTTATTGGTTATCATAATAGAAATAACTTTTCTAGGTGCCTCTCAGCTCCTTCGTGAGACTGCATGGTATGATCCAACCCAACCATCCCAGTGTCTGAAGGACTCTGCTCGGTGGAGTACATTCATGTGGAGGGATCATTCCATTCTAGGTAAAGAGTATGGTAAGTAAAATGAGATGAAAAAGAACCAAGCAAATAAAAAGGCTACTCCAGTGAATACACATTTTTCCTTCTCTGCCCCGCTCACCTGATTGCCTGTCATACACTGGATGTTTCCTATGTATATTGCACGTCCATGTGGTGCAGCCTTCTGTCTGATGCTTATCAGGCACCAGCTTGATGTTTAGATTTCTCGCTGCTTTTTCTTCCTGTGTGCCGTGCTAGCAATCCCATGATGCATCAGAACGGCATGACATCTAGAGCCTGCACCATCTCTGCCTACTGGGAGGTCACTGTAATTTATCATTACACTCAATATTCTCCTAAATAAGCTAATGACTATAAGTATTCAGTCAGGAGCATGAACTGTCATCTTCTTCATTATAACTATGTGACAGCAGCATCTAATCATCAACAGTAACTGTGATAGATGTTTCTATCTCCCCCTTTGTTAAAACCCTATGTTGTACAGTGCATATAATATCATATAGGAATTATGATGACTGAAAAAGTGACTCCTTGAGAATACAAAGCCAAGTCAATTTCAGATAGTCACAATGAGATCACATGACCCACCTGAGGAGGAGTCCAAGAATTTCCAGATAAAAAGGAATAACTAAACACGGTGAAACTAGCTGATGTATAATATACAAAGTAACTAACTATATAACGAATAAAAAAAAATATCACCAAAATGGCCATTTAAGATTTCCTAAAGTAGTTGAGCTGGAGCAGCACTGCCCGGGAAAGGAGGTTCACTGAGTTGCCGCAGAAGAATAACACTCCCAGGAACAGCAATCTCAGCAATAGATTGCCATCAAGGTTTGAACACTAAGTATGTATACATGCCCAAGTTGTCAGGATGGCAACCAACATACCAGAGGGAGAAGGTATAACATACAGCAGGAGACATTGGGGCTAGAGCAGAGTCACCTGGGGGAAGGAGGCGCTGTAATGAGTGCAGTGTGTTAGTGCATGTGTAAGGGGGGTGGTGGTTTCTTTTTTTCTCTACTTGTGTGTCAATTACCTGCTTGTTTTAAAGTTGCTTTTAGTGTTTTCTATTTTTGAGCCGTGTTACTTTAAGGAGGAGAATCAGTGATTGCAGTTGCGAGCTGGAGGGCCACATGCTTCTTGTATTCAGGCACCTCTATCCACTCACTGAGCTACTGGAGAAATATTCTAAAATTGCACCCACTGGTGTATGTATATCTGGAGTTGGTTCCTCTAGTCCCGCACCTCAGCTTTCTTTGGTGATTGTGTGGTTACCTAGGATGACCAGGAGAAAGACTCGTGTGTCCCAAACGACTCCACTCAATCTGCAACCTATATTGAAGGTAAAAACTAAGTGGGACTGTTATGGGAATAATTCATATCACCCCTAATTCACAAATTATTCATAATGAGAACAGCATGCATGCTTATATATAGCCAGGGACACACACATCTGTTTCAAAGGCAATATACTTCTGGTTTATTATTAACATCACGGTACAGATATATCCAAAAATTATGCAGTAATACAAATACACGCCCCTAACATCATAACAACTCCTGATAGGCTTAGTTTGTAATGACTGACACATGTTAATGCCTTAAGGTGTGTGTTACTACTAAACAAGTGATTTCTTATACACAAAACTAGAATTGACTTATCAATATCCCTGCCCAGACCAAGGAATCCAAAGGAGGGGGTAGGGAGCAGCCCCCCCCTTCCCTTATGAGCTGTGGGCATCCCAGGTCTTTTTCATGAGAAACACATCTGGAGAGCAGTGCTATGCCCTGGGAACCGTACAATATTGAACCAGTGAACCATTTAGCTGCTAGCTATTTACTAAGAAGGTATATATATATATATATATATATATATATATATATATATATATATATATATATATAGTGTTCGCATAGGCTGAGGTGAGAAACATATGAAAATATATATAATAGAATACATATATTACTACTTTATTATTACTATAACAGGGACTTTTCTACTCTTGCTATAATTTTGAGAAACCTTGCCATGGGACAATGCTAACATAATGGCAGAGTGTTGAAGGCAGGTTTCCATAGCCTATCGTTTATCTGTAATTGTTTGTAACTCTGTTCAACTGCTGTACTCCAGGAATCCCAGAGAATTGACATTGCTAACTAGTTTCTAACTGGTTTGCTAACTTTATCAAGTGGGGTACCACAAGGCTCTGTCCTAGGTCCAGTGTTGTTTAACATTTTTATAAATGATCTAGAGGAGGGAATTGATGGGAAACTGATCAAATATGCCGACGACACAAAGCTAGGAGGGATAGCTCACACTAGGAAGAAAGAGAGAGTATTCAAAAAGATCTAGAAAAGCTTGCACAGTGGGCAGCGACTAACATAATGGTATTTAACAAGGAAAAATGCAAAGTTCTACATCTGGGCAAGAAAAATGAAGAAAGCACATACAGAATCGGAGGAATTGGGCTAAGCAGCAGCACATGTGAAAAAGACTTGGGTATACTAATAAATCATAGACTGAACTTGAGTCAACAATGTGATGCAGCAGCCAAAAAGGCAAACACAATTCTGGGATGTATTAAGAGAAGCATAGAGTCTAGATCACGTGAGGTCATTATCCCCCTCTACTCTTCCTTAGTCAGACCTCATCTGGAATACTGTGTCCAGTTCTGGGCACCCCACTTTAAAAAAGACAGAGACAAACTGCAGCAAGTTCAGAGAAGAGTTACCAAGATTGTGAGTGGTCTACAAATCATATCCTATGAAGAACAGTTACAGGATCTGGGAATGTTTAGCTTGCAAAAAAGAAGGCTGAGAGGAGACTTAATAGCTGTCTACAAATATTTGAAGGGCTGTCACAGTGCAGAGGAATCAGCCCTATTCTCATTTGCAAAAGGAAAGACTAGAAGCAATGGTATGAAACTGAAAAGGAGGAGACACAGATTAGATATTAGAAAAAACTTTCTGACAGTGTAGGGGATCAATGAGTGGAACAGGTTACCACGGGAGGTGGTGAATTCTCCTTCAATGAAAGTGTTCAAACAAAGGCTGGACAAATATCTGTCTGGGATGATTTAGTGATCCTGAACTGAGCAGGGGGTTGGACCCGATGATCCTGGAGGTCCCTTCCAACTCTACCATTCTATGATTCTATGGTTTAAAATAAAAGTTACCATTTTGAGCATAGAGACGATGTGTCTGAGATTTTGATTATATGGAAAAAAGATGCTTATTTCCAGGGGTATATGCATCTAGCCCCAAGCTGTCCTATAGGCCGGACTCAGCTGAGAGAAGTAGGAAGGATTCATTTTGACCCTAGGACTGGGAGCAGTGTTCCATTACCAAAAGAGCCTGTGGAGAACCATCCCTTGAGGGATACACCATCACCTTCACTGTCCACAACTCTAACATATGTGTAAACAGAGTGCAGTTAAACTGCATAGTCAGGGTCTATGTACCAGAGCTGCAAGAAGGAAGTACCAAAGCCACTAGAGGAGAGACTTGTGTTCCTGATGCAAAACATCCTCAGACAGTCTGTAAGGGATATATACCCTATTTCATTTGTAAATGTCACTGTGTATATCTGCTGTCTTTTGCACTGTGGTTGGTTTTCCCTCATTTCCTTGTGTTCTGTCTGGGCTTGTGGTGTGTGTGGAGGAGGAGCTTTGAGGAGAGACTGGCAGTTGGTGAGGAAACATCTTGAGTAATGAGAGCGCATAGTGGCAGTTGGTGAGGAACCATCTTAAGTGATGAAAGCACCTAGTGGCAGTTGGTGAGGATGCATCTTAAGTAATGAGAGCGCCTAGTGGCAGTTGGTGAAGAACCATCTTGAGTGATAAGAGCACTTAGTGGCAGTTGGTGAGGAACCATCTTTGATGATGAGAGCAACTAGTGCAGTTGGTTAGGAACCATGTTCAGCAGCGGTTCTAAAGCTGTACTCCGTGGAGCTCTTGGGGCTCTGCAAGAAACAGTCAGGGGCTCCGGCTGAGCTGTGGTGGCAAACCAATGGCACACGTCCCGGAGGGGGCACACAGAGCCCTCTCTGCTGGCATGCACACCAATGGCTGCTCGCCACAGTAGTGATTACTGATGAGGTGCAGCAGCTCCCTGCCAGTAATCACTCACCGCTGCTGATCCCGGTGCAGACTCTGACGTCAATGTGCAGCCGGGATCCTCCTCCCCCGAGTCCTCTCCTTCTTAGTTCCGCAGCAGAGGACAAGGGAGGAAAAGTTCCAGGTGCACACACTTACATTAGTGTGTGCCCGGGCTCAGCACCGAGAAGAGGAGGAGCGGCGCTGACTACAAGGAGGAGGTAAGTATATGGCTTGGGGGAATATTACTACTGGGGCTAATGTGAGGTTAATATTACTGGTGCTACCTACTGTGGCGTTAATATTACTGAGGGGGTTAATATTACTACTGGAGCTGCTGTTGGGGTCACTATTACTACTGGGGCCAATATAGGGGTCACTATTACTACACAGGGCCAATATAGGGGACGCTATTACTACAGGGATCACAAATATACAGAGTCAGTATTACTACACGAGGCGGATTTGCTCCGGGATTCACAGTAGCTGTAGCAACAAAGTAGATGAGATTTTGAAAAACTCATCCACACGCTGTAGAAAAAATCTGCACGAAACCCATGCGGATATTGACATGTGGTGCGGGATTTAATTCTGCAGCATATTATTTTAAATAAAATGTATATCAAAAGCCCATCCAGTGTTCCAGCGTTCCACTCTGTATTTTGGTTAATTTTTTTTAAAAAGCCCTGTCCTTTTTATAATGATAGAGGTAAAAATCATGTTGTGATAAGCCATGCCCCTAACCCCTCCCCTGACCATACTCTCTGTCCTGATTTGGAGCTCCACGAGAAACTTTTGCTTCAAAAAGGGCTTTATTACTGAAAACGTTTGGGAATCACTGATTTTGAGTGATGAAAGCGCCTAGTGGTAGTTGGTAAGGAACCATCTTAACTGATGAGAGTGTCTGGCAGCAGTGTGAGGTGAATCTGAGAAAAATTGGTTTTATCTAGCAGTGCCACTGGTTCCTGGCTCCTTATAGTATGTGTGTGAATAGCTGACCCAAGTTGTATGTAGCTTCTTCATTTCAAGTGCCTGGAAGTGAGGGAGAAGTTATCAAACTAATAAGACTTAAAGCCATCTTGTGTATCCTCATCACTTCTCAGAAGACTCTGGTTACAAGTCATCACCAACAGTAGAGCAGATTCCAGAATTGATTGAATATCAGGGTTACCGGTGTCAAGCAGAATCAGAGTAAAGGCCCATTTAGACACAACGATAATCACTCAAAAGATGTCGCTCAAGCGACTTTTGAGCGATCATCGTTGTGTCATTTACAGTGCAAGATGATCAATCAAGATAAGCGATCACCTTGCACTGCCAGCGGAGGATGCAAAAGACAAGCGGGGTGTCCCCGCTTGTCTTCTGCATACAGCTGTTCCCCCTCTCCGAGCGCCCAGCTGTTATACAGCCGAGCGCTCGGAGCGGAAGATGCAGAAGACAAGCAGGGTGTCCCCGCTTGTCTTCTGTATCCAGATATTTTCTGCACAGAGCGCCCGGCTGTTATACAGCCGAGCGCTACGTGCCAGGTATGGAGAACAGAGCTGGACTGCTTTGTTCTTCATAACCAGCCTGTTATCAGGGAGCGGGATACAGCTGAAGCAATAGTATCAGCTGTATCCCGCTGTGAATCCCTAATAAGGCTCATCATCGTCTTTCAGTATGCTGAAAGACAACCATGGGTGAAGGCTGATCGAAAACTGTACAATGTAAGTGCAGTTACACACAACGATTATCGCTCAAAAGCCGTCTTTTGAGTGATAATCGTTGTGTCTAAATGGGCCTAAAGTCCCACACAGGAATAGCGACCACATCGCCGAATAGCACAATAAGGCCATATTCAAAGACACGGACGCCTGCTGTACTGAGTAGCTGATCAATGAGAGAAGACAAGGAGTCAGGCCCCAGACCAGTGGTGGCGAACCTATGGCATGCGTGACAGAGGCAACGCGCAGAGCCCTCCCTGCTGGCACGCGCCACCGTCGGGCGCTCACCGCTCTAGTCAATACCGGCAGGTGCCGCTGCTCCCCTGCCAACATTCACTCAGCTGCACAGCTGGTGGCACTTATCCCGGTGCACACTATGACATCGGAAGTTAGCAGTGGCAATATAATATAGGCATTTGACATTTCACGCCCCCAGCTTGTGATTGGGGGTGTGTGTGGCCTGAGGAGAGGAAGTATCGGCATCGGCGGCATCACGAGAGGCCGGAGCAGTGGCAGCAGCACATGCAGCGCCGGCGGGTTGAGGATAGGGAGCTGCGGTGGCAGGACCAGAGTCGCTGGCAGCGGACGCTGAAGGGAGCGGCGGCGGCACCAGGACAATGAGCGGTGGTGGCACCACACCCGCTGGCAGCGAGCACTACAGGAGAGGTCAGCGTACGAATTTAATTTTGCTTTCCTTGCATTTTACCTAGCCTAGAGGGTTATTTTGCAGTGAGGCTTACATATAATGAGGGGCTGCTGTGGGATGTCACTATTCTACTGGGGGCCGCTGTGGGGTGTCACTATTACTACTGTGGCCGCTGTGGGATGTCACTATTCTACTGGGGGCCCCTGTGGGATGTCACTATTACTACTGTGGCTGCTGTGGAATGTCACTATTACTACTGTGGCCACTGTGGGATGTCACTATTCTACTAAGGGCCAACGTGGGGTGTCACTATTCTACCAGGGGCCGCCGCTACTCTACCAGGGGCCGCCGTGGGGGGGGAGGGTGGTTACTATTCTAGCGAGGGCCGCTGTGGGGAGGGGTTCACTATTACCGCTGGGGTATGTTTACATGTGACGAAAATGGGCAGGACTGTTTCAAAATAGACAGTGTGCAGATTTTTACAGCTTTTTGGATGCGGAAATGCTGCAGAATTTTCCACAGAAATTTCAGCTGAGGACATTCTGCAGCATTTCCGCATCCAAAAAGCTGTAAAAATAAGCATGCTGTCTATTTTGAAGCAGCCCTGTCCTTTTTAGAAGGCCAGGCTAAAATCATACGTTGTGATAAGCCCTGCCCCCTGACATGTTGGCGCTTTGCAATAAATAAGTGGGTTTTGGGTTGCAGTTTGGGCACTTGGTCTCTAAAAGGTTCACCATCACTGGCTTAGACAATTGCTGTGGACTTCAGTTCTACATTTGAGACTGTTACCCAGAGTTCAATTCTAATTACCTGCAAAACTGCTACATTTACAGAGACTGAATTAGTTTCTGAAAGCCATTCCAGCAAAATCCAAGTGACAAATGGCGCTCCTTCTCTTCTGAGCCTTGCTGTGTGTCCAAAAGCAGTTTACATCCACACATGGAGCATTTGTGTACTTGGGAGAACTTGCATATTTCTGAACAAAATAGCAAGCGATTTCTTGGCCTGTATTAACAGGCTGCATGCACCAACTTTGTCATTGTTTATGTGAATGATTTTTCGCTCTGCGTAAAAGAGGCCTTAAAGGGGTTGTCTCGCGCCGAAACATTTTTTTTTTCTTCCATAGGCCCCCCGTTCGGCGCTGGACAACCCCAATGGATGTGTTAAAAAAAAACCAAGCATATTACTTACCCGAATCCCTGCTCTTCCTATTTCTTCCTTCACCAAGATGGCCACCGGGATCTTCACCCACGATGCACCCCGGGTCCTTTCCCATGGTGCACCGTGGGCTCTGTGCGGTCCATTGCCGATTCCAGCCTCCCGATTGGCTGGAATCGGCACACGTGACAGGGCGGAGCTACGATGACCAGCTCTCCGGCACGAGCGGCCCCATTCACCAGGAAGAAGACCGCACAGCGCAAGCGCGTCTAAAAACGCCAGAAGAAAGCGAAATTAGACAGATCCATGGCGACGGGGATGCTAGCAACAGAGCAGGTAAGTGAATAACTTCTGTATGGCTCATATTTAATGCACGATGTATATTACAAAGTGCATTAATATGGCCATACAGAAGTGTATAACCCCACTTGCTTTCGTGAGACAACCCCTTTAAGTAAAAATAAAGAGATATTATAAGCTCCATTGCTGACCGTGAAATTTTGCGCAACTCTGCTGTTGCAGGCACTGAGAATGAAGTGACTGTTACCAGGAAAGCAGGTGAAAAAAGTGCAGAACTGTACTGTGCACTGTTTCACTGTATACATAACACGTCAAACTTAAGGCACGTGGACCGAAGTCGGCTCACCACGTCATTTTATATGGCCCACCCACCATGCGGTAATACATGACCCCCTCTAGCTGTTTCCTGCTCACATGGGGCAGGAAAGGGAGGACTGTGCAGCCGTGGTATGTATCGCTGCAGATTTCTCCCAATGACTGATCAGCGCACTGCCGGATCATTAAGGGAGCGGTCAGGGGGCTCTGAACCTGTCAGACCCCCCTGACCCTGACCATAAGGTGCTGAAAACTGCGTCTTTTAGTCAGAAACATACGTACTTACATTTATTTAATCTTATTATACTGTCTTTCAAACCTGTGATTGATTAAAACACTTTTTTTGTCTTTTCCAGTTGTAAACAGACACAAGTTTGGAATCAAGATGTGATCCTGTTCATTCTATGTATTACTTATGGTGACCTGTGTGTAAAAGACTGACTACATTGTAAATCCATTTGCAACATTATTTCTGAATTTTGTACTCTTGACAGAAACATTAAGATCCGCAACTTTATCAAACGTAAAACTCAATGTTTAATATTAAAATAATTTAATATTTCACTATTGCCATTTCATGCAGATTTTACTACTAGACAATGAATTATTTTATCCGCTCAAAGTATAAATAAACATGTTATAAAGTAATTATAAAAACATTTCGAGCTTTCACTCTAATGTGTGAGTTTCTTGACTTTTTTCAGAGCCAACTGAAGCTAAAGCCACCCAGATGCATGTCAAAGATGTGTATTATTTGCCTCCACAGTAGAAGCTCATGCATACTGTCACATACCGGACAGGAGAAGAGAGGAGAAGGGACGATACTAGAGATGAGCGAGCACCAAAATGCTCAGGTGCTCGTTGCTCGAGTCGAACTTTCAGCGATGCTCGAGAGTTCGTTTCGAGTAATGAACCCCATTGAATTCAATGGGCGACTCAAGCATTTTTGTATATGACCCATGCTCCGCAAAGGTTTTTATTTGTGAAAATCTGGAAAACCCAAGAAAGTGATGGAAACGACACAGAAACGGATAGGGCAGGAGAGGGGCAACATGCTGGGCTGCATCTCACGTTCCCAGGTCCCACTATTAAAGGGGTTGTCCCGTGAAAGCAAGTGGGGTTATACACTTCTGTATGGCCATATTAATGCACTTTGTAATATACATCGTGCATTAAATATGAGCCTTACAGAAGTTATACACTTACCCCCTCCGGCGCTGGCGTCCCCGTCTCCATGGCGACGACTAAAGCCTTCTTCTCTGGTCGCCGCAACAGTCGGCGCTTGCACAGATAAGAATCCTCTGCTGGCTGTGTGCGGGCTCACGAGCGGCGTCCTGGCTCCTCCCTCTTCTCCGCGTCATCGTAGCCGCGCCTCCGTCACGTGGTGCCGATCAGCCAATGAGGTGGCTGTAATCAGCAGTGGAACGCAAGACTGGAGAAGAACATCCAGGTGCACCATGGGAGAAAACCGCGGTGCACCTTGTGAAAGGACCGGCGGCCATCTTGAAAGAAGAATTTTTATAAGTTCACGAAACGAGATAATGGTGAGTAGAAACGCTCTTTAAAAACACTTTCCACGGGTGGTGTAGTATGTTTTCTTTAGAAGGGGGACTGGGAAGAGAACAAATTTACATTTCTGTCGCGGGACAACCCCTTTAGCCACAATAGCGGCAAGAGTGGGCCCACCCCCCCCTAACAATTTTTACTTCGGACAAACCCCCATTAGCAAGGCACACATTAGCTAAGCACCACACTACCTCCAGCAAAGCACAATCACTGCCTGCGGGACACACCGCTGCCTCTTCTCCTGGGTTACATGCTGCCCAACCCCCGCACACGACCCTGCGTCCACAGCACACACAAAAGTGTCCCTACGCAGCCTTCAGCTGCCCTCATGCCACACACTCACTTCATAACCACACTGAGCTCCCGCCCCCTCTCCGCCCCTTGCCACTATTTGCAATAGGAGGGGGTGAGACGGGGGCGGAGCTAAGTCCCATTGCAAATAGTAGCGCGGGGTGGGGAAGGGGAGGGAGCTCAGTTCCTGCTCCTGGCTCTTCCATCCTTCCCTACCCCCCCCCCCCGCAGACAAGGAGCCGATATACGGTTGTCTGAATTCACCCTCATGTCTACTTATAAGTGCGTCTGCGATGAGGAGGAACCAGAGTCACACACTGCAGAGGGTTGGCAGGGCCAGGTAGCGACCCTCTTTAAAAGGGGCGGGGTGATAGCCCACAATGCAGTTGAGAATCAATGAGAAATTGACGTTCGATCTTCATTCCAATCCTGTGCCTCCTCCATCAGGAGCTGCAAACGTGGGCATGAGTTACGTAGCGATGGGGATTCCATGTGCTCACACAGTGTTCATTCTGTCTATGTGTCGGATAGCTCAATTGACACCGCGAGGGGAAAGCCATCTGCACTCTGCCCCCTACCCAAGTCAGTCAGTGTCTTTGTGGCAGACAGGTGAAGCACCGCGATGGGAACTAAGTGTGCACCCACAGCATGGGTGGGTCTGAGGAAGCCACCGACGGTACATAAAAAAATCCCATTGCAGTGCCTCCCTTAAAGCTGCGGTAACGTGAGATGAAATGCAGGTTGGCCTCGGCCCACACTGTATGCCCCAGTCAGTCTGGGTTATTTTCATAGTCACAGGTAGGTAGAACTCCGCTATGGGAAGTCTGTGTGCACCCACAGCAGAGGTGGGTCCCAGGAAGCCACCGACGGTACATAAAAATATCCCATTGCAGTGCCTCCCTTAAAGCTGAGGTAACGTGAGAAGAAATGCAGGTTGGCTTTGGCCCTCACTGCATGCCCCAGTCAGTCTGGGTAATTTACATTGTCATAGGTAGGTAGAACTCCGCTATGGGAAGTCTGTGTGCATCCACAGCATGGGTGGCTCCCTGGAATGCACCGACGGTACATAAATAAATCCCATTGCAGTGCCTCCCTTAAAGCTGAGGTAACACCAGAAGAAATGCAGGTTGGCTTCGGCCCACACTGCATGCCCCAGTCAGTCTGGGTAATTAAGATTTGTCACAGATAGGACGAACTCCCCTATGGTAAGTCTGTGTGCACCCACAGCATGGGTGGCTCCCTGGAACCCACCGACGGTACATAAATTAATCCCATAGCAGTGCCCCGGACAGCTGAGGTAACGTGAGATGAAATGCAGGCTGGTTTTGGCCCACACTACAAGCCCTAGTCAGGCTGGGTTATTTTCATTGTCACAGGTAGGTAGAACTCCTCTATGGTAAGTCTGTGTGCACCGACAGCATGGGTGGGTCCAAGGAAGCCACCGACGGTACATAAATAAATTCCATTGCAGTGCCCCTCAAAGCTGAGGTAACGTGAGATGAAATGCAGGTTGGCTTCGGCCCACACTGCATGCCCCAGTAAGTCTGGGTAATTAAGATTTGTCACAGATAGGACGAACTCCCCTATGGTAAGTCTGTGTGCACCCACAGCAGGGGTGGCTCCCTGGAACCCACCAATGGTACATAAATTAATCCCATTGCAGTGCCTCCCTTAAAGAAGAGGTAACGCGAGAAGAAATGCAGGTTGGCTTCGTCCAACACTGCATGCCCCAGTCAGTCTGGATAATTTTCATTGTCACAGGTAGGTAGAACTCCGCTATGGGAAGTCTGTGTGCACCCACAGCAGGGGTGGGTCCCAGAAAGCCACCGACAGTACATAAAAATATCCCATTGCAGTGCCTCCCTTAAAGCTGAGGTAACGTGAGAAGAAATGCAGGTTGGCTTTGGCCCACACTGCATGCCCCAGTCAGTCTGGGTAATTTACATTGTCACAGGTAGGTAAAACTCCACTATGGGAAGTCTGTGTGCACCCATAGCATGGGTGGCTCCCTGGAAGCCACCAAAGGTACATAAATAAATCCCATTGCAGTGCCTCCCTTAGGGCTCCTGCCCACTTGCGTTTTTTTCACGCGTTATAGTTTCCTTTTTTTATGCCATATCACTGCTTTTTTTTTCACGCGTTTGTCAATGGGACTTTCTAATGTTAAAAACGCACCGACTTGCAAAGCGTTTTTAACATTAGAAAGTCCCATTGACAATCGCTTGAAAAAAAGCAGTGATATGGCATGAAAAAAAAGCAAGCTATAACGCGTGAAAAAAACGCAAGTGGGCAGGAGCCCTTAAAGCTGAGGTAACGTGAGAAGAAATGCAGGTTGGCTTCCGCCCACACTGCATGCCCCAGTCAGTCTGGGTAATTAAGATTTGTCACAGATAGGACGAACTCCCCTATGGTAAGTCTGTGTGCACCCACAGCATGGGTGGCTCCCTGAAACCCACCGATGGTACATAAATGAATCCCATTGCAGTGCCTCCCTTAAAGCTGAGGTAATGTAAGAAGAAATGCAGGTTGGCTTCTGCCAACAATGCATGCCTCAGTCAGTTTGGGTAATTTTCATTGTCATAGGTAGGTAGAACTCCGCTATGGGAAGTCTGTGTGCATCCACAGCATGGGTGGCTCCCTGGAATGCACCGACGGTACATAAATAAATTCCATTGCAGTGCCTCCCTTAAAGCTGAGGTAAAGCAAGAAGAAATGCAGGTTGGCTTCGTCCAACACTGCATGCCCCAGTCAGTCTGGGTAATTTTCATTGTCACAGGTAGGTAGAACTCCGCTATGGGAAGTCTGTGTGCACCCACAGCAGGGGTGGGTCCCAGAAAGCCACCGACGGTACATAAAAATATCCCATTGCAGTGCCTCCCTTAAAGCTGAGGTAACGTGAGAAGAAATGCAGGTTGGCTTTGGCCCACACTGCATGCCCCAGTCAGTCTGGGTAATTTACATTGTCACAGGTAGGTAAAACTCCACTATGGGAAGTCTGTGTGCACCCACAGCATGGGTGGCTCCCTGGAAGCCACCAACGGTACATAAATAAATCCCATTGCAGTGTCTCCCTTAGGGCTCCTGCCCACTTGCGTTTTTTTCACGCGTTATAGTTTCCTTTTTTTATGCCATATCACTGCTTTTTTTTCCACGCGATTGTCAATGGGACTTTCTAATGTTAAAAACGCTCCGACTTGCAAAGCGTTTTTTTTAACATTAGAAAGTCCCATTGACAATCGCTTGAAAAAAAAGCAGTGACATGGCATGAAAAAAAAGCAAGCTATAACGCGTGAAACAAACGCAAGTGGGCAGGAGCACTTAAAGCTGAGGTAACGTGAGAAGAAATGCAGGTTGGCTTCAGCCCACACTGCATGCCCCAGTCAGTCTGGGTAATTAAGATTTGTCACAGATAGGACGAACTCCCCTATGGTAAGTCTGTGTGCACCCACAGCATGGGTGGCTCCCTGGAACCCACCGATGGTACATAAATTAATCCCATTGCAGTGCCTCCCTTAAAGCTGAGGTAACGCGAGAAGAAATGCAGGTTGGCTTCGTCCAACACTGCATGCCCCAGTCAATCTGGGTAATTTTCATTGTCACAGGTAGGTAGAACTCCGCTATGGGAAGTCTGTGTGCACCCACAGCAGGGGTGGGTTCCAGGAAGCCACCGACGGTACATAAATAAATCCCATTGCAGTGCCCCTCATAGCTGAGGTAACGTGAGATGAAATGCAGGTTGGCTTCGGCCCACACTGCATGCCCCAGTCAGGCTGGGTAATTAAGATTTGTCACAGATAGGACGAACTCCCCTCTGGTAAGTCTGTGTGCACCCACAGCATGGGTGGCTCCCTGGAACCCACCGATGGTACATAAATTAATCCCATTGCAGTGTCTTCCTTAAAGCTGAGGTAACGCGAGAAGAAATGCAGGTTGGCTTCGTCCAACACTGCATGCCCCAGTCAGTCTGGGTAATTTTCATTGTCACAGGTAGGTAGAACTCCGCTATGGGAAGTCTGTGTGCACCCACAGCAGGGGTGGGTCCCAGAAAGCCACCGACGGTACATAAAAATATCCCATTGCAGTGCTGCCCTTAAAGCTGAGGTAACGTGAGAAGAAATGCTGGTTGGCTTTGGCCCACACTGCATGCCCCAGTCAGTCTGGGTAATTTAAATTGTCACAGGTAGGTAAAACTCCACTATGGGAAGTCTGTGTGCACCCACAGCATGCGTGGCTCCCTGGAAGCCACCAACGGTACATAAATAAATCCCATTGCAGTGTCTCCCTTAGGGCTCCTGCCCACTTGCGTTTTTTTCACGCGTTATAGTTTCCTTTTTTTATGCCATATCACTGCTTTTTTTTTTTCACGCGATTGTCAATGGGACTTTCTAATGTTAAAAACGCACCGACTTGCAAAGCGTTTTTAATATTAGAAAGTCCCATTGACAATCGCTTGAAAAAAAAGCAGTGATATGGCATGAAAAAAAAGCAAGCTATAACGCGTGAAAAAAACACAAGTGGGCAGGAGCCCTTAAAGCTGAGGTAACGTGAGAAGAAATGCAGGTTGGCTTCCGCCCACACTGCATGCCCCAGTCAGTCTGGGTAATTAAGATTTGTCACAGATAGGACGAACTCCCCTATGGTAAGTCTGTGTGCACCCACAGCATGGGTGCCTCCCTGAAACCCACCGACGGTACATAAATGAATCCCATTGCAGTGCCTCCCTTAAAGCTGAGGTAATGTAAGAAGAAATGCAGGTTGGCTTCTGCCAACAATGCATGCCTCAGTCAGTTTGGGTAATTTTCATTGTCATAGGTAGGTAGAACTCCGCTATGGGAAGTCTGTGTGCATCCACAGCATGGGTGGCTCCCTGGAATGCACCGATGGTGCATAAATTAATCCCATTGCAGTGCCTCCCTTAAAGCTGAGGTAACGCGATAAGAAATGCAGGTTGGCTTTGGCCCACACTGCATGCCCCAGTCAGTATGGGTAATTTACATTTTGTCACAGGTAGGTAGAACTCCGCTATGGGAAATCTGTGTGCACCCACAGCATGGGCGGCTCCCTGAAACCCACCGACTGGGTGGGTTGAGTGAGTGACAGCATATTTTAGCCTGCCATGGACAAGTTTGTCCTCCACAGCATTGTCTGGCTGCCGGCATATTTGTAGTGCTTATGGCGGTTGCGCCAGTCCTACTGCGATTTTGCCGATGGCGATTGTGCCTTCCTTGTGGCGATACTGCCTATGGCGACCGTGTCTGCGTTGAAGAGTAAGGGGTGTTGGATTTTTGGCTTTTTCTGTGAATTATTCATAACATTGGATTCCCCCCGAATAGCTAAGGTAACGTGAGATAAAATACAGGTAGGCTTCGGCCCACACTGCATGCCCTAGTCAGTCTGGGTTATTTTTTTTTTGGGCTATGTACGTTGAACACCGCAATGGGAACACTTAGAGCACCCACAGTATGCACAGACCCCTGTAATACTCCTGTAGCAAAGGTATAAGCTGACTCCACTAACAGTTATGTTGCAGACGTCTACGGAGACCCTATTAACACTTCTGTAGTAACAGTATAGACGGACCCCAGTAACATTTCAGTAGCTGCAGTATATTCAAAAGCAAGAGGTTGTCAGCAGCACAATACAAATACCATAAGGTTGAACAGGTGTCCTGCACGCCCACTAGGCCTGGGATCCAAACCAAACCGCTCCTTGGTACAAATGTAGATAAAGTAGTGAAGGCAGCAGATCAAGGTGCAAAACAATGAAGTTTTCTTTATTTCTTTCCTCCCAGACAGAACACGACGTTTCGACTACAAGAGTCTTTGTCAAGTATGGACAACAAGTGAACAACATACAAATATATAGTGCGTCTAATATCACATTAAACCAATCACAATAGGTCACATGATAAAATTCACCTGCATTCATTGATGTCATCATGGCATGCACATGTTGAGGGGTTGTAACCATGGTGGAGCATTGTGGTAGCAACTTTTTACTTCCTGGTGTGGCTGCAGTATAGGCAGAGCCCAGTATCAGTTACATTTCAGTAGTTACAGTATCGACGGACCCCTGTAACATTTCTGTAACAGCAGTATAGGCAGAGCCCAGTATTAGTGATATTTCAGTAGTAACAGTATAGACAGATAGACAACACCTATGTGGAAAAGCTAGTATTTTCTAAGAGAAGTATTCAGAAAGAAAAAAATCTCCACGCTCCGTTGATAGTGAGCCAAAATTTACACTTATGGTCTTACTTGTTTGGGGGTGCTCAACCTATGGCACCCCTCACATTTGAGTAGGCGTATAAATATATGCAAGAAGATTTCCCAAAGGTGTCTTGTTTATTGCGACGTGTTTCGGCTCTATAGTGAGCCTTTTTCAAGCATAAAACACAAATAAAACATACCTCATTTTATATGGATGAAGAGACTGGTGGTCTGATAGAGATCCCTCCCCCGTAGGTTGGAATTGCAATCTGGAAATTATTGTTAGCTGTAGGTAATCCATTAGTGATGTCCTATGTTGACCGTTAAGTCAGTAAAGGCCGTGTGTAAGCCTATTGTTCCTGATCCCGGCACAGAGGGATGACGATTAATGTCATCCTCATATGGCACAACCGAATGATTTGATACATTTAAATAAAAATATTATAAACAAAAATTATAATCAAAACATAAATGGAAATAACACAATACCAGCTCTTATGGATTTACCAATTGCTAGGTCAACTTTCAAGACTACTGTTGCTTTATCCAACCAACAACCAGTTTCACAACCCTCTATAATGAAAACTACTGATTTTCAATTTCCTTATTCTAATCCACCCAATTTTACACATGAACCCTCTAATATACCCACAACCCCTCTATTAGAGGATATTCCAGGTAGTCCCTCTGATTTGATAAATCTAATACAGAGCAATGAGATGTTAGTAAACACTTCTCAACTTATTCCCAATAATGATCAAATTATTGAAACCTCAGATAATGTACAATACTGTACGAGTCATAATATTAATACTACACCCAATTTTTTAGGGGAAACCCCTCCCCTAACACAGGGGAGTGGAGAAGAACATCCTTCCAATATGAGGATCACAATGAATTCCATTATTCCGTTAACGAACAACGGGAAAGCACTACCCAAACATCAGGGGAGCCTGAAAAATATGAATACGAGAATTACACAATATTACAGATCCCCCAACAGAACCCCACCACACAAACCAGAGGTAAAACCTGCAGAAGGGGCAAACGTGCAGGGAGAAAAATATACAATGGCAAGAAATACGCCAATAAACAAAACCATTCAGAAAATACAATCCCCAATACAGAAGCGGTAAAATTAGGTGTATTTAATATTTCTAAATACCCTCTATCCTATAAAGAAGCTAACATCTTGTCTAGAGGTTTGTCTTTCAGCCCATCTATAGATCCTGATTTATTTGACCTATTTGTCGATCTAAATCGTTTCACACCTAAATTGACACTTAAACGCCATTATCATATCATGGAGCTTAAAAGGGGTGGTCCTAATGACCATGAACTCCCCAAACTTAAACTAACTAATAACTGTTCTGATCAAAATAATCAGAACAAGGACTTACACTCAATAGAAACTACTCAACCCCTAGCAACGAACCTTAGCCTAGGGTCACACGGGGCGGATTGCCGTCGGAAATCTCGCGGTTTGGCCGCAGCAAAAACCGCGAGATCTCCGCCGGCAGAGCCGCCGCGGTTTAAGCCGCGGCGGCTTTGAAGCGGTCCGGCCGCTTGCTCTTCCGTTGCGGCCGGCGCTCCCATAGAGGAGAGCGCGGCCGCAGCGGAATGAAAAAAAGAATGAGCATGCTGCTTCTTTTGAAACCGCGGCTGCGGCCGCCGCCGCCGCGGTTTCAACCGGATTTACCGCAGCGGATTAGCCGTCCCGTGTGGACGAGATTTCTGAGAAACCTCGTCCACATGGCTGGCTAATCCCGGGCTTAGCGGCCGCGGGCGGTTTTGCCGCGGGCGGATCTGCTGCGGCAAAACCGCGGCAAATCCGCCCTGTGTGACCCTACCTTAAAACTTCCGAGTACTTTTTACCCCATCGACTCTAAAGGCCCTTGTATTTCTACATTCTATGATAAGGTTTTGGAAGAATTCAAAATCCTAACAGCCACCAAGACGGATATTAAGAAGGGAAATTTGAACCAATCACAACGTAACATTATTAAAAACTTGAGTGGTAATACTAGTTTAGTTATCAAGCAGGCTGACAAAGGGGGGGGGGGGGATAGTTCTAATGGATACGGAATATTATAATAGGGAGGCTATGAGAATTTTGGGGACACTGAATATTACGACAAACTACTGGGAGACCCTACCAAAAAAATAAAGGGTGAACTCTTCACCTTGATAAATGAGGCCTATAATAACAACTGCATTACAAAAGATGAAAAGCACTTTTTATTCCCCCACCACCCAGAGATTCCGTATTTTTACTTTTTACCAAAGATCCATCAATCATTGAACAATCCCCCCGGTAGACCAATTGTCGCCGGTATAGATTTACTCACCAGTCATTTATCTCAGCACATTGATCACCAACTACAAAGAGTAGTCCAACAGTTACCAGCTTATTTAAAAGATACCACCCATTTACTGTCCCTCTTGGAGTCAATCCAGTACGAAATGTGCCCCATGTTTCACAAATCTATACATGGGGGCATTTTAAGAGGCCATTATAGATACCCGTATCCATTTCTATAAGCGCTTCATTGATGATGTGATATTTATATGGGAGGGGACCCTGGAAGAGGTTGAAATATTTAGTCAGGGACTTAACTCTAACTTGTGGAACCTTAAATTTACAGGTTCCTACAGCCCAACCAACATTACCTACTTAGATTTAGATATTAGCATTGTGAATGGTGAAATACAAACCCAGACACACTTCAAGCAGGTTGATGCCAATAGCCTGCTTGATTTTCGTAGCAACCACGCCAAAATATGGAAGACCAACGTCCCATACGGGCAATTTAAGAGAATTAGGCGTAACTGCTCCTCTATAGACACCTTCGATAGGCAAGCCAATAAGTTATATAATAGATTTAGAGAAAAATGTTATCCTGATACACTAATACAGAATTCGTATAACAAAGCTAGAATGGAAAAACGTGAGATGACACCCAACTATACACCTTCTCTCGTGAGATCTCTGGATCATTCCTCCAAAATATCACCGACTGTCTGTCCGCTGTCTCTAACATGTCCTCCCTTTTTCTCAAACTAAACCTCTCTAAAACTGACCTCCTTGTCTTTCCACCTTCTAACCGACCTCCCCTCAACATCTCCATTTCAGTGTCTGGCACCATCATAACCCCAAGACGGCATGCCCGATGCCTTGGTGTCACACTGGACTCTGACCTCTCCTTTGCCCCCCATATCCAATCTCTGGCCCAAACATGCCACATGCACCTCAGAAATACTGCTAAAATACGTCCGTTTCTAACCACGGACACCCTAAAGACGCTCGTGGTTGCCCTCATCCACTCCCAGCTTGACTACTGCAACTCGCTACTCATTGGCCTCCCCCGCACTAGACTCACTCCACTCCAATCCATACTAAATGCAGCAGCTAGGCTCATTTTTCTATCCAGTCGTTATTCAGACGCCTCTGCATTATGCCAGTCGCTGCATTGGCTGCCGATCCACTGCAGAACTAAATTTAAACTCCTCTACCTCACTCACAAAGCTCTGCATGGCGCTGCGCCACCATACATCGCCTCCCTACTCATTCTTATTGTGTCGTTTTAGGTGAAATTCTTGGACCGCCACCAGACGGACCACTGCGAAAGCATTTGCCAAGAATCTTTTCATTGTTGGAGGAGGAGGAGGAGGGGGATGTTTTTGAGGCAGTACGTGTCCTGTCCACGTGTCCGTGGTTATATGCACCTTCCCAGTAACCGCGTTGGTGAAAAATTGGACTGTGGACCTAGTAGCGCGGTTTTATTTAGTTTTCGGAATGTGGCCAGGATTAAGTTGTGGAGTGTGGACATAGTAGCGCGGTTTTATTTAGTTGGTTTTCGGAATCTGGCCAGGATTAAGTTGCGGAGTGTGGACCATCCACGACATGACCTGCTCACACTGCTCATTTTTTAATAAAGGTCTACGACGTGGACCCAAAAATTGTGATATGAAGCTGGGGACCCCAGAAACTTTTCTCTCTCCTAATCCCGCAGCAGCCGGCTGCGATTCACCTGGACCAAGAACTGGGCCTATGCCCCCACCCTCATGTGAAACTCCGCGTCCTTGACCGCGTCCACGTCCTCTACCCCTACACCTCAGCAAGGTGGATTAAGAATCGAGCAGACACTGAGCAGTGTAAAAATTTTTGTGAATTATAGCTGCGCAGTTGATGGCTGCCAGCAGTTATATAACGCAAAATGAAGCCAGAGTAAATTATAAGGAAGGATGCAAGCAGGACTAGCTGTGCAATATGCAGTTTTGATGCACCTCAAGTCCCACAGGCCACGCAGGCAAATGCACTGGGTCACAGGTAGCCGTAAAAAGGATTTCTTTTTTATAATATCTGTTTTTTCCCAATGCAATGCAGGCTCTGGAGCGAGTATTGGACTTTCCCTCTATGGGTGTCTGTGACCCTACACTGTGCGGGCAGCTGACGGCTAACACAGAGGGGTGTAAAAAAATTTGTGGTTCATTGGCATACACTTGGAGGCAGACAGCACTTACGTTACGTAAACTGCACCCCGAAAAAAATTTAACTGAAGGCTGCACGCAGGCCTTGCTGTGCAATACTGAGGTACTACAACTCCCAGCAGTCATGGAGTTAAATGCACACAGTTACAGGTAGCCCTAAGAAGGACCGTTGGGGTTGTTGTAGACAGGATTCTACAATAACACTGTCCCTGCCTCACCACCAGCCTCCCTATACTATGTATTACAGACTGCAGCCTGAGAACGCTATAGCCTGCACGCCTGATATAAAAAAAAAATAAGTGCAAAACTGCTCCCAGCAGCCACAACAGTAATGCACTAGGTGAGCTGTGGCCCTAAGAAGGACCATTGGGGCTCTTGTAGACGGTAACACTGTCCCTGAATGAGCAACAGCACCTTCCTTAATCTCTGCCAGCGTGCGTCTGTGGCGAGCCGCGGGCGGGCCCACTTTATATACTCGGCGGTCACTTGATCTCGCCAGCCACTCACTGCAGGGGGGTGGGATAGGACGGGAATGCCACAGGAGGAAGCTGTAATGCCTTCCCTGCATGTCTATTGGCCTGAAAATGGCGCAAATCTTTCAGGGAAGGAAATGGAATTGACTCAAGCACCGCGTGGTGCTCGTCTTGAGTAACGAGCATCTCGAGTACCCTAATACTTGAACGAACATCAAGCTCGGACGAATATGCTCGCTCATCTCTAGACGATACCTATCGATTCCAACTATGTCCTCGATTACTCTAGCAGTATTGCAAGCTTGAAGTTGTTAGAATACAGGGTGATTTTTACCCAGCTTTCCTGGACTTCTGCACGCATGCGAAGCGAAAGCTCAAATCATTGGCGTATTTATAAGGGGGGCAGAGGTCCCCCTCACCACACTGAATAAGCAGCACAGCAGGTCAATGCGCGAGGCGGTGTCTGCGAGTCTCGGCGCGCATTGGTGGCTCAGGGGAGCTGGTGCAACTCGAGGCAGCGGTGGCAGCAAGAAAAACCTATGCTGCTTGACAAGGAGCAGCGCTTCATTAGTGAAAGCAGCAGTTACGGAGCCTCTAGATCATCCAAACTCATTGGCTGTCGAAGTTGGCGTCCTAGATGGTCCTATATATTAATCTGGTGACCAGGCATGGAAGTGTGACATTGTTGTGGAGCTCCTGTGACGCCCTTGTGTGTGCGGCTGAGAATTATCCTGTTGGAAAATATACAGGAGATGTCTAACTTATACCAGCTATACATATCTAATTATATGCAGGAGATATGAGGTCGCTGCAGCCCTATCGCTTTAGCGTGCATTGGAATCGCGTCTCCCATTGATTTCAATGGGGCCATCGGCAGCATTGTACCACGTTCTAGGTGCATGCATTGCAATGAGAAGTAAGGCGAGACGTTTTTGATACAAAAATGCCTCTTATCCACTGCGAATTCGCATATTGGTGAGCACGATATCAGGCCGTGATTCATGGTCCGATATCGCACTCACCCGTGTGGAATTAGTCTAAAGTCATCTTCATACTTGCGATAGAATCGGGCAATGCAAGAGTGAGTGAAAATGCATGACTTTGAAACCAATGATTTTCAATGGTTTCATTCTCATTTGCGAAAAAATGTGGTTTATATGACAATGTGCACAATTTGTAATCTGCACAATGTCGGTTGTACTATTAGAAAACTAAGAAGTCACATAGTAGAACGTGTCTGACATATTAAAAACTCTGATGAGGGTAGCTCAGGTGCAGTAAAGCACTTTCTGGATAAACATAATGGCAGTATGGAGAGCTTCAGCTATTATGGTATGGAAAAAGTTGAAAACAGGAGAGGATGCATTGTGGATCAGGAAACTGTATTAAAAAGGGAAGCGTTTTGGATTTGGACACTTGGTACAAGATTCCCAGCAGGTTTAAATATGAGATCTGATCTTCTATACATCTATTAAAATTAATTGATATAAAATAACTTTTTTTTGTTTTTTGTTTTATTTTTTCTCTAGTTCTATAATTTAATATTATGTGATCGTATTATAACTGCATTTTAAGCAACAATTATTTTCCATTTCAATATTTGGTGTACTAATTGATTATTTATTACTTAGCTTTACATTTTTGATAAAATATACTATTTATATTAATATATTTACAAAGGCTATTTTTACAATGTCATTTTTGGTAAAGAGAATATTTTTTCTATATGCATCTTTTTATGCATTCATTAATTACATCTTTCCCTGTCTTCTACATTTCATTGCTTATTTTGTATTTTAGATGATGAATTTGAACAAATGTTGATTTCAGGTTTACTAATATATCGCATAACATTATTGTGCAATTATGGAGTTGTATGTGGGGTGTTATCTGCTGTATGGGGACCATAGTAGTATCAGCCTTACTGACCACATTTGATGTTAAAGGGTTAACAATCAAGTGGATTTTAATTAGATTTGTTTTTACAGGAAGTGGACATGCTGTATTAGGGCGCATTCAGACGACCGTATATCAGCCGGGTATTCACGCCGGCCGATATACGGTGTCTCTCTCTGCAGGGGGAGGAGGCTGGAAGAGGGGGCGGGAGCAGTGCTCTGAGCTCCCGGCCCCTCTCTGCCTCCTCTCCACCCCCTCTCCGCCCCTTTGCACTATTTGCAATGAGAGGAGGCGGGGCAGGGCTAAGTTCTGGAAATTAGCTCCGCCTCCATCCCGCCTCTCCTCATTGAAAATAGTGCAGGGGGGTGGAGAGGAGGCAGAGAGGGGGCGGGAGCTCAGAGCACTGCTCCCGGCTCTTCCAGCTTCCTCCCCCTGCAGAGAGAAACGCCGTATATCGGCTGGGCATGAAAACCCGGCCGATATACGGTCGTCTGATTGCACACTTAATGAGGTGAACAAGATTTGTTGTGAATCGAAACATGTTCTCCACTATATGTCCTGATATAAGCACTTGTAAAGAATATAATTAAACAGTATACTTCGCAAAGAGCCTGTTCCCAATCCGCTGATGTTCTTTCATACAATTACACGCTGCCACCATCAGTTTTGTTATTGGTAAACTGGAACCCTATTTTTGAATTAGGAACACAATCTTCAGGCCTCCCTCACACAGACGTTTTTGTACAGCGTTTAGCACTGGGTTTTCAGCGCAGCACTAAATGCTGTACAAGGCTCCCATTCATTTCAATGGGGCTGCTCACACAAGTGTCAACACGCAGTGTTTCCAATGTTGCATTTTGAAAGTGTTGCATGTACTATTCCTGGCCGTTTTCAGCTGTGTGTCTCCCATTGAAATAAATAGGCTGCATTTTCAGCACTGCTTTGTACTGCGTTTTTATTGCGTTTAATGCAGGTTGCTATACCAGCAAGTCTGAAAAAAAGTTTCCAGCTTCCTTGGCTATGTTTTTAGGTGTGCTGAAAACGCAGCCAAAACGCTGCCAAAACCCATGCCAACGCTGCTGAAAATGCAGTTAACGCAGCATTGAAAAACGCAGCATTTTTGCAAACACCTGTGTGAGGGAGGCCTCAGAATATATGGTCCATTTTTAAAACGGACAAGGCTTGAACTGATAAATTGCAGATTTAGGGCGCCCACCCACTGGCGATTTTTTTTCCCTGCGAAATTCGCAGCATTTTTTTCTCTGCAGGGGTCTATGGGACTTGTAATGTTAAAATCGCGATCGCGCAAAATCGCGATTTCGCGGTAAATTGTGATTTTGCGCGATCGCGATTTTAACATTACAAGTCCCATAGACCCCTGCAGAGAAAAAAATGCTGCGAATTTCGCAGGGAAAAAAATCGCCAGTGGGTGGGCGCCCTTATTCTAAAAAATGTCTAGCAGTGCAAAACATACATGATATGTAGAGATGAGCGAGCATACTCGCTAAGGCTAAGTACTTAAGCGAGTAGTGCCTTAGTCGAGTATCTGCCCGCTCGTCTGTAAAGATTCGGCTGCCGGCGCGGGTGACAGGTGAGATGCAGCGGTGAGCGGGAGGGGGGGGGGGGGGGGGGGGAGAGATGGAGAGAGGGAACTCCCCTCCGTTCCTCCCCACTCTCCCCCGCCGCTCCCCGCCCCCTGGAGCCAAGCGAGCAGATACTCGACTAAGGCACTACTTGCTCAAGTAGTTAGCCTTAGCAAGTATACTCGCTCATCTCTAATGATATTTACAGGGATATACTAAAAGGTTGTTACAGAGGAGTTAAAGGGGTTGTCCCGCACCGAAACGTTTTTTTTAACCCCCCCCCCCCCCGTTCGGCGCGAGACAACCCCGATGCAGGGGTTAAAAAAACAAACCGGAGAGTGCTTACCTGAATCCCGGCGGTCCGGCGTCTTCATACTCACCTGCTGAAGATGGCCGCCGGGGTCTGCTCCCTCCGTGGACCGCAGCTCTTCTGTGCGGTCCATTGCCGATTCCAGCCTCCTGATTGGCTGGAATCGGCACGTGACGGGGCGGAGCTACACGGAGCCGGCATTCTGCACGAGCGGCCCCATTGAAGACAGCAGAAGACCCGGACTGCGCAAGCGCGGCTAATTTGGCCATCGGAGGCCGAAAATTAGTCGGCACCATGGAGACGAGGACGCCAGCAACGGAGCAGGTAAGTATAAAACTTTTGATAACTTCTGTATGGCTCATAATTAATGCACAATGTACATTACAAAGTGCATTAATATGGCCATACAGAAGTGTATAGACCCACTTGCTGCCGCGGGACAACCCCTTTAAGGAATACAATATGAATACACACTCAACAGTATTTAACCCCTTAGTGACCAAGCCTGTTTGCGCCTTAATGACTAGGCTAAATTTTAGATATCTGACGTGTCACTTTAACATAGAATAACTCTGTAAAGGTTTTGCATATCCAAGTGATTCTGACATTGTTCTTTCGCCACATATTGTACTTCATTTAGGTGATAAAAATAGTCTGATAGAATTTGGGTATATTTATTAAAAGCACCAAAATTGGGAAGATTTTTAAAAAATTGTCATTTTTTCACATTTTCAATTGTAATATATCTAATATGTGCAAGCATACTGTACGAATTTTTGATAAGATATATATTTCCAACTGTTTACTTTATTTTGGACACACATTTGAAAAGCTTTTTTTTATCTATTTAGGAGACATACAAATTTAACATTGCTTATCAACATTTTGAGGAACACTTTGTTTTCCTGCACCAAGCCAAGATTGCAAAGGCTCATAGGTGTCAGAATAATAGATACCCCCACAAATGACCCAATTTTAAAAACTACACCCCGTAATGTATTCACTGAGGGGTGTTATGAGTATTTTGACCCTACTTTTTTTTCAGGAGTTAATGCAATTTAGAGGAGAAAAAATAAAATTTCATATTTTTGCAAATATGTCATTTTAAAGACAGCATTTTTTCTATACTGCACATGAAAATGAGAATTTAAACCCCAAAATCGATACCCCTGTTTGTCCCGTGTTCATAAACTTACTATTGTGGCCCTAATATTATGTACGTATGCACAACAGGGCCCAAACGGAAAGGAGCAGCCAGTGGCTATAAGAACAAACATTTTGCTTGAAGATGATTTATGCCCCATAGCCCACTTGTAGAGCCTTTGAGCCACCAAAATGATAGATAAATCCCACAAATGACCCCATTTTGAAAACTAGACCCTGTAACTAGAGATGAGCGAGCGTACTCGTCCGAGCTTGATGCTCGTTCGAGTATTAGGGTACTCGAGATGCTCGTTACTTGAGACAAGCACCACGCGATGTTCGAGTCACTTCCATTTTCTTCCCAGAAAATTTTGCGCCGTTTTCTGGCAAATAGAAACACAGGGAAGGCATTACAACTTCCTCCTGTGAAGTTCCAGCCCTATCCCACTCCCCTGCAGTGAGTGGCTGGGGAGATCAGGTGACACCCGAGTATAGAAACTGGGGCCGGCCGCGGCTCGCCACAGATGCACGCTGAGAGACATTAGGGAAAGTGCCGTCCTGCTGTAGCTGCTATAGGGAGAGTGTTAGGCTGTTGTCTTCGTCTTCAAGAACCCCAACGATCCTTCTTAGGGTCACATCTGACTGTGTGCAGTACTGTTGAGGCTGCTTTTAGCAGTTTTGCAAATTTCTTTTTTTTTTTGTATATCGGGCATGCAGACCATAGCGTCCTCAGTCTGCAGTCATTTTACTGAGTATAGGGGCAGTACTGGTGAGGCAGGGACAGTGGTACAGGGAAAGAGGTATAGTGGCTATATAGGCAGTGGGCTTTTTCAAAAAAATTGGAAAAAAAAATCTTTGGGCTGCCTGTGACCGTCTTCAGTTTACTGCGTGTCTGCTGGGGGTAGTAGTCGCTCATTAATACCCAGCTAGGTGTTACTGCAGCCTTGCGCATAATTTTTTATGGTTGCACTGTGCTTTCAATAACCACAGTCATCCTCCAACAGGGAAATCCATATACAGGCTATATAGGCAGTGGGCTTTTTCCCAAAAATTGGAAAAAAATACTATATATGGACTGCCTGTGACCGTCTTCAGTTTACTGCGTGTCTGCTGGGCGTAGTAGTCGCTCATTAATACCCAGCCTTGCGCATAATTTTTTCTGGCTGCACTGTGCCTGCCAACCCTCTGCAGTGTGTGCCTCCGGTTCCTCCTCATCACAGAGGCAATTATAAATTGACATGAGGGTGGTGTGGCTATGAAGTGAGCGTGTGGCATGGGGGCAGCTGAAGGGAGCGCAGTGACACTTTTGTGTGTGCAGCAGATGCTGGGTCGTGTGGGGCGGTTGGGCAGCATGTTACCCAGGAGAAGCGGCAGCGGAGTGTCATGCAGGCAGTGATTGTGCTTTGTTGGAGGTAGTGTGGTGCTTAGCTAAGGTATGCCTTGCTAATGAGGGTTTTTCAGAAGTAAAAATTGTTGGGGGGGGGGCACTCTTGCCGCTATTGTGGCTTAATAGTGGGACCTGGGAACTTGAGATGCAGCCCAACATGTAGCCCCTCGCCTGCCCTATGCTTTTCTGTGTTGTTCCCATCACTTTCTTGAACTTCCCAGATTTTCACAGATGAAAACCTTAGGGGAGCATAGGTCCCATGCAAAAATGCTCGGGTCGCCCATTGACTTCAATGGGGTTCGTTACTCGAAACGAACCCTCGAGCATCGCGGGAAGTTCGACTTGAGTAACGAGCACCCGAGCATTTTGGTGCTCGCTCATCTCTACCCGTAACGCATTCATCTAGGGGTGTACTGCATATTTTGACACCACAATTTTTGAATGAATCTAAGCAAAGCAGAAGGAAAAAATTACAATTTGCATTTTTTGGCAATTGCGTCATTTTAAAAACAGTTTTTTTGTACAGCACACATATGAATGTCTGTAAGCACAACGGAGCCCGAAAAGAAAGGAACAGCCGGTGTCTTTCAGAACAGACATTTTGTTTGAAGGTCTTTAAGACCCCACAGCACAATTATATGGCCCTTGAACAGCCAAAATGATGCAGAAACGCGACAAATGACCCTATTTTGAAAACTACACTTCTTAATGAATTTATCTAGGGGTGTACTGCTTATTTTGACCCCACAGTTTTTGAATGAATCTAAGCAACATCTCTGAAAAAGTATGTTTTAGCCGCAAAATACACAGAGAATGCTTTTCAAGACTGGAAATGAAGCTAAAACCGGGTTTCTGAATGATTGCCATGTGCTTGGTGGAGGGAATGCAACATCTCTGAAAAAATATGTTTTAGCCACAAAACACATGGAGAGTCGTGATTAAACCTGGAAATGAAGCTGTCAGGGTTTCTGAATGATTTGCATGTGTTTGCTGGAGAGAATACAACATCTCTCTTTTTTTTTTTTTTTAAATAATAATAATAATAATAATAATCTTTATTTGTATAGCGCCAACTTATTCCGCAGCGCTTTAAATCAATGTTTATTGAGGTTTTACAGTATATAAGAACATAAAGGTATCCAGGAGTCTGTACGTGGAAATGATCTTGGGCAAAAGGATACAGACAGTTTAGATTAAAGCTGTGCTGAGAAGAATCAGTGAAAGCAGGTACAGAATCACTGGTTTGCGAGAAACTTACAGATTAGGTTGCCGTTCCATTAAAGGAAAACAGTAGGACCGGCAGGACCTCCATTAACCATCATCAAACATAACGACAGGGGAGACAATACCAACTGAGAGTGAGAGGGGCTGGGGGTATGGGAGGGAAAGGTTGGCGAAAGGGAGGGGGGAGTGGGAGAGTGATAGAATGGGGGGAAGGAAGTAGCCTTATATTGCCTCAGGAGAGAAAGGTCCAAAGTACAATCCAAATTGATGTTAACCAGGCTGGAGCCGAGGCATCCAGTGGTAAGATCATGACTCGGTCAACTTGAAGGTGACCAAAGCGCTGAGGGGATCTTAATGGATTCGGCACTCATTCTGCTTAACTGAGATCTGCCAGCAGGTAGCCCAATTCAATTGATGTCTCCCCTAATAATACGCCAAGGTTCCACGTTTTTAGAAATTTGTCATGAGTCCCGTTGGACCAGCCAGAAAGCTCCTCGAGATTCGCTAGAAGATCCACTCTGTCTCTCCAGAGAGTCAAAGTGGGGGGGGGGGGGGGGGGTCTCATTGTTTCCACAGCAGAGGGATAAGAGCTTTAGCTGTATCAATCAGAAGGGCAATCAGTTTATGTTTAAGAGGGTGGAAGGCGGGGGACGGCCACCACAAGAGAACCACCTCAGTGGAGAGATTCAAGTTAGGGGAGAGTTCTTTCAGCACACTCCCGACGTCCTTCGAGAAGGGGGACAGGAGCGGGCACTCCCACCAAATATGAAGGAATGAGCCAGAGGTCGCTTCACATCTCCAGCACTTGTCCTGTGAGGCTAGTTTATGGTCAAATAACCATTGGGGAGTCCTGTACCATCTCGTCAGGAGTTTGCAATTAGACTCCTGTGAGGTGACGCATGGAGATAAACCAAGAGCTGTCTTAAGGATGAGTTTGGTTTCACTTTGAGAGAGGGATATGCGAAGCTCTCTTTCCCAGGAGACGAGGAAGGCAGGTTTCGAGGTCGAGGGGGAAGAGATGAAATATTTGCGGATAAAAGACACTTTCCTCGAGGATCAGGAGCATACTTTAATCGCTGTTTCCAAAGGAGTTAGGGGCCTGGATGATTTATATAATTTAAGAAAATCATTGAGTACTTTTGACACGTGGGTGGACACAAGTAAGGGTAATGACTGATTGGGGAGGAGGTCTTCGAGCATAGTGGGGGGGATTTATAGAATAAAGAGAGAACATCCTGTATGTGTCTACCTGCGAAAATCTTCCAGGCCCTGGCGGAGCATGGGTCAAGAGGCAGGTCCATAAGTTTATACAGTGCGGACAAGGGGGTGCAGGGGGAGGGCTTCAGTGTTAGAGTCTCTCTTAGGGCATCCCATGTCTCTGAAGGGCCTCTTAGGAGAGGATTGATTCTCCGGCCTCTGTGATTTCTCTTGCTGGGGAACCAGAGATCCTTCAAGAAAGTGGGACCATGTGATCCTCTGGCTAACGTCTGGATAAGGGGGTCTTTACTCGGGTGAGATAATTCCAAACAGTAGTTCAATTGGGTGGCGAGGTAAAATTCACGTACGCAGGGAAGGTCCACTCCTCCCTCGGTGCGCCACCTGACTAGGAGACAGTGAGCTAGTCTCGGTTTCCTCCCCATCCACAGATATCTAGAGAAAATCGATTGAAGGGTCTTGAAGAAGCTGGTTGGGATGAATATCGGGAGAAGTCTGATCTTATACAGAATAATAGGAATAACATAGGATTTTAAGATGTTTTTTCTGCCTAGCCATGAAATAAAAGGTAAGTCGTAGGAGCGCAATAGGTTTTTGATCTTAGGTATTAGAGGGAGAAAGTAAATAGGTCTTCAGCTTTTTTTGTAAATCTTATGCCCAGGAAGTCCATACCAGATTCGGACCAGGTAAAAGGGGAGTTATTCCTAAGGGCTCTGTATCGGGTAGCAGGAATAGAGATGTTGAGGACAATCGATTTAGCGAGGTTGATTTTGAAATTAGAGAAAGCTCCAAATTCCTCTAGGAGTGAAATGAGTCGGGGAAGGCCTCTTTCGGGGTTTGTTATAAGAAAAATAATATCGTCGGCATATGCTGCTGCGGGTAGGGTCTCACCGCCAATTTTTATTCCTTGAATCGAGGGGTCTATCCTAATTTTTTGAAGAAAAGGCTCCAGGGCCAAAATGAAAAGGGTAGGGAAGAGGGGGCAGCCCTGGCGAGTACCGTTGTTTATGTTTAATGGCGGAGAAAGGGAGTTATTAATTTTGAGTCTAGCGTGGGGCCAGAGGCGTAACTTGAAGCTCCTGGGCCCCAATGCAAAATCTGGAACAGGGCCCCCAACTATAATGCTTTATTCATAGTACTGGGCTCCCTATATGGAGAAGAGAGGCCTAATGGTCCCCCCAAGGCTCCTGGGCCCGGGTGCAACCGCATCCCCTGCATCCTCTATAGTTACGCCCCTGTGTGGGGCATAGCGTATAAGGATAAAATTGCGGAGACGAATTTAGGGGGGATATTAGGCGGGGGCGGATGGTAGTATGGAAGAGCAGGGGGTGCAGGCAAGAAGCTGGGTGACAGAAAGAAGGAGGGATAGAGGGAAGAGAACCAGGGAGGCTAGTCCTGAACTGGCACAACCCAACAAGTTTGCAAAGTTGGCACATGAGGGGGATGCCATTACAGAGCCAGCACCGCTGCAGCACGACATGCCCTCTGAACGCCAGGGGGATGACTGCTCCAGTGAGAAGGGGACGGGGAGTGTAGGGCAGGCTAGACAGGTCTTAGTGGTGGGGGACTCAATTATAAGGGGGACAGAGAGGGCAATCTGCCATAAAGACCGGGATCGTCGAACGGTGTGTTGTCTTCCTGGCGCTCGAGTTTGACACATTGTGGATCGGATTGACAGATTACTGGGAGGTGCTGGTGAGGATCCAGCAGTCATGATGCATGTTGGCACCAATCAACAAATTAGAGGTCAATGGAGGGCCCTCAAAAATGATTTCAGGGACTTAGGATCCAAGCTTAGGGCGAGGACCTCCAGGGTAGTTTTCTTGGAAATACTACCTGCACCTAAGGCCACAATAGAAAGGCAGCAGGATCTCAGGGAGGTAAACAAGTGGCTCCGGAGTTGGTGTAAGAAGGAGGGATTTGGGTTCCTGGAGAACTGGGGTGACTTTCCTGTCGGCTACAGGCTCTACCGTAGGGATGGGCTGCATCTTAATGGGGAGGATGCAGCTGTGCTGGGGGGAGAAGATGGCTAGAAGGCTGGAGGAGTGCTTAAACTAGGGACTGGGGGAAGGGTAAAATGAGAAATAGTGGGGTAGCCAGTGTAGCTAGCGACATGGGTCAAAGAAATGGGAATGGGGGTCGAGCAGGAAGGGGGGGGGGGGGTTAGTACAGTTAGAACTGTGAAGTCAGCCACTAGCATGTATAGCAACAAAACGAATTTAAAAAACAAAAATAACGATATCAATTGTATGACCACAAATGCACGAAGTCTGATTGGTAAAGTGGGTGAGCTGGAAGCGAGAATGGCCAATGAAAATTATATTTGATAAAGTCGGAATAATGGAAACATGGCTTGATGATAAGTGCGATTGGGCGGCGAATTTACAGGGGTACAATCTCTTCAGAAGAGACAGAAAGAACCAGAAAGGGGGAGGGTATGTCTGCACGTTTAATCGAACTTAAATCCGAGACTACGGGAGGACATAGGTGTAGGAGACGAACAGGTGGAATCTCTGTGGGTAGAAATACAGGGAGGAAAAAATAACAAAATCTTGATAGGGGTCTTCTATAGACCACCAAAAGTAGCAGAAGAAATAGAAAACTTACTATTAAGGCAGATAGAAGAAGTGTCAAACCGCAACGAAGTAATTATCATGGGGGACTTTAATTATCCGGATATAATATGGGAAAATGAGACCTGCAAATCTCACAGGGGTGATAAGTTCTTGAGAGTAATTAAAGATAATTATCTGAACCAACTTGTGCAGGAACCAACGAGAGGGAGGACCACTCTGGACCTAGTACTAACTAACAAACCGGACCGAATAAAGGGGGTACAGGTTGAGGGGCACTTGGGGAACAGTGACCACAATATAATCAACTTCCAGCTGTCATTCAATAGGAAGCTTTATCAGGGAGTGACAAAAAAACTGAACTTTAGTAAAGCAAAATTTGATGAGCTTAGAACTACTATCGTCAACATTAATTGGGACAACATCCTCAAAAATATCAGTACAGAGGAGAAATGGGAAAAGTTTAAAAGGATCCTAATCACCTCATGTGAGCGGTTCATTCCCTTTAAAAATAAAAGAATCTCAACTAAAAGGAAACCAATGTGGCTCGACAAGACGGTAAGAGGGGCAATAAACGAAAAAAAGAAAGCGTTCAAACTACTAAAGCAAGAAGGTAGCGAAGAAGCGCTAAAATCGTACAGGGAAAAAAACAAAATATGCAAAGATAGGATCAAAATGGCCAAGGAGGAGGCGGAAAGATGGATTGCCAAAGAGAGCAAAAACAACCCGAAACTATTTTTCAACTATATCAACAGCAAAAGGATTTGCAGGGAGAGCAATGGCCCTTTAACAAATAATGCAAGGGAAATCATTGATGATGATGGAGGGAAGGCAAATCTATTAAATAGTTTCTTTTCAAGCGTATTCACTAACGAAAAGGAAATGCCACACGAGATACAGGGGAATAAAATAAACCCCTCGCAAACTATGCCATACCTAATGCAAGAGGAAGTGCAGAACCGATTAAAGAAGATTAAAATCGATAAATCGCCAGGCCCAGATGGAATACACCCAAGGGTACTAAGGGAACTAAGTGATGAGTTAGCTAGGCCGCTATACCTAATTTTTCTAGACACTATAAAGACCGGTGTTGTACCATTGGATTGGCACATTGCCAATGTGGTTCCAATTTACAAAAAGGGGACCAAAAGTGAGCCTGGTAACCACAGGCCAGTAAGTGTCACTTCAGTAACGGGAAAAATTTTCGAGGGGATTCTGAGAGACGCCATCGATGAGCACCTCAAGGAGAACGAGGGAATAACTCCTCACCAGCATGGATTCATGAAGGGTCGCTCATGTCAGGCAAATCTGATCAGTTTCTACGATGAAGCAAGCTCTAAGCTGGACCTGGGAGAATCTATTGATCTCGTATATCTGGACTTCTCTAAAGCCTTTGACACCGTGCCGCAAAATAGGCTAATATACAAAATGAGGCAGCTCGGATTGGGTGAAAACGTGTGTAATTGGGTAAAAAAGTGGCTCAATGATAGAAAGCAGAGGGTGGTAATAAATGGTTCGTACTCTGATTGGGCCACCATCACTAGTGGGGTACCACAGGGCTCAGTATTAGGCCCCATTCTGTTCAATATATTCATCAACGACCTGATAGAGGGGCTGCACAGCAAAATTTCAATATTTGCAGATGACACAAAATTATACAATATAATTAATGCAACGGAGGACAATGTACGGCTACAAAAGGACAGAGATAAGCTGGGGGCTTGGGCAGAAAAATGGCAAATGAAGTTCAATGTTGATAAATGTAAGGTTATGCACATGTCAACAAAAATGGATGTTACCAATATACACTAAATGGGGTACCGCTAGGGAAAAGTGAGATGGAAAAAGACCTGGGGGTACTAGTGGATTGTAGACTAAACTGGAGTAACCAATGCCAATCAGCTGCTGCAAAGGCAAATAGTTTTGGGATGCATTAAAAGAGCTATAGGGGTGAAGGACGAGAACATTATCCTCCCACTATATAAGGCACTTGTCCGGCCTCACATGGAATACTGCGCACAGTTCTGGTCACCGGTGCTCAGGAAACATGTTACGGTATTGGAGGGGGTTCAAAGAAGAGCGACTAAGCTAGTACATGGAATGACAGGACTAGAATACCCAGAGAGGCTATCAAAATTGGGACTATTTACTTTAGAAAAAAGAAGGTTAAGGGGCGACCAAATAACCATGTATAAGTACATGAGGGGACAATACAAGGATCTCTCCCAGGATCTGTTTATACCCAGGATTGCAACGGTAACAAGAGGGCATCCGCTATGCTTAGAAGAATGCAGGTTTCATCACCAACATAGAAAAGGGTTCTCATCTGTAAGAGCAGTTAGACTGTGGAACTCTCTGCCTGAGGACGTAGTGATGGCAAAATCCATAGAGGAGTTTAAAAGGGGACTTGATGTCTTTCTGGAGAAGAAGGATATTATCTCTATATATATAAAGACGAAAGCCCTCACTGACTGACTGACTTACTGACTCGCCAAAAGTTCTCCAACTTCCCGATGTCGTAGAAACATGAAATTTGGCACAAGCATAGATTATCTCCAAAATAGGAAAAGCAATTGGGTCCCAACTCGATTATTCAATTCTAGCGCAAACAAATTGGCGTTGAAATTTTACGTACGTAATCTAAATCTGTCACTTCCCAATGCCATAGAAACTTAAAATTTGGCACGAGCATTGATTATGTCATAAATAGTAAATGCTAATGGGTCCCAACTTGATTATTCAATTCTATGCGCAAAAGAATTGGCGTCCAAATTTTACGTACAGAATCTAATTTTCTCACTTTCCGGTGTCATAGAAACGTGAAATTTGGCACGAGCATTGATTATGTCATAAATAGGAAAAGTTCATAGGTCCCAACACGATTATTCAATTCTAGCGCAAAAGAATTGTTGTTGAAATTTTACGTGTGGAATGTAATTTTTTCACTTTCCGGTGTCATAGAAACGGGAAATTTGGCACGAGCATTGATTATGTCATAATTAGGAAAAGCTAATGGGTCCCAACTCCATTATTTAATTCTATGCGCAAAAGAATTAGCGTCCAAATTTTACATTTGGAATGTAATTTTCTCACTTTCCGGTGTCATAGAAGCAGGAAATTTGGCACGAGCATTGATTATGTCATAAATAGGAAAAGCTAATGGGTCCCAACTCGATTATTCAATTCCATGCGCAAAAGAATTAGCGTCCAAATTTTACGTGCGGAAGGTAATTTTCTCCCTTTCCGGTGTCATAGAAACGGGAAATTTGGCACGAGCATTGATTATGTCATAAATAGGAAAAGCTAATGGGTCCCAACTCCATTATTCAATTCTATGCGCAAAAGAATTAGCGTCCAAATTTTACGTGCGGAAGGTAATTTTCTCCCTTTCCGGTGTCATAGAAACGGGAAATTTGGCACGAGCATTGATTATGTCATAAATAGGAAAAGCTAATGGGTCCCAACTCCATTATTCAATTCTATGCGCAAAAGAATTAGCGTCCAAATTTTACGTACATTATCTAAATCTCTCACTTCCCAATGTGATAGAAACATGAAATTTGGCACGGGCATTGATTATGTCATAAATAGGAAAAGTTAATAGGTCCCAACTCGATTATTCAATTCTATGCGCAAAAGAATTAGCATCCAAATTCTACGTACGGAATCTAATTTTCTCACTTTGCGGTGTCATAGAAACGTGAAATTTGGCACGAGCATTGATTTTGTCATAAATAGGAAAAGCTAATGGGTCCCAACTCGATTATTCAATTCTATGCGCAAAAGAATTAGCGTCAAAATTTTACGTGCTGAATGTAATTTTCTCACTTTCCGGTGTCATAGTAACGTGAAATTTGGCACGAGCATTGATTTTGTCATAAATATGAAAAGTTAATGGGTCCCAACTCGATTATTCAATTCTAAGCGCAAAAGAATTAGCGTCCAAATTTTATGTATGTAATTAAATTCTCACTTCCTGATGTCATCTATATATATAAAGACGAAAGCCCTCACTGACTGACGGACTGACTCACTGACTGACTGACTGACTCGCCAAAAGTTCTCCAACTTCCTGATGTCGTAGAAACATGAATTTTGGCACAAGCATAGATTATCTGCAAAATAGGAAAAGCTAATAGGCCCCAACTCCATTATTCAATTCTATACACAAAAGAATTAGCGTCCAAATTTTACGTACGGAATCTAATTTTCTCACTTTCCGGTGTCATAGAAACGTGAAATTTGGCACGAGCATTGATTATGTCATAAATAGGAAAAGTTCATAGGTCCCAACTCCATTATTCAATTCTATGAGCAAAAGAATTAGCGTCCAAATTTTACGTGCGGAATGTAATTTCTTCACTTTCCGGTGTCATAGAAACGTGAAATTTGGCACGAGCATTGATTATGTCATAAATAGGAAAAGCTAATGTGTCCCAACTCGATTATTCAATTCTATGCGCAAAAGAATTAGCGTCCAAATTTTACGTGCGGAATGTAATTTTCTCACTTTCCGGTGTCATAGAAACGGGAAATTTGGCACGAGCATTGATTATGTCATAAATAGGAAAAGCTAATGGGTCCCAACTCGATTATTCAATTTTATGCGCAAAAGAATTAGCGTCCAAATTTTACGTGCGGAATGTAATTTTCTCACTTTCCGGTGTCATAGAAACGGGAAATTTGGCACGCGTATTGATTATGTCATAAATAGGAAAAGCTAATGGGTCCCAACTCCATTATTCAATTCTATGCGCAAAAGAATTAGCGTCCAAATTTTACGTGCGGAATGTAATTTCTTCACTTTCCGGTGTCATAGAAACATGAAATTTGGCACAAGCATTGATTATGTCATAAATAGGAAAAGCTAATGGGTCCAAAGTCGATTATTCAATTCTATGCGCAAAAGAATTAGCGTCCAAATTTTACGTGCGGAATGTAATTTTTTCACTTTCCGGTGTCATAGAAACATGAAATTTGGCACAAGCATTGATTATGTCATAAATAGGAAAAGCTAATGGGTCCAAAGTCGATTATTCAATTCTATGCGCAAAAGAATTAGCGTCGAAATTTTACGTGCGGAATGTAATTTCTTCACTTTCCGGTGTCATAGAAACATGAAATTTGGCACAAGCATTGATTATGTCATCAATATGAAAAGTTAATGGGTCCCAACTCGATTATTCAATTCTATGTGCAAAGGAATTAGCGTCCAAACTTTATGTACGGAATCTAATTTTCTCACTTTCCGGTGTCATAGAAACGTGAAATTTGGCACGAGCATTGATTATGTCATAAATAGGAAAAGTTCATAGGTCCCAACTCGATTATTCAATTCTAGCGCAAAAGAATTGTTGTTGAAATTTTACGTGTGGAATGTAATTTTTTCACTTTCCGATGTCATAGAAACGGGAAATTTGGCACGAGCATTGATTATGTCATAAATAGGAAACGCTAATGGGTCCCAACTCGATTATTCAATTCTATGCGCAAAAGAATTAGCGTACAAATTTTACGTGCGGAATGTAATTTTCTCCCTTTCCGGTGTCATAGAAACGGGAAATTTGGCATGAGCATTGATTATGTCATAAATAGGAAAAGCTAATGGGTCCCAACTCCATTATTCAATTCTATGCGCAAAAGAATTAGCGTCCAAATTTTACGTACATAATCTAAATCTCTCACTTTCCAATGTCATAGAGACATGAAATTTGGCACAAGCATTGATTGTGTCATCTATATATATAAAGCTGAAAGCCCTCACTGACTCACTGACTGACTCACTGACTTACTGACTTACTCGCCAAAAGTTCTCCAACTTCCCAATGTCGTAGAAACATGAAATTTGGCGCAAGCATAGATTATCTCCAAAATAGGAAAATAAATTGGGTCCCAACTCGATTATTCAATTCTAGCGCAAAAGAATTGGCGTCGAAATTTAACGTACATAATCTAAATCACTCACTTCCCAGTGCCATAGAAACGGGAAATTTGGCACGAGCATTGATTATGTCATAAATAGGAAAAGTTAATGGGTCCCAACTCGATTATTAAATTCTATGCGCAAAAGAATTGGCGTCAAAATTTTACGTACATAATCTAAATCTCTCACTTCCCAATGTCATAGAAACGTGAAATTTGGCAGGAGCATTGATTATGTCATTAAAAGGAAAAGCTAATGGGTCCCAACTAGAGATGAGCGAGCACCAAAATGCTCGGGTGCTCATTACTCGGGACAAAATAATCGCGATGCTCGAGGGTTCGTTTCGAGTAACGAACCCCATTGAAGTCAATGGGCGACCCGAGCATTTTTGTATTTCGCTGATGCTCGCTAAGGTTTTCATGTGTGAAAATCTGGGCAATTCAAGAAAGTGATAGGAACGACACAGCAACGGATAGGGCAGGCGAGGGGCTACATGTTGGGCTGCATCTCAAGTTCACAGGTCCCACCATTAAGCCACAATACCGGCAAGAGTGTGGTGCTTAGCTAAGGTATGCATTAGCAATGCATACCTTAGCTAAGCACCACACTACCTCCAACAAAGCACAATCACTGCCTGCATGACACTCCGCTGCCACTTCTCCTGGGTTACATGCTGCCCAACCCCCCCCACCCCACAGCGCACACCAAAGTGTCCCTGCACAGCCTTCAGCTGCCCTCATGCCACACCACCCTCATGTCTATTTAGAAGTGCGTCTGCCATGAGGAGGAACCGCAGGCACACACTGCAGAGGGTTGGCACGGCTAGGCAGCGACCCTCTTTAAAAGGGGCGGGGCGATAGCCCACAATGCTGTACAGAAGCAATGAGAAATGTAATCCTGTGCCACCGCCATCAGGAGCTGCACACGTGGGCATAGCAATGGGGAACCTATGTGCCACACACTATTCATTCTGTCAAGGTGTCTGCATGCCCCAGTCAGACCGGGCTTTTTAATTTATAGACACAGGCAGGTACAACTCCCTATTGTGAAGTCCCTGTGGACCGACAGCATGGGTGGCTCCGTGGAACCCACCGGCGGTACATAAAAATATCCCATTGCAGTGCCCATCACAGCTGAGGTAGTAATGTCATGTTTAATGCAGGTGGGCTTCGGCCCACACTGCATGCCCCAGTCAGACTGGGGTTCCTTAGAAGTGGAAACCAGATGCATTTACAACTCCCTGTGGACCCACAGCATGGGTGGGTGCCAGGAAGCCACCGGCGGTACATAAATATATCCCATTGCATTGCCCAACACAGCTGAGGTAGTAATGTCGTGCTTAATGCAGGTGGGCTTCGGCCCACACTGCATGCCCCAGTCAGACTGGGGTTCTTTAGAAGTGGAAACAGATGCATTTATAATTCCCTGTGGACCCACAGCATGGGTGGGTGCCAGGAAGCCACCGGCGGTACATAAATATATCCCATTGCATTGCCCAACACAGCTGAGGTAGTAATGTCGTGCTTAATACAGGTGGGCTTCGGCCCACACTGCATGCCCCAGTCTGACTGGGGTTCTTTACAAGTGGACAGATGTAGGTTAAACTCCGTGTGCACCTACAGCATGGGTGGCTCCCTGGAACCCACCGGCGGTACATAAAAATATCCCATTGCATTGCCCAACACAGCTGAGGTAGTAATGTGAGGGTATATATATATATTGCCATATGTGTTTTTTATGCTTTTATACCTATATGCAAGTTTTATTCAATTCCAAATGAGAAAAAACTTAATACGTCGCCTTAAATCAGATATGCCAAGGCTTTGCAAGAAGATGTTCTAGAAATTCAGAGAAGATACCGAACCAGACGCAAGGACGCATGTACTTGGCTGTTTTCCCAGAAGCCCATATCAAGATGTTCAAATGTACATGACTGTTATATGATTTTCACTGTCTCAGTCCGCAAATCCGGACTGCCCATATATGGTTATGAGCCCATCACCCCCTAGTGGTGAGAGGGCAGAGGGTATAAGATCTCATGTAATCTGTAATAAAGTGCGCAGTTTTTTCTCCCGTGTGAGAAACTATACCAGACCTCTGTGTGGTGTCTATTCTTACGGCCGGCAACGGGGAAAGTGGGGTGGGGCCGATTGGTGTTGCACTTAGAATTTTAACCCTCATAAATGGCGCGACCAACTGGGGCGGTAAAACCGGAGCTTACAGCGCAATTCACCCGGATCCACGCTACTGAGAAGCGTCCTGCTGCAAACCGAGCCTGATCAACTCACAGAACTCCAGGTAAGACAAACATATATTTATGTTGTGTTTTACACTGCGAGTCTTGCAGCAGGACTGACTATCTGTGGTTTGTGACCGGACGGGTTGGGTTAAGAGTTCTACACGGTAACTCGTGTGGGCTCCGGGTTTGCCGTCATGGACCACTGACCGTGATATGCGCACCAATGGCTCACCCAGAAATTAGTCTGTAGTTTATTTGTAGTTGAAGTCCGTAGTGGTTTAGCGATAGTGGAGATTGTTTGATTGTTTGTTGTATCTGCAGAATTTTTTTTCTCTTACTTTTCATTTGATCTCACAAGAGAAGGGACCCTCAGGTTAGTTTAGTTAGTTGTTAATGGTTTAGCAGAGAGGGATGCATTTTGTGAGATAAGTCTCATAGAAAGAAGGGACTCTCGGTCGGTTTGCCTTATATATGGGGCTAGCGATTTGATTTCAGAGAGATGCATTTTATGCGGCTGGTTCCATAAGGAGAAGGGACCCTCGGTTGTCTGCTGGTATATAAGGGGCTGACAATTTGAAAATTAAGAGGGATGCATTCTATGGAGCGTGTTATTATTTTTATTATTGTTGATGTTCTAATATGCGTAAGATCTTATTAAAGAAGATAGAGCCCCTCAAGGGCTGCCGCCGTGTGGATGAATCTGTAAAATGTAAGAAAACTCTAATGAAAATGTGTGACACCGACCCTACGGCAGATTACAAAATGGTGTCTGGGAGGAGGTCTTTAGGACCGAGAGGTGCCTTGGAAGACCAAGGTTTGCTAAAGAGAGAGAGATAGTCAGAGTAAGTTACGTATGTACACATTATTTGTTTAAGAAAGTATCCGTAAGTGAAATGTTGAAAAGTACAGTAAGTGATCAAGAGGGCGTGAGGAGAGTGTCTATTAAAGGTTATATTGGCAGTTAGGTAGGGAGAAAAGTGATGAGTAACAAGCAAGTCGATAAGTAAGTTACAATGCACGTGATTGGTTGGCAAAAAGAAAGAGATGGAAATGTGTATAATACAAGATAGATAATAGATAATATGTATAATCCATACTAGGTGGATATATGTGTGTGTATATATATATATATATATACTGTAAGTGCAAATAGTTAACAGCTTGCTTTTAGGGGAGAAGAGTTTTGTTGACATATAGCTGCGAGTCTCTGTGTAGCCTTCCAAGGTCAGGAAGATAACAGCGAGAGAGAAAATGTAATAACATCCTTGGTTAATATCTTGGCTTGCTTGCAATGAATTGAAATGAATTTAATTAGTTATACTGTCTTAGTAGGCAGGGAAATATAGTAATTTCTAAAACATATATTCTTACTTATACAGGGGTTGAAAATGAATGTTGCAAGGTCCCAGCATATGTGTTAATTATGAGTTCAAATGTTTTTTTCAATAGTTTGAGCTAAAACTGTGTTTCATATTTGCGGAGAGATAACAGTCAGGGTCACAAGGGGGGTTGAAAAATACCCAGAGATTCTAAAACACTTCAGTGTTTAATACAGCATATAATAGCTTCAGTAGATAAGAAATATAGAATATTACAGTCACTCAGCAAACTTTTTCACATAATTTGTCAAAGATAGCGCTCATTCACAATCTCATCTCAATAGAATAATGTACTTTATAAAAGCACTCACCTCGGTGTTTTTCAACTGATGTATGTATGTTTGTCAAACTTTTTTGTCCGTGCATCTGTGTGTACTGGTACACCTTCAAGGGGGGTGACGGAGCAAACTTGAGAGCATGGATGGATGTGAGTTAGTGACCCGTGTTTGAGCTGTGGTGGAATGTGTGATGTGGATAATTGACTGGGGATAACAGTCCTCCCCATGCATGGGACTTTGCTTGGTTGAGATGTGGACGTGTGGACGGTTAAAGGGGTTCTGACATGAATAATTTTTTTATGCTTTAGCAGCCATTGTCCCCTGGTGTGCCTAATGGACCCAGGGAACCCAGGGTTTAATGGCTGCTAAAGCATAAAAATATAACACTTACCTTGTCTTCTGTTGTTGTTGACATCGGGGGGTCAGCTCCCGGCAGGCAGTCTTCTTCCTCCAGCAGCCGCGCCGCTCCGGGATCGCGCGCATGCGCAGTAGAGAGGTGCCCTCTGACAGGAGTCAGGACGGGCTGCGTCTCCACTGCGCATGCGCAGCACTCCGGAGTTCAGCCGGACGGACGGGCCGCCCACAGCAAGCACTGCTTGTGACGTGCTTGCTGTGAGCGGTCCGTCCGTTGACCTCGGAAGTGCCTGACGGACGGAGCAGAGCCAGGAAGCGGTCTTTTTGACCGCTCCTGCTCTGCTTTAAAGGCACAGAAGATGATGCCGGCTGGAGGGGACATGCCTGGCGATCGGGCCAGGCCAGGCAAGGTGAGTACAATTTTTTTTTCTTCATGTCAGAACCCCTTTAAGCTGAAATGGTTCTGAGAAGACGGACGCAATGTGCCAATATCGAAGGGGTGGAGCTATATGATGTAATAGTACGTAATAATATTTCATCCCTCCTCTTGCACGAGGGAGGGGGTGAGGATCTTGAGCAGCTAGTAAACGTTTTTTTTTTTTTTTTTTTTCTCCTGTCTCAAATTTGATAAAGATATTGCAGGCAGGACCAGACTAATAATTAATTCACTTAAAGGGATATCACATTTCAAATATGAATAGATGTTTTGTAGATTATTCTGCCCTGGTGTAACTCATGTTTCTGTTATAGGTGCTAACATTTTACAGGCCTTATCTGCATCCATCAAATCTTTTTACAATGTTGTACTACCTTGAAACCGGGTGCTCTTGTTCCAATTGCGTACCCTGTTTCAAAGGGGGGGAGGAGAAGGCATAGGTGATCTAGGTATTGCAAGTCAGCCATTTTAGGTATTGCAAGTCAGCCATTTTAAATTTTTTGCAAATCAGCCATTTTTAAATATTTTTTGCAAGCCATTTTTAAATTTTTTAAATTTTTTGCAACAAGATTCTGATCTATTTGAAATAGAATACCAGCCTGATTGTCTAGCAGTGATGCAACAAGAAAATTTAAGTTTTAAAAAAGTTACTGAAAGCCCTTGTTAATAATGCATATTTTGAGTTGTTTTTTATAGATGGTACCCAGGGTGATTGACGACTCCACACTGGATATACGGTGGTTACACAACAAGATGTCCTAAAAAGCAGAATGTCTCCGCATGTCGCAGTACAAGAAGCGGAATTAAAAGCACTCACGGAGGCGTGTAGAGTGGAGGAAGGTAAGACGGCAAACATTTACACTGACTCCCGGTATGCATTTGGCATAGCTCATGATTACGGCCCAACCTGGAAGGCCAGACAGTTTTTTACCTCAGCAGGACAGCCAATTAAAAATGTTGCAGCGGTGCAGTCTCATGGAGACCCTACTTCTACCTGACAAAGTGGAAAGCTCACACCAATTCCTACACCGGAGAAGCGAGAGGCAACGCCATCACAGACCACACAGCAAAAGCAGCGGCCCTCAAGCCGTGGAAGAAAGAAGAAAAGAAGAATTTGATAAAAAACTTGGACTTTGATAATAATTTTGGACTTTGATTTGAACTTGGACTTTGATAAAAACATTGGCCTTTGATATGCTAAAGACTTTACAGTTAAGAAAAAGACAAATGGACTAAAAAGGGACGGCGTATGGTGAACAGTCAACAGAACTTGCTTACCATAGTCCCTGTGCCCCATAATGGCCCAGCTGACGCACGGAAAGACGCACCTCTCAAAGCAGTAATGATGTCGACGCTTGAACAAGGACGGGTGGCTCCTTGGTTTTCTGTAGCTGCTGCATCATTTGTCCAGTTTTGCATGATCTTTGCCGTAAGCAACAGGGCAGAAGTAAATTTGCCACATAACACTAGCCTAGACCACTCTACCCATTTCAGGGATTGCAAATTGGCTACACTCAGCTCCCACTTGTTGGGAAGCATGAATATGTGCTTGTTGTTGATTTCTTTTCAGGTTGGAGACCTACTCTGTTACCAAAGTAAATAAGCAGGTAATCGCACAGAAGCTCATGAATGAGGTAATCCGCAGATATGGGGTACCGGAAGTGATTGAGTCAAACAAAGGTACAAATGTCACAGGTGAAATAATGCAACACATCATGTCTGTTTTGGGTATATTCTAGGCTTTTCACACACCCTACCGTCCACGGAGTAGTGGGAAAGTAGATACAAAAGGCAATGAAGGAAATGGTAAAATTTTGAATTGAGTGTCTTTCTATTAGTTTTTCTTTTTTCTAGGAGGATACATGCCACAGTAGCAGAGTTTGGTGAATGATTTTCTTGTTAATTTTGTCATGAGCCTCTCCAAGGAATTGTTAGTAATGCATTCTGTAGTCTCTGCTTTTATCCCAGGTCCTACAGATGAGTGTCACAATCTAAAACCAGGTGACAGGGTCTATGTGAAAAAGTTTGAGAGAGAAACCCGGTTTGAATGTCCTTACCAGATGTTGTTCACCACCCCAACTGCAGTCAAGCTCGAAGGAAAGCCCACTTGGATCCACACTTCGCACTGAAAGAACTAATGATCCTGCATATCCTTTAAATGCTATAATGTGGTACAATTCCTCTAACACACACCTTTGACTACTGTACACTAGCCCCGTGTTTCAGGTTTCAGAACAAATTAATACAATTAAATGTGCAATATGAAGACTACACTCAGGGCGAGCACCCACTGGCGTTTGCGTTCTCCGCGGGAAAAAAACGCAGCGTTTTCGCCGCATTTCCCGCGTTTTTTCCGCGCGTTTTTCGCGGCGTTTTTCGCGGCGTTTTCGCGGCGTTTTCCGTTAATTTCCATTGACATTCATGGGTGCATTAGGAGAAAAATAGGGACACATATTCAACTGACAGTTCCTATGTTAAAAACGCAAACGCAACGCAAAAAAAACGCCAGTGGACAGGAACACATGTTATCTCTATGCCTGTGCAGGAAAAACGCAAAACGCAAAACGCAAAACGCAGGTAAAAAAACGCCAGTGGGTGCTCGCCCTGAGGGTGAGAATCCAACACCGCATCGTGCTAAGAGAGACATTGACACTCAAGGTGGTAACTTTGATCCACATGTATACCTAGATGCAATAGGAGTGCCAAGGGGGGTGCGAGATGAATTTAATTCTAGAGATCAGGTTAAAGCAGGTTTTGAGTCCTTATTTGCTATTGTCACTGTTAATAATAATGTAGATTAGATGAATTATATCTTTTACAATCAGCAGAGGTTTGTAAACTACACCAGAGATGCTTTACAAGGTTTAGCGGACCAGTTAGGGCCCACTGCATCCATGACGTTCCAAAATAGAGTGGCCCTGGATATGATTTTAGCAGAAAGAGGTGGGGTATGTAATTTCATGTATGTGTATTTTCCCTTTGATCAAAGAGTATGAGTAAGGGACTGGAATATGTGACCAATGTTTCCCTTGTTTGAAAAAAGATGAAGAGCCAGTTCCGATAATGCCAACCAGATACGTTACCAGAAGAATGGAGAGATGGACTAGTACTGTGTCTGCCTCAGTCTCATAAGATGGACTGTCAGTGGACTTCCCATTTGCCTAGGGAAAGTGCAGAAGACCTTAGGTTCCGGCGAGGGCACACCCTGTGGGGTGTTAACTTGTACAGATAGAGAGTATGGAGGCCCGGAAATAAGCCCAGGGAATCCATGGCCTCCTTCTGAGGTGAGGTAGGGATCCCTCCCCTTTTAGGAGTAGGGACTTACGGGCAGTGGAGAAACCCTGACGCAAGGGAGAGACGACCGAGGAAGAGTGCAAAGTCTGATGCTTGATCTCCATATTAAGTTTTTTAGGGGGGTTTGTGAGGGTATATATATATATTGCCATATGTGTTTTTTATGCTTTTATACCTATATGCAAGTTTTATTCAATTCCAAATGAGAAAAAACTTAATACGTCGCCTTAAATCAGATATGCCAAGGCTTTGCAAGAAGATGTTCTAGAAATTCAGAGAAGATACCGAACCAGACGCAAGGACGCATGTACTTGGCTGTTTTCCCAGAAGCCCATATCAAGATGTTCAAATGTACATGACTGTTATATGATTTTCACTGTCTCAGTCCGCAAATCCGGACTGCCCATATATGGTTATGAGCCCATCACCCCCTAGTGGTGAGAGGGCAGAGGGTATAAGATCTCATGTAATCTGTAATAAAGTGCGCAGTTTTTTCTCCCGTGTGAGAAACTATACCAGACCTCTGTGTGGTGTCTATTCTTACGGCCGGCAACGGGGAAAGTGGGGTGGGGCCGATTGGTGTTGCACTTAGAATTTTAACCCTCATAGTAATGTCGTGCTTAATACAGGTGGGCTTCGGCCCACACTGCATGCCCCAGTCTGACTGGGGTTCTTTACAAGTGGACAGATGTAGGTTAAACTCCCTGTGGACCCACAGCATGGGTGGGTGCCAGGAAGCCACCGGCGGTACATAAAAATATCCCATTGCATTGCCCAACACAGCTGAGGTAGTAATGTCGTGCTCAATGCAGGTGGGCTTCGGCCCACACTGCATGCCCCAGTCAGACTGGTAATATGTACCTTAACAGTAACCTCGTTGGTGGTAATGTGGTGGTGACTGCGGACCTGGTAGCGCGGTTTTATGTAGTTGGTTTTCGGAATGTGGCCAGGATTAAGTGGGCCGTGGCGGGGGGATGGTGGTGGTGCTCTCTTGTTGTGTCGTTAAAGGTGAAATTCTTGGACTGCCACCAGACGGACCAATGCAAAGGTATTTGCCAAGAATGTTTTCATTGTTGGAGGAGGAGGGGGATGTTTTGGAGGCACTATGTGTCCTCTACACGTGTCCGTGGTTATATGCACCTTAACAGTAACAGCGTTGGTGGGAAATGGCCTCGCCGCCATCATGTCTTTGTGAAGCCTCTGTTTCCACACCCCAGTGACATACCATTAGCAGCGGTATAGGCAGAGCCCAGAATTATTAACATTTCAGCGGTAGCATTAGGGACAGGCCCCACTAACATATCACTAGCAGCAGTATAGGGGGAGCGCAGTCTTAGTTCCATTTCAGTAATAGTAGCACTCAAGACAGGCCCCAGTAACATTCCCATTGCAGCAGTTTAGGGAGATAACAGTCTCTTTCACATTTCAGTAGCTGCAGTATAGACAAGGCCGCAGTTATATTTATGTAGCTAAAGTGTAGGCCAACCCCACACACCTTTCTGTACCATAAGTGCAGGCGAAGAACATAGAAATTACTATGATTACACTGTAGGTGTACCAACAGTAGTAATGTATCTCAGAAAAAATTGGCCATGCCCAACCAAGATGGCAGGTGAAACCCATTAATCGCTTTGGTTAATGTGGCTTAAGTGGTAACTAAGCCTGGAGGCAGCCCAGTTTAACGAAAAATTGGTTCAAGTTAAAGTTTCAACGCTTTTAAGAGCATTGAAACGTATAAAAATTGTTTAGAAAAATTATATGAGTGAGCCTTGTGGCCCTAAGAAAAATTGCCCGTTCTGCGTGATTACGTGAGGTTTCAGGAGGAGGAGCAGGAGGAGGAGGAATATTATACACAGATTGATGAAGCAGAAATGTCCCCGTTTTGGATGGTGAGAGAGAACGATGCTTCCATCCGCGGGTGCAGCCTACGTATTGCTTAGGTATCGCTGCTGTCCGCTGGTGGAGAAGAGAAGTCTGGGGAAATCCAGGCTTTGTTCATCTTGATGAGTGTTAGCCTGTCGGCACAGTCGGTTGACAGGCGGGTACGCTTATCTGTGATGATTCCCCCAGCCGCACTAAACACCCTCTCTGACAAGACGCTAGCCGCAGGACAAGCAAGCACCTCCAGGGCATACAGCGCGAGTTCAGGCCACGTGTCCAGCTTTGACACCCAGTAGTTGTAGGTGGCAGAGGCGTCACGGAGGACGGTCGTGCGATCGGCTACGTACTCCCTCACCATCCTTTTACAGTGCTCCCACCGACTCAGCCTTGACTGGGGAGCGGTGACACAGTCTTGCTGGGGAGCCATAAAGCTGTCCAGGGCCTTAAAGACTGTTGCACTGCCTGTGCTGTACATGCTGCTCGATCTCCGCACCTCCCCTGCTACCTGGCCCAAGGAACTGCGCCTTCTGCCACTAGCGCTGTCGGATGGGAATTTTACCATCAGCTTGTCCGCCAGGGTCCTGTGGTATAGCAACACTCTCGAACCCCTTTCCTCTTCGGGAATGAGAGTGGAAAGGTTCTCCTTATACCGTGGGTCGAGCAGTGTGTACACCCAGTAATCCGTAGTGGCCAGAATGCGTGTAACACGAGGGTCACGAGAAAGGCATCCTAACATGAAGTCAGCCATGTGTGCCAGGGTACCTGTACGCAACACATGGCTGTCTTCACTAGGAAGATCACTTTCAGGATCCTCCTCCTCCTCCTCCTCAGGCCATACACGCTGAAAAGATGACAGGCAAGCAGCATGGGTACCGTCAGCAGTGGGCCAAGCTGTCTCTTCCCCCTCCTCCTCATCCTCCTCATGCTCCTCCTCCTGAACGCGCTGAGATATAGACAGGAGGGTGCTCTGACTATCCAGCGACATACTGTCTTCCCCCGCCTCCGTTTCCGAGCGCAAAGCATCTGCCTTTATGCTTTGCAGGGAACTTCTCAAGATGCATAGCAGAGGAATGGTGACGCTAATGATTGCAGCATCGCCGCTCACCACCTGGGTAGACTGCTCAAAGTTTCCAAGGACCTGGCAGATGTCTGCCAACCAGGCCCACTCTTCTGAAAAGAATTGAGGAGGCTGACTCCCACTGCGCCGCCCATGTTGGAGTTGGTATTCCACTATAGCTCTACGCTGCTCATAGAGCCTGGCCAACATGTGGAGCGTAGAGTTCCACCGTGTGGGCACGTCGCACAGCAGTCAGTGCACTGGCAGATTAAACCGATGTTGCAGGGTCCGCAGGGTGGCAGCGTCCGTGTGGGACTTGCGGAAATGTGCACAGAGCCGGCGCACCTTTACGAGCAGGTCTGACAAGCGTGGGTAGCTTTTCAGAAAGCGCTGAACCACCAATTTAAAGACGTGGGCCAGGCATGGCACGTGCGTGAGGCTGCCGAGCTGCAGAGCCGCCACCAGGTTACGGCCGTTATCACACACAACCATGCCCGGTTGGAGGCTCAGCGGCGCAAGCCAGCGGTCGGTCTGCTCTGTCAGACCCTGCAGCAGTTCGTGGGCCGTGTGCCTCTTATCTCCTAAGCTGAGTAGTTTCAGCACGGCCTGCTGACGCTTGCCCACCGCTGTGCTGCCACGACGCGCGACTCCGACTGCTGGCGACGTGCTGCTGCTGCTGACACATCTTGATTGCGAGACAGAAGTTGCGTTGGAGGAGGAGGAGGGTGCTTTAGTGGAGGAAGCATACACCGCCGCAGATACCACCACCGAGCTGGGGCCCGCAATTCTGGGGGTGGGTAGGACGTGAGCGGTCCCAGGCTCTGACTCTGTCCCAGCCTCCACTAAATTCACCCAATGTGCCGTCAGGGAGATGTAGTGGCCCTGCCCGCCTGTGCTTGTCCACGTGTCCGTTGTTAAGTGGACCTTGGCAGTAACCGCGTTGGTGAGGGCGCGTACAATGTTGCGGGAGACGTGGTCGTGCAGGGCTGGGACGGCACATCGGGAAAAGTAGTGGCGACTGGGAACTGAGTAGCGCAGGGCCGCCGCCGCCATCATACTTTTGAAGGACTCAGTTTCCACAACCCTATACGGCAGCATCTCAAGGCTGATAAATTTGGCTATGTGGACGGTTAACGCTTGAGCGTGCGGGTGCGTGGCGGCGTACTTGCGCTTGCGCTCCAACACTTGCGCTAGCGACGGCTGGACGGTGCGCTGAGAGACATTGGTGGATGGGGCCGAGGACAGCGGAGGTGAGGGTGTGGGTGCAGGCCAGGAGACGGTAGTGCCTGTGTCCTGAGAGGGGGGTTGGATCTCAGTGGCAGGTTGGGGCACAGGGGGAGAGGCAGCGGTGCAAACCGGAGGCGGTGAACGGCCTTCGTCCCACCTTGTGGGGTGCTTGGCCATCATATGTCTGCGCATGCTGGTGGTGGTGAGGCTGGTGGTGGTGGCTCCCCGGCTGATCTTGGCGCGACAAAGGTTGCACACCACTGTTCGTCGGTCGTCAGGCGTCTCTGTGCAAAACTGCCAGACCTTAGAGCACCTTGGCCTCTGCAGGGTGGCATGGTGCGAGGGTGCGCTTTGGGAAACAGTTGGTGGATTATTCGGTCTGGCCCTGCCTCTACCCCTGGCCACCGCACTGCCTCTTGCAACCTGCCCTGCTGCTGCCCTTGCCTCCCCCTCTGAAGACCTGTTCTGAGTAGGCGTTGCAAACCAGGTGGGGTCAGTCACCTCATCGTCCTGCTGCTCTTCCTCAGAATCCTCTGTGCGCTCCTCCCTCGGACTTACTGCCCTTACTACTACCTCACTGATAGACAACTGTGTCTCATCGTCATCGTCCTCCTCACCCACTGAAAGGTCTTGAGACAGTTGCCCAAAGTCCCCAGCCTCATCCCCCGGACCCCGGGAACTATCCAATGGTTGGGCATCAGTGACGATAAACTCCTCTGGTGGGAGAGGAATCACTGCTGCCCAATCTGAGCAGGGGCCCGAGAACAGTTCCTGGGAGTCTTCCTGCTCCTGAGCATGTGTCATTGTAGTGGAGTGAGGAGGCTGGGAGGAAGGAGGAGCAGCAGCCAGAGGATTCGGATTTGCAGCAGTGGAAGGCGCAGAACTGTGGGTGGACGATAGGTTGCTCGAAGCACTTTCTGCCATCCACGACAGGACCTGCTCACACTGCTCATTTTCTAATAAAGGTCTCCCGCGTGGACCCATTAATTGTGCGATGAATGTGGGGATGCCAGAAACGTGCCTCTCTCCAAATCGCGCAGCAGTCGGCTGCGATACACCTGGATCAGGAGTTCGGCCTGTGCCCACACCCTCACTTGGCCCTCCGCGTCCTCGGCCGCGTCCACGTCCTCTAGGCCTACCCCTACCCCTCAGCATGCTGTATTACCAGTGATTTGATTTCCCAGGCAGGAAATAAATTGGCGCAAGCCTGCAGGCCAAATAGAATTTTTTCCCTTTTTTTTTAAAGGAAAGGCCCACTGCGTATATTCAATCAATAATAAATGTGTTGTGGCCCTGCAATGTGTCACAGAACTGCAGTGTTGCAGAGTTTTTAACTACAGCAGAGCGGTGATTTCCCAGGCAGGAAATAAATTGCCGCAAGCCTGCAGGCCAAATAGAATTTTTTCCCTTTTTTTTAAAGGAAAGGCCCACTGCGTATATTCAATCAATAATAAATGTGTTGTGGCCCTGCAAATGTGTCACAGAACTGCAGTGTTGCAGAGTTATTAACTGCAGCAGAGCGGTGATTTCCCAGGCAGGAAATAAATTGGCGCAAGCCTGCTGTTAAACTTAGCTGGCTGCGTATGATTTTTTTTACGTTCTCCACCCAGCACACACGTACCCAGAACACTGAGGACTGTCAGAGGCAGGCCAAATAGAATTTTTTCCCTTTTTTTTAAAGGAAAGGCCCACTACGTATATTCAATCAATAATAAATGTGTTGTGGCCCTGCAATGTGTCACAGAACTGCAGTGTTGCAGAGTTATTAACTACAGCAGAGCGGTGATTTCCCAGGCAGGAAATAAATTGGCGCAAGCCTGCAGGTCAAATAGAATTTTTTCCCTTTTTTTTAAAGGAAAGGCCCACTGCGTATATTCAATCAATAATAAATGTCTTCTGGCCCTGCAAATGTGTCACAGAACTGCAGTGTTGCAGAGTTATTAACTACAGCAGAGTGGTGATTTCCCAGGCAGGAAATAAATTGGCGCAAGCCTGCAGGCCAAATAGAATTTTTTCCCTTTTTTTTAAAGGAAAGGCCCACTGCGTATATTCAATCAATAATAAATGTCTTCTGGCCCTGCAAATGTGTCACAGAACTGCAGTGTTGCAGAGTTATTAACTACAGCAGAGCGGTGATTTCCCAGGCAGGAAATAAATTGGCGCAAGCCTGCTGTTAAACTTAGCTGGCTGCGTATGATTTTTTTTACGTTCTCCACCCAGCACACACGTACCCAGAACGCTGAGGACTGTCAGAGGCAGGCCAAATAGAATTTTTTCCCTTTTTTTTTAAAGGAAAGGCCCACTGCGTATATTCAATCAATAATAAATGTGTTGTGGCCCTGCAATGTGTCACAGAACTGCAGTGTTGCAGAGTTATTAACTACAGCAGAGCGGTGATTTCCCAGACAGGAAATAAATTGGCGCAAGCCTGCAGGCCAAATAGAATTTTTTTCCTTTTTTTAAAAGGAAAGGCCCACTGCGTAAATTCAATCAATAATAAATGTCTTCTGGCCCTGCTTACACAATTCTGTCCCTGTAGTATTATTGCAGGGCGCAATGCTCTGCACGGCCGATTTGGAAAAAAAAAAAAAGTGCAACACTGCTAACTGCAGCCTCCACACTACTGCACACTGTTAGATGTGGCCCTAAGAAGGACCGTTGGGGTTCTTGAAGCCTACACTAACTCCTAACACTCTCCCTGCCTAACCACCACTTCTGTCCCTGTAGTATTACTGCAGGGCGCAATGCTCTGCACGGCCGATTTGGAAAAAAAAAAAAAAAGTGCAACACTGCTAACAGCAGCCTCCACACTACTGCACACGGTTAGATGTGGCCCTAAGAAGGACCGTTGGGGTTCTTGAAGCCTACACTAACTCCTAATGCTCTCCCTACAGCAGCTCCGGCACCAGCAGCACTGTTCCTCAGCTATCTCACAAGGCATCTGAGGCGAGCCGCGGGAGGGGCCGACTTTTATACTCAGGTGACATCTGATCTCCCCAGCCACTCACAGCAGGGTGGTGGTATGGGGCTGGAACATCACAGGGGGAAGTTGTAATGCCTTCCCTGTCTTTCAATTGGCCAGAAAAGCGCGCTAACGTCTCAGAGAGGAAACTGAAAGTAACCCGAACATCGCGTGGTACTCGTTACGAGTAACGAGTATCCCGAACACGCTAATATTTGCCCGAGCATCAAGCTCGGACGAGTACGTTCGCTCATCTCTAGTCCCAACTCGATCATTCAATTCTATGCGCAAAAGAATTAGCGTCCAAATTTTACGTGCGGAATGTAATTTTCTCACTTTCCGGTGTCATAGAAACGTGAAATTTGGCACGAGCATTGATTATGTCATAAATAGGAAAAGCGAATGGGTCCCAACTCGATTATTCAATTCTAGCGCAAAAGAATTGGCGTCAAAATTTTACGTGCGGAATGTAATTTTCTCACTTTCCGGTGTCAAAGAAACGGGAAATTTGGCACGAGCATTGATTATGTCATAAATAGGAAAAGCTAATGGCTCCCAACTCGATTATTCAATTCTATGCACAAAAGAATTAGCGTCCAAATTTTACGTACGGAATCTAATTTTCTCACTTTCTGGTGTCATAGAAACATAAAATTTGGCACGAGCATTGATTATGTCATAAATAGGAAAAGTTAATAGGTCCAAAACTTGATTATTCAATTTTAGCGCAAAAGAATTGGCGTCGAAATTTTACGTGCAGAATGTAATTTCTTTACTTTCCAGTGTCATAGAAACAGGAAATTTGGCACGAGCATTGATTATGTCATAAATAGTAAAAGCTAATGGGTTCCAACTCCATTATTCAATTCTATGCGCAAAAGAATTGGCATCGAAATTTTACGTGTGGAATGTAATTTTCTCACTTTCCGGTGTCATAGAAACGGGAAATTTGGCACGACCATTGATTATGTCATAAATAGGAAAAGCTAATGGGTCCCAACTCGATTATTCAATTCTATGCGCAAAAGAATTAGCGTCCAAATTTTACGTACGGAATCTAATTTTCTCACTTTCTGGTGTCATAGAAACATAAAATTTGGCACGAGCATTGATTATGTCATAAATAGGAAAAGTTAATAGGTCCCAACTTCATTATTTAATTCTAGCGCAAAAGAATTGGCGTCGAAATTTTACGTGCGGAATGTAATTTTTTCACTTTCCGGTGTCATAGAAACGGGAAATTTGGCACAAGCATTGATTATGTCATAAATAGTAAAAGCTAATGCGTCCCAACTCCATTATTCAATTCTATGCGCAAAAGAATTAGCGTCCAAATTTTACGTACGGAATCTAATTTTCTCACTTTCCGGTGTCATAGAAACGGAAAATTTGGCACGAGCATTGATTATGTCATAAATAGGAAAAGCTAATGGCTCCCAACTCGATTATTCAATTCTATGCGCAAAAGAATTAGCGTCCAAATTTTACGTACGGAATCTAATTTTTTCACTTTCTGGTGTCATAGAAACATAAAATTTGGCACGAGCATTGATTATGTCATAAATAGGAAAAGTTAATAGGTCCAAAACTTGATTATTCAATTTTAGCGCAAAAGAATTGGCGTCGAAATTTTACGTGCGGAATGTAATTTCTTAACTTTCCAGTGTCATAGAAACAGGAAATTTGGCACAAGCATTGATTATGTCATAAATAGTAAAAGCTAATGGGTCCCAACTCCATTATTCAATTCTATGTGCAAAAGAATTGGCATCGAAATTTTACGTGCGGAATGTAATTTTCTCACTTTCCGGTGTCATAGAAACTCGAAATTTGGCACGACCATTGATTATGTCATAAATAGGAAAAGCTAATGGGTCCCAACTCGATTATTCAATTCTATGCGCAAAAGAATTAGCGTCCAAATTTTACGTACGGAATCTAATTTTCTCACTTTCTGGTGTCATAGAAACATAAAATTTGGCACGAGCACTGATTATGTCATAAATAGGAAAAGTTAATAGGTCCCAACTTCATTATTTAATTCTAGCGCAAAAGAATTGGCGTCGAAATTTTACGTGCGGAATGTAATTTTTTCACTTTCCGGTGTCATAGAAACGGGAAATTTGGCACGAGCATTGATTATGTCATAAATAGGAAAAGTTAATTGGTTCCAACTCCATTATTCAATTCTAGCGAAAAAGAATTGGCGTCGAAATTTTACATGCGGAATGTAATTTTTTTACTTTCCGGTGTCATAGAAACGGGAAATTTGGCACAAGTATTGATTATGTCATAAATAGTAAAAGCTAATGCGTCCCAACTCCATTATTCAATTCTATGCGCAAAAGAATTAGCGTCCAAATTTTACGTACGGAATCTAATTTTCTCACTTTCCGGTGTCATAGAAACGGAAAATTTGGCACGAGCATTGATTATGTCATAAATAGGAAAAGCTAATGGGTCCCAACTCGATTATTCAATTCTATGCGCAAAAGAATTAGCGTCCAAATTTTACGTGCAGAATGTAATTTTCTCACTTTCCGGTGTCATAGAAACGTGACATTTGGCACGAGCATTGATTATGTCATAAATAGGAAAAGCTAATGGGTCCCAACTTCATTATTCAATTCTATGCGCAAAAGATTTAGCGTCCAAATTTTATGTGCGGAATGTAATTTTCCCACTTTCCGGTGTCATAGAAACGGGAAATTTGGCAAGAGCATTGATTATGTCATAAAAAGGAAAAGCGAATGGGTCCCAACTCGATTATTCAATTCTAGCGCAAAAGAATTGGCGTCGAAATTTTACGTGCGGAATGTAATTTTCTCACTTTCCGGTGTCATAGAAACGGAAAATTTGGCACGAGCATTGATTATGTCATAAATAGGAAAAGCTAATGGGTCCCAACTCGATTATTCAATTTTATGCGCAAAAGAATTAGCGTCCAAATTTTACGTACGGCATCTAATTTTCTCACTTTCCGGTGTCATAGAAACGGGAAATTTGGCACGAGCATTGATTATGTCATAAATAGGGAAAGCTAATGGGTCCCAACTCCATTATTCAATTCTATGCGCAAAAGAATTGGCGTCGAAATTTTACGTGCGGAATGTAATTTTCTCACTTTCCGGTGTCATAGAAACGGGAAATTTGGCACGAGCATTGATTATGTCATAAAAAGGAAAAGCGAATGGGTCCCAACTCGATTATTCAATTCTAGCGCAAAAGAATTGGCGTCGAAATTTTACGTGCGAAATGTAATTTTCTCACTTTCCGGTGTCATAGAAACATAAAATTTGGCACAAGCATTGATTGTGTCATAAATATGAAAAGTTAATGGGTCCCAACTAGAGATGAGCGAACGTACTCGTCCGAGCTTGATACTCGTTCGAGTATTAGCGTGTTCGAGATGCTCGTTACTCGTAACGAGTACCACGCGATGTTCGGGTTACTTTCACTTTCATCTCTGAGACGTTAGCGCACTTTTCTGGCCAATTGAAAGACAGGGAAGGCATTACAACTTCCCCCTGCGAAGTTCAAGCCCTATACCACCCCCCTGCAGTGAGTGGCTGGGGAGATCAGGTGTCACCCGAGTATAAAAATCGGCCCCTCCCGCGGCTCGCCTCAGATGCGTTGTGAGATAGCTGAGGGACAGTGCTGTTGGTGCCGGAGCTGCTGTAGGGAGAGCGTTAGGAGTTAGTGTAGGCTTCAAGAACCCCAACGGTCCTTCTTAGGGCCACATCTAACCGTGTGCAGTAGTGTGGAGGCTGCTTTTAGCAGTGTTGCACATTTTTTTTTTTTTGGTATATTGGCCGTGCAGAGCATTGCGCCCTGCAGTAATACTCCAGGGACAGAATTGTGTAGGCAGGGCCAGAAGACATATATTATAGATTGAATATACGCAGTGGTCCTTTTGAAAAAAATATTGAAAAAAAATCTATTTGGCCTGCCTGTCACTGTGCTCAGTGTTCTGGGTCCGTGTCTGTTGGGGGTAGTAGTTCTCCAAATAAATACACAGCCAGCTAAGTGTTACAGCAGGCTTGCGCCAAATTATTTCCTGGCTCTGAAATCGCCGGTCTGTTGCAGTTAATAACAGTGCAACACTGCAGTTCCGTGACACAGTCCAGGGACAGAATTGTGTAGGCAGGGACAGAAGACATATATTATAGATTGAATATACGCAGTGGTCCTTTTGAAAAAAATATTGAAAAAAAATCTATTTGGCCTGCCTGTCACTGTGCTCAGTGTTCTGGGTCCGTGTCTGCTGGGGGTAGTAGTTCTCCAAATAAATACGCAGCCAGCTAAGTGTTACAGCAGGCTTGCGCCAAATTATTTCCTGGCTCTGAAATCACCGGTCTGTTGCAGTTAATAGTGCAACACTGCAGTTCCGTGACACAGTCCAGGGACAGAATTGTGTAGGCAGGGACAGAAGACATATATTATAGATTGAATATACGCAGTGGTCCTTTTGAAAAAAATATTGAAAAAAAATCTATTTGGCCTGCCTGTCACTGTGCTCAGTGTTCTGGGTCTCTGCTGGGTGTAGTAGTTCTCCAAATTCATACGCAGCCAGCTAAGTGTTACAGCAGGTTTGCGCCAAATTATTTCCTGGCGTTCCGTAAGCGAACTCAGCCTCCAACCACAGGCCAATAAGCGGCACATTTAATTACAGCGTTGTGTTTCTGCATTCCTGGTAATACAGCATGCTGAGGGGTAGGGGTAGGCCTAGAGGACGTGGGCACGGCCGAGGACGCGGAGGCCCTAGTCCGGGTGTGGGCACAGGGCGAGCTCCTGATCCAGGTGTATCGCAGCCGACTGCTGCGGGATTAGGAGAGAGGCACGTTTCTGGCGTCCCCACATTCATAGCACATTTAATGGGTCCACGCGGTAGACCTTTATTAGAAAATGAGCAGTGCGAGCAGTTCCTGTCGTGGATGGCAGAAAGTGCTTCCAGCAACCTATCGTCAACACGCAGTTCTGCGCCGTCCACTGCTGCAACTCAGAATCCTCTGGCTGCTGCTCCTCCTTCCTCCCAGCCTCCTCACTCCATGAAAATGAGACATTCTGAGGGGCGGGCAGACTCCCAGGAACTGTTCTCGGGCCCCTGCTCAGATTGGGCAGCAGTGGTTCCTCTCCCACCAGAGGAGTTTATCGTGACTGATGCCCAACCATTGCAAAGTTCCCGGGGTCCGGGGGATGAGGCTGGGGACTTCCGGCAACTGTCTCAAGACCTTTCAGTGGGTGAGGATGACGATGAGACACAGTTGTCTATCAGTGAGGTAGTAGTAAGGGCATTAAGTCCGAGGGAGGAGCGCATCGAGGATTCTGAGGAAGAGCAGCAGGACAATGAGGTGACTGACCCCACCTGGTTTGCTACGCCTACTGAGGACAGGTCTTCAGAGGGGGAGGCAAGGGCAGCAGCAGGGCAGGTTGCAAGAGGCAGTGCGGTGGCCAGGGGTAGAGGCAGGGCCAGACCGAATAATCCACCAACTGTTTCCCAAAGCGCCCCCTCGTGCCATGCCACCCTGCAGAGGCCGAGGTGCTCAAAGGTCTGGCAGTTTTTCACTGAGAGTGCAGACGACCGATGAACAGTGGTGTGCAACCTTTGTCGCGCCAAGATCAGCCGGGGAGCCACCACCACCAGCCTCACCACCACCAGCATGCGCAGACATATGATGGCCAAGCACCCCACAAGGTGGGACGAAGGCCATTCACCGTCTCCAGTTTGTACCGCTGCCTCTCCCCCTGTGCCCCAACCTGCCACTGAGATCCAAGCCCGCTCTGAGGACACAGGCACTACCGTCTCCTGGCCTGCACCCACACCCTCACCTCCGCTGTCCTCGGCCCCATCCAGCAATGTCTGTCAGCGCAGCATCCAGCCGTCGCTAGCGCAAGTGTTTGAGCGCAAGCGCAAGTACGCCGCCACGCACCCGCACGCTCAAGCGTTAAACGTGCACGTAGCCAAATTTATCAGCCTGGAGATGCTGCCGTATGGGGTTGTGGAAACGGAGTCCTTCAAAAGTATGATGGCGGCGGCCCCGCGCTACTCAGTTCCCAGTCGCCACTACTTTTCCCGATGTGCCGTCCCAGCCCTGCACGACCACGTCTCCCGCAACATTGTACGCGCCCTCACCAACGCGGTTACTGCCAAGGTCCACTTAACAACGGACACGTGGACAAGCACAGGCGGGCAGGGCCACTATATCTCCCTGACGGCACATTGGGTTAATTTAGTGGAGGCTGGGACAGAGTCAGAGCCTGGGACCGCTCACGTCCTACCCACCCCCAGAATTGCGGGCCCCAGCTCGGTGCTGGTATCTGCGGCGGTGTATGCTTCCTCCACTAAACCACCCTCCTCCTCCTCCTCCAATGCAACCTCTGTCTCACAATCAAGATGTGTCAGCAGCAGCACGTCGCCAGCAGTCGGTGTCGCGCGGCATGGCAGCACAGCGGTGGGCAAGCGTCAGCAGGCCGTGCTGAAACTACTCAGCTTAGGAGATAAGAGGCACACGGCCCACGAACTGCTGCAGGGTCTGACAGAGCAGACCGACCGCTGGCTTGCGCCGCTGAGCCTCCAACCGGGCATGGTCGTGTGTGACAACGGCCGTAACCTGGTGGCGGCTCTGCAGCTCGGCAGCCTCACGCACGTGCCATGCCTGGCCCACGTCTTTAATTTTGTGGTTCAGCGCTTTCTGAAAAGCTACCCACGCTTGTCAGACCTGCTCGGAAAGGTGCGCCGGCTCTGCGCACATTTTTCGCAAGTCCCACACGGACGCTGCCACCCTGCGCACCCTGCAACATCGGTTTAATCTGCCAGTGCACCGACTGCTGTGCGACGTGCCCACACGGTGGAACTCTACGCTCCACATGTTGGCCAGGCTCTATGAGCAGCGTAGAGCTATAGTGGAATACCAACTCCAACATGGGCGGCGCAGTGGGAGTCAGCCTCCTCAATTATTTTCAGAAGAGTGGGCCTGGTTGGCAGACATCTGCCAGGTCCTTGGAAACTTTGAGGAGTCTACCCAGGTGGTGAGCGGCGATGCTGCAATCATTAGCGTCACCATTCCTCTGCTATGCCTCTTGAGAAGTTCCCTGCAAAGCATAAAGGCAGACGCTTTGCACTCGGAAACAGAGCCGGGGGAAGACAGTATGTCGCTGGATAGTCAGAGCACCCTCCTGTCTATATCTCAGCGCGGTGAGGAGGAGGAGGAGGAGGAGGAAGATGAGGAGGAGGGAGAAGACACAGCTTGGCCCACTGGTGAGGGTACACATGCTGCTGGCCTGTCATCCTTTCAGCGTGTATGGCCTGAGGAGGAGGAGGAGGAGGAGGAGGAGGATCCTGAAAGTGATCTTCCTAGTGCGTACAGCCATGTGTTGCGTACAGGTACCCTGGCACACATGGCTGACTTCATGTTAGGATGCCTTTCTCGTGACCCTCGTGTTACACGCATTCTGGCCACTACGGATTACTGGGTGTACACACTGCTCGACCCACGGTATAAGGAGAACCTTTCCACTCTCATACCCGAAGAGGAAAGGGGTTCGAGAGTGTTGCTATACCATCGGACCCTGGCGGACAAACTGATGGCAAAATTCCCATACGACAGCGCTAGTGGCAGAAGGCGCAGTTCCGAGGGCCAGGTAGCAGGAGAGGCGCGGAGATCAGGCAGCATGTACAGCACAGGCAGGCCAACACTCTTTAAGGCCCTTGACAGCTTTATGGCTCCCCAGCAAGACTGTGTCACCGCTCCCCAGTCACGGCTGAGTCGGCGGGAGCACTGTAAAAGGATGGTGAGGGAGTACGTAGCCGATCGCACGACCGTCCTCTGTGACGCCTCTTCCCCCTACAACTACTGGGTGTCGAAGCTGGACACGTGGTCTGAACGCGCGCTGTATGCCCTGGAGGTGCTTGCTTGTCCTGCGGCTAGCGTCTTGTCAGAGAGGGTGTTTAGTGCGGCTGGGGGAATCATCACAGATAAGTGTACCTGCCTGTCAACCGACAGTGCCGACAGGCTTACACTCATCAAGATGAACAAAGCCTGGATTTCCCCAGACTTCTCTTCTCCACCAGCGGACAGCAGCGATACCTAAGCAATACGTAGGCTGCAACCGCGGATGGAAGCATCGTTCTGTATCCCCATCAAAAACGGGGACCTTTTCGCTTCATCAATCTGTGTATAATATTCCTCCTCCTCCTCCTGCTCCTCCTCCTGAAACCTCACATAATCACGCCGAACGGGCAATTTTTCTTAGGCCCACAAGGCTCAGTCATATAATTTTTCTAAACAATTTTTAGACGTTTCAATGCTCATTAAAGCGTTGAAACTTTCACCTCAACCAATTTTTATTTTAACTGGGCTGCCTCCAGGCCTAGTTACCAATTAAGCCAAATTAACCAAAGCGATTAATGGGTTTCACCTGCCCTCTTGGTTGGCCATGGCCAATTTTTCTGATGTACATTAGTACTGTTGATACAGCAATTTTTGTGGGCCCTCGCCTACAGTGTAATCAAATTAATTTTTAGCCCACCTGCATTACAGCTGACGTTACATCAGCTGTGTTGGGCAATGCAATAGGATATATTTATGTACCGCCGGTGGCTTCCTGGCACCCACCCATGCTGTGGGTCCACAGGGAGTTGTAAATGCATCTGTTTCCACTTCTAAAGAACCCCAGTCTGACTGGGGCATGCAGTGTGGGCCGAAGCCCACCTGCATTAAACATGACATTACTACCTCAGCTGTGATGGGCAATGCAATGGGATATTTTTATGTACCGCCGGTGGGTTCCAGGGAGCCACCCATGCTGTGGGTCCACAGGGAGTTGTAAATGCATCTGTTTCCACTTCTAAAGAACCCCAGTCAGACTGGGGCATGCAGTGTGGGCCGAAGCCCACCTGCATTAAACATGACATTACTACCTCAGCTGTGATGGGCAATGCAATGGGATATTGTTATGTACCGCCGGTGGCTTCCTGGCACCCACCCATGCTGTGGGTCCACAGGGAGTTGTAAATGCATCTGTTTCCACTTCTAAAGAACCCCAGTCTGACTGGGGCATGCAGTGTGGGCCGAAGCCCACCTGCATTTCATCTGACGTTAGCTCTGCTGTCCAGGGCACTGCAATGGGATACATTTATGTACAGCGGGTGGGTTCCAGGGAGCCACCCATGCTGTGGGTGCACACGGAATTCCCATTGCGGAGTTGTACCTGCCTGTGATTATTTATAAAAAACCGCGGTCTGACTGGGGCATGCAGACTCCTTGACAGAATGAATAGTGTGTGACACATAGGTTCCCCATTGCTATGCCCACGTGTGCAGCTCCAGATGGAGGTGGCACAGGATTGGATTTCTCATTGCTTCTGTACAGCATTGTGGACTATCGCCCCGCCCCTTTTAAAGAGGGTCGCTGCCTTGCCGTGCCAACCCTCTGCAGTGTGTGCCTGCGGTTCCTCTGGCAGATGCACTTATAAATAGACATGAGTGTGGCGTGGTATGAGGGCAACTGAAGGCTGCGCAGGGACACTTTGGTGTGCGCTGTGGACACTGGGTCGTGCGCGCGCGCGCGCGGGGGGGGGGGGGGGGTGTTGGGCAGCATGTAACCCAGGAGAAGTGGCAGCGGAGTGTCATGCAGGCAGTGATTGTGCTTTGTTGGAGGTAGTGTGGTGCTTAGCTAAGGTATCCATTGCTAATGAGGGCTTTTCAGAAGTAAAAGTTGTTGGGGGGGAAGGGGGGCACTCTTGCCGCTATTGTGGCTTAATAGTGGGACCTGTGAACTTGAGATGCAGCCCAACATGTAGCCCCTCGCCTGCCCTATCCGTTGCTGTGTCGTTTCCATCACATTCTTGAATTGCCCAGATTTTCACAAATGAAAACCTTAGCGAGCATCGGCGATATACAAAAATGCTCGGGTCACCCATTGACTTCAATGGGGTTCGTTATTCGAAACGAACCCTCGAGCATCGCGAAAAGTTCGTCTCGAGTAACGAGCACCCGAGCATTTTGGTGCTCGCTCATCTCTAGTCCCAACTCGATTATTCAATTCTAAGCGCAAAAGAATTAGTGTCCAAATTTTATGTGCGTAATCTAATTCTCTCACTTTCTGATGTCATTTTATATGAAGGAAACGTCGCATGGTTACCTCCACGTGGTGTTTCCTGGGTAACACAGAGAACTATGCAAAATGGTGAACATATGTTTTTCCTCAGTATCTCTAAAGTAACCACGACTTCATAAGATTTTCCGTGTGAACACCAGATAAACACCAGTACCAAATTAACTCGGGCGAAGCCGGGTATATCAGCTAGTAAATACAAAAAGTTAATGGGTTCCAACTCGATTATTCAATTCTAAGCACAAAAGAATTAGTGTCCAAATTTTACGTACAGAATGTATTTTTCTCACTTTCCGGTGTCATAGAAACGTGAAATTTGGCACGAGCATTGAATATGTCATAAATAGGAAAATTAATGGGTCCCAACTCGATTATTCAATTCTATGCGCAAAAGAATTAGCGTCCAAATTTTACGTACGGAATCTAATTATCTCACTTCCCGGTGTCATAGAAACTCGAAATTTGGCATGAGCATTGATTATGTCATAAATAGGAAAAGCTAATGGGTCCCAACTTGATTATTCAATTCTATGCGCAAAAGAATTAGCATCCAAATTTTACATACGGAATGTAATTTTCTCACTTTTCGGTGTCACAGAAATGTGAAATTTGGCACGGGCATTGATTATCTCCAAAATAGGAAAAGTAATTGGGTCCCAACTCGATTATTCAATTCTAGCACAAAAGAATTGGCGTCAAAATTTTACGTACATAATCTAAATCTGTCACTTGCCAATGCCATAGAAACTTAAAATTTGGCACGGGCATTGATTATGTCATAAATAGGAAAAGTTAATAGGTCCCAACTCGATTATTCAATTCTATGCACAAAAGAATTAGCGTCCAAATTTTACGTACGGAATCTAATTCTCTAACCTCCCGGTGTCATAGAAACTCGAAATTTGGCAGGAGCATTGATTATGTCATAAATAGGAAAAGCTAATGGGTCCCAACTCGATTATTCAATTCTATGCACAAAAGAATTAGCGTCCAAATTTTACGTGCGGAATGTAATTTTCTCACATAGAAACTTAAAATTTGGCACGGGCATTGAATATGTCATAAATAGAAAAATTAATGGGTCCCAACTCGATTATTCAATTCTATGCGCAAAAGAATTAGTATCCAAATTTTACGTACGGAATGTAATTTTCTCACTTTCCGGTGTCATAGAAACGGGAAATTTGGCACGAGCATTGATTATGTCATAAATAGGAAAAGCTAATGGGTCCCAATTCGATTATTCAATTCTATGCGCAAAAGAATTAGCGTCCAAATTTTACGTACGGAATGTATTTTTCTCACTTTCCGGTGTCATAGAAACGTGAAATTTGGCACGAGCATTGATTATGTCATAAATAGGAAAATTAATGGGTCCCAACTCGATTATTCAATTCTATGCGCAAAAGAATTAGCGTCCAAATTTTACGTACAGAATGTATTTTTCTCACTTTCCGGTGTCATAGAAACGTGAAATTTGGCATGAGCATTGATTATGTCATAAATAGGAAAAGCTAATGGGTCCCAATTAGATTATTCAATTCTATGCGCAAAAGAATTAGCGTCCAAATTTTATGTACGGAATGTAATTTTCTCACTTTCTGGTGTCATAGAAACATGAAATTTGACATCAGCATTGATTATGTCATAAATTGGAAAAGCTAATGGGTCCCAACTCTATTATTCAATTCTAGCGCAAAAGAACTAGCGTCCAAATTTTACGTACGGAATCTAATTCTCTCACTTCTTGGTGTCATAGAAACATGAAATTTGGAACGGGCATTGATTATGTCATAAATAGGAAAAGTTAATGGGTCCCACCTCGATTATTCAATTCTAAGCGCAGAAGAATTAGCACCCAAATTTTACATACGGAATGTAATTTTCTCACTTTCCGGTGTCATAGAAATGTGAAATTTGGCACGGGCATTGATTATGTCATAAATAGGAAAAGTTAATGGGTCCCAAGTCGATTATTCAATTCTAAGTGCAAAAGAATTAGCGTCCAAATTTTACATATGAAATCTAATTCTCTCACTTCCTGATGTCATTTAATATAAAGGAAACGTTGCATGGTTACCTCCCCGTGATATTTCCTGGGTAATGCAGAGAACTATGCAAAATGGTGAACATGTTTTTCCGGTATCTCTAAAGTAACCACGGCTTCAGAAGATTTTCTGTGTGAACACCAGATAAACACCAGTACCAAATTAACTCGGGCGAAGCCGGGTATATCAGCTAGTAGGTTATAAATCCTAGTTTAATTGTTAATCCAGGTATTCAGGCAGGTGAGAACTATTAGGGGTTGATCCAGTGAACAGTCTGATTGCCATTAGGGAGTCGGGAAGGAATTTTTTCCCCAAAAGGGCTAATTGGCTTCTGCTCTTGGGGTTTTTTGCCTTCCTCTGTATCAACAAAACAGGAGGGTAACAGGCTGGACTAGATGGACATTGTCTTCATTCAGCCTTACGAACTATGTTACTATGTTACTATTAAACTGCAGGAGGACGAGTTCCATATATAGCCAGTTTACGCGATCAAACGCTTTTTCGGCGTCAGTGCCTACTAAAGCTAGAGGGATGTTGTGAGTTTGGAAGTATCTCGCAGCGTGGAGTAGTCTCAGGCAATTGTCCTTACCTTACCTTCCTTTGACGAAGCCGGTTTGTTCTGGGTTAATCAGTTTTGCAACATGTTTTTCTAGTCTTTTTGTAAGTAGTTTAGCCCAGAGCTTCATGTCAAAGTTTATTAGGGAGATGGGTCGGTAGCTCCACAGGACTCGGGGTCCTTGCTTTCTTTATGGACTAAAGTTATGTGGGCTTCTTGTGTTTGTTTGGGGAGGGGGGTTCCTTGTAGTAAAGAGTTGAAGAGTTCAGTTAGGCGGGGGACTAGAATAGCTCTGAATGACTTATAATAGATTAGGGGAATAGATTATAATCAAGAGTTCTCTTGCGAATGCCTTGTGGGCCTCCCTAACCATAGGGACCGATGGGCCGTCTGAATTGTTGAGTTGGAAATATTCTTCTATAAGTTTATTAAGTTGTGTTCTATTGCTTTCTGAGTCGAGAAGGGAGGGATAAAGTATTCAGCGCCATTACGGGGGGGAGGGATTTGGTAAGTGGAGATTTATGTGGACTGGGGTGTTATCCGAAATAACAATGGAATCAATGGTGACTTTCACCGTGGACTGTAAGAGAGAGGAGGAAACGAAGATGTAGTCAAGGCGCTGGAAGGAGGAATGGACTAGGGAGAAAAAGGTATAGTCCCTAGAGGAAGGGTTCAAATATCTACAGGCGTCGACCACACCTATCAAGGGGCAGAGGGTGAGATTAAGGTCCCCTCCCAGAAGAATCTGGCAGATGGCGAAGTGTCTGAGGACCTCTAATTGCCTAATCAGCCAGGGCACCTGGTCGGTGTTAGGCGCATAAAAGTTGGCGAGGGTTATTTTAGTGTTGTTAAGTGTGCCCCTCAGGAACATCACCCTACCTTCCTCGTCTGAGTATCTGGCCTCAGAGGAGAAGGGAGAAGACAACAGATCTATGAAACAAAATTGAGACGTCATTAGAAGCAGATGAAGGGTGAGAGCTATAGAATCCTTGCGGAAACTGCCTGCCTGGGAGGGACAGGCATCTGTTTCCACTGAAGTGGGTCTCCTGCAGGAAAACGATCCCAGAGACATACCTCTTTAAAAGAAGCGCTATGTGGTGCCTCTTGGAGGGGGAGTTCAAACCTTTAACGTTAAATGAGGTGATGCGGAGCGGGTCTTGCATGCCACCACAGCAGAGCAGATGAGTGGAACATTTTCTGAGATGAGGAGAAAAAAAGAGTATGTTAGAGGAGGAGGCAAAATTCCAAGGTAGTGTTTGGTTTTCAAACCCACTATTAGAAAGGGAGGGGGAGTCTGGGAAATGAGAGGGAAGGAGGGCGGGGCGGAAGGTAAGGGGGGATGGAAACCGAGACAAAAGGGAGGAGATAGACAAGGACAATGACCAACAAAGAGAACAACAAAATTAAGGTTGCAAGAAGGCGAGCCCGGAAATCATGGACTTGTCCTTAGGTGGGGGCGAGTTGTCTGGGCTTCGAAGTATCGAAGAGCAGTCAACTAAGAATACAGCCTGATCAGTCAGGCGCCCACAGGGTCACTCGTATTTTGGGCAATAAACTAAAACAACGAAACCTGCTGGGGAGGCAAAACGTAAAAGTTACAAAATAAAAAACGGAGAAACTTTCATGGACAGTGTAGGCCGCCCCGGGTCCTTAAGGCGGACAGGTGGTCAGAGGGGTTGGCCCAGGAGGGATGTCCAGGTATTCCCGAGACTCATCTCAAAATGTCAGAAGGGACGTGAGTCCAACAGGAGGAAGTCTATCGGGAGGCATGTTATAGAGTCCCTCCAATCAGGTATCCATGTTATTTAAAGATTCTTTAGCCTTTTTCTTTTTCCTTCTTGGAGACTTTAAGTTGCCAGCCTGTTGCCAAACCTCCGGGGGGGGGGGGGGGGGGGGGGTCAGCTTTGGGAGTTTAGGGAACTCCGGGAGAGGAAGCCAGCATGGAAGATCTATGGGGTCTAGCTCCAGGTGTTCCCAAGAGCTGCGAAGATCTTCAGGGGAGCGATAAACAAGTCTGCATCCTTTGTGTGAGATGCCTATGCCAAAGGGGAAAAGCCAATAATATCTAATGTCCCTTGCTCTGAGGGTCTTCAGAAGGGGACGCAGGAGCCAACGCTTTGTCAGAGTAGAGGGGGCCAAGTCTTGAAAGATTTGGATTGGATAGTCTCCGTATTTAAGGTCTTTGCAGGTTCTTGCTGCTTTTAGAATGGCGGAGGTGTCCTGAAAAGACAAAAGCTTACAGATAACGTCTCTTGGGGTTCTGTAGGGGAGGTCTGAGCGCCCTGTGGATACGCTCGACAGATATAGAACTAGCTCTGTCTGCTCCCAATAAAAGCTCAAAAATTTTGGCAGCCCAAGAGGGATTCCGTAGCCCAGGACTCTGGGAGGCTCTTAATGCGAATATTGCAACGTCTGTTGCGATTCTCCAGATACTCCTGCATGATAAGTGTCCGATTAAGGTGGTCGTGTTGGTCTTTAAGCACTTGGGCTATGGCCAGGGCGTGGGAAGTGACAGAGGCAGAGGATGTTTCCAGGTCTTCAATTCTGCGCCCCATTTGTTTTATGTCCTCCTTAATTTCAGCGAGGTCAGCCATCACAAGGTGGAGAGCGTTCATAATGAGCTCCTTCATGAACCCTTTTGAAATGATCTCCCTGTCTTCCTCATCTAAGGAGAGCTTGCCCTCCCTCTCCTTACTGTAAGCAGATGCAGCCTCATGGGCCTGCGCCATCTTGGATGCAGGGTGAGGAGACCGAGCGCCGCGTTCTTTGAGGTACCCCTGCATTCCTGTTTGATTTTTGAGGGAACGAGGGGTGCCCAGCTGCTCACTACTCATGTGTTTTGTTTTTTTTCTCATGTCCACGTCTGTGTGCAGTAGTAGGGGACTCCCTTGGGCGCCGCACTGACGGAGCTCCGGACTCAGTCAGCCATCTTGCTCGGCGGTCAGGCTCCGCCCTCTGAATACAACATCTCTGACAAAGTATGTTTTAGCCGCAAAACACATAGAGAATGCTTCTAAAGACTGGAAATGAAGCTAAAACAGCCTTTCTGAAGGATTTGCATGAGTTTTCTGGAGAGAATGCAACATCTCTGACAAAGTATGTTTTAGCCGAAAAACACATGAAGAATGCTTCTAAAGACTGAAAATAAAGCTACAACATGCTTTCTGAAAGATTTGCATATGTTTACTGGAGAGAATGCAGCATCTTTGTCAAAGTATGTTTTAGCTGCAAAGCAAATGGAAAATGCTTCTAAAGACTGGAAATGAAGGTAAAACTGGCTTTCGAAAGGATTTGCATGGACCCAAGTACACCTGAACAAGGACTAGAACCCTGGACCCTCAGATTTAAAGTCTAATACCAACTGAGCTATTCAGGCTCTAAAAGCTGCTCTAAAAGCAAAGATTTGGCGGAAAATCAAAAAAGTGCTCAAAATTTGCTAAACAGACATAGAAGGGTTGTTTCTGCAAAAAACAAAGATTTTCTCAAGCTGCTTCTATACCCTCAGTTTTGCACAGTAGAACACGACAATAAAGAAGCAAAGACTCAGTGGAAAATCAAAGATGTGCTCAATAAAGACATTTGACAGCTTGCTTTAGCAAGTACGCCTGAACAGGGACTTGAACCCTGGACCCTCAGATTAAAAGTCTGATGCTCTTCTGACTGAGCTATCCAGGCTCTGAAAAATGCTCTTCTTAGCTCCTCTAAGCGTCTTAACATAAAATATGGAGGTAAAGAAACAAAGCTTTGGTGGAAACTCAAAAATGTGCTCAAAATCTGCGAAACAGACATAGAAGGGTTGTTTCTGCAATAAGCAAAGATGTTCTGAAGCTGCTTCTATACCCTTGGTTTTGCACAGTAGAACACGACAATACAGAAGCAAAGACTCAGTGGAAAATCAAAGATGTGCTCAATAAAGACATTTGACAGCTTGCTTTAGCAAGTACGCCTGAACAGGGACTTGAACCCTGGACCCTCAGATTAAAAGTCTGATGCTCTACCGACTGAGCTATCCAGTCTCTGAAAATCTACTAAACAGACATAGAAGGGTTGTTTCTGCAAAAAACAAAGATGTTCTCAAGCTGCTTCTATACCCTTGGTTTTGCACAGTAGAACACGACAATACAGAAGCTAAGACTCAGTGGAAAATCAAAGATGTGCTCAATAAAGACATTTGACAGCTTGCTTTAGCAAGTACGCCTGAACAGGGACTTGAACCCTGGACCCTCAGATTAAAAGTCTGATGCTCTACCGACTGAGCTATCCAGGCTCTGAAAAATGCTCTTCTTAGCTCCTCTAAGCGTCTTAACATAAAATATGGAGGTAAAGAAACAAAGCTTTGGTGGAAAATCAAAAATGTGCTCAAAATTTGCTAAACAGACATAGAAGGGTTGTTTCTGCAAAAAACAAAGATGTTCTCAAGCTGCTTCTATACCCTCAGTTTTGCACAGTAGAACACGACAATAAAGAAGCAAAGACTCAGTGGAAAATCAAAGATGTGCTCAATAAAGACATTTGACAGCTTGCTTTAGCAAGTACGCCTGAACAGGGACTTGAACCCTGGACCCTCAGATTAAAAGTCTGATGCTCTACCGACTGAGCTATCCAGGCTCTGAAAACTGCTCTTCTTAGCTCCTCTAAGCGTCTTAACATAAAATATGGAGGTAAAGAAACAAAGCTTTGGTGGAAAATCAAAAATGTGCTCAAAATTTGCTAAACAGACATAGAAGGGTTGTTTCTGCAAAAAACAAAGATGTTCTCAAGCTGCTTCTATACCCTCAGTTTTGCACAGTAGAGCACGGCACTGAAGTGCAGAGACTCAGTGGAAAATCAAAGATATGCTCAATAAAGACATTTGACAGCTTGCTTTAGCAAGCACGCCTGAACAGGGACTTGAACCCTGGACCCTCAGATTAGAAGTCTGATGCTCTACCGACTGAGCTATCCAGGCTCTGAAAAATGCTCTTCTTAGCTCCTCTAAGCGTCTTAACATAAAATATGGAGGTAAAGAAACAAAGCTTTGGTGGAAAATCAAAAATGTGCTCAAAATCTGCTAAACAGACATAGAAGGGTTGTTTCTGCAATAAGCAAAGATGTTCTCAAGCTGCTTCTATACCCTCAGTTTTGCACAGTAGAACACGACAATAAAGAAGCAAAGACTCAGTGGAAAATCAAAGATTTGCTCAATAAAGACATTTGACAGCTTGCTTTAGCAAGTACGCCTGAACAGGGACTTGAACCCTGGACCCTCAGATTAAAAGTCTGATGCTCTACCGACTGAGCTATCCAGGCTCTGAAAAATGCTCTTCTTAGCTCCTCTAAGCGTCTTAACATAAAATATGGAGGTAAAGAAACAAAGCTTTGGTGGAAAATCAAAAATGTGCTCAAAATCTGCTAAACAGACATAGAAGGGTTGTTTCTGCAATAAGCAAAGATGTTCTCAAGCTGCTTCTATACCCTTGGTTTTGCACAGTAGAACACGGCACTGAAGTGCAGAGACTCAGTGGAAAATCAAAGATATGCTCAATAAAGACATTTGACAGCTTGCTTTAGCAAGCATGCTTGAACAGGGACTTGAACCCTGGACCCTCAGATTAAAAGTCTGATGCTCTACCGACTGAGCTATCCAGGCTCTGAAAAATGCTCTTCTTAGCTCCTCTAAGCGTCTTAACATAAAATATGGAGGTAAAGAAACAAAGCTTTGGTGGAAAATCAAAAATGTGCTCAAAATTTGCTAAACAGACAAAGTAGGGTTGTTTCTGCAAAAAACAAAGATTTTCTCAAGCTGCTTCTATACCCTCAGTTTTGCACAGTAGAACACGACAATAAAGAAGCAAAGACTCAGTGGAAAATCAAAGATTTGCTCAATAAAGACATTTGACAGCTTGCTTTAGCAAGTACGCCTGAACAGGGACTTGAACCCTGGACCCTCAGAGTAAAAGTCTGATGCTCTACCGACTGAGCTATCCAGGCTCTGAAAAATGCTCTTCTTAGCTCCTCTAAGCGTCTTAACATAAAATATGGAGGTAAAGAAACAAAGCTTTGGTGGAAAATCAAAAATGTGCTCAAAATTTGCTAAACAGACATAGAAGGGTTGTTTCTGCAAAAAACAAAGATTTTCTCAAGCTGCTTCTATACCCTCAGTTTTGCACAGTAGAACACGACAATAAAGAAGCAAAGACTCAGTGGAAAATCAAAGATTTGCTCAATAAAGACATTTGACAGCTTGCTTTAGCAAGTACGCCTGAACAGGGACTTGAACCCTGGACCCTCAGATTAAAAGTCTGATGCTCTACCGACTGAGCTATCCAGGCTCTGAAAAATGCTCTTCTTAGCTCCTCTAAGCGTCTTAACATAAAATATGGAGGTAAAGAAACAAAGCTTTGGTGGAAAATCAAAAATGTGCTCAAAATCTGCTAAACAGACATAGAAGGGTTGTTTCTGCAATAAGCAAAGATGTTCTCAAGCTGCTTCTATACCCTTGGCTTTGCACAGTAGAACACGACAATACAGAAGCAAAGACTCAGTGGAAAATCAAAGATTTGCTCAATAAAGACATTTGACAGCTTGCTTTAGCAAGTACGCCTGAACAGGGACTTGAACCCTGGACCCTCAGATTAAAAGTCTTATGCTCTACCGACTGAGCTATCCAGGCTCTGAAAAATGCTCTTCTTAGCTCCTCTAAGCGTCTTAACATAAAATATGGAGGTAAAGAAACAAAGCTTTGGTGGAAAATCAAAAATGTGCTCAAAATCTGCTAAACAGACATAGAAGGGTTGTTTCTGCAATAAGCAAAGATGTTCTGAAGCTGCTTCTATACCCTTGGTTTTGCACAGTAAAACACGACAATACAGAAGCAAAGACTCAGTGGAAAATCAAAGATGTGCTCAATAAGGACATTTGACAGCTTGCTTTAGCAAGTACGCCTGAACAGGGACTTGAACACTGGACCCTCAGATTAAAAGTCTGATGCTCTACCGACTGAGCTATCCAGGCTCTGAAAAATGCTCTTCTTAGCTCCTCTAAGCATCTTAACATAAAATATGGAGGTAAAGAAACAAAGCTTTGGTGGAAAATCAAAAATGTGCTCAAAATCTGCTAAAAGACATAAAAGGGTTGTTTCTACAAAAAACAAAGATGTTCTCAAGCTGCTTCTATACCCTCAGTTTTGTACAGTAGAACACGGCAGTAAAGAAGCAAAGACTCAGTGGAAAATCAAAGATGTGCTCAAAAAGCATAATTGACAGCTTGGTTTACCAAGTGCGCCTGGTCAGGGACTTGAACCCTGGACCCTCAGATTAAAAGTCTGAGGCTCTACCGGCTGAGCTATCCACAATCTGCAGCATGCTCTTTGTAGCTCCTCTAAGTGTCTTAACATAAAATCAAAAATGTGCTCAAAATCTGTTAAACAGACATACAAGGGTTGTTTCCACAAAAAACAAAGATGTTCTCAAGCTGCTTCTATACCTTCAGTTTTGCACAGTAGAACACGGCACTGAAGATGCAAAGACTCTGGAAAATCAAAGATGTGCTCAATAAAGACATTTGACAGCCTTGGTTTACCAAGAACTTCTGAACAGGGACTTGAACCCTGGACGCTCAGATTAAAAGTCTGATGCTCTACCGACTGAGCTATCCAGACTCTGAAATCTGTTTTTTTTAGCTCTTCTAAGCGTCTCAACATACAATATGCAGCTAAAGAAACAAAGCTTTGGTGGAAAATCAAAAATGTGCTCAAAATTTGCTAAACAAACATAGAAGGGTTGTTTCTGCAAAAAACAAAGATGTTCTTAAGCTGCTTCTATACCCTCAGTTTTGCACAGTAGAACACGACAATAAAGTAGCAAAGACTCAGTGGAAAATGAAAGATGTGCTCAAAAAAGATATTTGACAGCTTGCTTTAGCAAGTACGCCTGAACAGGGACGTGAACCCTGGACCCTCAGATTAAAAGTCTGATGCTCTACTGACTGAGCTATCCAGGCTCTGAAAAATGCTCTTCTTAGCTCCTCTAAGCGTCTTAACATAAAATATGGAGGTAAAGAAACAAAGCTTTGGTGGAAACTCAAAAATGTGCTCAAATTCTGCTAAACAGACATAGAAGGGTTGTTTCTGCAAAAAACAAAGATGTTCTCAAGCTGCTTCTATACCCTTGGTTTTGCACAGTAGAACACGACAATACAGAAGCTAAGACTCAGTGGAAAATCAAAGATGTGCTCAATAAAGACATTTGACAGCTTGCTTTAGCAAGTACGCCTGAACAGGGACTTGAACCCTGGACCCTCAGATTAAAAGTCTGATGCTCTACCGACTGAGCTATCCAGGCTCTGAAAAATGCTCTTCTTAGCTCCTCTAAGCGTCTTAACATAAAATATGGAGGTAAAGAAACAAAGCTTTGGTGGAAAATCAAAAATGTGCTCAAAATTTGCTAAACAGACATAGAAGGGTTGTTTCTGCAAAAAACAAAGATGTTCTCAAGCTGCTTCTATACCCTCAGTTTTGCACAGTAGAACACGACAATAAAGAAGCAAAGACTCAGTGGAAAATCAAAGATGTGCTCAATAAAGACATTTGACAGCTTGCTTTAGCAAGTACGCCTGAACAGGGACTTGAACCCTGGACCCTCAGATTAAAAGTCTGATGCTCTACCGACTGAGCTATCCAGGCTCTGAAAAATGCTCTTCTTAGCTCCTCTAAGCGTCTTAACATAAAATATGGAGGTAAAGAAACAAAGCTTTGGTGGAAAATCAAAAATGTGCTCAAAATTTGCTAAACAGACATAGAAGGGTTGTTTCTGCAAAAAACAAAGATGTTCTCAAGCTGCTTCTATACCCTCAGTTTTGCACAGTAGAGCACGGCACTGAAGTGCAGAGACTCAGTGGAAAATCAAAGATATGCTCAATAAAGACATTTGACAGCTTGCTTTAGCAAGCACGCCTGAACAGGGACTTGAACCCTGGACCCTCAGATTAAAAGTCTGATGCTCTACCGACTGAGCTATCCAGGCTCTGAAAAATGCTCTTCTTAGCTCCTCTAAGCGTCTTAACATAAAATATGGAGGTAAAGAAACAAAGCTTTGGTGGAAAATCAAAAATGTGCTCAAAATCTGCTAAACAGACATAGAAGGGTTGTTTCTGCAATAAGCAAAGATGTTCTCAAGCTGCTTCTATACCCTCAGTTTTGCACAGTAGAACACGACAATAAAGAAGCAAAGACTCAGTGGAAAATCAAAGATTTGCTCAATAAAGACATTTGACAGCTTGCTTTAGCAAGTACGCCTGAACAGGGACTTGAACCCTGGACCCTCAGATTAAATGTCTGATGCTCTACCGACTGAGCTATCCAGGCTCTGAAAAATGCTCTTCTTAGCTCCTCTAAGTGTCTTAACATAAAATATGGAGGTAAAGAAACAAAGCTTTGGTGGAAAATCAAAAATGTGCTCAAAATCTGCTAAACAGACATAGAAGGGTTGTTTCTGCAATAAGCAAAGATGTTCTCAAGCTGCTTCTATACCCTTGGTTTTGCACAGTAGAACACGGCACTGAAGTGCAGAGACTCAGTGGAAAATCAAAGATATGCTCAATAAAGACATTTGACAGCTTGCTTTAGCAAGCATGCTTGAACAGGGACTTGAACCCTGGACCCTCAGATTAAAAGTCTGATGCTCTACCGACTGAGCTATCCAGGGTCTGAAAAATGCTCTTCTTAGCTCCTCTAAGCGTCTTAACATAAAATATGGAGGTAAAGAAACAAAGCTTTGGTGGAAAATCAAAAATGTGCTCAAAATTTGCTAAACAGACAAAGTAGGGTTGTTTCTGCAAAAAACAAAGATTTTCTCAAGCTGCTTCTATACCCTCAGTTTTGCACAGTAGAACACGACAATAAAGAAGCAAAGACTCAGTGGAAAATCAAAGATTTGCTCAATAAAGACATTTGACAGCTTGCTTTAGCAAGTACGCCTGAACAGGGACTTGAACCCTGGACCCTCAGAGTAAAAGTCTGATGCTCTACCGACTGAGCTATCCAGGCTCTGAAAAATGCTCTTCTTAGCTCCTCTAAGCGTCTTAACATAAAATATGGAGGTAAAGAAACAAAGCTTTGGTGGAAAATCAAAAATGTGCTCAAAATTTGCTAAACAGACATAGAAGGGTTGTTTCTGCAAAAAACAAAGATTTTCTCAAGCTGCTTCTATACCCTCAGTTTTGCACAGTAGAACACGACAATAAAGAAGCAAAGACTCAGTGGAAAATCAAAGATTTGCTCAATAAAGACATTTGACAGCTTGCTTTAGCAAGTACGCCTGAACAGGGACTTGAACCCTGGACCCTCAGATTAAAAGTCTGATGCTCTACCGACTGAGCTATCCAGGCTCTGAAAAATGCTCTTCTTAGCTCCTCTAAGCGTCTTAACATAAAATATGGAGGTAAAGAAACAAAGCTTTGGTGGAAAATCAAAAATGTGCTCAAAATCTGCTAAACAGACATAGAAGGGTTGTTTCTGCAATAAGCAAAGATGTTCTCAAGCTGCTTCTATACCCTTGGCTTTGCACAGTAGAACACGACAATACAGAAGCAAAGACTCAGTGGAAAATCAAAGATTTGCTCAATAAAGACATTTGACAGCTTGCTTTAGCAAGTACGCCTGAACAGGGACTTGAACCCTGGACCCTCAGATTAAAAGTCTGATGCTCTACCGACTGAGCTATCCAGGCTCTGAAAAATGCTCTTCTTAGCTCCTCTAAGCGTCTTAACATAAAATATGGAGGTAAAGAAACAAAGCTTTGGTGGAAAATCAAAAATGTGCTCAAAATCTGCTAAACAGACATAGAAGGGTTGGTTCTGCAATAAGCAAAGATGTTCTCAAGCTGCTTCTATACCCTTGGTTTTGCACAGTAGAACACGGCACTGAAGATGCAGAGACTCAGTGGAAAATCAAAGATGTGCTCAATAAAGACATTTGACAGCTTGCTTTAGCAAGTACGCCTGAACAGGGACTTGAACCCTGGACCCTCAGATTAAAAGTCTGATGCTCTACCGACTGAGCTATCCAGTCTCTGAAAATCTACTAAACAGACATAGAAGGGTTGTTTCTGCAAAAAACAAAGATGTTCTCAAGCTGCTTCTATACCCTTGGTTTTGCACAGTAGAACACGACAATACAGAAGCAAAGACTCAGTGGAAAATGAAAGATTTGCTCAATAAAGACATTTGACAGCTTGCTTTAGCAAGTACGCCTGAACAGGGACTTGAACCCTGGACCCTCAGATTAAAAGTCTGATGCTCTACCGACTGAGCTATCCAGGCTCTGAAAAATGCTCTTCTTAGCTCCTCTAAGCGTCTTAACATAAAATATGGAGGTAAAGAAACAAAGCTTTGGTGGAAAATCAAAAATGTGCTCAAAATCTGCTAAACAGACATAGAAGGGTTGTTTCTGCAATAAGCAAAGATGTTCTCAAGCTGCTTCTATACCCTTGGTTTTGCACAGTAGAACACGGCACTGAAGTGCAGAGACTCAGTGGAAAATCAAAGATATGCTCAATAAAGACATTTGACAGCTTGCTTTAGCAAGCATGCTTGAACAGGGACTTGAACCCTGGACCCTCAGATTAAAAGTCTGATGCTCTACCGACTGAGCTATCCAGGCTCTGAAAAATGCTCTTCTTAGCTCCTCTAAGCGTCTTAACATAAAATATGGAGGTAAAGAAACAAAGCTTTGGTGGAAAATCAAAAATGTGCTCAAAATTTGCTAAACAGACAAAGTAGGGTTGTTTCTGCAAAAAACAAAGATTTTCTCAAGCTGCTTCTATACCCTCAGTTTTGCACAGTAGAACACGACAATAAAGAAGCAAAGACTCAGTGGAAAATCAAAGATTTGCTCAATAAAGACATTTGACAGCTTGCTTTAGCAAGTACGCCTGAACAGGGACTTGAACCCTGGACCCTCAGAGTAAAAGTCTGATGCTCTACCGACTGAGCTATCCAGGCTCTGAAAAATGCTCTTCTTAGCTCCTCTAAGCGTCTTAACATAAAATATGGAGGTAAAGAAACAAAGCTTTGGTGGAAAATCAAAAATGTGCTCAAAATTTGCTAAACAGACATAGAAGGGTTGTTTCTGCAATAGGCAAAGATGTTCTCAAGCTGCTTCTATACCCTTGGCTTTGCACAGTAGAACACGACAATACAGAAGCAAAGACTCAGTGGAAAATCAAAGATTTGCTCAATAAAGACATTTGACAGCTTGCTTTAGCAAGTACGCCTGAACAGGGACTTGAACCCTGGACCCTCAGATTAAAAGTCTTATGCTCTACCGACTGAGCTATCCAGGCTCTGAAAAATGCTCTTCTTAGCTCCTCTAAGCGTCTTAACATAAAATATGGAGGTAAAGAAACAAAGCTTTGGTGGAAAATCAAAAATGTGCTCAAAATCTGCTAAACAGACATAGAAGGGTTGTTTCTGCAATAAGCAAAGATGTTCTGAAGCTGCTTCTATACCCTTGGTTTTGCACAGTAAAACACGACAATACAGAAGCAAAGACTCAGTGGAAAATCAAAGATGTGCTCAATAAAGACATTTGACAGCTTGCTTTAGCAACTACGCCTGAACAGGGACTTGAACACTGGACCCTCAGATTAAAAGTCTGATGCTCTACCGACTGAGCTATCCAGGCTCTGAAAAATGCTCTTCTTAGCTCCTCTAAGCATCTTAACATAAAATATGGAGGTAAAGAAACAAAGCTTTGGTGGAAAATCAAAAATGTGCTCAAAATCTGCTAAAAGACATAAAAGGGTTGTTTCTACAAAAAACAAAGATGTTCTCAAGCTGCTTCTATACCCTCAGTTTTGTACAGTAGAACACGGCAGTAAAGAAGCAAAGACTCAGTGGAAAATCAAAGATGTGCTCAAAAAGCATAATTGACAGCTTGGTTTACCAAGTGCGCCTGGTCAGGGACTTGAACCCTGGACCCTCAGATTAAAAGTCTGAGGCTCTACCGGCTGAGCTATCCACAATCTGCAGCATGCTCTTTGTAGCTCCTCTAAGTGTCTTAACATAAAATCAAAAATGTGCTCAAAATCTGTTAAACAGACATACAAGGGTTGTTTCCACAAAAAACAAAGATGTTCTCAAGCTGCTTCTATACCTTCAGTTTTGCACAGTAGAACACGGCACTGAAGATGCAAAGACTCTGGAAAATCAAAGACGTGCTCAATAAAGACATTTGACAGCCTTGGTTTACCAAGAACTTCTGAACAGGGACTTGAACCCTGGACGCTCAGATTAAAAGTCTGATGCTCTACCGACTGAGCTATCCAGACTCTGAAATCTGTTTTTTTAGCTCTTCTAAGCGTCTCAACATACAATATGCAGCTAAAGAAACAAAGCTTTGGTGGAAAATCAAAAATGTGCTCAAAATTTGCTAAACAAACATAGAAGGGTTGTTTCTGCAAAAAACAAAGATGTTCTTAAGCTGCTTCTATACCCTCAGTTTTGCACAGTAGAACACGACAATAAAGTAGCAAAGACTCAGTGGAAAATGAAAGATGTGCTCAAAAAAGATATTTGACAGCTTGCTTTAGCAAGTACGCCTGAACAGGGACGTGAACCCTGGACCCTCAGATTAAAAGTCTGATGCTCTACTGACTGAGCTATCCAGGCTCTGAAAAATGCTCTTCTTAGCTCCTCTAAGCGTCTTAACATAAAATATGGAGGTAAAGAAACAAAGCTTTGGTGGAAACTCAAAAATGTGCTCAAATTCTGCTAAACAGACATAGAAGGGTTGTTTCTGCAAAAAACAAAGATGTTCTCAAGCTGCTTCTATACCCTTGGTTTTGCACAGTAGAACACGACAATACAGAAGCTAAGACTCAGTGGAAAATCAAAGATGTGCTCAATAAAGACATTTGACAGCTTGCTTTAGCAAGTACGCCTGAACAGGGACTTGAACCCTGGACCCTCAGATTAAAAGTCTGATGCTCTACCGACTGAGCTATCCAGTCTCTGAAAATCTACTAAACAGACATAGAAGGGTTGTTTCTGCAAAAAACAAAGATGTTCTCAAGCTGCTTCTATACCCTTGGTTTTGCACAGTAGAACACGACAATACAGAAGCTAAGACTCAGTGGAAAATCAAAGATGTGCTCAATAAAGACATTTGACAGCTTGCTTTAGCAAGTACGCCTGAACAGGGACTTGAACCCTGGACCCTCAGATTAAAAGTCTGATGCTCTACCGACTGAGCTATCCAGGCTCTGAAAAATGCTCTTCTTAGCTCCTCTAAGCGTCTTAACATAAAATATGGAGGTAAAGAAACAAAGCTTTGGTGGAAACTCAAAAATGTGCTCAAAATCTACTAAACAGACATAGAAGGGTTGTTTCTGCAAAAAACAAAGATGTTCTCAAGCTGCTTCTATACCCTTGGTTTTGCACAGTAGAACACAACAATACAGAAGCAAAGACTCAGTGGAAAATCAAAGATGTGCTCAATAAAGACATTTGACAGCTTGCTTTAGCAAGCACGCCTGAACAGGGACTTGAACCCTGGACCCTCAGATTAAAAGTCTGATGCTCTACCGACTGAGCTATCCAGGCTCTGAAAAATGCTCTTCTTAGCTCCTCTAAGCGTCTTAACATAAAATATGGAGGTAAAGAAACAAAGCTTTGGTGGAAACTCAAAAATGTGCTCAAAATCTGCTAAACAGACATAGAAGGGTTGTTTCTGCAAAAAACAAAGATGTTCTCAAGCTGCTTCTATACCCTTGGTTTTGCACAGTAGAACACGGCACTGAAGATGCAGAGACTCAGTGGAAAATCAAAGATGTGCTCAATAAAGACATTTGACAGCTTGCTTTAGCAAGTACGCCTGAACAGGGACTTGAACCCTGGACCCTCAGATTAAAAGTCTGATGCTCTACCGACTGAGCTATCCAGGCTCTGAGAAATGCTCTTCTTAGCTCCTCTAAGCGTCTTAACATAAAATATGGAGGTAAAGAAACAAAGCTTTGGTGGAAACTCAAAAATGTGCTCAAAATCTACTAAACAGACATAGAAGGGTTGTTTCTGCAATAAGCAAAGAAGTTCTGAAGCTGCTTCTATACCCTTGGTTTTGCACAGTAGAACACGACAATACAGAAGCAAAGACTCAGTGGAAAATCAAAGATGTGCTCAATAAAGACATTTGACAGCTTGCTTTAGCAAGTACGCCTGAACAGCGACTTGAACCCTGGACCCTCAGATTAAAAGTCTGATGCTCTACCGACTGAGCTATCCAGGCTCTAAAAAATGCTCTTCTCAGCTCCTCTAAGCGTCTTAACATAAAATATGGAGGTAAAGAAACAAAGCTTTGGTGGAAACTCAAAAATGTGCTCAAAATCTACTAAACAGACATAGAAGGGTTGTTTCTGCAAAAAACAAAGATGTTCTCAAGCTGCTTCTATACCCTTGGTTTTGCACAGTAGAACACGACAATACAGAAGCAAAGACTCAGTGGAAAATGAAAGATGTGCTCAATAAAGACATTTGACAGCTTGCTTTAGCAAGCACGCCTGAACAGGGACTTGAACCCTGGACCCTCAGATTAAAAGTCTGATGCTCTACCGACTGAGCTATCCAGGCTCTGAAAAATGCTCTTCTTAGCTCCTCTAAGCGTCTTAACATAAAATATGGAGGTAAAGAAACAAAGCTTTGGTGGAAAATCAAAAATGTGCTCAAAATCTGCTAAACAGACATAGAAGGGTTGTTTCTGCAATAAGCAAAGATGTTCTCAAGCTGCTTCTATACCCTTGGTTTTGCACAGTAGAACACGACAATACAGAAGCAAAGACTCAGTGGAAAATCAAAGATGTGCTCAATAAAGACATTTGACAGCTTGCTTTAGCAAGCACGCCTGAACAGGGACTTGAACCCTGGACCCTCAGATTAAAAGTCTGATGCTCTACCGACTGAGCTATCCAGGCTCTGAAAAATGCTCTTCTTAGCTCCTCTAAGCGTCTTAACATAAAATATGGAGGTAAAGAAACAAAGCTTTGGTGGAAAATCAAAAATGTGCTCAAAATCTGCTAAACAGACATAGAAGGGTTGTTTCTGCAATAAGCAAAGATGTTCTCAAGCTGCTTCTATACCCTTGGTTTTGCACAGTAGAACACGGCACTGAAGATGCAGAGACTCAGTGGAAAATCAAAGATGTGCTCTTGGTTTTGCACAGTAGAACACGACAATACAGAAGCAAAGACTCAGTGGAAAATCAAAGATGTGCTCAATAAAGACATTTGACAGCTTGCTTTAGCAAGTACGCCTGAACAGGGACTTGAACCCTGTACCCTCAGATTAAAAGAATGATGCTCTACCGACTGAGCTATCCAGGCTCTAAAAAATGCTCTTCTCAGCTCCTCTAAGCGTCTTAACATAAAATATGGAGGTAAAGAAACAAAGCTTTGGTGGAAACTCAAAAATGTGCTCAAAATCTACTAAACAGACATAGAAGGGTTGTTTCTGCAATAAGCAAAGATGTTCTGAAGCTGCTTCTATACCCTTGGTTTTGCACAGTAGAATACGACAATACAGAAGCAAAGACTCAGTGGAAAATCAAAGATGTGCTCAATAAAGACATTTGACAGCTTGCTTTAGCAAGTACGCCTGAACAGCGACTTGAACCCTGGACCCTCAGATTAAAAGTCTGATGCTCTACCGACTGAGCTATCCAGGCTCTAAAAAATGCTCTTCTCAGCTCCTCTAAGCGTCTTAACATAAAATATGGAGGTAAAGAAACAAAGCTTTGGTGGAAACTCAAAAATGTGCTCAAAATCTACTAAACAGACATAGAAGGGTTGTTTCTGCAAAAAACAAAGATGTTCTCAAGCTGCTTCTATACCCTTGGTTTTGCACAGTAGAACACGGCACTGAAGATGCAGAGACTCAGTGGAAAATCAAAGATGTGCTCTTGGTTTTGCACAGTAGAACACGACAATACAGAAGCAAAGACTCAGTGGAAAATCAAAGATGTGCTCAATAAAGACATTTGACAGCTTGCTTTAGCAAGTACGCCTGAACAGGGACTTGAACCCTGTACCCTCAGATTAAAAGTATGATGCTCTACCGACTGAGCTATCCAGGCTCTAAAAAATGCTCTTCTCAGCTCCTCTAAGCGTCTTAACATAAAATATGGAGGTAAAGAAACAAAGCTTTGGTGGAAACTCAAAAATGTGCTCAAAATCTACTAAACAGACATAGAAGGGTTGTTTCTGCAATAAGCAAAGATGTTCTGAAGCTGCTTCTATACCCTTGGTTTTGCACAGTAGAATACGACAATACAGAAGCAAAGACTCAGTGGAAAATCAAAGATGTGCTCAATAAAGACATTTGACAGCTTGCTTTAGCAAGTACGCCTGAACAGCGACTTGAACCCTGGACCCTCAGATTAAAAGTCTGATGCTCTACCGACTGAGCTATCCAGGCTCTGAAAAATGCTCTTCTTAGCTCCTCTAAGCGTCTTAACATAAAATATGGAGGTAAAGAAACAAAGCTTTGGTGGAAAATCAAAAATGTGCTCAAAATCTGCTAAACAGACATAGAAGGGTTGTTTCTGCAATAAGCAAAGATGTTCTCAAGCTGCTTTTATACCCTTGGTTTTGCACAGTAGAACACGGCACTGAAGATGCAGAGACTCAGTGGAAAATCAAAGATGTGCTCTTGGTTTTGCACAGTAGAACACGACAATACAGAAGCAAAGACTCAGTGGAAAATCAAAGATGTGCTCAATAAAGACATTTGACAGCTTGCTTTAGCAAGTACGCCTGGACCCTCAGATTAAAAGTCTGATGCTCTACCGACTGAGCTATCCAGGCTCTGAAAAATGCTCTTCTTAGCTCCTCTAAGCGTCTTAACATAAAATATGGAGGTAAAGAAACAAAGCTTTGGTGGAAAATCAAAAATGTGCTCAAAATTTGCTAAACAGACATAGAAGGGTTGTTTCTGCAAAAAACAAAGATTTTCTCAAGCTGCTTCTATACCCTCAGTTTTGCACAGTAGAACACGACAATAAAGAAGCAAAGACTCAGTGGAAAATCAAAGATTTGCTCAATAAAGACATTTGACAGCTTGCTTTAGCAAGTACGCCTGAACAGGGACTTGAACCCTGGACCCTCAGATTAAAAGTCTGATGCTCTACCGACTGAGCTATCCAGGCTCTGAAAAATGCTCTTCTTAGCTCCTCTAAGCGTCTTAACATAAAATATGGAGGTAAAGAAACAAAGCTTTGGTGGAAACTCAAAAATGTGCTCAAAATCTACTAAACAGACATAGAAGGGTTGTTTCTGCAATAAGCAAAGATGTTCTGAAGCTGCTTCTATACCCTTGGTTTTGCACAGTAGAATACGACAATACAGAAGCAAAGACTCAGTGGAAAATCAAAGATGTGCTCAATAAAGACATTTGACAGCTTGCTTTAGCAAGTACGCCTGAACAGGGACTTGAACCCTGGACCCTCAGATTAAAAGTCTGATGCTCTACCGACTGAGCTATCCAGGCTCTGAAAAATGCTCTTCTTAGCTCCTCTAAGCGTCTTAACATAAAATATGGAGGTAAAGAAACAAAACTTTGGTGGAAAATCAAAAATGTGCTCAAAATCTGCTAAACAGACATAGAAGGGTTGTTTCTGCAATAAGCAAAGATGTTCTCAAGCTGCTTCTATACCCTTGGTTTTGCACAGTAGAACACGGCACTGAAGATGCAGAGACTCAGTGGAAAATCAAAGATGTGCTCTTGGTTTTGCACAGTAGAACACGACAATACAGAAGCAAAGACTCAGTGGAAAATCAAAGATGTGCTCAATAAAGACATTTGACAGCTTGCTTTAGCAAGTACGCCTGAACAGGGACTTGAACCCTGGACCCTCAGATTAAAAGTATGATGCTCTACCGACTGAGCTATCCAGGCTCTAAAAAATGCTCTTCTCAGCTCCTCTAAGCGTCTTAACATAAAATATGGAGGTAAAGAAACAAAGCTTTGGTGGAAACTCAAAAATGTGCTCAAAATCTACTAAACAGACATAGAAGGGTTGTTTCTGCAAAAAACAAAGATGTTCTCAAGCTGCTTCTATACCCTTGGTTTTGCACAGTAGAACACGACAATACAGAAGCAAAGACTCAGTGGAAAATCAAAGATGTGCTCAATAAAGACATTTGACAGCTTGCTTTAGCAAGTACGCCTGAACAGCGACTTGAACCCTGGACCCTCAGATTAAAAGTCTGATGCTCTACCGACTGAGCTATCCAGGCTCTAAAAAATGCTCTTCTCAGCTCCTCTAAGCGTCTTAACATAAAATATGGAGGTAAAGAAACAAAGCTTTGGTGGAAACTCAAAAATGTGCTCAAAATCTACTAAACAGACATAGAAGGGTTGTTTCTGCAAAAAACAAAGATGTTCTCAAGCTGCTTCTATACCCTTGGTTTTGCACAGTAGAACACGGCACTGAAGATGCAGAGACTCAGTGGAAAATCAAAGATGTGCTCTTGGTTTTGCACAGTAGAACACGACAATACAGAAGCAAAGACTCAGTGGAAAATCAAAGATGTGCTCAATAAAGACATTTGACAGCTTGCTTTAGCAAGTACGCCTGAACAGGGACTTGAACCCTGTACCCTCAGATTAAAAGTATGATGCTCTACCGACTGAGCTATCCAGGCTCTAAAAAATGCTCTTCTCAGCTCCTCTAAGCGTCTTAACATAAAATATGGAGGTAAAGAAACAAAGCTTTGGTGGAAACTCAAAAATGTGCTCAAAATCTACTAAACAGACATAGAAGGGTTGTTTCTGCAATAAGCAAAGATGTTCTGAAGCTGCTTCTATACCCTTGGTTTTGCACAGTAGAATACGACAATACAGAAGCAAAGACTCAGTGGAAAATCAAAGATGTGCTCAATAAAGACATTTGACAGCTTGCTTTAGCAAGTACGCCTGAACAGCGACTTGAACCCTGGACCCTCAGATTAAAAGTCTGATGCTCTACCGACTGAGCTATCCAGGCTCTGAAAAATGCTCTTCTTAGCTCCTCTAAGCGTCTTAACATAAAATATGGAGGTAAAGAAACAAAGCTTTGGTGGAAAATCAAAAATGTGCTCAAAATCTGCTAAACAGACATAGAAGGGTTGTTTCTGCAATAAGCAAAGATGTTCTCAAGCTGCTTTTATACCCTTGGTTTTGCACAGTAGAACACGGCACTGAAGATGCAGAGACTCAGTGGAAAATCAAAGATGTGCTCTTGGTTTTGCACAGTAGAACACGACAATACAGAAGCAAAGACTCAGTGGAAAATCAAAGATGTGCTCAATAAAGACATTTGACAGCTTGCTTTAGCAAGTACGCCTGGACCCTCAGATTAAAAGTCTGATGCTCTACCGACTGAGCTATCCAGGCTCTGAAAAATGCTCTTCTTAGCTCCTCTAAGCGTCTTAACATAAAATATGGAGGTAAAGAAACAAAGCTTTGGTGGAAAATCAAAAATGTGCTCAAAATTTGCTAAACAGACATAGAAGGGTTGTTTCTGCAAAAAACAAAGATTTTCTCAAGCTGCTTCTATACCCTCAGTTTTGCACAGTAGAACACGACAATAAAGAAGCAAAGACTCAGTGGAAAATCAAAGATTTGCTCAATAAAGACATTTGACAGCTTGCTTTAGCAAGTACGCCTGAACAGGGACTTGAACCCTGGACCCTCAGATTAAAAGTCTGATGCTCTACCGACTGAGCTATCCAGGCTCTGAAAAATGCTCTTCTTAGCTCCTCTAAGCGTCTTAACATAAAATATGGAGGTAAAGAAACAAAGCTTTGGTGGAAACTCAAAAATGTGCTCAAAATCTACTAAACAGACATAGAAGGGTTGTTTCTGCAATAAGCAAAGATGTTCTGAAGCTGCTTCTATACCCTTGGTTTTGCACAGTAGAATACGACAATACAGAAGCAAAGACTCAGTGGAAAATCAAAGATGTGCTCAATAAAGACATTTGACAGCTTGCTTTAGCAAGTACGCCTGAACAGGGACTTGAACCCTGGACCCTCAGATTAAAAGTCTGATGCTCTACCGACTGAGCTATCCAGGCTCTGAAAAATGCTCTTCTTAGCTCCTCTAAGCGTCTTAACATAAAATATGGAGGTAAAGAAACAAAACTTTGGTGGAAAATCAAAAATGTGCTCAAAATCTGCTAAACAGACATAGAAGGGTTGTTTCTGCAATAAGCAAAGATGTTCTCAAGCTGCTTCTATACCCTTGGTTTTGCACAGTAGAACACGGCACTGAAGATGCAGAGACTCAGTGGAAAATCAAAGATGTGCTCTTGGTTTTGCACAGTAGAACACGACAATACAGAAGCAAAGACTCAGTGGAAAATCAAAGATGTGCTCAATAAAGACATTTGACAGCTTGCTTTAGCAAGTACGCCTGAACAGGGACTTGAACCCTGGACCCTCAGATTAAAAGTATGATGCTCTACCGACTGAGCTATCCAGGCTCTAAAAAATGCTCTTCTCAGCTCCTCTAAGCGTCTTAACATAAAATATGGAGGTAAAGAAACAAAGCTTTGGTGGAAACTCAAAAATGTGCTCAAAATCTACTAAACAGACATAGAAGGGTTGTTTCTGCAAAAAACAAAGATGTTCTCAAGCTGCTTCTATACCCTTGGTTTTGCACAGTAGAACACGACAATACAGAAGCAAAGACTCAGTGGAAAATCAAAGATGTGCTCAATAAAGACATTTGACAGCTTGCTTTAGCAAGTACGCCTGAACAGGGACTTGAACCCTGGACCCTCAGATTAAAAGTCTGATGCTCTACCGACTGAGCTATCCAGGCTCTGAAAAATGCTCTTCTTAGCTCCTCTAAGCGTCTTAACATAAAATATGGAGGTAAAGAAACAAAGCTTTGGTGGAAAATCAAAAATGTGCTCAAAATCTGCTAAACAGACATAGAAGGGTTGTTTCTGCAATAAGCAAAGATGTTCTCAAGCTGCTTCTATACCTTTGGTTTTGCACAGTAGAACACGACAATACAGAAGCAAAGACTCAGTGGAAAATCAAAGATGTGCTCAATAAAGACATTTGACAGCTTGCTTTAGCAAGCACGCCTGAACAGGGACTTGAACCCTGGACCCTCAGATTAAAAGTCTGATGCTCTACCGACTGAGCTATCCAGGCTCTGAAAAGTGCTCTTCTTAGCTCCTCTAAGCGTCTTAACATAAAATATGGAGGTAAAGAAACAAAGCTTTGGTGGAAAATCAAAAATGTGCTCAAAATCTGCTAAACAGACATAGAAGGGTTGTTTCTGCAATAAGCAAAGATGTTCTCAAGCTGCTTCTATACCTTTGGTTTTGCACAGTAGAACACGACAATACAGAAGCAAAGACTCAGTGGAAAATCAAAGATGTGCTCAATAAAGACATTTGACAGCTTGCTTTAGCAAGCACGCCTGAACAGGGACTTGAACCCTGGACCCTCAGATGAAAAGTCTGATGCTCTACTGACTGAGCTATCCAGGCTCTGAAAAATGCTCTTCTTAGCTCCTCTAAGCGTCTTAACATAAAATATGGAGGTAAAGAAACAAAGCTTTGGTGGAAAATCAAAAATGTGCTCAAAATCTGCTAAACAGACATAGAAGGGTTGTTTCTGCAATAAGCAAAGATGTTCTCAAGCTGCTTCTATACCCTTGGTTTTGCACAGTAGAACACGGCACTGAAGATGCAGAGACTCAGTGGAAAATCAAAGATGTGCTCTTGGTTTTGCACAGTAGAACACGACAATACAGAAGCAAAGACTCAGTGGAAAATCAAAGATGTGCTCAATAAAGACATTTGACAGCTTGTTTTAGCAAGTACGCCTGAACAGGGACTTGAACCCTGGACCCTCAGATTAAAAGTATGATGCTCTACCGACTGAGCTATCCAGGCTCTAAAAAATGCTCTTCTCAGCTCCTCTAAGCGTCTTAACATAAAATATGGAGGTAAAGAAACAAAGCTTTGGTGGAAACTCAAAAATGTGCTCAAAATCTACTAAACAGACATAGAAGGGTTGTTTCTGCAAAAAACAAAGATGTTCTCAAGCTGCTTCTATACCCTTGGTTTTGCACAGTAGAACACGACAATACAGAAGCAAAGACTCAGTGGAAAATCAAAGATGTGCTCAATAAAGACATTTGACAGCTTGCTTTAGCAAGTACGCCTGAACAGGGACTTGAACCCTGGACCCTCAGATTAAAAGTCTGATGCTCTACCGACTGAGCTATCCAGGCTCTGAAAAATGCTCTTCTTAGCTCCTCTAAGCGTCTTAACATAAAATATGGAGGTAAAGAAACAAAGCTTTGGTGGAAACTCAAAAATGTGCTCAAAATCTGCTAAACAGACATAGAAGGGTTGTTTCTGCAAAAAACAAAGATGTTCTCAAGCTGCTTCTATACCCTTGGTTTTGCACAGTAGAACACGACAATACAGAAGCAAAGACTCAGTGGAAAATCAAAGATGTGCTCAATAAAGACATTTGACAGCTTGCTTTAGCAAGTACGCCTGAACAGGGACTTGAACCCTGGACCCTCAGATTAACCCTCTCCAATCCACTGTCTGACCTCTGAAGACATTATGATTTAAGGCTGTACAACTCTGATGTTGGAAGATGTCCGTCAGGGTTCTCTTACTGTATATTGCCAGCCTCTCTGCTGTCGGAGCCTATCCAACGTGTCACCTCATGTAGTACTGGCTTTAGCCAGCATATAGCACCATTGTATAATAGCAGAAAAAGAGTAAGCCCCCTAGGAAAACCAGGATCAAATTGGATTGGAAAGGGTTAAAAGTCTGATGCTCTACCGACTGAGCTATCCAGGCTCTGAAAAATGCTCTTCTTAGCTCCTCTAAGCGTCTTAACATAAAATATGGAGGTAAAGAAACAAAGCTTTGGTGGAAACTCAAAAATGTGCTCAAAATCTACTAAACAGACATAGAAGGGTTGTTTCTGCAATAAGCAAAGATGTTCTGAAGCTGCTTCTATACCCTTGGTTTTGCACAGTAGAATACGACAATACAGAAGCAAAGACTCAGTGGAAAATCAAAGATGTGCTCAATAAAGACATTTGACAGCTTGCTTTAGCAAGTACGCCTGAACAGCGACTTGAACCCTGGACCCTCAGATTAAAAGTCTGATGCTCTACCGACTGAGCTATCCAGGCTCTGAAAAATGCTCTTCTTAGCTCCTCTAAGCGTCTTAACATAAAATATGGAGGTAAAGAAACAAAGCTTTGGTGGAAAATCAAAAATGTGCTCAAAATCTGCTAAACAGACATAGAAGGGTTGTTTCTGCAATAAGCAAAGATGTTCTCAAGCTGCTTCTATACCCTTGGTTTTGCACAGTAGAACACGGCACTGAAGATGCAGAGACTCAGTGGAAAATCAAAGATGTGCTCTTGGTTTTGCACAGTAGAACACGACAATACAGAAGCAAAGACTCAGTGGAAAATCAAAGATGTGCTCAATAAAGACATTTGACAGCTTGCTTTAGCAAGTACGCCTGAACAGGGACTTGAACCCTGGACCCTCAGATTAAAAGTATGATGCTCTACCGACTGAGCTATCCAGGCTCTAAAAAATGCTCTTCTCAGCTCCTCTAAGCGTCTTAACATAAAATATGGAGGTAAAGAAACAAAGCTTTGGTGGAAACTCAAAAATGTGCTCAAAATCTACTAAACAGACATAGAAGGGTTGTTTCTGCAAAAAACAAAGATGTTCTCAAGCTGCTTCTATACCCTTGGTTTTGCACAGTAGAACACGACAATACAGAAGCAAAGACTCAGTGGAAAATCAAAGATGTGCTCAATAAAGACATTTGACAGCTTGCTTTAGCAAGCACGCCTGAACAGGGACTTGAACCCTGCACCCTCAGATTAAAAGTCTGATGCTCTACCGACTGAGCTATCCAGGCTCTGAAAAATGCTCTTCTTAGCTCCTCTAAGCGTCTTAACATAAAATATGGAGGTAAAGAAACAAAGCTTTGGTGGAAAATCAAAAATGTGCTCAAAATTTGCTAAACAGACATAGAAGGGTTGTTTCTGCAATAAGCAAAGATGTTCTCAAGCTGCTTCTATACCCTTGGTTTTGCACAGTAGAACACGGCACTGAAGATGCAGAGACTCAGTGGAAAATCAAAGATGTGCTCAATAAAGACATTTGACAGCTTGCTTTAGCAAGTACACCTGAACAGGGACTTGAGCCCTGGACCCTCAGATTAAAAGTCTGATGCTCTACCGACTGAGCTATCCAGGCTCTGAAAAATGCTCTTCTTAGCTCCTCTAAGCGTCTTAACATAAAATATGGAGGTAAAGAAACAAAGCTTTGGTGGAAAATCAACAATGTGCCCAAAATTTGCTAAACAGACATAGAAGGGTTGTTTCTGCAAAAAACAAAGATTTTCTCAAGCTGCTTCTATACCCTCAGTTTTGCACAGTAGAACACGACAATAAAGAAGCAAAGACTCAGTGGAAAATCAAAGATGTGCTCAATTAAGACATTTGACAGCTTGCTTTAGCAAGTACGCCTGAACAGGGACTTGAACCCTTATGCTCTACCGACTGAACTATCCAGGCTCTGAAAAATGCTCTTCTTAGCTCCTCTAAGCGTCTTAACATAAAATATGGAGGTAAAGAAACAAAGCTTTGGTGGAAAATCAAAAATGTGCTCAAAATCTGCTAAACAGACATAGAAGGGTTGTTTCTGCAATAAGCAAAGATGTTCTCAAGCTGCTTCTATACCCTTGGTTTTGCACAGTAGAACACGGCACTGAAGATGCAGAGACTCAGTGGAAAATCAAAGATGTGCTCAATAAAGACATTTGACAGCTTGCTTTAGCAAGTACGCCTGAACAGCGACTTGAACCCTGGACCCTCAGATTAAAAGTCTGATGCTCTACCGACTGAGCTATCCAGGCTCTGAAAAATGCTCTTCTTAGCTCCTCTAAGCGTCTTAACATAAAATATGGAGGTAAAGAAACAAAGCTTTGGTGGAAAATCAAAAATGTGCTCAAAATCTGCTAAACAGACATAGAAGGGTTGTTTCTGCAATAAGCAAAGATGTTCTCAAGCTGCTTCTATACCCTTGGTTTTGCACAGTAGAACACGGCACTGAAGATGCAGAGACTCAGTGGAAAATCAAAGATGTGCTCAATTAAGACATTTGACAGCTTGCTTTAGCAAGTACGCCTGAACAGGGACTTGAACCCTTATGCTCTACCGACTGAACTATCCAGGCTCTGAAAAATGCTCTTCTTAGCTCCTCTAAGCGTCTTAACATAAAATATGGAGGTAAAGAAACAAAGCTTTGGTGGAAACTCAAAAATGTGCTCAAAATCTGCTAAACAGACATAGAAGGGTTGTTTCTGCAAAAAACAAAGATGTTCTCAAGCTGCTTCTATACCCTTGGTTTTGCACAGTAGAACACGACAATACAGAAGCAAAGACTCAGTGGAAAATCAAAGATGTGCTCAATAAAGACATTTGACAGCTTGCTTTAGCAAGTACGCCTGAACAGGGACTTGAACCCTGGACCCTCAGATTAAAAGTCTGATGCTCTACCGACTGAGCTATCCAGGCTCTGAAAAATGCTCTTCTTAGCTCCTCTAAGCGTCTTAACATAAAATATGGAGGTAAAGAAACAAAGCTTTGGTGGAAACTCAAAAATGTGCTCAAAATCTACTAAACAGACATAGAAGGGTTGTTTCTGCAATAAGCAAAGATGTTCTGAAGCTGCTTCTATACCCTTGGTTTTGCACAGTAGAATACGACAATACAGAAGCAAAGACTCAGTGGAAAATCAAAGATGTGCTCAATAAAGACATTTGACAGCTTGCTTTAGCAAGTACGCCTGAACAGCGACTTGAACCCTGGACCCTCAGATTAAAAGTCTGATGCTCTACCGACTGAGCTATCCAGGCTCTGAAAAATGCTCTTCTTAGCTCCTCTAAGCGTCTTAACATAAAATATGGAGGTAAAGAAACAAAGCTTTGGTGGAAAATCAAAAATGTGCTCAAAATCTGCTAAACAGACATAGAAGGGTTGTTTCTGCAATAAGCAAAGATGTTCTCAAGCTGCTTCTATACCCTTGGTTTTGCACAGTAGAACACGGCACTGAAGATGCAGAGACTCAGTGGAAAATCAAAGATGTGCTCTTGGTTTTGCACAGTAGAACACGACAATACAGAAGCAAAGACTCAGTGGAAAATCAAAGATGTGCTCAATAAAGAAATTTGACAGCTTGCTTTAGCAAGTACGCCTGAACAGGGACTTGAACCCTGGACCCTCAGATTAAAAGTATGATGCTCTACCGACTGAGCTATCCAGGCTCTAAAAAATGCTCTTCTCAGCTCCTCTAAGCGTCTTAACATAAAATATGGAGGTAAAGAAACAAAGCTTTGGTGGAAACTCAAAAATGTGCTCAAAATCTACTAAACAGACATAGAAGGGTTGTTTCTGCAAAAAACAAAGATGTTCTCAAGCTGCTTCTATACCCTTGGTTTTGCACAGTAGAACACGACAATACAGAAGCAAAGACTCAGTGGAAAATCAAAGATGTGCTCAATAAAGACATTTGACAGCTTGCTTTAGCAAGCACGCCTGAACAGGGACTTGAACCCTGGACCCTCAGATTAAAAGTCTGATGCTCTACCGACTGAGCTATCCAGTCTCTGAAAATCTACTAAACAGACATAGAAGGGTTGTTTCTGCAAAAAACAAAGATGTTCTCAAGCTGCTTCTATACCCTTGGTTTTGCACAGTAGAACACGACAATACAGAAGCAAAGACTCAGTGGAAAATCAAAGATGTGCTCAATAAAGACATTTGACAGCTTGCTTTAGCAAGCACGCCTGAACAGGGACTTGAACCCTGGACTCTGAGATTAAAAGTCTGATGCTCTACCGACTGAGCTATCCAGGCTCTGAAAAATGCTCTTCTTAGCTCCTCTAAGCGTCTTAACATAAAATATGGAGGTAAAGAAACAAAGCTTTGGTGGAAAATCAAAAATGTGCTCAAAATCTGCTAAACAGACATAGAAGGGTTGTTTCTGCAATAAGCAAAGATGTTCTCAAGCTGCTTCTATACCTTTGGTTTTGCACAGTAGAACACGACAATACAGAAGCAAAGACTCAGTGGAAAATCAAAGATGTGCTCAATAAAGACATTTGACAGCTTGCTTTAGCAAGCACGCCTGAACAGGGACTTGAACCCTGGACCCTCAGATTAAAAGTCTGATGCTCTACCAACTGAGCTATCCAGGCTCTGAAAAATGCTCTTCTTAGCTCCTCTAAGCGTCTTAACATAAAATATGGAGGTAAAGAAACAAAGCTTTGGTGGAAAATCAAAAATGTGCTCAAAATCTGCTAAACAGACATAGAAGGGTTGTTTCTGCAATAAGCAAAGATGTTCTCAAGCTGCTTCTATACCCTTGGTTTTGCACAGTAGAACACGGCACTGAAGATGCAGAGACTCAGTGGAAAATCAAAGATGTGCTCAATAAAGACATTTGACAGCTTGCTTTAGCAAGTACGCCTGAACAGGGACTTGAACCCTGGACCCTCAGATTAAAAGTCTGATGCTCTACTGACTGAGCTATCCAGGCTCTGAAAAATGCTCTTCTTAGCTCCTCTAAGCGTCTTAACATAAAATATGGAGGTAAAGAAACAAAGCTTTGGTGGAAAATCAAAAATGTGCTCAAAATCTGCTAAACAGACATAGAAGGGTTGTTTCTGCAATAAGCAAAGATGTTCTCAAGCTGCTTCTATACCCTTGGTTTTGCACAGTAGAACACGGCACTGAAGATGCAGAGACTCAGTGGAAAATCAAAGATGTGCTCTTGGTTTTGCACAGTAGAACACGACAATACAGAAGCAAAGACTCAGTGGAAAATCAAAGATGTGCTCAATAAAGACATTTGACAGCTTGCTTTAGCAAGTACGCCTGAACAGGGACTTGAACCCTGGACCCTCAGATTAAAAGTATGATGCTCTACCGACTGAGCTATCCACGCTCTAAAAAATGCTCTTCTCAGTTCCTCTAAGCGTCTTAACATAAAATATGGAGGTAAAGAAACAAAGCTTTGGTGGAAACTCAAAAATGTGCTCAAAATCTACTAAACAGACATAGAAGGGTTGTTTCTGCAAAAAACAAAGATGTTCTCAAGCTGCTTCTATACCCTTGGTTTTGCACAGTAGAACACGACAATACAGAAGCAAAGACTCAGTGGAAAATCAAAGATGTGCTCAATAAAGACATTTGACAGCTTGCTTTAGCAAGCACGCCTGAACAGGGACTTGAACCCTGGACCCTCAGATTAAAAGTATGATGCTCTACCGACTGAGCTATCCAGGCTCTAAAAAATGCTCTTCTCAGCTCCTCTAAGCGTCTTAACATAAAATATGGAGGTAAAGAAACAAAGCTTTGGTGGAAACTCAAAAATGTGCTCAAAATCTACTAAACAGACATAGAAGGGTTGTTTCTGCAATAAGCAAAGATGTTCTGAAGCTGCTTCTATACCCTTGGTTTTGCACAGTAGAATACGACAATACAGAAGCAAAGACTCAGTGGAAAATCAAAGATGTGCTCAATAAAGACATTTGACAGCTTGCTTTAGCAAGTACGCCTGAACAGCGACTTGAACCCTGGACCCTCAGATTAAAAGTCTGATGCTCTACCGACTGAGCTATCCAGGCTCTAAAAAATGCTCTTCTCAGCTCCTCTAAGCGTCTTAACATAAAATATGGAGGTAAAGAAACAAAGCTTTGGTGGAAACTCAAAAATGTGCTCAAAATCTACTAAACAGACATAGAAGGGTTGTTTCTGCAAAAAACAAAGATGTTCTCAAGCTGCTTCTATACCCTTGGTTTTGCACAGTAGAACACGGCACTGAAGATGCAGAGACTCAGTGGAAAATCAAAGATGTGCTCTTGGTTTTGCACAGTAGAACACGACAATACAGAAGCAAAGACTCAGTGGAAAATCAAAGATGTGCTCAATAAAGACATTTGACAGCTTGCTTTAGCAAGTACGCCTGAACAGGGACTTGAACCCTGTACCCTCAGATTAAAAGTATGATGCTCTACCGACTGAGCTATCCAGGCTCTAAAAAATGCTCTTCTCAGCTCCTCTAAGCGTCTTAACATAAAATATGGAGGTAAAGAAACAAAGCTTTGGTGGAAACTCAAAAATGTGCTCAAAATCTACTAAACAGACATAGAAGGGTTGTTTCTGCAATAAGCAAAGATGTTCTGAAGCTGCTTCTATACCCTTGGTTTTGCACAGTAGAATACGACAATACAGAAGCAAAGACTCAGTGGAAAATCAAAGATGTGCTCAATAAAGACATTTGACAGCTTGCTTTAGCAAGTACGCCTGAACAGCGACTTGAACCCTGGACCCTCAGATTAAAAGTCTGATGCTCTACCGACTGAGCTATCCAGGCTCTGAAAAATGCTCTTCTTAGCTCCTCTAAGCGTCTTAACATAAAATATGGAGGTAAAGAAACAAAGCTTTGGTGGAAAATCAAAAATGTGCTCAAAATCTGCTAAACAGACATAGAAGGGTTGTTTCTGCAATAAGCAAAGATGTTCTCAAGCTGCTTTTATACCCTTGGTTTTGCACAGTAGAACACGGCACTGAAGATGCAGAGACTCAGTGGAAAATCAAAGATGTGCTCTTGGTTTTGCACAGTAGAACACGACAATACAGAAGCAAAGACTCAGTGGAAAATCAAAGATGTGCTCAATAAAGACATTTGACAGCTTGCTTTAGCAAGTACGCCTGGACCCTCAGATTAAAAGTCTGATGCTCTACCGACTGAGCTATCCAGGCTCTGAAAAATGCTCTTCTTAGCTCCTCTAAGCGTCTTAACATAAAATATGGAGGTAAAGAAACAAAGCTTTGGTGGAAAATCAAAAATGTGCTCAAAATTTGCTAAACAGACATAGAAGGGTTGTTTCTGCAAAAAACAAAGATTTTCTCAAGCTGCTTCTATACCCTCAGTTTTGCACAGTAGAACACGACAATAAAGAAGCAAAGACTCAGTGGAAAATCAAAGATTTGCTCAATAAAGACATTTGACAGCTTGCTTTAGCAAGTACGCCTGAACAGGGACTTGAACCCTGGACCCTCAGATTAAAAGTCTGATGCTCTACCGACTGAGCTATCCAGGCTCTGAAAAATGCTCTTCTTAGCTCCTCTAAGCGTCTTAACATAAAATATGGAGGTAAAGAAACAAAGCTTTGGTGGAAACTCAAAAATGTGCTCAAAATCTACTAAACAGACATAGAAGGGTTGTTTCTGCAATAAGCAAAGATGTTCTGAAGCTGCTTCTATACCCTTGGTTTTGCACAGTAGAATACGACAATACAGAAGCAAAGACTCAGTGGAAAATCAAAGATGTGCTCAATAAAGACATTTGACAGCTTGCTTTAGCAAGTACGCCTGAACAGGGACTTGAACCCTGGACCCTCAGATTAAAAGTCTGATGCTCTACCGACTGAGCTATCCAGGCTCTGAAAAATGCTCTTCTTAGCTCCTCTAAGCGTCTTAACATAAAATATGGAGGTAAAGAAACAAAACTTTGGTGGAAAATCAAAAATGTGCTCAAAATCTGCTAAACAGACATAGAAGGGTTGTTTCTGCAATAAGCAAAGATGTTCTCAAGCTGCTTCTATACCCTTGGTTTTGCACAGTAGAACACGGCACTGAAGATGCAGAGACTCAGTGGAAAATCAAAGATGTGCTCTTGGTTTTGCACAGTAGAACACGACAATACAGAAGCAAAGACTCAGTGGAAAATCAAAGATGTGCTCAATAAAGACATTTGACAGCTTGCTTTAGCAAGTACGCCTGAACAGGGACTTGAACCCTGGACCCTCAGATTAAAAGTATGATGCTCTACCGACTGAGCTATCCAGGCTCTAAAAAATGCTCTTCTCAGCTCCTCTAAGCGTCTTAACATAAAATATGGAGGTAAAGAAACAAAGCTTTGGTGGAAACTCAAAAATGTGCTCAAAATCTACTAAACAGACATAGAAGGGTTGTTTCTGCAAAAAACAAAGATGTTCTCAAGCTGCTTCTATACCCTTGGTTTTGCACAGTAGAACACGACAATACAGAAGCAAAGACTCAGTGGAAAATCAAAGATGTGCTCAATAAAGACATTTGACAGCTTGCTTTAGCAAGTACGCCTGAACAGGGACTTGAACCCTGGACCCTCAGATTAAAAGTCTGATGCTCTACCGACTGAGCTATCCAGGCTCTGAAAAATGCTCTTCTTAGCTCCTCTAAGCGTCTTAACATAAAATATGGAGGTAAAGAAACAAAGCTTTGGTGGAAAATCAAAAATGTGCTCAAAATCTGCTAAACAGACATAGAAGGGTTGTTTCTGCAATAAGCAAAGATGTTCTCAAGCTGCTTCTATACCTTTGGTTTTGCACAGTAGAACACGACAATACAGAAGCAAAGACTCAGTGGAAAATCAAAGATGTGCTCAATAAAGACATTTGACAGCTTGCTTTAGCAAGCACGCCTGAACAGGGACTTGAACCCTGGACCCTCAGATTAAAAGTCTGATGCTCTACCGACTGAGCTATCCAGGCTCTGAAAAGTGCTCTTCTTAGCTCCTCTAAGCGTCTTAACATAAAATATGGAGGTAAAGAAACAAAGCTTTGGTGGAAAATCAAAAATGTGCTCAAAATCTGCTAAACAGACATAGAAGGGTTGTTTCTGCAATAAGCAAAGATGTTCTCAAGCTGCTTCTATACCTTTGGTTTTGCACAGTAGAACACGACAATACAGAAGCAAAGACTCAGTGGAAAATCAAAGATGTGCTCAATAAAGACATTTGACAGCTTGCTTTAGCAAGCACGCCTGAACAGGGACTTGAACCCTGGACCCTCAGATGAAAAGTCTGATGCTCTACTGACTGAGCTATCCAGGCTCTGAAAAATGCTCTTCTTAGCTCCTCTAAGCGTCTTAACATAAAATATGGAGGTAAAGAAACAAAGCTTTGGTGGAAAATCAAAAATGTGCTCAAAATCTGCTAAACAGACATAGAAGGGTTGTTTCTGCAATAAGCAAAGATGTTCTCAAGCTGCTTCTATACCCTTGGTTTTGCACAGTAGAACACGGCACTGAAGATGCAGAGACTCAGTGGAAAATCAAAGATGTGCTCTTGGTTTTGCACAGTAGAACACGACAATACAGAAGCAAAGACTCAGTGGAAAATCAAAGATGTGCTCAATAAAGACATTTGACAGCTTGTTTTAGCAAGTACGCCTGAACAGGGACTTGAACCCTGGACCCTCAGATTAAAAGTATGATGCTCTACCGACTGAGCTATCCAGGCTCTAAAAAATGCTCTTCTCAGCTCCTCTAAGCGTCTTAACATAAAATATGGAGGTAAAGAAACAAAGCTTTGGTGGAAACTCAAAAATGTGCTCAAAATCTACTAAACAGACATAGAAGGGTTGTTTCTGCAAAAAACAAAGATGTTCTCAAGCTGCTTCTATACCCTTGGTTTTGCACAGTAGAACACGACAATACAGAAGCAAAGACTCAGTGGAAAATCAAAGATGTGCTCAATAAAGACATTTGACAGCTTGCTTTAGCAAGTACGCCTGAACAGGGACTTGAACCCTGGACCCTCAGATTAAAAGTCTGATGCTCTACCGACTGAGCTATCCAGGCTCTGAAAAATGCTCTTCTTAGCTCCTCTAAGCGTCTTAACATAAAATATGGAGGTAAAGAAACAAAGCTTTGGTGGAAACTCAAAAATGTGCTCAAAATCTGCTAAACAGACATAGAAGGGTTGTTTCTGCAAAAAACAAAGATGTTCTCAAGCTGCTTCTATACCCTTGGTTTTGCACAGTAGAACACGACAATACAGAAGCAAAGACTCAGTGGAAAATCAAAGATGTGCTCAATAAAGACATTTGACAGCTTGCTTTAGCAAGTACGCCTGAACAGGGACTTGAACCCTGGACCCTCAGATTAACCCTCTCCAATCCACTGTCTGACCTCTGAAGACATTATGATTTAAGGCTGTACAACTCTGATGTTGGAAGATGTCCGTCAGGGTTCTCTTACTGTATATTGCCAGCCTCTCTGCTGTCGGAGCCTATCCAACGTGTCACCTCATGTAGTACTGGCTTTAGCCAGCATATAGCACCATTGTATAATAGCAGAAAAAGAGTAAGCCCCCTAGGAAAACCAGGATCAAATTGGATTGGAAAGGGTTAAAAGTCTGATGCTCTACCGACTGAGCTATCCAGGCTCTGAAAAATGCTCTTCTTAGCTCCTCTAAGCGTCTTAACATAAAATATGGAGGTAAAGAAACAAAGCTTTGGTGGAAACTCAAAAATGTGCTCAAAATCTACTAAACAGACATAGAAGGGTTGTTTCTGCAATAAGCAAAGATGTTCTGAAGCTGCTTCTATACCCTTGGTTTTGCACAGTAGAATACGACAATACAGAAGCAAAGACTCAGTGGAAAATCAAAGATGTGCTCAATAAAGACATTTGACAGCTTGCTTTAGCAAGTACGCCTGAACAGCGACTTGAACCCTGGACCCTCAGATTAAAAGTCTGATGCTCTACCGACTGAGCTATCCAGGCTCTGAAAAATGCTCTTCTTAGCTCCTCTAAGCGTCTTAACATAAAATATGGAGGTAAAGAAACAAAGCTTTGGTGGAAAATCAAAAATGTGCTCAAAATCTGCTAAACAGACATAGAAGGGTTGTTTCTGCAATAAGCAAAGATGTTCTCAAGCTGCTTCTATACCCTTGGTTTTGCACAGTAGAACACGGCACTGAAGATGCAGAGACTCAGTGGAAAATCAAAGATGTGCTCTTGGTTTTGCACAGTAGAACACGACAATACAGAAGCAAAGACTCAGTGGAAAATCAAAGATGTGCTCAATAAAGACATTTGACAGCTTGCTTTAGCAAGTACGCCTGAACAGGGACTTGAACCCTGGACCCTCAGATTAAAAGTATGATGCTCTACCGACTGAGCTATCCAGGCTCTAAAAAATGCTCTTCTCAGCTCCTCTAAGCGTCTTAACATAAAATATGGAGGTAAAGAAACAAAGCTTTGGTGGAAACTCAAAAATGTGCTCAAAATCTACTAAACAGACATAGAAGGGTTGTTTCTGCAAAAAACAAAGATGTTCTCAAGCTGCTTCTATACCCTTGGTTTTGCACAGTAGAACACGACAATACAGAAGCAAAGACTCAGTGGAAAATCAAAGATGTGCTCAATAAAGACATTTGACAGCTTGCTTTAGCAAGCACGCCTGAACAGGGACTTGAACCCTGGACCCTCAGATTAAAAGTCTGATGCTCTACCGACTGAGCTATCCAGTCTCTGAAAATCTACTAAACAGACATAGAAGGGTTGTTTCTGCAAAAAACAAAGATGTTCTCAAGCTGCTTCTATACCCTTGGTTTTGCACAGTAGAACACGACAATACAGAAGCAAAGACTCAGTGGAAAATCAAAGATGTGCTCAATAAAGACATTTGACAGCTTGCTTTAGCAAGCACGCCTGAACAGGGACTTGAACCCTGGACTCTGAGATTAAAAGTCTGATGCTCTACCGACTGAGCTATCCAGGCTCTGAAAAATGCTCTTCTTAGCTCCTCTAAGCGTCTTAACATAAAATATGGAGGTAAAGAAACAAAGCTTTGGTGGAAAATCAAAAATGTGCTCAAAATCTGCTAAACAGACATAGAAGGGTTGTTTCTGCAATAAGCAAAGATGTTCTCAAGCTGCTTCTATACCTTTGGTTTTGCACAGTAGAACACGACAATACAGAAGCAAAGACTCAGTGGAAAATCAAAGATGTGCTCAATAAAGACATTTGACAGCTTGCTTTAGCAAGCACGCCTGAACAGGGACTTGAACCCTGGACCCTCAGATTAAAAGTCTGATGCTCTACCAACTGAGCTATCCAGGCTCTGAAAAATGCTCTTCTTAGCTCCTCTAAGCGTCTTAACATAAAATATGGAGGTAAAGAAACAAAGCTTTGGTGGAAAATCAAAAATGTGCTCAAAATCTGCTAAACAGACATAGAAGGGTTGTTTCTGCAATAAGCAAAGATGTTCTCAAGCTGCTTCTATACCCTTGGTTTTGCACAGTAGAACACGGCACTGAAGATGCAGAGACTCAGTGGAAAATCAAAGATGTGCTCAATAAAGACATTTGACAGCTTGCTTTAGCAAGTACGCCTGAACAGGGACTTGAACCCTGGACCCTCAGATTAAAAGTCTGATGCTCTACTGACTGAGCTATCCAGGCTCTGAAAAATGCTCTTCTTAGCTCCTCTAAGCGTCTTAACATAAAATATGGAGGTAAAGAAACAAAGCTTTGGTGGAAAATCAAAAATGTGCTCAAAATCTGCTAAACAGACATAGAAGGGTTGTTTCTGCAATAAGCAAAGATGTTCTCAAGCTGCTTCTATACCCTTGGTTTTGCACAGTAGAACACGGCACTGAAGATGCAGAGACTCAGTGGAAAATCAAAGATGTGCTCTTGGTTTTGCACAGTAGAACACGACAATACAGAAGCAAAGACTCAGTGGAAAATCAAAGATGTGCTCAATAAAGACATTTGACAGCTTGCTTTAGCAAGTACGCCTGAACAGGGACTTGAACCCTGGACCCTCAGATTAAAAGTATGATGCTCTACCGACTGAGCTATCCACGCTCTAAAAAATGCTCTTCTCAGTTCCTCTAAGCGTCTTAACATAAAATATGGAGGTAAAGAAACAAAGCTTTGGTGGAAACTCAAAAATGTGCTCAAAATCTACTAAACAGACATAGAAGGGTTGTTTCTGCAAAAAACAAAGATGTTCTCAAGCTGCTTCTATACCCTTGGTTTTGCACAGTAGAACACGACAATACAGAAGCAAAGACTCAGTGGAAAATCAAAGATGTGCTCAATAAAGACATTTGACAGCTTGCTTTAGCAAGCACGCCTGAACAGGGACTTGAACCCTGGACCCTCAGATTAAAAGTCTGATGCTCTACCGACTGAGCTATCCAGGCTCTGAAAAATGCTCTTCTTAGCTCCTCTAAGCGTCTTAACATAAAATATGGAGGTAAAGAAACAAAGCTTTGGTGGAAAATCAAAAATGTGCTCAAAATCTGCTAAACAGACATAGAAGGGTTGTTTCTGCAATAAGCAAAGATGTTCTCAAGCTGCTTCTATACCTTTGGTTTTGCACAGTAGAACACGACAATACAGAAGCAAAGACTCAGTGGAAAATCAAAGATATGCTCAATAAAGACATTTGACAGCTTGCTTTAGCAAGCACGCCTGAACAGGGACTTGAACCCTGGACCCTCAGATTAAAAGTCTGATGCTCTACCGACTGAGCTATCCAGTCTCTGAAAATCTACTAAACAGACATAGAAGGGTTGTTTCTGCAAAAAACAAAGATGTTCTCAAGCTGCTTCTATACCCTTGGTTTTGCACAGTAGAACACGACAATACAGAAGCAAAGACTCAGTGGAAAATCAAAGATGTGCTCAATAAAGACATTTGACAGCTTGCTTTAGCAAGCACGCCTGAACAGGGACTTGAACCCTGGACCCTCAGATCAAAAGTCTGATGCTCTACCGACTGAGCTATCCAGGCTCTGAAAAATGCTCTTCTTAGCTCCTCTAAGCGTCTTAACATAAAATATGGAGGTAAAGAAACAAAGCTTTGGTGGAAAATCAAAAATGTGCTCAAAATCTGCTAAACAGACATAGAAGGGTTGTTTCTGCAATAAGCAAAGATGTTCTCAAGCTGCTTCTATACCTTTGGTTTTGCACAGTAGAACACGACAATACAGAAGCAAAGACTCAGTGGAAAATCAAAGATGTGCTCAATAAAGACATTTGACAGCTTGCTTTAGCAAGCACGCCTGAACAGGGACTTGAACCCTGGACCCTCAGATTAAAAGTCTGATGCTCTACCGACTGAGCTATCCAGGCTCTGAAAAATGCTCTTCTTAGCTCCTCTAAGCGTCTTAACATAAAATATGGAGGTAAAGAAACAAAGCTTTGGTGGAAAATCAAAAATGTGCTCAAAATCTGCTAAACAGACATAGAAGGGTTGTTTCTGCAATAAGCAAAGATGTTCTCAAGCTGCTTCTATACCCTTGGTTTTGCACAGTAGAACACGGCACTGAAGATGCAGAGACTCAGTGGAAAATCAAAGATGTGCTCAATAAAGACATTTGACAGCTTGCTTTAGCAAGTACGCCTGAACAGGGACTTGAACCCTGGACCCTCAGATTAAAAGTCTGATGCTCTACTGACTGAGCTATCCAGGCTCTGAAAAATGCTCTTCTTAGCTCCTCTAAGCGTCTTAACATAAAATATGGAGGTAAAGAAACAAAGCTTTGGTGGAAAATCAAAAATGTGCTCAAAATCTGCTAAACAGACATAGAAGGGTTGTTTCTGCAATAAGCAAAGATGTTCTCAAGCTGCTTCTATACCCTTGGTTTTGCACAGTAGAACACGGCACTGAAGATGCAGAGACTCAGTGGAAAATCAAAGATGTGCTCTTGGTTTTGCACAGTAGAACACGACAATACAGAAGCAAAGACTCAGTGGAAAATCAAAGATGTGCTAAATAAAGACATTTGACAGCTTGCTTTAGCAAGTACGCCTGAACAGGGACTTGAACCCTGGACCCTCAGATTAAAAGTATGATGCTCTACCGACTGAGCTATCCAGGCTCTAAAAAATGCTCTTCTCAGCTCCTCTAAGCGTCTTAACATAAAATATGGAGGTAAAGAAACAAAGCTTTGGTGGAAACTCAAAAATGTGCTCAAAATCTACTAAACAGACATAGAAGGGTTGTTTCTGCAAAAAACAAAGATGTTCTCAAGCTGCTTCTATACCCTTGGTTTTGCACAGTAGAACACGACAATACAGAAGCAAAGACTCAGTGGAAAATCAAAGATGTGCTCAATAAAGACATTTGACAGCTTGCTTTAGCAAGCACGCCTGAACAGGGACTTGAACCCTGGACCCTCAGATTAAAAGTCTGATGCTCTACCGACTGAGCTATCCAGGCTCTGAAAAATGCTCTTCTTAGCTCCTCTAAGCGTCTTAACATAAAATATGGAGGTAAAGAAACAAAGCTTTGGTGGAAAATCAAAAATGTGCTCAAAATTTGCTAAACAGACAGAAGGGTTGTTTCTGCAAAAAACAAAGATGTTCTCAAGCTGCTTCTATACCCTTGGTTTTGCACAGTAGAACACGGCACTGAAGATGCAGAGACTCAGTGGAAAATCAAAGATGTGCTCTTGGTTTTGCACAGTAGAACACGACAATACAGAAGCAAAGACTCAGTGGAAAATCAAAGATGTGCTCAATAAAGACATTTGACAGCTTGCTTTAGCAAGTACGCCTGAACAGGGACTTGAACCCTGGACCCTCAGATTAAAAGTCTGATGCTCTACCGACTGAGCTATCCAGGCTCTGAAAAATGCTCTTCTTAGCTCCTCTAAGCGTCTTAACATAAAATATGGAGGTAAAGAAACAAAGCTTTGGTGGAAACTCAAAAATGTGCTCAAAATCTACTAAACAGACATAGAAGGGTTGTTTCTGCAATAAGCAAAGATGTTCTGAAGCTGCTTCTATACCCTTGGTTTTGCACAGTAGAATACGACAATACAGAAGCAAAGACTCAGTGGAAAATCAAAGATGTGCTCAATAAAGACATTTGACAGCTTGCTTTAGCAAGTACGCCTGAACAGGGACTTGAACCCTGGACCCTCAGATTAAAAGTCTGATGCTCTACCGACTGAGCTATCCAGGCTCTGAAAAATGCTCTTCTTAGCTCCTCTAAGCGTCTTAACATAAAATATGGAGGTAAAGAAACAAAGCTTTGGTGGAAACTCAAAAATGTGCTCAAAATCTACTAAACAGACATAGAAGGGTTGTTTCTGCAAAAAACAAAGATGTTCTCAAGCTGCTTCTATACCCTTGGTTTTGCACAGTAGAACACGACAATACAGAAGCAAAGACTCAGTGGAAAATCAAAGATGTGCTCAATAAAGACATTTGACAGCTTGCTTTAGCAAGCACGCCGGAACAGGGACTTGAACCCTGGACCCTCATATTAAAAGTCTGATGCTCTACCGACTGAGCTATCCAGGCTCTGAAAAATGCTCTTCTTAGCTCCTCTAAGCGTCTTAACATAAAATATGGAGGTAAAGAAACAAAGCTTTGGTGGAAACTCAAAAATGTGCTCAAAATCTACTAAACAGACATAGAAGGGTTGTTTCTGCAATAAGCAAAGATGTTCTGAAGCTGCTTCTATACCCTTGGTTTTGCACAGTAGAATACGACAATACAGAAGCAAAGACTCAGTGGAAAATCAAAGATGTGCTCAATAAAGACATTTGACAGCTTGCTTTAGCAAGTACGCCTGAACAGGGACTTGAACCCTGGACCCTCAGATTAAAAGTCTGATGCTCTACCGACTGAGCTATCCAGGCTCTGAAAAATGCTCTTCTTAGCTCCTCTAAGCGTCTTAACATAAAATATGGAGGTAAAGAAACAAAGCTTTGGTGGAAACTCAAAAATGTGCTCAAAATCTACTAAACAGACATAGAAGGGTTGTTTCTGCAAAAAACAAAGATGTTCTCAAGCTGCTTCTATACCCTTGGTTTTGCACAGTAGAACACGACAATACAGAAGCAAAGACTCAGTGGAAAATCAAAGATGTGCTCAATAAAGACATTTGACAGCTTGCTTTAGCAAGCACGCCGGAACAGGGACTTGAACCCTGGACCCTCATATTAAAAGTCTGATGCTCTACCGACTGAGCTATCCAGTCTCTGAAAATCTACTAAACAGACATAGAAGGGTTGTTTCTGCAATAAGCAAAGATGTTCTGAAGCTGCTTCTATACCCTTGGTTTTGCACAGTAGAACACGACAATACAGAAGCAAAGACTCAGTGGAAAATCAAAGATGTGCTCAATAAAGACATTTGACAGCTTGCTTTAGCAAGTACGCCTGAACAGCGACTTGAACCCTGGACCCTCAGATTAAAAGTCTGATGCTCTACCGACTGAGCTATCCAGGCTCTGAAAAATGCTCTTCTTAGCTCCTCTAAGCGTCTTAACATAAAATATGGAGGTAAAGAAACAAAGCTTTGGTGGAAAATCAAAAATGTGCTCAAAATCTGCTAAACAGACATAGAAGTATGAGGGTTAAAATTCTAAGTGCAGCACCAATCCGGCCCACCCCACTTGCCCCGTTGCCGGCCGTAAGAAGAGACACCACACACAGGAGTCTGGTCTAGCTCCTCACACGGGAGAAAAAACTGCGCACTTTATTACAGATTACATGAGATCTTATACCCTCTGTCCCATCCCCACTATGGGGTGATGGGCTCATAATCATATATGGGCAGTCCGGATTTCCGCCTTAGACAGTGAGGCGCCTCTGGCTTATACAGAAAATCACGTATTCAATTAACTCCAGTACAAAGAATTACCCACACAATTCTAAGAAGTCCGGCCTAACATCCATATATGGGAAGTCCGGATTTCTGGCCTAAGACAGTCAAAATTATGTACATTTGAACATCTTGATATCTTGTTTCTGCGCTTCTGGGAAATCGGCCAAGTACATGCGGCCTTGTGTCTGGTTCTTCTTCTCTGAATTTAAGATACATCTCTTGCAAAACCTTGGCATATCTGATGTAAGGCGAAGTATTAAAGTTTTTTTCATTTGGAATTGAATAAAACTTGCATACAGGTATAAAAGCATAAAAAACACATATGGCAATATATATATACCCTCACAAACCCCCCTAAAAAACTTAATATGGAGATCAAGCTTCAGACCTTGCACTCTTCCTCGGTCGTCTCTCCCTTGCGTCAGGGTTTCTCCACTGCCCGTAAGTCCCTACTCCTAAAAGGGAAGGGATCCCTACCTAACCTCAGAAGGAGGCCATGGATTCCCTGGGCTTATTTCCGGGCCTCCATACCCTCTATCTGTACAAGTTAACACCCCACAGGGTGTGCCCCCGCCGGAACCTAAGGTCTTCTGCACTTTCCCCAGGCAAATGGGAAGTCCACTGACAGTCCATCTTATGAGACTGAGGCAGACACAGTACTAGTCCATCTCTCCATTCTTCTGGTAACATATCTGGTTGGCATTATCGGAACTGGCTCTTCATCTTTTTCAAACAAGGGAAATTTTGGTCACATTGTCCAGTCCCTTACTCATACTCTTTTTGATCAAAGGGATAATACACATACAGAAAATTACATACCCAACCTCTTTCTGCTAAAATCATATCCAGGGCTACTCTAGGGCCATGGATGCAGTGGGCCCTAACTGGTTAGCTAACCCTTGCAAAGCATCTCTGGTGTAGTTTACAAACCTCTGCTGATTGTAATAATAATAATTCATCCAATCTACATTATTATTAACAGTGACAATAGCAAATAAGGACTCAAAACCTGCTTTAACCTGATCTCTAGAATTAAATTCATCTGGCACCCCCCTTGGCACTCCTATTGTATCTATGCATACATGTGGATCAAAGTTACCACCTGGAGCGTCAACGTCTCTCTTAGCACGATGCGGTGTTGGATTGTGTAGTCTTCATATTGCACATTTAATTGTATTAATTTGTTCTGAAACAGGGGGCTAGTGTACAGTAGTCAAAGGTGTGTGTTAGAGGAATTGTACCACATTATAGCATGTAAAGGATATGCAGGATCATTAATTTTTTCAGTGCGAAGTGTGGATCCAAGTGGGCTTTCCTTCGAGCTTGACTGCAGTTGGGGTGGTGAACAACATCTGGTAAGGACCTTTAAACCGTGTTTCTCGCTCAAACTTTTTTACATAGACCCCGTCACCTGGTTTTAGATTGTGACACTCATCTGTAGGACCTGGGAGAAAAGCAGAGACTACAGAATACATTATTGACAATTCCTTGGAGAGGCTCATGACAAAATTAACAAGAAAATCATTCCCCAAACTCTGATACTGTGGCATGTATCCTCCTGGAAAAAAGAAAAACTAATGGAAGACACTCAATTCAAAATTTACCCATTTTCTTCATTGCCTTTTATATCTACTTTCCCCCTACTCCGCGGACGGTAGGGTGTGTGAAAAGCCTGGAATATACCCAAATCAGACATAATGTGTTGCATTATTTCACCTGTGAAGTGTGTACCTTTGTTTGACTCAATCACTTCCGGTGCCCCATATCTGCGGATTACCTCATTCATGAGCTTCTGTGCGGTTACCTGCTTATTTACTTTGGTAACAGGGTAGGTCTCCAACCTGAAAAGAAATCAACAACAAGCACATATTCATGCTTCCCAACAAGTAGGAGCTGAGTGTAGCCAATTTGCAATCCCTGAAATGGGTAGAGTGGTCTAGGCAAGTGTGATGTGGCAAATTTACTTCTGCCCTGTTGCTTACGGCAAAGATCATGCAAAATTGGACAAATGATGCAGCAGCTACAGAAAACCAAGGAGCCACCCGTCCTTGTTCAAGCATCGACATCATTGCTGCTTTGAGAGGTACGTCTTTCCGTGCGTCAGCTGGGCCATCATTGGGCACAGGGACTATGGTAAGCAAGTGCTGTTGACTGTTCACCATACGCCGTCCCTTTTTAGTCCATTTGTAGTTTTAGTCAAAGTTCAAGTTCATATCAAAGTCCAAGATTTTTATCAAAGTCCAAGATTTTTATCAAAGTCCAAGATTTTTATCAAAGTCCAAGTTTAGTCAAATTCTTCTTTTCTTCTGTCTTCCATGGCTTGAGGGCCGCTGCTTTTGCTGTGTGGTCTGTGATGGCGTTGCCTCTTGCTTCTCCGGTGTAGGAATTGGTGTGAGCTTTCCACTTTGTCAGGTAGAAGTAGGGTCTCCATGAGACTGCACCATTGCATCATTCTTAATTGGCTGTCCTGCTGTGGTAAAAAACGGTCTGGCCTTCTATGTTGGGCCGTAATCATGAGCTATGCCAAATGCATACCGGGAGTCAGTGTAAATGTTTGCCGTCTTACCTTCCTCCACTCTACACGCCTCCGTGAGTGCTTTTAATTCCGCTTCTTGTACTGCGACATGCGGAGACATTCTGCTTTTTAGGACATCTTGTTGTGTAACCACTGCATATCCAGTGTGGAGTCGTCAATCACCCTGGTACCATCTATAAAAAACAACTCAAAATATGCATTATTAACAAGGGCTTTCAGTAACTTTTTTAAACTTAAATTTTCTTGTTGCATCACTGCTAGACAATCAGGCTGGTATTGTATTTCAAAAAGATTAGAATCTTGTTGCAAAAAATTTTAAAATTTAAAAAATGGCTTGCAAAAAATTTTAAAATGGCTGACTTTAAAAATGGCTGACTTGCAATACCTAAAATGGCTGACTTGCAATACCTAGATCACCTATGCCTTCTCCTCCCCCCCTTTAAACCAGGGTACTCAATTGGAACAATAGTAGCCGGGTTTAAGTTATTATAACATTGTAACAAGATTTGATGGATGCAGATAAGGCCTGTAAGATGTTAGCACGTATAACAGAAACATGAGTTACACCGGGGCAGAATAATCTACAAAACATCTATTAATATTGGAAATGTGATATCCCTTTAAGTGAATTCATTATTAGTCTGTTCCTGCCTGCAGTCTTATCAAATCTGAGACAGGAGAAAAAAAACAAAACAAACTTTTACTAGCTGCTCACCCCCTCCCTTGGACAAGAAGGATGAAACATTACTACGTACTATTACATCATCTAGCTCCACCCCTTCGATATTGGCACATTGCGTCCGTCTTCTCAACTTAATTTCAGCTTAACCGTCCAAGCATCCACATCTCACCAAGCAAAGTCCCATGCATGGGGTAGGACTTTTACCCCCAGTCAATTTCCACATCACACATTCCACCACAGCTTGAACACGGGTCACTAACTCTCATCCATCCATTCTCTCAAGTCTGCTCCGTCACCCCCCTTTAAAGGTGTACCAGTCCATACAGATGCACAGACAAAAAAAAGTTTGACAAACATACATACATCAGCTGAAAAACACCGAGGTGAGTGCTATAATTTTTATAAAGTACATAATTCTATTGAGATGAGATTGTGAATGAGCGCTATTTTTGACAAATTATGTGAAAAAGTTTGCTGAGTGACTGAAATATTCTATATTTCTTATCTACTGAAGCTATTATATGCTGTATTAAACGCTAAAGTATTTAGAATCTCTGACCCTGACTTTGGAGTGAATTCTGAAAGCCCCCACTTTTTAAAACATGTCTTATCTCTCCGCGAATATGAGACACAGACTGAATTAAGTTTTAGCTTAAACTATTGAAAAAACATTTTGAAATCATAATTAACACATATCCTGGGACCTTGCAACATTCATTTTCAACCCCTGTATAAGTAAGAATATACATTAGAAATTACTATATTTCCCTGCCTACTAAGACAGTATAACTACTAATTAAATTCATTTCAATTCATTGCAAGCAAGCCAAGATATTAACCAAGGATGTTATTGTATTTTCTCTCTCGCTGTTATCTTCCGACCTTGGAGACTGAACACAAGTTCGCAGCTATTTGTCAACAACCTCTTCTCCCCTACACGCAATCTCAGCTAACTATTTGCACATACAGTATATATATATACACACATATATCCACCTAGTATGGATTATACATATTATCTATTATCTATCTTGTATTATACACATTTTTTTTCCTTTCTTTACCAACCAATCACGTGCATTGTAACGTTCTTATCGACTTGCTTGTTACTTCATCACTTTTCTCTCCCCTACCTAACTGCCAATATAACCTTCAATAGACACTCTCCTGACGCCCTCTTGATCACTTACTGTACTTTTCAACATTTCACTTACGGACACTTTCTTAAACAAATAATGTGTACATACGTAACTTTCTCTGACTGTCTCTCTCTCTTTAGCAAACCTTGATCTTCCAAGGCACCTCTCGGTCCTAAAGACCTCCTCCCAGACACCATTTTGTAATCTACCATGCGGGTCGGTGTCACACATTTTCATTAGAGTTTTCTTACATTCTACAGATTCATCCACACGGCGGCAGCCCTTGAGGGGCTCTATCTTCTTTAATAAGGTCTTACGCATATTACAACAACAAAAATAATAACACGCTCCACAGAGTGAATCCTTCTGACCCAAATTGTCAGCCCCTTATATATGGCAATACAACCGAAGGCATCTTCTTCTTATGGAACCAGTCCCAAAGAGTACATCCCTCTCCTCAGCTAAACCATCAACAACTAAACTACACGAAAACGGAGGGTTCCTTCGTCAATGGGACCTGTCTTACAGAGTGCTTCCCTCTCCTCTAAACCATTAACGACTAAATAAACTCAAACGGAGGGTTCCTTCGTCTGTGAGACAAAATGAAAAGTAAGAGAAAAAAATTCTGCAGATACAACAAACAATCTCCACTATCGCTAAAACGCTACGGACTTCAACAACAAATAAACTACAGACTAATTTCTGGGTGAGCCATTGGTGCGCATATCACGGTCAGTGGTCCATGACGGCAAACCCGGAGCCCACACGAGTTACCGTGTAGAACTCTTAACCCAACCCGTCCGGTCACAAACCACAGATAGTCAGTCCTGCCGCAAGACTCTCAGCGTAAAACACAACATAAATATATGTTTGTCTTACCTGGAGTTCTTGTGAGTTGATCAGGCTCGGTTTGCAGTAGGACGGTTTCTCAGTAGCGTGGATCCGGGTGAATTGCGCTGTAAGCTCCGATTTTACCGCCCCAGTTGGTTGCGCCATTTATGAGGGTTAAAATTCTAAGTGCAGCACCAATCCGGCCCACCCCACTTGCCCCGTTGCCGGCCGTAAGAAGAGACACCACACACAGGAGTCTGGTCTAGCTCCTCACACGGGAGAAAAAACTGCGCACTTTATTACAGATTACATGAGATTTTATACCCTCTGTCCCATCCCCACTATGGGGTGATGGGCTCATAATCATATATGGGCAGTCCGGATTTCCGCCTTAGACAGTGAGGCGCCTCTGGCTTATACAGAAAATCACGTATTCAATTAACTCCAGTACAAAGAATTACCCACACAATTCTAAGAAGTCCGGCCTAACATCCATATATGGGAAGTCCGGATTTCTGGCCTAAGACAGTCAAAATTATGTACATTTGAACATCTTGATATCTTGTTTCTGCGCTTCTGGGAAATCGGCCAAGTACATGCGGCCTTGTGTCTGGTTCTTCTTCTCTGAATTTAAGATACATCTCTTGCAAAACCTTGGCATATCTGATGTAAGGCGAAGTATTAAAGTTTTTTTCATTTGGAATTGAATAAAACTTGCATACAGGTATAAAAGCATAAAAAACACATATGGCAATATATATATACCCTCACAGAAGGGTTGTTTCTGCAATAAGCAAAGATGTTCTCAAGCTGCTTCTATACCCTTGGTTTTGCACAGTAGAACACGACAATAAAGAAGCAAAGACTCAGTGGAAAATCAAAGATTTGCTCAATAAAGACATTTGACAGCTTGCTTTAGCAAGCATGCCTGAACAGGGACTTGAACCCTGGACCCTCAGATTAAAAGTCTGATGCTTTACCGACTGAGCTATCCAGGTCCTGAAAAATGCTCTTCTTAGCTCCTCTAAGCGTCTTAACATAAAATATGGAGGTAAAGAAACAAAGCTTTGGTGGAAAATCAAAAATGTGCTCAAAATCTGCTAAACAGACATAGAAGGGTTGTTTCTGCAATAAGCAAAGATGTTCTCAAGCTGCTTCTATACCTTTGGTTTTGCACAGTAGAACACGACAATACAGAAGCAAAGACTCAGTGGAAAACCAAAGATTTGCTCAATAAAGACATTTGACAGCTTGCTTTAGCAAGTACGCCTGAACAGGGACTTGAACCCTGGACCCTCAGATTAAAAGTCTGATGCTCTACCGACTGAGCTATCCAGGCTCTGAAAAATGCTCTTCTTAGCTCCTCTAAGCGTCTTAACATAAAATATGGAGGTAAAGAAACAAAGCTTTGGTGGAAAATCAAAAATGTGCTCAAAATCTGCTAAACAGACATAGAAGGGTTGTTTCTGCAATAAGCAAAGATGTTCTCAAGCTGCTTCTATACCCTTGGTTTTGCACAGTAGAACACGACAATAAAGAAGCAAAGACTCAGTGGAAAATCAAAGATGTGCTCAATAAAGACATTTGACAGCTTGCTTTAGCAAGTACGCCTGAACAGCGACTTGAACCCTGGACCCTCAGATTAAAAGTCTGATGCTCTACCGACTGAGCTATCCAGGCTCTGAAAAATGCTCTTCTTAGCTCCTCTAAGCGTCTTAACATAAAATATGGAGGTAAAGAAACAAAGCTTTGGTGGAAAATCAAAAATGTGCTCAAAATCTGCTAAACAGACATAGAAGGGTTGTTTCTGCAATAAGCAAAGATGTTCTCAAGCTGCTTCTATACCTTTGGTTTTGCACAGTAGAACACGACAATACAGAAGCAAAGACTCAGTGGAAAATCAAAGATGTGCTCAATAAAGACATTTGACAGCTTGCTTTAGCAAGTACGCCTGAACAGCGACTTGAACCCTGGACCCTCAGATTAAAAGTCTGATGCTCTACCGACTGAGCTATCCAGGCTCTGAAAAATGCTCTTCTTAGCTCCTCTAAGCGTCTTAACATAAAATATGGAGGTAAAGAAACAAAGCTTTGGTGGAAAATCAAAAATGTGCTCAAAATCTGCTAAACAGACATAGAAGGGTTGTTTCTGCAATAAGCAAAGATGTTCTCAAGCTGCTTCTATACCTTTGGTTTTGCACAGTAGAACACGACAATACAGAAGCAAAGACTCAGTGGAAAATCAAAGATGTGCTCAATAAAGACATTTGACAGCTTGCTTTAGCAAACACGCCTGAACAGGGACTTGAACCCTGGACCCTCAGATTAAAAGTCTGATGCTCTACCGACTGAGCTATCCAGGTTCTGAAAAATGCTCTTCTTAGCTCCTCTAAGCGTCTTAACATAAAAAATGGAGGTAAAGAAACAAAGCTTTGGTGGAAAATCAAAAATGTGCTCAAAATCTGCTAAACAGACATAGAAGGGTTGTTTCTGCAATAAGCAAAGATGTTCTCAAGCTGCTTCTATACCCTTGGTTTTGCACAGTAGAACACGACAATACAGAAGCAAAGACTCAGTGGAAAATCAAAGATGTGCTCAATAAAGACATTTGACAGCTTGCTTTAGCAAGTACGCCTGAACAGCGACTTGAACCCTGGACCCTCAGATTAAAAGTCTGATGCTCTACCGACTGAGCTATCCAGGCTCTGAAAAATGCTCTTCTTAGCTCCTCTAAGCGTCTTAACATAAAATATGGAGGTAAAGAAACAAAGCTTTGGTGGAAAATCAAAAATGTGCTCAAAATCTGCTAAACAGACATAGAAGGGTTGTTTCTGCAATAAGCAAAGATGTTCTCAAGCTGCTTCTATACCTTTGGTTTTGCACAGTAGAACACGACAATACAGAAGCAAAGACTCAGTGGAAAATCAAAGATTTGCTCAATAAAGACATTTGACAGCTTGCTTTAGCAAGTACGCCTGAACAGCGACTTGAACCCTGGACCCTCAGATTAAAAGTCTGATGCTCTACCGACTGAGCTATCCAGGCTCTGAAAAATGCTCTCCTTAGCTCCTCTAAGCGTCTTAACATAAAATATGGAGGTAAAGAAACAAAGCTTTGGTGGAAATTCAAAAATGTGCTCAAAATCTACTAAACAGACATAGAAGGGTTGTTTCTGCAATAAGCAAAGATGTTCTCAAGCTGCTTCTATACCTTTGGTTTTGCACAGTAGAACACGACAATACAGAAGCAAAGACTCAGTGGAAAATCAAAGATGTGCTCAATAAAGACATTTGACAGCTTGCTTTAGCAAGCACGCCTGAACAGGGACTTGAACCCTGGACCCTCAGATTAAAAGTCTGATGCTCTACCGACTGAGCTATCCAGGTTCTGAAAAATGCTCTTCTTAGCTCCTCTAAGCGTCTTAACATAAAAAATGGAGGTAAAGAAACAAAGCTTTGGTGGAAAATCAAAAATGTGCTCAAAATCTGCTAAACAGACATAGAAGGGTTGTTTCTGCAATAAGCAAAGATGTTCTCAAGCTGCTTCTATACCCTTGGTTTTGCACAGTAGAACACGACAATACAGAAGCAAAGACTCAGTGGAAAATCAAAGATGTGCTCAATAAAGACATTTGACAGCTTGCTTTAGCAAGTACGCCTGAACAGCGACTTGAACCCTGGACCCTCAGATTAAAAGTCTGATGCTCTACCGACTGAGCTATCCAGGCTCTGAAAAATGCTCTTCTTAGCTCCTCTAAGCGTCTTAACATAAAATATGGAGGTAAAGAAACAAAGCTTTGGTGGAAAATCAAAAATGTGCTCAAAATCTGCTAAACAGACATAGAAGGGTTGTTTCTGCAATAAGCAAAGATGTTCTCAAGCTGCTTCTATACCTTTGGTTTTGCACAGTAGAACACGACAATACAGAAGCAAAGACTCAGTGGAAAATCAAAGATGTGCTCAATAAAGACATTTGACAGCTTGCTTTAGCAAACACGCCTGAACAGGGACTTGAACCCTGGACCCTCAGATTAAAAGTCTGATGCTCTACCGACTGAGCTATCCAGGTTCTGAAAAATGCTCTTCTTAGCTCCTCTAAGCGTCTTAACATAAAATATGGAGGTAAAGAAACAAAGCTTTGGTGGAAAATCAAAAATGTGCTCAAAATCTGCTAAACAGACATAGAAGGGTTGTTTCTGCAATAAGCAAAGATGTTCTCAAGCTGCTTCTATACCTTTGGTTTTGCACAGTAGAACACGACAATACAGAAGCAAAGACTCAGTGGAAAATCAAAGATTTGCTCAATAAAGACATTTGACAGCTTGCTTTAGCAAGTACGCCTGAACAGGGACTTGAACCCTGGACCCTCAGATTAAAAGTCTGATGCTCTACCGACTGAGCTATCCAGGCTCTGAAAAATGCTCTTCTTAGCTCCTCTAAGCGTCTTAACATAAAATATGGAGGTAAAGAAACAAAGCTTTGGTGGAAAATCAAAAATGTGCTCAAAATCTGCTAAACAGACATAGAAGGGTTGTTTCTGCAATAAGCAAAGATGTTCTCAAGCTGCTTCTATACCCTTGGTTTTGCACAGTAGAACACGACAATACAGAAGCAAAGACTCAGTGGAAAATCAAAGATGTGCTCAATAAAGACATTTGACAGCTTGCTTTAGCAAGTACGCCTGAACAGCGACTTGAACCCTGGACCCTCAGATTAAAAGTCTGATGCTCTACCGACTGAGCTATCCAGGCTCTGAAAAATGCTCTTCTTAGCTCCTCTAAGCGTCTTAACATAAAATATGGAGGTAAAGAAACAAAGCTTTGGTGGAAAATCAAAAATGTGCTCAAAATCTGCTAAACAGACATAGAAGGGTTGTTTCTGCAATAAGCAAAGATGTTCTCAAGCTGCTTCTATACCTTTGGTTTTGCACAGTAGAACACGACAATACAGAAGCAAAGACTCAGTGGAAAATCAAAGATTTGCTCAATAAAGACATTTGACAGCTTGCTTTAGCAAGTACGCCTGAACAGGGACTTGAACCCTGGACCCTCAGATTAAAAGTCTGATGCTCTACCGACTGAGCTATCCAGGCTCTGAAAAATGCTCTTCTTAGCTCCTCTAAGCGTCTTAACATAAAATATGGAGGTAAAGAAACAAAGCTTTGGTGGAAAATCAAAAATGTGCTCAAAATCTGCTAAACAGACATAGAAGGGTTGTTTCTGCAATAAGCAAAGATGTTCTCAAGCTGCTTCTATACCCTTGGTTTTGCACAGTAGAACACGACAATACAGAAGCAAAGACTCAGTGGAAAATCAAAGATGTGCTCAATAAAGACATTTGACAGCTTGCTTTAGCAAGTACGCCTGAACAGCGACTTGAACCCTGGACCCTCAGATTAAAAGTCTGATGCTCTACCGACTGAGCTATCCAGGCTCTGAAAAATGCTCTCCTTAGCTCCTCTAAGCGTCTTAACATAAAATATGGAGGTAAAGAAACAAAGCTTTGGTGGAAACTCAAAAATGTGCTCAAAATCTACTAAACAGACATAGAAGGGTTGTTTCTGCAATAAGCAAAGATGTTCTCAAGCTGCTTCTATACCTTTGGTTTTGCACAGTAGAACACGACAATACAGAAGCAAAGACTCAGTGGAAAATCAAAGATGTGCTCAATAAAGACATTTGACAGCTTGCTTTAGCAAGCACGCCTGAACAGGGACTTGAACCCTGGACCCTCAGATTAAAAGTTTGATGCTCTACCGACTGAGCTATCCAGGTTCGGAAAAATGCTCTTCTTAGCTCCTCTAAGCGTCTTAACATAAAATATGGAGGTAAAGAAACAAAGCTTTGGTGGAAAATCAAAAATGTGCTCAAAATCTGCTAAACAGACATAGAAGGGTTGTTTCTGCAATAAGCAAAGATGTTCTCAAGCTGCTTCTATACCTTTGGTTTTGCACAGTAGAACACGACAATACAGAAGCAAAGACTCAGTGGAAAATCAAAGATTTGCTCAATAAAGACATTTGACAGCTTGCTTTAGCAAGTACGCCTGAACAGGGACTTGAACCCTGGACCCTCAGATTAAAAGTCTGATGCTCTACCGACTGAGCTATCCAGGCTCTGAAAAATGCTCTTCTTAGCTCCTCTAAGCGTCTTAACATAAAATATGGAGGTAAAGAAACAAAGCTTTGGTGGAAAATCAAAAATGTGCTCAAAATCTGCTAAACAGACATAGAAGGGTTGTTTCTGCAATAAGCAAAGATGTTCTCAAGCTGCTTCTATACCCTTGGTTTTGCACAGTAGAACACGACAATAAAGAAGCAAAGACTCAGTGGAAAATCAAAGATGTGCTCAATAAAGACATTTGACAGCTTGCTTTAGCAAGTACGCCTGAACAGGGACTTGAACCCTGGACCCTCAGATTAAAAGTCTGATGCTCTACCGACTGAGCTATCCAGGCTCTGAAAAATGCTCTTCTTAGCTCCTCTAAGCGTCTTAACATAAAATATGGAGGTAAAGAAACAAAGCTTTGGTGGAAAATCAAAAATGTGCTCAAAATCTGCTAAACAGACATAGAAGGGTTGTTTCTGCAATAAGCAAAGATGTTCTCAAGCTGCTTCTATACCCTTGGTTTTGCACAGTAGAACACGACAATAAAGAAGCAAAGACTCAGTGGAAAATCAAAGATGTGCTCAATAAAGACATTTGACAGCTTGCTTTAGCAAGTACGCCTGAACAGGGACTTGAACCCTGGACCCTCAGATTAAAAGTCTGATGCTCTACCGACTGAGCTATCCAGGCTCTGAAAAATGCTCTTCTTAGCTCCTCTAAGCGTCTTAACATAAAATATGGAGGTAAAGAAACAAAGCTTTGGTGGAAAATCAAAAATGTGCTCAAAATCTGCTAAACAGACATAGAAGGGTTGTTTCTGCAATAAGCAAAGATGTTCTCAAGCTGCTTCTATACCCTTGGTTTTGCACAGTAGAACACGACAATAAAGAAGCAAAGACTCAGTGGAAAATCAAAGATGTGCTCAATAAAGACATTTGACAGCTTGCTTTAGCAAGTACGCCTGAACAGGGACTTGAACCCTGGACCCTCAGATTAAAAGTCTGATGCTCTACCGACTGAGCTATCCAGGCTCTGAAAAATGCTCTTCTTAGCTCCTCTAAGCGTCTTAACATAAAATATGGAGGTAAAGAAACAAAGCTTTGGTGGAAAATCAAAAATGTGCTCAAAATCTGCTAAACAGACATAGAAGGGTTGTTTCTGCAATAAGCAAAGATGTTCTCAAGCTGCTTCTATACCCTTGGTTTTGCACAGTAGAACACGACAATACAGAAGCAAAGACTCAGTGGAAAATCAAAGATGTGCTCAATAAAGACATTTGACAGCTTGCTTTAGCAAGTACGCCTGAACAGCGACTTGAACCCTGGACCCTCAGATTAAAAGTCTGATGCTCTACCGACTGAGCTATCCAGGCTCTGAAAAATGCTCTCCTTAGCTCCTCTAAGCGTCTTAACATAAAATATGGAGGTAAAGAAACAAAGCTTTGGTGGAAACTCAAAAATGTGCTCAAAATCTACTAAACAGACATAGAAGGGTTGTTTCTGCAATAAGCAAAGATGTTCTCAAGCTGCTTCTATACCTTTGGTTTTGCACAGTAGAACACGACAATACAGAAGCAAAGACTCAGTGGAAAATCAAAGATGTGCTCAATAAAGACATTTGACAGCTTGCTTTAGCAAGCACGCCTGAACAGGGACTTGAACCCTGGACCCTCAGATTAAAAGTTTGATGCTCTACCGACTGAGCTATCCAGGTTCGGAAAAATGCTCTTCTTAGCTCCTCTAAGCGTCTTAACATAAAATATGGAGGTAAAGAAACAAAGCTTTGGTGGAAAATCAAAAATGTGCTCAAAATCTGCTAAACAGACATAGAAGGGTTGTTTCTGCAATAAGCAAAGATGTTCTCAAGCTGCTTCTATACCCTTGGTTTTGCACAGTAGAACACGACAATAAAGAAGCAAAGACTCAGTGGAAAATCAAAGATGTGCTCAATAAAGACATTTGACAGCTTGCTTTAGCAAGTACGCCTGAACAGGGACTTGAACCCTGGACCCTCAGATTAAAAGTCTGATGCTCTACCGACTGAGCTATCCAGGCTCTGAAAAATGCTCTTCTTAGCTCCTCTAAGCGTCTTAACATAAAATATGGAGGTAAAGAAACAAAGCTTTGGTGGAAAATCAAAAATGTGCTCAAAATCTGCTAAACAGACATAGAAGGGTTGTTTCTGCAATAAGCAAAGATGTTCTCAAGCTGCTTCTATACCCTTGGTTTTGCACAGTAGAACACGGCACTGAAGATGCAGAGACTCAGTGGAAAATCAAAGATGTGCTCAATAAAGACATTTGACAGCTTGCTTTAGCAAGTACGCCTGAACAGGGACTTGAACCCTGGACCCTCAGATTAAAAGTCTGATGCTCTACCGACTGAGCTATCCAGGCTCTGAGAAATGCTCTTCTTAGCTCCTCTAAGCGTCTTAACATAAAATATGGAGGTAAAGAAACAAAGCTTTGGTGGAAACTCAAAAATGTGCTCAAAATCTACTAAACAGACATAGAAGGGTTGTTTCTGCAAAAAACAAAGATGTTCTCAAGCTGCTTCTATACCCTTGGTTTTGCACAGTAGAACACGACAGTACAGAAGCAAAGACTCAGTGGAAAATCAAAGATGTGCTCAATAAAGACATTTGACAGCTTGCTTTAGCAAGTACGCCTGAACAGGGACTTGAACCCTGGACCCTCAGATTAAAAGTCTGATGCTCTACCGACTGAGCTATCCAGGCTCTGAAAAATGCTCTTCTTAGCTCCTCTAAGCGTCTTAACATAAAATATGGAGGTAAAGAAACAAAGCTTTGGTGGAAAATCAAAAATGTGCTCAAAATTTGCTAAACAGACATAGAAGGGTTGTTTCTGCAATAAGCAAAGATGTTCTCAAGCTGCTTCTATACCTTTGGTTTTGCACAGTAGAACACGACAATACAGAAGCAAAGACTCAGTGGAAAATCAAAGATGTGCTCAATAAAGACATTTGACAGCTTGCTTTAGCAAACACGCCTGAACAGGGACTTGAACCCTGGACCCTCAGATTAAAAGTCTGATGCTCTACCGACTGAGCTATCCAGGTTCTGAAAAATGCTCTTCTTAGCTCCTCTAAGCGTCTTAACATAAAATATGGAGGTAAAGAAACAAAGCTTTGGTGGAAAATCAAAAATGTGCTCAAAATCTGCTAAACAGACATAGAAGGGTTGTTTCTGCAATAAGCAAAGATGTTCTCAAGCTGCTTCTATACCTTTGGTTTTGCACAGTAGAACACGACAATACAGAAGCAAAGACTCAGTGGAAAATCAAAGATTTGCTCAATAAAGACATTTGACAGCTTGCTTTAGCAAGTACGCCTGAACAGGGACTTGAACCCTGGACCCTCAGATTAAAAGTCTGATGCTCTACCGACTGAGCTATCCAGGCTCTGAAAAATGCTCTTCTTAGCTCCTCTAAGCATCTTAACATAAAATTTGGAGGTAAAGAAACAAAGCTTTGGTGGAAAATCAAAAATGTGCTCAAAATCTGCTAAACAGACATAGAAGGGTTGTTTCTGCAATAAGCAAAGATGTTCTCAAGCTGCTTCTATACCCTTGGTTTTGCACAGTAGAACACGACAATACAGAAGCAAAGACTCAGTGGAAAATCAAAGATGTGCTCAATAAAGACATTTGACAGCTTGCTTTAGCAAGTACGCCTGAACAGCGACTTGAACCCTGTACCCTCAGATTAAAAGTCTGATGCTCTACCGACTGAGCTATCCAGGCTCTGAAAAATGCTCTCCTTAGCTCCTCTAAGCGTCTTAACATAAAATATGGAGGTAAAGAAACAAAGCTTTGGTGGAAACTCAAAAATGTGCTCAAAATCTACTAAACAAACATAGAAGGGTTGTTTCTGCAATAAGCAAAGATGTTCTGAAGCTGCTTCTATACCCTTGGTTTTGCACAGTAGAACACGACAATACAGAAGCAAAGACTCAGTGGAAAATCAAAGATGTGCTCAATAAAGACATTTGACAGCTTGCTTTAGCAAGTACGCCTGAACAGCGACTTGAACCCTGGACCCTCAGATTAAAAGTCTGATGCTCTACCGACTGAGCTATCCAGGCTCTGAAAAATGCTCTTCTTAGCTCCTCTAAGCGTCTTAACATAAAATATGGAGGTAAAGAAACAAAGCTTTGGTGGAAAATCAAAAATGTGCTCAAAATCTGCTAAACAGACATAGAAGGGTTGTTTCTGCAATAAGCAAAGATGTTCTCAAGCTGCTTCTATACCTTTGGTTTTGCACAGTAGAACACGACAATACAGAAGCAAAGACTCAGTGGAAAATCAAAGATGTGCTCAATAAAGACATTTGACAGCTTGCTTTAGCAAGCACGCCTGAACAGGGACTTGAACCCTGGACCCTCAGATTAAAAGTCTGATGCTCTACCGACTGAGCTATCCAGGTTCTGAAAAATGCTCTTCTTAGCTCCTCTAAGCGTCTTAACATAAAATATGGAGGTAAAGAAACAAAGCTTTGGTGGAAAATCAAAAATGTGCTCAAAATCTGCTAAACAGACATAGAAGGGTTGTTTCTGCAATAAGCAAAGATGTTCTCAAGCTGCTTCTATACCTTTGGTTTTGCACAGTAGAACACGACAATACAGAAGCAAAGCCTCAGTGGAAAATCAAAGATTTGCTCAATAAAGACATTTGACAGCTTGCTTTAGCAAGTACGCCTGAACAGGGACTTGAACCCTGGACCCTCAGATTAAAAGTCTGATGCTCTACCGACTGAGCTATCCAGGCTCTGAAAAATGCTCTTCTTAGCTCCTCTAAGCGTCTTAACATAAAATATGGAGGTAAAGAAACAAAGCTTTGGTGGAAAATCAAAAATGTGCTCAAAATCTGCTAAACAGACATAGAAGGGTTGTTTCTGCAATAAGCAAAGATGTTCTCAAGCTGCTTCTATACCCTTGGTTTTGCACAGTAGAACACGACAATAAAGAAGCAAAGACTCAGTGGAAAATCAAAGATGTGCTCAATAAAGACATTTGACAGCTTGCTTTAGCAAGTACGCCTGAACAGGGACTTGAACCCTGGACCCTCAGATTAAAAGTCTGATGCTCTACCGACTGAGCTATCCAGGCTCTGAAAAATGCTCTTCTTAGCTCCTCTAAGCGTCTTAACATAAAATATGGAGGTAAAGAAACAAAGCTTTGGTGGAAAATCAAAAATGTGCTCAAAATCTGCTAAACAGACATAGAAGGGTTGTTTCTGCAATAAGCAAAGATGTTCTCAAGCTGCTTCTATACCCTTGGTTTTGCACAGTAGAACACGGCACTGAAGATGCAGAGACTCAGTGGAAAATCAAAGATGTGCTCAATAAAGACATTTGACAGCTTGCTTTAGCAAGTACGCCTGAACAGGGACTTGAACCCTGGACCCTCAGATTAAAAGTCTGATGCTCTACCGACTGAGCTATCCAGGCTCTGAGAAATGCTCTTCTTAGCTCCTCTAAGCGTCTTAACATAAAATATGGAGGTAAAGAAACAAAACTTTGGTGGAAACTCAAAAATGTGCTCAAAATCTACTAAACAGACATAGAAGGGTTGTTTCTGCAAAAAACAAAGATGTTCTCAAGCTGCTTCTATACCCTTGGTTTTGCACAGTAGAACACGACAGTACAGAAGCAAAGACTCAGTGGAAAATCAAAGATGTGCTCAATAAAGACATTTGACAGCTTGCTTTAGCAAGTACGCCTGAACAGGGACTTGAACCCTGGACCCTCAGATTAAAAGTCTGATGCTCTACCAACTGAGCTATCCAGGCTCTGAAAAATGCTCTTCTTAGCTCCTCTAAGCGTCTTAACATAAAATATGGAGGTAAAGAAACAAAGCTTTGGTGGAAAATCAAAAATGTGCTCAAAATTTGCTAAACAGACATAGAAGGGTTGTTTCTGCAAAAAACAAAGATGTTCTCAAGCTGCTTCTATACCCTTGGTTTTGCACAGTAGAACACGGCACTGAAGATGCAGAGACTCAGTGGAAAATCAAAGATGTGCTCTTGGTTTTGCACAGTAGAACACGACAATACAGAAGCAAAGACTCAGTGGAAAATCAAAGATGTGCTCAATAAAGACATTTGACAGCTTGCTTTAGCAAGTACGCTTGAACAGGGACTTGAACCCTGGACCCTCAGATTAAAAGTCTGATGCTCTACCGACTGAGCTATCCAGGCTCTAAAAAATGCTCTTCTCAGCTCCTCTAAGTGTCTTAACATAAAATATGGAGGTAAAGAAACAAAGCTTTGGTGGAAAATCAAAAATGTGCTCAAAATTTGCTAAACAGACATAGAAGGGTTGTTTCTGCAAAAAACAAAGATGTTCTCAAGCTGCTTCTATACCCTTGGTTTTGCACAGTAGAACACGGCACTGAAGATGCAGAGACTCAGTGGAAAATCAAAGATGTGCTCTTGGTTTTGCACAGTAGAACACGACAATACAGAAGCAAAGACTCAGTGGAAAATCAAAGATGTGCTCAATAAAGACATTTGACAGCTTGCTTTAGCAAGTACGCCTGAACAGGGACTTGAACCCTGGACCCTCAGATTAAAAGTATGATGCTCTACCGACTGAGCTATCCAGGCTCTAAAAAATGCTCTTCTCAGCTCCTCTAAGTGTCTTAACATAAAATATGGAGGTAAAGAAACAAAGCATTGGTGGAAAATCAACAATGTGCCCAAAATCTGTTAAACAGACATAAAAGGGTTGTTTCTGCAAAAAACAAACATTTTCTCAAGCTGCTTCTATACCCTTGGTTTTGCACAGTAGAACACGGCACCGAAGATGCAGAGACTCAGTGGAAAATCAAAGATGTGCTCAATAAAGACATTTGACAGCTTGCTTTAGCAAGTACGCCTGAACAGCGACTTGAACCCTGGACCCTCAGATTAAAAGTCTGATGCTCTACCGACTGAGCTATCCAGGCTCTGAAAAATGCTCTTCTTAGCTCCTCTAAGCGTCTTAACATAAAATATGGAGGTAAAGAAACAAAGCTTTGGTGGAAAATCAAAAATGTGCTCAAAATCTGTTAAACAGACATAAAAGGGTTGTTTCTGCAAAAAACAAACATTTTCTCAAGCTGCTTCTATACCCTTGGTTTTGCACAGTAGAACACGGCACCGAAGATGCAGAGACTCAGTGGAAAATCAAAGATGTGCTCAATAAAGACATTTGACAGCTTGCTTTAGCAAGTACGCCTGAACAGCGACTTGAACCCTGGACCCTCAGATTAAAAGTCTGATGCTCTACCGACTGAGCTATCCAGGCTCTGAAAAATGCTCTTCTTAGCTCCTCTAAGCGTCTTAACATAAAATATGGAGGTAAAGAAACAAAGCTTTGGTGGAAAATCAAAAATGTGCTCAAAATTTGCTAAACAGACATAGAAGGGTTGTTTCTGCAAAAAACAAAGATGTTCTCAAGCTGCTTCTATACCCTTGGTTTTGCACAGTAGAACACGACAATACAGAAGCAAAGACTCAGTGGAAAATCAAAGATGTGCTCAATAAAGACATTTGACAGCTTGCTTTAGCAAGTACACCTGAACAGGGACTTGAACCCTGGACCCTCAGATTAAAAGTCTGATGCTCTACCGACTGAGCTATCCAGGCTCTGAAAAATGCTCTTCTTAGCTCCTCTAAGCGTATTAACATAAAATATGGAGGTAAAGAAACAAAGCTTTGGTGGAAAATCAAAAATGTGCTCAAAATTTGCTAAACAGACATAGAAGGGTTGTTTCTGCAAAAAACAAAGATGTTCTCAAGCTGCTTCTATACCCTTGGTTTTGCACAGTAGAACACGGCACTGAAGATGCAGAGACTCAGTGGAAAATCAAAGATGTGCTCTTGGTTTTGCACAGTAGAACACGACAATACAGAAGCAAAGACTCAGTGGAAAATCAAAGATGTGCTCAATAAAGACATTTGACAGCTTGCTTTAGCAAGTACGCCTGAACAGGGACTTGAACCCTGGACCCTCAGATTAAAAGTATGATGCTCTACCGACTGAGCTATCCAGGCTCTAAAAAATGCTCTTCTCAGCTCCTCTAAGCGTCTTAACATAAAATATGGAGGTAAAGAAACAAAGCATTGGTGGAAAATCAACAATGTGCCCAAAATCTGTTAAACAGACATAAAAGGGTTGTTTCTGCAAAAAACAAACATTTTCTCAAGCTGCTTCTATACCCTTGGTTTTGCACAGTAGAACACGGCACCGAAGATGCAGAGACTCAGTGGAAAATCAAAGATGTGCTCAATAAAGACATTTGACAGCTTGCTTTAGCAAGTACGCCTGAACAGCGACTTGAACCCTGGACCCTCAGATTAAAAGTCTGATGCTCTACCGACTGAGCTATCCAGGCTCTGAAAAATGCTCTTCTTAGCTCCTCTAAGCGTCTTAACATAAAATATGGAGGTAAAGAAACAAAGCTTTGGTGGAAAATCAAAAATGTGCTCAAAATCTGTTAAACAGACATAAAAGGGTTGTTTCTGCAAAAAACAAACATTTTCTCAAGCTGCTTCTATACCCTTGGTTTTGCACAGTAGAACACGGCACCGAAGATGCAGAGACTCAGTGGAAAATCAAAGATGTGCTCAATAAAGACATTTGACAGCTTGCTTTAGCAAGTACGCCTGAACAGCGACTTGAACCCTGGACCCTCAGATTAAAAGTCTGATGCTCTACCGACTGAGCTATCCAGGCTCTGAAAAATACTCTTCTTAGCTCCTCTAAGCGTCTTAACATAAAATATGGAGGTAAAGAAACAAAGCTTTGGTGGAAAATCAAAAATGTGCTCAAAATCTGCTAAACAGACATAGAAGGGTTGTTTCTGCAATAAGCAAAGATGTTCTCAAGCTGCTTCTATACCTTTGGTTTTGCACAGTAGAACACGACAATACAGAAGCAAAGACTCAGTGGAAAATCAAAGATTTGCTCAATAAAGACATTTGACAGCTTGCTTTAGCAAGTACGCCTGAACAGGGACTTGAACCCTGGACCCTCAGATTAAAAGTCTGATGCTCTACCGACTGAGCTATCCAGGCTCTGAAAAATGCTCTTCTTAGCTCCTCTAAGCGTCTTAACATAAAATATGGAGGTAAAGAAACAAAGCATTGGTGGAAAATCAACAATGTGCCCAAAATCTGTTAAACAGACATAAAAGGGTTGTTTCTGCAAAAAACAAACATTTTCTCAAGCTGCTTCTATACCCTTGGTTTTGCACAGTAGAACACGGCACCGAAGATGCAGAGACTCAGTGGAAAATCAAAGATGTGCTCAATAAAGACATTTGACAGCTTGCTTTAGCAAGTACGCCTGAACAGCGACTTGAACCCTGGACCCTCAGATTAAAAGTCTGATGCTCTACCGACTGAGCTATCCAGGCTCTGAAAAATGCTCTTCTTAGCTCCTCTAAGCGTCTTAACATAAAATATGGAGGTAAAGAAACAAAGCTTTGGTGGAAAATCAAAAATGTGCTCAAAATCTGTTAAACAGACATAAAAGGGTTGTTTCTGCAAAAAACAAACATTTTCTCAAGCTGCTTCTATACCCTTGGTTTTGCACAGTAGAACACGGCACCGAAGATGCAGAGACTCAGTGGAAAATCAAAGATGTGCTCAATAAAGACATTTGACAGCTTGCTTTAGCAAGTACGCCTGAACAGCGACTTGAACCCTGGACCCTCAGATTAAAAGTCTGATGCTCTACCGACTGAGCTATCCAGGCTCTGAAAAATGCTCTTCTTAGCTCCTCTAAGCGTCTTAACATAAAATATGGAGGTAAAGAAACAAAGCTTTGGTGGAAAATCAAAAATGTGCTCAAAATCTGCTAAACAGACATAGAAGGGTTGTTTCTGCAATAAGCAAAGATGTTCTCAAGCTGCTTCTATACCTTTGGTTTTGCACAGTAGAACACGACAATACAGAAGCAAAGACTCAGTGGAAAATCAAAGATTTGCTCAATAAAGACATTTGACAGCTTGCTTTAGCAAGTACGCCTGAACAGGGACTTGAACCCTGGACCCTCAGATTAAAAGTCTGATGCTCTACCGACTGAGCTATCCAGGCTCTGAAAAATGCTCTTCTTAGCTCCTCTAAGCGTCTTAACATAAAATATGGAGGTAAAGAAACAAAGCTTTGGTGGAAAATCAAAAATGTGCTCAAAATTTGCTAAACAGACATAGAAGGGTTGTTTCTGCAAAAAACAAAGATGTTCTCAAGCTGCTTCTATACCCTTGGTTTTGCACAGTAGAACACGGCACTGAAGATGCAGAGACTCAGTGGAAAATCAAAGATGTGCTCTTGGTTTTGCACAGTAGAACACGACAATACAGAAGCAAAGACTCAGTGGAAAATCAAAGATGTGCTCAATAAACACATTTGACAGCTTGCTTTAGCAAGTACGCCTGAACAGGGACTTGAACCCTGGACCCTCAGATTAAAAGTATGATGCTCTACCGACTGAGCTACCCAGGCTCTGAAAAATGCTCTTCTTAGCTCCTCTAAGCGTCTTAACATAAAATATGGAGGTAAAGAAACAAAGCTTTGGTGGAAAATCAAAAATGTGCTCAAAATTTGCTAAACAGACATAGAAGGGTTGTTTCTGCAATAAGCAAAGATGTTCTCAAGCTGCTTCTGTACCTTTGGTTTTGCACAGTAGAACACGACAATACAGAAGCAAAGACTCAGTGGAAAATCAAAGATGTGCTCAATAAAGACATTTGACAGCTTGCTTTAGCAAACACGCCTGAACAGGGACTTGAACCCTGGACCCTCAGATTAAAAGTCTGATGCTCTACCGACTGAGCTATCCAGGTTCTGAAAAATGCTCTTCTTAGCTCCTCTAAGCGTCTTAACATAAAATATGGAGGTAAAGAAACAAAGCTTTGGTGGAAAATCAAAAATGTGCTCAAAATCTGCTAAACAGACATAGAAGGGTTGTTTCTGCAATAAGCAAAGATGTTCTCAAGCTGCTTCTATACCTTTGGTTTTGCACAGTAGAACACGACAATACAGAAGCAAAGACTCAGTGGAAAATCAAAGATTTGCTCAATAAAGACATTTGACAGCTTGCTTTAGCAAGTACGCCTGAACAGGGACTTGAACCCTGGACCCTCAGATTAAAAGTCTGATGCTCTACCGACTGAGCTATCCAGGCTCTGAAAAATGCTCTTCTTAGCTCCTCTAAGCGTCTTAACATAAAATATGGAGGTAAAGAAACAAAGCTTTGGTGGAAAATCAAAAATGTGCTCAAAATCTGCTAAACAGACATAGAAGGGTTGTTTCTGCAATAAGCAAAGATGTTCTCAAGCTGCTTCTATACCCTTGGTTTTGCACAGTAGAACACGACAATACAGAAGCAAAGACTCAGTGGAAAATCAAAGATGTGCTCAATAAAGACATTTGACAGCTTGCTTTAGCAAGTACGCCTGAACAGCGACTTGAACCCTGGACCCTCAGATTAAAAGTCTGATGCTCTACCGACTGAGCTATCCAGGCTCTGAAAAATGCTCTCCTTAGCTCCTCTAAGCGTCTTAACATAAAATATGGAGGTAAAGAAACAAAGCTTTGGTGGAAACTCAAAAATGTGCTCAAAATCTACTAAACAGACATAGAAGGGTTGTTTCTGCAATAAGCAAAGATGTTCTGAAGCTGCTTCTATACCCTTGGTTTTGCACAGTAGAACACGACAATACAGAAGCAAAGACTCAGTGGAAAATCAAAGATGTGCTCAATAAAGACATTTGACAGCTTGCTTTAGCAAGTACGCCTGAACAGCGACTTGAACCCTGGACCCTCAGATTAAAAGTCTGATGCTCTACCGACTGAGCTATCCAGGCTCTGAAAAATGCTCTTCTTAGCTCCTCTAAGCGTCTTAACATAAAATATGGAGGTAAAGAAACAAAGCTTTGGTGGAAAATCAAAAATGTGCTCAAAATCTGCTAAACAGACATAGAAGGGTTGTTTCTGCAATAAGCAAAGATGTTCTCAAGCTGCTTCTATACCTTTGGTTTTGCACAGTAGAACACGACAATACAGAAGCAAAGACTCAGTGGAAAATCAAAGATGTGCTCAATAAAGACATTTGACAGCTTGCTTTAGCAAGCACGCCTGAACAGGGACTTGAACCCTGGACCCTCAGATTAAAAGTCTGATGCTCTACCGACTGAGCTATCCAGGTTCTGAAAAATGCTCTTCTTAGCTCCTCTAAGCGTCTTAACATAAAATATGGAGGTAAAGAAACAAAGCTTTGGTGGAAAATCAAAAATGTGCTCAAAATCTGCTAAACAGACATAGAAGGGTTGTTTCTGCAATAAGCAAAGATGTTCTCAAGCTGCTTCTATACCTTTGGTTTTGCACAGTAGAACACGACAATACAGAAGCAAAGACTCAGTGGAAAATCAAAGATTTGCTCAATAAAGACATTTGACAGCTTGCTTTAGCAAGTACGCCTGAACAGGGACTTGAACCCTGGACCCTCAGATTAAAAGTCTGATGCTCTACCGATTGAGCTATCCAGGCTCTGAAAAATGCTCTTCTTAGCTCCTCTAAGCGTCTTAACATAAAATATGGAGGTAAAGAAACAAAGCTTTGGTGGAAAATCAAAAATGTGCTCAAAATCTGCTAAACAGACATAGAAGGGTTGTTTCTGCAATAAGCAAAGATGTTCTCAAGCTGCTTCTATACCCTTGGTTTTGCACAGTAGAACACGACAATAAAGAAGCAAAGACTCAGTGGAAAATCAAAGATGTGCTCAATAAAGACATTTGACAGCTTGCTTTAGCAAGTACGCCTGAACAGGGACTTGAACCCTGGACCCTCAGATTAAAAGTCTGATGCTCTACCGACTGAGCTATCCAGGCTCTGAAAAATGCTCTTCTTAGCTCCTCTAAGCGTCTTAACATAAAATATGGAGGTAAAGAAACAAAGCTTTGGTGGAAAATCAAAAATGTGCTCAAAATCTGCTAAACAGACATAGAAGGGTTGTTTCTGCAATAAGCAAAGATGTTCTCAAGCTGCTTCTATACCCTTGGTTTTGCACAGTAGAACACGGCACTGAAGATGCAGAGACTCAGTGGAAAATCAAAGATGTGCTCAATAAAGACATTTGACAGCTTGCTTTAGCAAGTACGCCTGAACAGGGACTTGAACCCTGGACCCTCAGATTAAAAGTATGATGCTCTACCGACTGAGCTATCCAGGCTCTAAAAAATGCTCTTCTCAGCTCCTCTAAGTGTCTTAACATAAAATATGGAGGTAAAGAAACAAAGCATTGGTGGAAAATCAACAATGTGCCCAAAATCTGTTAAACAGACATAAAAGGGTTGTTTCTGCAAAAAACAAAGATGTTCTCAAGCTGCTTCTATACCCTTGGTTTTGCACAGTAGAACACGGCACTGAAGATGCAGAGACTCAGTGGAAAATCAAAAATGTGCTCAAAATTTGCTAAACAGACATAGAAGGGTTGTTTCTGCAAAAAACAAAGATGTTCTCAAGCTGCTTCTATACCCTTGGTTTTGCACAGTAGAACACGGCACTGAAGATGCAGAGACTCAGTGGAAAATCAAAGATGTGCTCTTGGTTTTGCACAGTAGAACACGACAATACAGAAGCAAAGACTCAGTGGAAAATCAAAGATGTGCTCAATAAAGACATTTGACAGCTTGCTTTAGCAAGTACGCCTGAACAGGGACTTGAACCCTGGACCCTCAGATTAAAAGTATGATGCTCTACCGACTGAGCTATACAGGCTCTAAAAAATGCTCTTCTCAGCTCCTCTAAGTGTCTTAACATTAAATATGGAGGTAAAGAAACAAAGCATTGGTGGAAAATCAACAATGTGCCCAAAATCTGTTAAACAGACATAAAAGGGTTGTTTCTGCAAAAAACAAACATTTTCTCAAGCTGCTTCTATACCCTTGGTTTTGCACAGTAGAACACGGCACCGAAGATGCAGAGACTCAGTGGAAAATCAAAGATGTGCTCAATAAAGACATTTGACAGCTTGCTTTAGCAAGTACGCCTGAACAGCGACTTGAACCCTGGACCCTCAGATTAAAAGTCTGATGCTCTACCGACTGAGCTATCCAGGCTCTGAAAAATGCTCTTCTTAGCTCCTCTAAGCGTCTTAACATAAAATATGGAGGTAAAGAAACAAAGCTTTGGTGGAAAATCAAAAATGTGCTCAAAATCTGTTAAACAGACATAAAAGGGTTGTTTCTGCAAAAAACAAACATTTTCTCAAGCTGCTTCTATACCCTTGGTTTTGCACAGTAGAACACGGCACCGAAGATGCAGAGACTCAGTGGAAAATCAAAGATGTGCTCAATAAAGACATTTGACAGCTTGCTTTAGCAAGTACGCCTGAACAGCGACTTGAACCCTGGACCCTCAGATTAAAAGTCTGATGCTCTACTGACTGAGCTATCCAGGCTCTGAAAAATGCTCTTCTTAGCTCCTCTAAGCGTCTTAACATAAAATATGGAGGTAAAGAAACAAAGCTTTGGTGGAAAATCAAAAATGTGCTCAAAATTTGCTAAACAGACATAGAAGGGTTGTTTCTGCAAAAAACAAAGATGTTCTCAAGCTGCTTCTATACCCTTGGTTTTGCACAGTAGAACACGACAATACAGAAGCAAAGACTCAGTGGAAAATCAAAGATGTGCTCAATAAAGACATTTGACAGCTTGCTTTAGCAAGTACACCTGAACAGGGACTTGAACCCTGGACCCTCAGATTAAAAGTCTGATGCTCTACCGACTGAGCTATCCAGGCTCTGAAAAATGCTCTTCTTAGCTCCTCTAAGCGTATTAACATAAAATATGGAGGTAAAGAAACAAAGCTTTGGTGGAAAATCAAAAATGTGCTCAAAATTTGCTAAACAGACATAGAAGGGTTGTTTCTGCAAAAAACAAAGATGTTCTCAAGCTGCTTCTATACCCTTGGTTTTGCACAGTAGAACACGGCACTGAAGATGCAGAGACTCAGTGGAAAATCAAAGATGTGCTCTTGGTTTTGCACAGTAGAACACGACAATACAGAAGCAAAGACTCAGTGGAAAATCAAAGATGTGCTCAATAAAGACATTTGACAGCTTGCTTTAGCAAGTACGCCTGAACAGGGACTTGAACCCTGGACCCTCAGATTAAAAGTATGATGCTCTACCGACTGAGCTATCCAGGCTCTAAAAAATGCTCTTCTCAGCTCCTCTAAGCGTCTTAACATAAAATATGGAGGTAAAGAAACAAAGCATTGGTGGAAAATCAACAATGTGCCCAAAATCTGTTAAACAGACATAAAAGGGTTGTTTCTGCAAAAAACAAACATTTTCTCAAGCTGCTTCTATACCCTTGGTTTTGCACAGTAGAACACGGCACCGAAGATGCAGAGACTCAGTGGAAAATCAAAGATGTGCTCAATAAAGACATTTGACAGCTTGCTTTAGCAAGTACGCCTGAACAGCGACTTGAACCCTGGACCCTCAGATTAAAAGTCTGATGCTCTACCGACTGAGCTATCCAGGCTCTGAAAAATGCTCTTCTTAGCTCCTCTAAGCGTCTTAACATAAAATATGGAGGTAAAGAAACAAAGCTTTGGTGGAAAATCAAAAATGTGCTCAAAATCTGTTAAACAGACATAAAAGGGTTGTTTCTGCAAAAAACAAACATTTTCTCAAGCTGCTTCTATACCCTTGGTTTTGCACAGTAGAACACGGCACCGAAGATGCAGAGACTCAGTGGAAAATCAAAGATGTGCTCAATAAAGACATTTGACAGCTTGCTTTAGCAAGTACGCCTGAACAGCGACTTGAACCCTGGACCCTCAGATTAAAAGTCTGATGCTCTACCGACTGAGCTATCCAGGCTCTGAAAAATGCTCTTCTTAGCTCCTCTAAGCGTCTTAACATAAAATATGGAGGTAAAGAAACAAAGCTTTGGTGGAAAATCAAAAATGTGCTCAAAATCTGCTAAACAGACATAGAAGGGTTGTTTCTGCAATAAGCAAAGATGTTCTCAAGCTGCTTCTATACCTTTGGTTTTGCACAGTAGAACACGACAATACAGAAGCAAAGACTCAGTGGAAAATCAAAGATGTGCTCAATAAAGACATTTGACAGCTTGCTTTAGCAAGCACGCCTGAACAGGGACTTGAACCCTGGACCCTCAGATTAAAAGTCTGATGCTCTACCGACTGAGCTATCCAGGTTCTGAAAAATGCTCTTCTTAGCTCCTCTAAGCGTCTTAACATAAAATATGGAGGTAAAGAAACAAAGCTTTGGTGGAAAATCAAAAATGTGCTCAAAATCTGCTAAACAGACATAGAAGGGTTGTTTCTGCAATAAGCAAAGATGTTCTCAAGCTGCTTCTATACCTTTGGTTTTGCACAGTAGAACACGACAATACAGAAGCAAAGACTCAGTGGAAAATCAAAGATTTGCTCAATAAAGACATTTGACAGCTTGCTTTAGCAAGTACGCCTGAACAGGGACTTGAACCCTGGACCCTCAGATTAAAAGTCTGATGCTCTACCGATTGAGCTATCCAGGCTCTGAAAAATGCTCTTCTTAGCTCCTCTAAGCGTCTTAACATAAAATATGGAGGTAAAGAAACAAAGCTTTGGTGGAAAATCAAAAATGTGCTCAAAATCTGCTAAACAGACATAGAAGGGTTGTTTCTGCAATAAGCAAAGATGTTCTCAAGCTGCTTCTATACCCTTGGTTTTGCACAGTAGAACACGACAATAAAGAAGCAAAGACTCAGTGGAAAATCAAAGATGTGCTCAATAAAGACATTTGACAGCTTGCTTTAGCAAGTACGCCTGAACAGGGACTTGAACCCTGAACCCTCAGATTAAAAGTCTGATGCTCTACCGACTGAGCTATCCAGGCTCTGAAAAATGCTCTTCTTAGCTCCTCTAAGCGTCTTAACATAAAATATGGAGGTAAAGAAACAAAGCTTTGGTGGAAAATCAAAAATGTGCTCAAAATCTGCTAAACAGACATAGAAGGGTTGTTTCTGCAATAAGCAAAGATGTTCTCAAGCTGCTTCTATACCCTTGGTTTTGCACAGTAGAACACGGCACTGAAGATGCAGAGACTCAGTGGAAAATCAAAGATGTGCTCAATAAAGACATTTGACAGCTTGCTTTAGCAAGTACGCCTGAACAGGGACTTGAACCCTGGACCCTCAGATTAAAAGTATGATGCTCTACCGACTGAGCTATCCAGGCTCTAAAAAATGCTCTTCTCAGCTCCTCTAAGTGTCTTAACATAAAATATGGAGGTAAAGAAACAAAGCATTGGTGGAAAATCAACAATGTGCCCAAAATCTGTTAAACAGACATAAAAGGGTTGTTTCTGCAAAAAACAAAGATGTTCTCAAGCTGCTTCTATACCCTTGGTTTTGCACAGTAGAACACGGCACTGAAGATGCAGAGACTCAGTGGAAAATCAAAAATGTGCTCAAAATTTGCTAAACAGACATAGAAGGGTTGTTTCTGCAAAAAACAAAGATGTTCTCAAGCTGCTTCTATACCCTTGGTTTTGCACAGTAGAACACGGCACTGAAGATGCAGAGACTCAGTGGAAAATCAAAGATGTGCTCTTGGTTTTGCACAGTAGAACACGACAATACAGAAGCAAAGACTCAGTGGAAAATCAAAGATGTGCTCAATAAAGACATTTGACAGCTTGCTTTAGCAAGTACGCCTGAACAGGGACTTGAACCCTGGACCCTCAGATTAAAAGTATGATGCTCTACCGACTGAGCTATCCAGGCTCTAAAAAATGCTCTTCTCAGCTCCTCTAAGTGTCTTAACATTAAATATGGAGGTAAAGAAACAAAGCATTGGTGGAAAATCAACAATGTGCCCAAAATCTGTTAAACAGACATAAAAGGGTTGTTTCTGCAAAAAACAAACATTTTCTCAAGCTGCTTCTATACCCTTGGTTTTGCACAGTAGAACACGGCACCGAAGATGCAGAGACTCAGTGGAAAATCAAAGATGTGCTCAATAAAGACATTTGACAGCTTGCTTTAGCAAGTACGCCTGAACAGCGACTTGAACCCTGGACCCTCAGATTAAAAGTCTGATGCTCTACCGACTGAGCTATCCAGGCTCTGAAAAATGCTCTTCTTAGCTCCTCTAAGCGTCTTAACATAAAATATGGAGGTAAAGAAACAAAGCTTTGGTGGAAAATCAAAAATGTGCTCAAAATCTGTTAAACAGACATAAAAGGGTTGTTTCTGCAAAAAACAAACATTTTCTCAAGCTGCTTCTATACCCTTGGTTTTGCACAGTAGAACACGGCACCGAAGATGCAGAGACTCAGTGGAAAATCAAAGATGTGCTCAATAAAGACATTTGACAGCTTGCTTTAGCAAGTACGCCTGAACAGCGACTTGAACCCTGGACCCTCAGATTAAAAGTCTGATGCTCTACTGACTGAGCTATCCAGGCTCTGAAAAATGCTCTTCTTAGCTCCTCTAAGCGTCTTAACATAAAATATGGAGGTAAAGAAACAAAGCTTTGGTGGAAAATCAAAAATGTGCTCAAAATTTGCTAAACAGACATAGAAGGGTTGTTTCTGCAAAAAACAAAGATGTTCTCAAGCTGCTTCTATACCCTTGGTTTTGCACAGTAGAACACGGCACTGAAGATGCAGAGACTCAGTGGAAAATCAAAGATGTGCTCTTGGTTTTGCACAGTAGAACACGACAATACAGAAGCAAAGACTCAGTGGAAAATCAAAGATGTGCTCAATAAAGACATTTGACAGCTTGCTTTAGCAAGTACGCCTGAACAGGGACTTGAACCCTGGACCCTCAGATTAAAAGTATGATGCTCTACCGACTGAGCTATCCAGGCTCTAAAAAATGCTCTTCTCAGCTCCTCTAAGCGTCTTAACATAAAATATGGAGGTAAAGAAACAAAGCATTGGTGGAAAATCAACAATGTGCCCAAAATCTGTTAAACAGACATAAAAGGGTTGTTTCTGCAAAAAACAAACATTTTCTCAAGCTGCTTCTATACCCTTGGTTTTGCACAGTAGAACACGGCACCGAAGATGCAGAGACTCAGTGGAAAATCAAAGATGTGCTCAATAAAGACATTTGACAGCTTGCTTTAGCAAGTACGCCTGAACAGCGACTTGAACCCTGGACCCTCAGATTAAAAGTCTGATGCTCTACCGACTGAGCTATCCAGGCTCTGAAAAATGCTCTTCTTAGCTCCTCTAAGCGTCTTAACATAAAATATGGAGGTAAAGAAACAAAGCTTTGGTGGAAAATCAAAAATGTGCTCAAAATCTGTTAAACAGACATAAAAGGGTTGTTTCTGCAAAAAACAAACATTTTCTCAAGCTGCTTCTATACCCTTGGTTTTGCACAGTAGAACACGGCACCGAAGATGCAGAGACTCAGTGGAAAATCAAAGATGTGCTCAATAAAGACATTTGACAGCTTGCTTTAGCAAGTACGCCTGAACAGCGACTTGAACCCTGGACCCTCAGATTAAAAGTCTGATGCTCTACCGACTGAGCTATCCAGGCTCTGAAAAATGCTCTTCTTAGCTCCTCTAAGCGTCTTAACATAAAATATGGAGGTAAAGAAACAAAGCTTTGGTGGAAAATCAAAAATGTGCTCAAAATCTGCTAAACAGACATAGAAGGGTTGTTTCTGCAATAAGCAAAGATGTTCTCAAGCTGCTTCTATACCTTTGGTTTTGCACAGTAGAACACGACAATACAGAAGCAAAGACTCAGTGGAAAATCAAAGATTTGCTCAATAAAGACATTTGACAGCTTGCTTTAGCAAGTACGCCTGAACAGGGACTTGAACCCTGGACCCTCAGATTAAAAGTCTGATGCTCTACCGACTGAGCTATCCAGGCTCTGAAAAATGCTCTTCTTAGCTCCTCTAAGCGTCTTAACATAAAATATGGAGGTAAAGAAACAAAGCATTGGTGGAAAATCAACAATGTGCCCAAAATCTGTTAAACAGACATAAAAGGGTTGTTTCTGCAAAAAACAAACATTTTCTCAAGCTGCTTCTATACCCTTGGTTTTGCACAGTAGAACACGGCACCGAAGATGCAGAGACTCAGTGGAAAATCAAAGATGTGCTCAATAAAGACATTTGACAGCTTGCTTTAGCAAGTACGCCTGAACAGCGACTTGAACCCTGGACCCTCAGATTAAAAGTCTGATGCTCTACCGACTGAGCTATCCAGGCTCTGAAAAATGCTCTTCTTAGCTCCTCTAAGCGTCTTAACATAAAATATGGAGGTAAAGAAACAAAGCTTTGGTGGAAAATCAAAAATGTGCTCAAAATCTGTTAAACAGACATAAAAGGGTTGTTTCTGCAAAAAACAAACATTTTCTCAAGCTGCTTCTATACCCTTGGTTTTGCACAGTAGAACACGGCACCGAAGATGCAGAGACTCAGTGGAAAATCAAAGATGTGCTCAATAAAGACATTTGACAGCTTGCTTTAGCAAGTACGCCTGAACAGCGACTTGAACCCTGGACCCTCAGATTAAAAGTCTGATGCTCTACCGACTGAGCTATCCAGGCTCTGAAAAATGCTCTTCTTAGCTCCTCTAAGCGTCTTAACATAAAATATGGAGGTAAAGAAACAAAGCTTTGGTGGAAAATCAAAAATGTGCTCAAAATCTGCTAAACAGACATAGAAGGGTTGTTTCTGCAATAAGCAAAGATGTTCTCAAGCTGCTTCTATACCTTTGGTTTTGCACAGTAGAACACGACAATACAGAAGCAAAGACTCAGTGGAAAATCAAAGATTTGCTCAATAAAGACATTTGACAGCTTGCTTTAGCAAGTACGCCTGAACAGGGACTTGAACCCTGGACCCTCAGATTAAAAGTCTGATGCTCTACCGACTGAGCTATCCAGGCTCTGAAAAATGCTCTTCTTAGCTCCTCTAAGCGTCTTAACATAAAATATGGAGGTAAAGAAACAAAGCTTTGGTGGAAAATCAAAAATGTGCTCAAAATTTGCTAAACAGACATAGAAGGGTTGTTTCTGCAAAAAACAAAGATGTTCTCAAGCTGCTTCTATACCCTTGGTTTTGCACAGTAGAACACGGCACTGAAGATGCAGAGACTCAGTGGAAAATCAAAGATGTGCTCTTGGTTTTGCACAGTAGAACACGACAATACAGAAGCAAAGACTCAGTGGAAAATCAAAGATGTGCTCAATAAAGACATTTGACAGCTTGCTTTAGCAAGTACGCCTGAACAGGGACTTGAACCCTGGACCCTCAGATTAAAAGTATGATGCTCTACCGACTGAGCTATCCAGGCTCTGAAAAATGCTCTTCTTAGCTCCTCTAAGCGTCTTAACATAAAATATGGAGGTAAAGAAACAAAGCTTTGGTGGAAAATCAAAAATGTGCTCAAAATTTGCTAAACAGACATAGAAGGGTTGTTTCTGCAATAAGCAAAGATGTTCTCAAGCTGCTTCTGTACCTTTGGTTTTGCACAGTAGAACACGACAATACAGAAGCAAAGACTCAGTGGAAAATCAAAGATGTGCTCAATAAAGACATTTGACAGCTTGCTTTAGCAAACACGCCTGAACAGGGACTTGAACCCTGGACCCTCAGATTAAAAGTCTGATGCTCTACCGACTGAGCTATCCAGGTTCTGAAAAATGCTCTTCTTAGCTCCTCTAAGCGTCTTAACATAAAATATGGAGGTAAAGAAACAAAGCTTTGGTGGAAAATCAAAAATGTGCTCAAAATCTGCTAAACAGACATAGAAGGGTTGTTTCTGCAATAAGCAAAGATGTTCTCAAGCTGCTTCTATACCTTTGGTTTTGCACAGTAGAACACGACAATACAGAAGCAAAGACTCAGTGGAAAATCAAAGATTTGCTCAATAAAGACATTTGACAGCTTGCTTTAGCAAGTACGCCTGAACAGGGACTTGAACCCTGGACCCTCAGATTAAAAGTCTGATGCTCTACCGACTGAGCTATCCAGGCTCTGAAAAATGCTCTTCTTAGCTCCTCTAAGCGTCTTAACATAAAATATGGAGGTAAAGAAACAAAGCTTTGGTGGAAAATCAAAAATGTGCTCAAAATCTGCTAAACAGACATAGAAGGGTTGTTTCTGCAATAAGCAAAGATGTTCTCAAGCTGCTTCTATACCCTTGGTTTTGCACAGTAGAACACGACAATACAGAAGCAAAGACTCAGTGGAAAATCAAAGATGTGCTCAATAAAGACATTTGACAGCTTGCTTTAGCAAGTACGCCTGAACAGCGACTTGAACCCTGGACCCTCAGATTAAAAGTCTGATGCTCTACCGACTGAGCTATCCAGGCTCTGAAAAATGCTCTCCTTAGCTCCTCTAAGCGTCTTAACATAAAATATGGAGGTAAAGAAACAAAGCTTTGGTGGAAACTCAAAAATGTGCTCAAAATCTACTAAACAGACATAGAAGGGTTGTTTCTGCAATAAGCAAAGATGTTCTGAAGCTGCTTCTATACCCTTGGTTTTGCACAGTAGAACACGACAATACAGAAGCAAAGACTCAGTGGAAAATCAAAGATGTGCTCAATAAAGACATTTGACAGCTTGCTTTAGCAAGTACGCCTGAACAGCGACTTGAACCCTGGACCCTCAGATTAAAAGTCTGATGCTCTACCGACTGAGCTATCCAGGCTCTGAAAAATGCTCTTCTTAGCTCCTCTAAGCGTCTTAACATAAAATATGGAGGTAAAGAAACAAAGCTTTGGTGGAAAATCAAAAATGTGCTCAAAATCTGCTAAACAGACATAGAAGGGTTGTTTCTGCAATAAGCAAAGATGTTCTCAAGCTGCTTCTATACCTTTGGTTTTGCACAGTAGAACACGACAATACAGAAGCAAAGACTCAGTGGAAAATCAAAGATGTGCTCAATAAAGACATTTGACAGCTTGCTTTAGCAAGCACGCCTGAACAGGGACTTGAACCCTGGACCCTCAGATTAAAAGTCTGATGCTCTACCGACTGAGCTATCCAGGTTCTGAAAAATGCTCTTCTTAGCTCCTCTAAGCGTCTTAACATAAAATATGGAGGTAAAGAAACAAAGCTTTGGTGGAAAATCAAAAATGTGCTCAAAATCTGCTAAACAGACATAGAAGGGTTGTTTCTGCAATAAGCAAAGATGTTCTCAAGCTGCTTCTATACCTTTGGTTTTGCACAGTAGAACACGACAATACAGAAGCAAACACTCAGTGGAAAATCAAAGATTTGCTCAATAAAGACATTTGACAGCTTGCTTTAGCAAGTACGCCTGAACAGGGACTTGAACCCTGGACCCTCAGATTAAAAGTCTGATGCTCTACCGATTGAGCTATCCAGGCTCTGAAAAATGCTCTTCTTAGCTCCTCTAAGCGTCTTAACATAAAATATGGAGGTAAAGAAACAAAGCTTTGGTGGAAAATCAAAAATGTGCTCAAAATCTGCTAAACAGACATAGAAGGGTTGTTTCTGCAATAAGCAAAGATGTTCTCAAGCTGCTTCTATACCCTTGGTTTTGCACAGTAGAACACGACAATAAAGAAGCAAAGACTCAGTGGAAAATCAAAGATGTGCTCAATAAAGACATTTGACAGCTTGCTTTAGCAAGTACGCCTGAACAGGGACTTGAACCCTGGACCCTCAGATTAAAAGTCTGATGCTCTACCGACTGAGCTATCCAGGCTCTGAATAATGCTCTTCTTAGCTCCTCTAAGCGTATTAACATAAAATATGGAGGTAAAGAAACAAAGCTTTGGTGGAAAATCAAAAATGTGCTCAAAATTTGCTAAACAGACATAGAAGGGTTGTTTCTGCAAAAAACAAAGATGTTCTCAAGCTGCTTCTATACCCTTGGTTTTGCACAGTAGAACACGGCACTGAAGATGCAGAGACTCAGTGGAAAATCAAAGATGTGCTCTTGGTTTTGCACAGTAGAACACGACAATACAGAAGCAAAGACTCAGTGGAAAATCAAAGATGTGCTCAATAAAGACATTTGACAGCTTGCTTTAGCAAGTACGCCTGAACAGGGACTTGAACCCTGGACCCTCAGATTAAAAGTATGATGCTCTACCGACTGAGCTATCCAGGCTCTAAAAAATGCTCTTCTCAGCTCCTCTAAGCGTCTTAACATAAAATATGGAGGTAAAGAAACAAAGCATTGGTGGAAAATCAACAATGTGCCCAAAATCTGTTAAACAGACATAAAAGGGTTGTTTCTGCAAAAAACAAACATTTTCTCAAGCTGCTTCTATACCCTTGGTTTTGCACAGTAGAACACGGCACCGAAGATGCAGAGACTCAGTGGAAAATCAAAGATGTGCTCAATAAAGACATTTGACAGCTTGCTTTAGCAAGTACGCCTGAACAGCGACTTGAACCCTGGACCCTCAGATTAAAAGTCTGATGCTCTACCGACTGAGCTATCCAGGCTCTGAAAAATGCTCTTCTTAGCTCCTCTAAGCGTCTTAACATAAAATATGGAGGTAAAGAAACAAAGCTTTGGTGGAAAATCAAAAATGTGCTCAAAATCTGTTAAACAGACATAAAAGGGTTGTTTCTGCAAAAAACAAACATTTTCTCAAGCTGCTTCTATACCCTTGGTTTTGCACAGTAGAACACGGCACCGAAGATGCAGAGACTCAGTGGAAAATCAAAGATGTGCTCAATAAAGACATTTGACAGCTTGCTTTAGCAAGTACGCCTGAACAGCGACTTGAACCCTGGACCCTCAGATTAAAAGTCTGATGCTCTACCGACTGAGCTATCCAGGCTCTGAAAAATGCTCTTCTTAGCTCCTCTAAGCGTCTTAACATAAAATATGGAGGTAAAGAAACAAAGCTTTGGTGGAAAATCAAAAATGTGCTCAAAATCTGCTAAACAGACATAGAAGGGTTGTTTCTGCAATAAGCAAAGATGTTCTCAAGCTGCTTCTATACCTTTGGTTTTGCACAGTAGAACACGACAATACAGAAGCAAACACTCAGTGGAAAATCAAAGATTTGCTCAATAAAGACATTTGACAGCTTGCTTTAGCAAGTACGCCTGAACAGGGACTTGAACCCTGGACCCTCAGATTAAAAGTCTGATGCTCTACCGACTGAGCTATCCAGGCTCTGAAAAATGCTCTTCTTAGCTCCTCTAAGCGTCTTAACATAAAATATGGAGGTAAAGAAACAAAGCATTGGTGGAAAATCAACAATGTGCCCAAAATCTGTTAAACAGACATAAAAGGGTTGTTTCTGCAAAAAACAAACATTTTCTCAAGCTGCTTCTATACCCTTGGTTTTGCACAGTAGAACACGGCACCGAAGATGCAGAGACTCAGTGGAAAATCAAAGATGTGCTCAATAAAGACATTTGACAGCTTGCTTTAGCAAGTACGCCTGAACAGCGACTTGAACCCTGGACCCTCAGATTAAAAGTCTGATGCTCTACCGACTGAGCTATCCAGGCTCTGAAAAATGCTCTTCTTAGCTCCTCTAAGCGTCTTAACATAAAATATGGAGGTAAAGAAACAAAGCTTTGGTGGAAAATCAAAAATGTGCTCAAAATCTGTTAAACAGACATAAAAGGGTTGTTTCTGCAAAAAACAAACATTTTCTCAAGCTGCTTCTATACCCTTGGTTTTGCACAGTAGAACACGGCACCGAAGATGCAGAGACTCAGTGGAAAATCAAAGATGTGCTCAATAAAGACATTTGACAGCTTGCTTTAGCAAGTACGCCTGAACAGCGACTTGAACCCTGGACCCTCAGATTAAAAGTCTGATGCTCTACCGACTGAGCTATCCAGGCTCTGAAAAATGCTCTTCTTAGCTCCTCTAAGCGTCTTAACATAAAATATGGAGGTAAAGAAACAAAGCTTTGGTGGAAAATCAAAAATGTGCTCAAAATTTGCTAAACAGACATAGAAGGGTTGTTTCTGCAAAAAACAAAGATGTTCTCAAGCTGCTTCTATACCCTTGGTTTTGCACAGTAGAACACGGCACTGAAGATGCAGAGACTCAGTGGAAAATCAAAGATGTGCTCTTGGTTTTGCACAGTAGAACACGACAATACAGAAGCAAAGACTCAGTGGAAAATCAAAGATGTGCTCAATAAAGACATTTGACAGCTTGCTTTAGCAAGTACGCCTGAACAGGGACTTGAACCCTGGACCCTCAGATTAAAAGTATGATGCTCTACCGACTGAGCTATCCAGGCTCTAAAAAATGCTCTTCTCAGCTCCTCTAAGCGTCTTAACATAAAATATGGAGCTAAAGAAACAAAGCATTGGTGGAAAATCAACAATGTGCCCATAATCTGTTAAACAGACATAAAAGGGTTGTTTCTGCAAAAAACAAACATTTTCTCAAGCTGCTTCTATACCCTTGGTTTTGCACAGTAGAACACGGCACCGAAGATGCAGAGACTCAGTGGAAAATCAAAGATGTGCTCAATAAAGACATTTGACAGCTTGCTTTAGCAAGTACGCCTGAACAGCGACTTGAACCCTGGACCCTCAGATTAAAAGTCTGATGCTCTACCGACTGAGCTATCCAGGCTCTGAAAAATGCTCTTCTTAGCTCCTCTAAGCGTCTTAACATAAAATATGGAGGTAAAGAAACAAAGCTTTGGTGGAAAATCAAAAATGTGCTCAAAATCTGCTAAACAGACATAGAAGGGTTGTTTCTGCAATAAGCAAAGATGTTCTCAAGCTGCTTCTATACCTTTGGTTTTGCACAGTAGAACACGACAATACAGAAGCAAACACTCAGTGGAAAATCAAAGATTTGCTCAATAAAGACATTTGACAGCTTGCTTTAGCAAGTACGCCTGAACAGGGACTTGAACCCTGGACCCTCAGATTAAAAGTCTGATGCTCTACCGACTGAGCTATCCAGGCTCTGAAAAATGCTCTTCTTAGCTCCTCTAAGCGTCTTAACATAAAATATGGAGGTAAAGAAACAAAGCATTGGTGGAAAATCAACAATGTGCCCAAAATCTGTTAAACAGACATAAAAGGGTTGTTTCTGCAAAAAACAAACATTTTCTCAAGCTGCTTCTATACCCTTGGTTTTGCACAGTAGAACACGGCACCGAAGATGCAGAGACTCAGTGGAAAATCAAAGATGTGCTCAATAAAGACATTTGACAGCTTGCTTTAGCAAGTACGCCTGAACAGCGACTTGAACCCTGGACCCTCAGATTAAAAGTCTGATGCTCTACTGACTGAGCTATCCAGGCTCTGAAAAATGCTCTTCTTAGCTCCTCTAAGCGTCTTAACATAAAATATGGAGGTAAAGAAACAAAGCTTTGGTGGAAAATCAAAAATGTGCTCAAAATCTGTTAAACAGACATAAAAGGGTTGTTTCTGCAAAAAACAAACATTTTCTCAAGCTGCTTCTATACCCTTGGTTTTGCACAGTAGAACACGGCACCGAAGATGCAGAGACTCAGTGGAAAATCAAAGATGTGCTCAATAAAGACATTTGACAGCTTGCTTTAGCAAGTACGCCTGAACAGCGACTTGAACCCTGGACCCTCAGATTAAAAGTCTGATGCTCTACCGACTGAGCTATCCAGGCTCTGAAAAATGCTCTTCTTAGCTCCTCTAAGCGTCTTAACATAAAATATGGAGGTAAAGAAACAAAGCTTTGGTGGAAAATCAAAAATGTGCTCAAAATCTGCTAAACAGACATAGAAGGGTTGTTTCTGCAATAAGCAAAGATGTTCTCAAGCTGCTTTTATACCTTTGGTTTTGCACAGTAGAACACGACAATACAGAAGCAAAGACTCAGTGGAAAATCAAAGATTTGCTCAATAAAGACATTTGACAGCTTGCTTTAGCAAGTACGCCTGAACAGGGACTTGAACCCTGGACCCTCAGATTAAAAGTCTGATGCTCTACCGACTGAGCTATCCAGGCTCTGAAAAATGCTCTTCTTAGCTCCTCTAAGCGTCTTAACATAAAATATGGAGGTAAAGAAACAAAGCTTTGGTGGAAAATCAAAAATGTGCTCAAAATTTGCTAAACAGACATAGAAGGGTTGTTTCTGCAAAAAACAAAGATGTTCTCAAGCTGCTTCTATACCCTTGGTTTTGCACAGTAGAACACGGCACTGAAGATGCAGAGACTCAGTGGAAAATCAAAGATGTGCTCTTGGTTTTGCACAGTAGAACACGACAATACAGAAGCAAAGACTCAGTGGAAAATCAAAGATGTGCTCAATAAAGACATTTGACAGCTTGCTTTAGCAAGTACGCCTGAACAGGGACTTGAACCCTGGACCCTCAGATTAAAAGTATGATGCTCTACCGACTGAGCTATCCAGGCTCTAAAAAATGCTCTTCTCAGCTCCTCTAAGCGTCTTAACATAAAATATGGAGGTAAAGAAACAAAGCATTGGTGGAAAATCAACAATGTGCCCAAAATCTGTTAAACAGACATAAAAGGGTTGTTTCTGCAAAAAACAAACATTTTCTCAAGCTGCTTCTATACCCTTGGTTTTGCACAGTAGAACACGGCACCGAAGATGCAGAGACTCAGTGGAAAATCAAAGATGTGCTCAATAAAGATATTTGACAGCTTGCTTTAGCAAGTACGCCTGAACAGGGACTTGAACCCTGGACCCTCAGATTAAAAGTCTGATGCTCTACCGACTGAGCTATCCAGGCTCTAAAAAATGCTCTTCTTAGCTCCTCTAAGCGTCTTAACATAAAATATGGAGGTAAAGAAACAAAGCTTTGGTGGAAAATCAAAAATGTGCTCAAAATTTGCTAAACAGACATAGAAGGGTTGTTTCTGCAAAAAACAAAGATGTTCTCAAGCTGCTTCTATACCCTTGGTTTTGCACAGTAGAACACGGCACTGAAGATGCAGAGACTCAGTGGAAAATCAAAGATGTGCTCTTGGTTTTGCACAGTAGAACACGACAATACAGAAGCAAAGACTCAGTGGAAAATCAAAGATGTGCTCAATAAAGACATTTGACAGCTTGCTTTAGCAAGTACGCCTGAACAGGGACTTGAACCCTGGACCCTCAGATTAAAAGTATGATGCTCTACCGACTGAGCTATCCAGGCTCTAAAAAATGCTCTTCTCAGCTCCTCTAAGCGTCTTAACATAAAATATGGAGCTAAAGAAACAAAGCATTGGTGGAAAATCAACAATGTGCCCATAATCTGTTAAACAGACATAAAAGGGTTGTTTCTGCAAAAAACAAACATTTTCTCAAGCTGCTTCTATACCCTTGGTTTTGCACAGTAGAACACGGCACCGAAGATGCAGAGACTCAGTGGAAAATCAAAGATGTGCTCAATAAAGACATTTGACAGCTTGCTTTAGCAAGTACGCCTGAACAGCGACTTGAACCCTGGACCCTCAGATTAAAAGTCTGATGCTCTACCGACTGAGCTATCCAGGCTCTGAAAAATGCTCTTCTTAGCTCCTCTAAGCGTCTTAACATAAAATATGGAGGTAAAGAAACAAAGCTTTGGTGGAAACTCAAAAATGTGCTCAAAATCTACTAAACAGACATAGAAGGGTTGTTTCTGCAAAAAACAAAGATGTTCTCAAGCTGCTTCTATACCCTTGGTTTTGCACAGTAGAACACGACAATACAGAAGCAAAGACTCAGTGGAAAACCAAAGATGTGCTCAATAAAGACATTTGACAGCTTGCTTTAGCAAGCACGCCTGAAAAGGGACTTGAACCCTGGACCCTCAGATTAAAAGTCTGATGCTCTACCGACTGAGCTATCCAGGCTCTGAAAAATGCTCTTCTTAGCTCCTCTAAGCGTCTTAACATAAAATATGGAGGTAAAGAAACAAAGCTTTGGTGGAAACTCAAAAATGTGCTCAGAATCTGCTAAACAGACATAGAAGGGTTGTTTCTACAAAAAACAAAGATGTTCTCAAGCTGCTTCTATACCCTTGGTTTTGCACAGTAGAACACGACAATACAGAAGCAAAGACTCAGTGGAAAATCAAAGATGTGCTCAATAAAGACATTTGACAGCTTGCTTTAGCAAGTATGCCTGAACAGGGACTTGAACCCTGGACCCTCAGATTAAAAGTCTGATGCTCTACCGACTGAGCTATCCAGGCTCTGAAAAATGCTCTTCTTAGCTCCTCTAAGCGTCTTAACATAAAATATGGAGGTAAAGAAACAAAGCTTTGGTGGAAAATCAAAAATGTGCTCAAAATTTGCTAAACAGACATAGAAGGGTTGTTTCTGCAAAAAACAAAAATGTTCTCAAGCTGCTTCTATACCCTTGGTTTTGCACAGTAGAACACGGCACTGAAGATGCAGAGACTCAGTGGAAAATCAAAGATGTGCTCTTGGTTTTGCACAGTAGAACACGACAATACAGAAGCAAAGACTCAGTGGAAAATCAAAGATGTGCTCAATAAAGACATTTGACAGCTTGCTTTAGCAAGTACGCCTGAACTGGGACTTGAACCCTGGACCCTCAGATTAAAAGTATGATGCTCTACCGACTGAGCTATCCAGGCTCTAAAAAATGCTCTTCTCAGCTCCTCTAAGCGTCTTAACATAAAATATGGAGGTAAAGAAACAAAGCATTGGTGGAAAATCAACAATGTGCCCAAAATCTGTTAAACAGACATAAAAGGGTTGTTTCTGCAAAAAACAAACATTTTCTCAAGCTGCTTCTATACCCTTGGTTTTGCACAGTAGAACACGGCACCGAAGATGCAGAGACTCAGTGGAAAATCAAAGATGTGCTCAATAAAGACATTTGACAGCTTGCTTTAGCAAGTACGCCTGAACAGCGACTTGAACCCTGGACCCTCAGATTAAAAGTCTGATGCTCTACCGACTGAGCTATCCAGGCTCTGAAAAATGCTCTTTTTAGCTCCTCTAAGCGTCTTAACATAAAATATGGAGGTAAAGAAACAAAGCTTTGGTGGAAAATCAAAAATGTGCTCAAAATCTGCTAAACAGACATAGAAGGGTTGTTTCTGCAATAAGCAAAGATGTTCTCAAGCTGCTTCTATACCCTTGGTTTTGCACAGTAGAACACGGCACTGAAGATGCAGAGACTCAGTGGAAAATCAAAGATGTGCTCAATAAAGACATTTGACAGCTTGCTTTAGCAAGTACGCCTGAACAGGGACTTGAACCCTGGACCCTCAGATTAAAAGTCTGATGCTCTACCGACTGAGCTATCCAGGCTCTGAAAAATGCTCTTCTTAGCTCCTCTAAGCGTCTTAACATAAAATATGGAGGTAAAGAAACAAAGCTTTGGTGGAAAATCAACAATGTGCCCAAAATTTGCTAAACAGACATAGAAGGGTTGTTTCCGCAAAAAACAAACATTTTCTCAAGCTGCTTCTATGCCCTCAGTTTTGCACAGTAGAACACGACAATACAGAAGCAAAGACTCAGTGGAAAATCAAAGATTTGCTCAATAAAGACATTTGACAGCTTGCTTTAGCAAGTACGCCTGAACAGGGACTTGAACCCTGGACCCTCAGATTAAAAGTCTGATGCTCTACCGACTGAGCTATCCAGGCTCTGAAAAATGCTCTTCTTAGCTCCTCTAAGCGTCTTAACATAAAATATGGAGGTAAAGAAACAAAGCTTTGGTGGAAAATCAAAAATGTGCTCAAAATTTGCTAAACAGACATAGAAGGGTTGTTTCTGCAAAAAACAAATATGTTCTCAAGCTGCTTCTATACCCTTGGTTTTGCACAGTAGAACACGGCACTGAAGATGCAGAGACTCAGTGGAAAATCAAAGATGTGCTCTTGGTTTTGCACAGTAGAACACGACAATACAGAAGCAAAGACTCAGTGGAAAATCAAAGATGTGCTCAATAAAGACATTTGACAGCTTGCTTTAGCAAGTACGCCTGAACAGGGACTTGAACCCTGGACCCTCAGATTAAAAGTATGATGCTCTACCGACTGAGCTATCCAGGCTCTAAAAAATGCTCTTCTCAGCTCCTCTAAGCGTCTTAACATAAAATATGGAGGTAAAGAAACAAAGCATTGGTGGAAAATCAACAATGTGCCCAAAATCTGTTAAACAGACATAAAAGGGTTGTTTCTGCAAAAAACAAACATTTTCTCAAGCTGCTTCTATACCCTTGGTTTTGCACAGTAGAACACGGCACCGAAGATGCAGAGACTCAGTGGAAAATCAAAGATGTGCTCAATAAAGACATTTGACAGCTTGCTTTAGCAAGTACGCCTGAACAGCGACTTGAACCCTGGACCCTCAGATTAAAAGTCTGATGCTCTACCGACTGAGCTATCCAGGCTCTGAAAAATGCTCTTCTTAGCTCCTCTAAGCGTCTTAACATAAAATATGGAGGTAAAGAAACAAAGCTTTGGTGGAAAATCAAAAATGTGCTCAAAATCTGTTAAACAGACATAAAAGGGTTGTTTCTGCAAAAAACAAACATTTTCTCAAGCTGCTTCTATACCCTTGGTTTTGCACAGTAGAACACGGCACCGAAGATGCAGAGACTCAGTGGAAAATCAAAGATGTGCTCAATAAAGACATTTGACAGCTTGCTTTAGCAAATACGCCTGAACAGCGACTTGAACCCTGGACCCTCAGATTAAAAGTCTGATGCTCTACCGACTGAGCTATCCAGGCTCTGAAAAATGCTCTTCTTAGCTCCTCTAAGCGTCTTAACATAAAATATGGAGGTAAAGAAACAAAGCTTTGGTGGAAAATCAAAAATGTGCTCAAAATTTGCTAAACAGACATAGAAGGGTTGTTTCTGCAAAAAACAAAGATGTTCTCAAACTGCTTCTATACCCTTGGTTTTGCACAGTAGAACACGGCACTGAAGATGCAGAGACTCAGTGGAAAATCAAAGATGTGCTCTTGGTTTTGCACAGTAGAACACGACAATACAGAAGCAAAGACTCAGTGGAAAATCAAAGATGTGCTCAATAAAGACATTTGACAGCTTGCTTTAGCAAGTACGCCTGAACAGGGACTTGAACCCTGGACCCTCAGATTAAAAGTCTGATGCTCTACCGACTGAGCTATCCAGGCTCTGAAAAATGCTCTTCTTAGCTCCTCTAAGCGTCTTAACATAAAATATGGAGGTAAAGAAACAAAGCTTTGGTGGAAAATCAAAAATGTGCTCAAAATTTGCTAAACAGACATAGAAGGGTTGTTTCTGCAAAAAACAAAGATGTTCTCAAGCTGCTTCTATACCCTTGGTTTTGCACAGTAGAACACGGCACTGAAGATGCAGAGACTCAGTGGAAAATCAAAGATGTGCTCTTGGTTTTGCACAGTAGAACACGACAATACAGAAGCAAAGACTCAGTGGAAAATCAAAGATGTGCTCAATAAAGACATTTGACAGCTTGCTTTAGCAAGTACGCCTGAACAGGGACTTGAACCCTGGACCCTCAGATTAAAAGTATGATGCTCTACCGACTGAGCTATCCAGGCTCTAAAAAATGCTCTTCTCAGCTCCTCTAAGCGTCTTAACATAAAATATGGAGGTAAAGAAACAAAGCATTGGTGGAAAATCAACAATGTGCCCAAAATCTGTTAAACAGACATAAAAGGGTTGTTTCTGCAAAAAACAAACATTTTCTCAAGCTGCTTCTATACCCTTGGTTTTGCACAGTAGAACACGGCACCGAAGATGCAGAGACTCAGTGGAAAATCAAAGATGTGCTCAATAAAGACATTTGACAGCTTGCTTTAGCAAGTACGCCTGAACAGCGACTTGAACCCTGGACCCTCAGATTAAAAGTCTGATGCTCTACCGACTGAGCTATCCAGGCTCTGAAAAATGCTCTTCTTAGCTCCTCTAAGCGTCTTAACATAAAATATGGAGGTAAAGAAACAAAGCTTTGGTGGAAAATCAAAAATGTGCTCAAAATCTGTTAAACAGACATAAAAGGGTTGTTTCTGCAAAAAACAAACATTTTCTCAAGCTGCTTCTATACCCTTGGTTTTGCACAGTAGAACACGGCACCGAAGATGCAGAGACTCAGTGGAAAATCAAAGATGTGCTCAATAAAGACATTTGACAGCTTGCTTTAGCAAGTACGCCTGAACAGCGACTTGAACCCTGGACCCTCAGATTAAAAGTCTGATGCTCTACCGACTGAGCTATCCAGGCTCTGAAAAATGCTCTTCTTAGCTCCTCTAAGCGTCTTAACATAAAATATGGAGGTAAAGAAACAAAGCTTTGGTGGAAAATCAAAAATGTGCTCAAAATCTGCTAAACAGACATAGAAGGGTTGTTTCTGCAATAAGCAAAGATGTTCTCAAGCTGCTTTTATACCTTTGGTTTTGCACAGTAGAACACGACAATACAGAAGCAAAGACTCAGTGGAAAATCAAAGATTTGCTCAATAAAGACATTTGACAGCTTGCTTTAGCAAGTACGCCTGAACAGGGACTTGAACCCTGGACCCTCAGATTAAAAGTCTGATGCTCTACCGACTGAGCTATCCAGGCTCTGAAAAATGCTCTTCTTAGCTCCTCTAAGCGTCTTAACATAAAATATGGAGGTAAAGAAACAAAGCTTTGGTGGAAAATCAAAAATGTGCTCAAAATTTGCTAAACAGACATAGAAGGGTTGTTTCTGCAAAAAACAAAGATGTTCTCAAGCTGCTTCTATACCCTTGGTTTTGCACAGTAGAACACGGCACTGAAGATGCAGAGACTCAGTGGAAAATCAAAGATGTGCTCTTGGTTTTGCACAGTAGAACACGACAATACAGAAGCAAAGACTCAGTGGAAAATCAAAGATGTGCTCAATAAAGACATTTGACAGCTTGCTTTAGCAAGTACGCCTGAACAGGGACTTGAACCCTGGACCCTCAGATTAAAAGTATGATGCTCTACCGACTGAGCTATCCAGGCTCTAAAAAATGCTCTTCTCAGCTCCTCTAAGCGTCTTAACATAAAATATGGAGGTAAAGAAACAAAGCATTGGTGGAAAATCAACAATGTGCCCAAAATCTGTTAAACAGACATAAAAGGGTTGTTTCTGCAAAAAACAAACATTTTCTCAAGCTGCTTCTATACCCTTGGTTTTGCACAGTAGAACACGGCACCGAAGATGCAGAGACTCAGTGGAAAATCAAAGATGTGCTCAATAAAGATATTTGACAGCTTGCTTTAGCAAGTACGCCTGAACAGGGACTTGAACCCTGGACCCTCAGATTAAAAGTCTGATGCTCTACCGACTGAGCTATCCAGGCTCTAAAAAATGCTCTTCTTAGCTCCTCTAAGCGTCTTAACATAAAATATGGAGGTAAAGAAACAAAGCTTTGGTGGAAAATCAAAAATGTGCTCAAAATTTGCTAAACAGACATAGAAGGGTTGTTTCTGCAAAAAACAAAGATGTTCTCAAGCTGCTTCTATACCCTTGGTTTTGCACAGTAGAACACGGCACTGAAGATGCAGAGACTCAGTGGAAAATCAAAGATGTGCTCTTGGTTTTGCACAGTAGAACACGACAATACAGAAGCAAAGACTCAGTGGAAAATCAAAGATGTGCTCAATAAAGACATTTGAAAGCTTGCTTTAGCAAGTACGCCTGAACAGGGACTTGAACCCTGGACCCTCAGATTAAAAGTATGATGCTCTACCGACTGAGCTATCCAGGCTCTAAAAAATGCTCTTCTCAGCTCCTCTAAGCGTCTTAACATAAAATATGGAGCTAAAGAAACAAAGCATTGGTGGAAAATCAACAATGTGCCCATAATCTGTTAAACAGACATAAAAGGGTTGTTTCTGCAAAAAACAAACATTTTCTCAAGCTGCTTCTATACCCTTGGTTTTGCACAGTAGAACACGGCACCGAAGATGCAGAGACTCAGTGGAAAATCAAAGATGTGCTCAATAAAGACATTTGACAGCTTGCTTTAGCAAGTACGCCTGAACAGCGACTTGAACCCTGGACCCTCAGATTAAAAGTCTGATGCTCTACCGACTGAGCTATCCAGGCTCTGAAAAATGCTCTTCTTAGCTCCTCTAAGCGTCTTAACATAAAATATGGAGGTAAAGAAACAAAGCTTTGGTGGAAACTCAAAAATGTGCTCAAAATCTACTAAACAGACATAGAAGGGTTGTTTCTGCAAAAAACAAAGATGTTCTCAAGCTGCTTCTATACCCTTGGTTTTGCACAGTAGAACACGACAATACAGAAGCAAAGACTCAGTGGAAAACCAAAGATGTGCTCAATAAAGACATTTGACAGCTTGCTTTAGCAAGCACGCCTGAAAAGGGACTTGAACCCTGGACCCTCAGATTAAAAGTCTGATGCTCTACCGACTGAGCTATCCAGGCTCTGAAAAATGCTCTTCTTAGCTCCTCTAAGCGTCTTAACATAAAATATGGAGGTAAAGAAACAAAGCTTTGGTGGAAACTCAAAAATGTGCTCAGAATCTGCTAAACAGACATAGAAGGGTTGTTTCTACAAAAAACAAAGATGTTCTCAAGCTGCTTCTATACCCTTGGTTTTGCACAGTAGAACACGACAATACAGAAGCAAAGACTCAGTGGAAAATCAAAGATGTGCTCAATAAAGACATTTGACAGCTTGCTTTAGCAAGTATGCCTGAACAGGGACTTGAACCCTGGACCCTCAGATTAAAAGTCTGATGCTCTACCGACTGAGCTATCCAGGCTCTGAAAACTTCTCTTCTTAGCTCCTCTAAGCGTCTTAACATAAAATATGGAGGTAAAGAAACAAAGCTTTGGTGGAAAATCAAAAATGTGCTCAAAATTTGCTAAACAGACATAGAAGGGTTGTTTCTGCAAAAAACAAAAATGTTCTCAAGCTGCTTCTATACCCTTGGTTTTGCACAGTAGAACACGGCACTGAAGATGCAGAGACTCAGTGGAAAATCAAAGATGTGCTCTTGGTTTTGCACAGTAGAACACGACAATACAGAAGCAAAGACTCAGTGGAAAATCAAAGATGTGCTCAATAAAGACATTTGACAGCTTGCTTTAGCAAGTACGCCTGAACAGGGACTTGAACCCTGGACCCTCAGATTAAAAGTATGATGCTCTACCGACTGAGCTATCCAGGCTCTAAAAAATGCTCTTCTCAGCTCCTCTAAGCGTCTTAACATAAAATATGGAGGTAAAGAAACAAAGCATTGGTGGAAAATCAACAATGTGCCCAAAATCTGTTAAACAGACATAAAAGGGTTGTTTCTGCAAAAAACAAACATTTTCTCAAGCTGCTTCTATACCCTTGGTTTTGCACAGTAGAACACGGCACCGAAGATGCAGAGACTCAGTGGAAAATCAAAGATGTGCTCAATAAAGACATTTGACAGCTTGCTTTAGCAAGTACGCCTGAACAGCGACTTGAACCCTGGACCCTCAGATTAAAAGTCTGATGCTCTACCGACTGAGCTATCCAGGCTCTGAAAAATGCTCTTTTTAGCTCCTCTAAGCGTCTTAACATAAAATATGGAGGTAAAGAAACAAAGCTTTGGTGGAAAATCAAAAATGTGCTCAAAATCTGCTAAACAGACATAGAAGGGTTGTTTCTGCAATAAGCAAAGATGTTCTCAAGCTGCTTCTATACCCTTGGTTTTGCACAGTAGAACACGGCACTGAAGATGCAGAGACTCAGTGGAAAATCAAAGATGTGCTCAATAAAGACATTTGACAGCTTGCTTTAGCAAGTACGCCTGAACAGGGACTTGAACCCTGGACCTTCAGATTAAAAGTCTGATGCTCTACCGACTGAGCTATCCAGGCTCTGAAAAATGCTCTTCTTAGCTCCTCTAAGCGTCTTAACATAAAATATGGAGGTAAAGAAACAAAGCTTTGGTGGAAAATCAACAATGTGCCCAAAATTTGCTAAACAGACATAGAAGGGTTGTTTCCGCAAAAAACAAACATTTTCTCAAGCTGCTTCTATGCCCTCAGTTTTGCACAGTAGAACACGACAATACAGAAGCAAAGACTCAGTGGAAAATCAAAGATTTGCTCAATAAAGACATTTGACAGCTTGCTTTAGCAAGTACGCCTGAACAGGGACTTGAACCCTGGACCCTCAGATTAAAAGTCTGATGCTCTACCGACTGAGCTATCCAGGCTCTGAAAAATGCTCTTCTTAGCTCCTCTAAGCGTCTTAACATAAAATATGGAGGTAAAGAAACAAAGCTTTGGTGGAAAATCAAAAATGTGCTCAAAATTTGCTAAACAGACATAGAAGGGTTGTTTCTGCAAAAAACAAATATGTTCTCAAGCTGCTTCTATACCCTTGGTTTTGCACAGTAGAACACGGCACTGAAGATGCAGAGACTCAGTGGAAAATCAAAGATGTGCTCTTGGTTTTGCACAGTAGAACACGACAATACAGAAGCAAAGACTCAGTGGAAAATCAAAGATGTGCTCAATAAAGACATTTGACAGCTTGCTTTAGCAAGTACGCCTGAACAGCGACTTGAACCCTGGACCCTCAGATTAAAAGTCTGATGCTCTACCGACTGAGCTATCCAGGCTCTGAAAAATGCTCTTCTTAGCTCCTCTAAGCGTCTTAACATAAAATATGGAGGTAAAGAAACAAAGCTTTGGTGGAAAATCAAAAATGTGCTCAAAATCTGTTAAACAGACATAAAAGGGTTGTTTCTGCAAAAAACAAACATTTTCTCAAGCTGCTTCTATACCCTTGGTTTTGCACAGTAGAACACGGCACCGAAGATGCAGAGACTCAGTGGAAAATCAAAGATGTGCTCAATAAAGACATTTGACAGCTTGCTTTAGCAAGTACGCCTGAACAGCGACTTGAACCCTGGACCCTCAGATTAAAAGTCTGATGCTCTACCGACTGAGCTATCCAGGCTCTGAAAAATGCTCTTCTTAGCTCCTCTAAGCGTCTTAACATAAAATATGGAGGTAAAGAAACAAAGCTTTGGTGGAAAATCAAAAATGTGCTCAAAATTTGCTAAACAGACATAGAAGGGTTGTTTCTGCAAAAAACAAAGATGTTCTCAAACTGCTTCTATACCCTTGGTTTTGCACAGTAGAACACGGCACTGAAGATGCAGAGACTCAGTGGAAAATCAAAGATGTGCTCTTGGTTTTGCACAGTAGAACACGACAATACAGAAGCAAAGACTCAGTGGAAAATCAAAGATGTGCTCAATAAAGACATTTGACAGCTTGCTTTAGCAAGTACGCCTGAACAGGGACTTGAACCCTGGACCCTCAGATTAAAAGTCTGATGCTCTACCGACTGAGCTATCCAGGCTCTGAAAAATGCTCTTCTTAGCTCCTCTAAGCGTCTTAACATAAAATATGGAGGTAAAGAAACAAAGCTTTGGTGGAAAATCAAAAATGTGCTCAAAATTTGCTAAACAGACATAGAAGGGTTGTTTCTGCAAAAAACAAAGATGTTCTCAAGCTGCTTCTATACCCTTGGTTTTGCACAGTAGAACACGGCACTGAAGATGCAGAGACTCAGTGGAAAATCAAAGATGTGCTCTTGGTTTTGCACAGTAGAACACGACAATACAGAAGCAAAGACTCAGTGGAAAATCAAAGATGTGCTCAATAAAGACATTTGACAGCTTGCTTTAGCAAGTACGCCTGAACAGGGACTTGAACCCTGGACCCTCAGATTAAAAGTATGATGCTCTACCGACTGAGCTATCCAGGCTCTAAAAAATGCTCTTCTCAGCTCCTCTAAGCGTCTTAACATAAAATATGGAGGTAAAGAAACAAAGCATTGGTGGAAAATCAACAATGTGCCCAAAATCTGTTAAACAGACATAAAAGGGTTGTTTCTGCAAAAAACAAACATTTTCTCAAGCTGCTTCTATACCCTTGGTTTTGCACAGTAGAACACGGCACCGAAGATGCAGAGACTCAGTGGAAAATCAAAGATGTGCTCAATAAAGACATTTGACAGCTTGCTTTAGCAAGTACGCCTGAACAGCGACTTGAACCCTGGACCCTCAGATTAAAAGTCTGATGCTCTACCGACTGAGCTATCCAGGCTCTGAAAAATGCTCTTCTTAGCTCCTCTAAGCGTCTTAACATAAAATATGGAGGTAAAGAAACAAAGCTTTGGTGGAAAATCAAAAATGTGCTCAAAATCTGTTAAACAGACATAAAAGGGTTGTTTCTGCAAAAAACAAACATTTTCTCAAGCTGCTTCTATACCCTTGGTTTTGCACAGTAGAACACGGCACCGAAGATGCAGAGACTCAGTGGAAAATCAAAGATGTGCTCAATAAAGACATTTGACAGCTTGCTTTAGCAAGTACGCCTGAACAGCGACTTGAACCCTGGACCCTCAGATTAAAAGTCTGATGCTCTACCGACTGAGCTATCCAGGCTCTGAAAAATGCTCTTCTTAGCTCCTCTAAGCGTCTTAACATAAAATATGGAGGTAAAGAAACAAAGCTTTGGTGGAAAATCAAAAATGTGCTCAAAATTTGCTAAACAGACATAGAAGGGTTGTTTCTGCAAAAAACAAAGATGTTCTCAAACTGCTTCTATACCCTTGGTTTTGCACAGTAGAACACGGCACTGAAGATGCAGAGACTCAGTGGAAAATCAACAATGTGCCCAAAATCTGTTAAACAGACATAAAAGGGTTGTTTCTGCAAAAAACAAACATTTTCTCAAGCTGCTTCTATACCCTTGGTTTTGCACAGTAGAACACGGCACCGAAGATGCAGAGACTCAGTGGAAAATCAAAGATGTGCTCAATAAAGACATTTGACAGCTTGCTTTAGCAAGTACGCCTGAACAGGGACTTGAACCCTGGACCCTCAGATTAAAAGTCTGATGCTCTACCGACTGAGCTATCCAGGCTCTGAAAAATGCTCTTCTTAGCTCCTCTAAGCGTCTTAACATAAAATATGGAGGTAAAGAAACAAAGCATTGGTGGAAAATCAACAATGTGCCCAAAATCTGTTAAACAGACATAAAAGGGTTGTTTCTGCAAAAAACAAACATTTTCTCAAGCTGCTTCTATACCCTTGGTTTTGCACAGTAGAACACGGCACCGAAGATGCAGAGACTCAGTGGAAAATCAAAGATGTGCTCAATAAAGACATTTGACAGCTTGCTTTAGCAAGTACGCCTGAACAGCGACTTGAACCCTGGACCCTCAGATTAAAAGTCTGATGCTCTACCGACTGAGCTATCCAGGCTCTGAAAAATGCTCTTCTTAGCTCCTCTAAGCGTCTTAACATAAAATATGGAGGTAAAGAAACAAAGCTTTGGTGGAAAATCAAAAATGTGCTCAAAATCTGCTAAACAGACATAGAAGGGTTGTTTCTGCAATAAGCAAAGATGTTCTCAAGCTGCTTTTATACCTTTGGTTTTGCACAGTAGAACACGACAATACAGAAGCAAAGACTCAGTGGAAAATCAAAGATTTGCTCAATAAAGACATTTGACAGCTTGCTTTAGCAAGTACGCCTGAACAGGGACTTGAACCCTGGACCCTCAGATTAAAAGTCTGATGCTCTACTGACTGAGCTATCCAGGCTCTGAAAAATGCTCTTCTTAGCTCCTCTAAGTGTCTTAACATAAAATATGGAGGTAAAGAAACAAAGCTTTGGTGGAAAATCAAAAATGTGCTCAAAATTTGCTAAACAGACATAGAAGGGTTGTTTCTGCAAAAAACAAAGATGTTCTCAAGCTGCTTCTATACCCTTGGTTTTGCACAGTAGAACACGGCACTGAAGATGCAGAGACTCAGTGGAAAATCAAAGATGTGCTCTTGGTTTTGCACAGTAGAACACGACAATACAGAAGCAAAGACTCAGTGGAAAATCAAAGATGTGCTCAATAAAGACATTTGACAGCTTGCTTTAGCAAGTACGCCTGAACAGGGACTTGAACCCTGGACCCTCAGATTAAAAGTATGATGCTCTACCGACTGAGCTATCCAGGCTCTAAAAAATGCTCTTCTCAGCTCCTCTAAGCGTCTTAACATAAAATATGGAGGTAAAGAAACAAAGCATTGGTGGAAAATCAACAATGTGCCCAAAATCTGTTAAACAGACATAAAAGGGTTGTTTCTGCAAAAAACAAACATTTTCTCAAGCTGCTTCTATACCCTTGGTTTTGCACAGTAGAACACGGCACCGAAGATGCAGAGACTCAGTGGAAAATCAAAGATGTGCTCAATAAAGACATTTGACAGCTTGCTTTAGCAAGTACGCCTGAACAGGGACTTGAACCCTGGACCCTCAGATTAAAAGTCTGATGCTCTACCGACTGAGCTATCCAGGCTCTGAAAAATGCTCTTCTTAGCTCCTCTAAGCGTCTTAACATAAAATATGGAGGTAAAGAAACAAAGCTTTGGTGGAAACTCAAAAATGTGCTCAAAATCTACTAAACAGACATAGAAGGGTTGTTTCTGCAAAAAACAAAGATGTTCTCAAGCTGCTTCTATACCCTTGGTTTTGCACAGTAGAACACGACAATACAGAAGCAAAGACTCAGTGGAAAACCAAAGATGTGCTCAATAAAGACATTTGACAGCTTGCTTTAGCAAGCACGCCTGAAAAGGGACTTGAACCCTGGACCCTCAGATTAAAAGTCTGATGCTCTACCGACTGAGCTATCCAGGCTCTGAAAAATGCTCTTCTTAGCTCCTCTAAGCGTCTTAACATAAAATATGGAGGTAAAGAAACAAAGCTTTGGTGGAAACTCAAAAATGTGCTCAGAATCTGCTAAACAGACATAGAAGGGTTGTTTCTACAAAAAACAAAGATGTTCTCAAGCTGCTTCTATACCCTTGGTTTTGCACAGTAGAACACGACAATACAGAAGCAAAGACTCAGTGGAAAATCAAAGATTTGCTCAATAAAGACATTTGACAGCTTGCTTTAGCAAGTACGCCTGAACAGGGACTTGAACCCTGGACCCTCAGATTAAAAGTATGATGCTCTACCGACTGAGCTATCCAGGCTCTAAAAAATGCTCTTCTCAGCTCCTCTAAGCGTCTTAACATAAAATATGGAGGTAAAGAAACAAAGCATTGGTGGAAAATCAACAATGTGCCCAAAATCTGTTAAACAGACATAAAAGGGTTGTTTCTGCAAAAAACAAACATTTTCTCAAGCTGCTTCTATACCCTTGGTTTTGCACAGTAGAACACGGCACCGAAGATGCAGAGACTCAGTGGAAAATCAAAGATGTGCTCAATAAAGACATTTGACAGCTTGCTTTAGCAAGTACGCCTGAACAGCGACTTGAACCCTGGACCCTCAGATTAAAAGTCTGATGCTCTACCGACTGAGCTATCCAGGCTCTGAAAAATGCTCTTCTTAGCTCCTCTAAGCGTCTTAACATAAAATATGGAGGTAAAGAAACAAAGCATTGGTGGAAAATCAACAATGTGCCCAAAATCTGTTAAACAGACATAAAAGGGTTGTTTCTGCAAAAAACAAACATTTTCTCAAGCTGCTTCTATACCCTTGGTTTTGCACAGTAGAACACGGCACCGAAGATGCAGAGACTCAGTGGAAAATCAAAGATGTGCTCAATAAAGACATTTGACAGCTTGCTTTAGCAAGTACGCCTGAACAGCGACTTGAACCCTGGACCCTCAGATTAAAAGTCTGATGCTCTACCGACTGAGCTATCCAGGCTCTGAAAAATGCTCTTCTTAGCTCCTCTAAGCGTCTTAACATAAAATATGGAGGTAAAGAAACAAAGCTTTGGTGGAAAATCAAAAATGTGCTCAAAATCTGCTAAACAGACATAGAAGGGTTGTTTCTGCAATAAGCAAAGATGTTCTCAAGCTGCTTTTATACCTTTGGTTTTGCACAGTAGAACACGACAATACAGAAGCAAAGACTCAGTGGAAAATCAAAGATTTGCTCAATAAAGACATTTGACAGCTTGCTTTAGCAAGTACGCCTGAACAGGGACTTGAACCCTGGACCCTCAGATTAAAAGTCTGATGCTCTACCGACTGAGCTATCCAGGCTCTGAAAAATGCTCTTCTTAGCTCCTCTAAGCGTCTTAACATAAAATATGGAGGTAAAGAAACAAAGCTTTGGTGGAAAATCAAAAATGTGCTCAAAATTTGCTAAACAGACATAGAAGGGTTGTTTCTGCAAAAAACAAAGATGTTCTCAAGCTGCTTCTATACCCTTGGTTTTGCACAGTAGAACACGGCACTGAAGATGCAGAGACTCAGTGGAAAATCAAAGATGTGCTCTTGGTTTTGCACAGTAGAACACGACAATACAGAAGCAAAGACTCAGTGGAAAATCAAAGATGTGCTCAATAAAGACATTTGACAGCTTGCTTTAGCAAGTACGCCTGAACAGGGACTTGAACCCTGGACCCTCAGATTAAAAGTATGATGCTCTACCGACTGAGCTATCCAGGCTCTAAAAAATGCTCTTCTCAGCTCCTCTAAGCGTCTTAACATAAAATATGGAGGTAAAGAAACAAAGCATTGGTGGAAAATCAACAATGTGCCCAAAATCTGTTAAACAGACATAAAAGGGTTGTTTCTGCAAAAAACAAACATTTTCTCAAGCTGCTTCTATACCCTTGGTTTTGCACAGTAGAACACGGCACCGAAGATGCAGAGACTCAGTGGAAAATCAAAGATGTGCTCAATAAAGACATTTGACAGCTTGCTTTAGCAAGTACGCCTGAACAGGGACTTGAACCCTGGACCCTCAGATTAAAAGTCTGATGCTCTACCGACTGAGCTATCCAGGCTCTGAAAAATGCTCTTCTTAGCTCCTCTAAGCGTCTTAACATAAAATATGGAGGTAAAGAAACAAAGCTTTGGTGGAAACTCAAAAATGTGCTCAAATTCTACTAAACAGACATAGAAGGGTTGTTTCTGCAAAAAACAAAGATGTTCTCAAGCTGCTTCTATACCCTTGGTTTTGCACAGTAGAACACGACAATACAGAAGCAAAGACTCAGTGGAAAACCAAAGATGTGCTCAATAAAGACATTTGACAGCTTGCTTTAGCAAGCACGCCTGAAAAGGGACTTGAACCCTGGACCCTCAGATTAAAAGTCTGATGCTCTACCGACTGAGCTATCCAGGCTCTGAAAAATGCTCTTCTTAGCTCCTCTAAGCGTCTTAACATAAAATATGGAGGTAAAGAAACAAAGCTTTGGTGGAAACTCAAAAATGTGCTCAGAATCTGCTAAACAGACATAGAAGGGTTGTTTCTACAAAAAACAAAGATGTTCTCAAGCTGCTTCTATACCCTTGGTTTTGCACAGTAGAACACGACAATACAGAAGCAAAGACTCAGTGGAAAATCAAAGATTTGCTCAATAAAGACATTTGACAGCTTGCTTTAGCAAGTACGCCTGAACAGGGACTTGAACCCTGGACCCTCAGATTAAAAGTATGATGCTCTACCGACTGAGCTATCCAGGCTCTAAAAAATGCTCTTCTCAGCTCCTCTAAGCGTCTTAACATAAAATATGGAGGTAAAGAAACAAAGCATTGGTGGAAAATCAACAATGTGCCCAAAATCTGTTAAACAGACATAAAAGGGTTGTTTCTGCAAAAAACAAACATTTTCTCAAGCTGCTTCTATACCCTTGGTTTTGCACAGTAGAACACGGCACCGAAGATGCAGAGACTCAGTGGAAAATCAAAGATGTGCTCAATAAAGACATTTGACAGCTTGCTTTAGCAAGTACGCCTGAACAGCGACTTGAACCCTGGACCCTCAGATTAAAAGTCTGATGCTCTACCGACTGAGCTATCCAGGCTCTGAAAAATTCTCTTCTTAGCTCCTCTAAGCGTCTTAACATAAAATATGGAGGTAAAGAAACAAAGCTTTGGTGGAAAATCAAAAATGTGCTCAAAATCTGTTAAACAGACATAAAAGGGTTGTTTCTGCAAAAAACAAACATTTTCTCAAGCTGCTTCTATACCCTTGGTTTTGCACAGTAGAACACGGCACCGAAGATGCAGAGACTCAGTGGAAAATCAAAGATGTGCTCAATAAAGACATTTGACAGCTTGCTTTAGCAAGTACGCCTGAACAGCGACTTGAACCCTGGACCCTCAGATTAAAAGTCTGATGCTCTACCGACTGAGCTATCCAGGCTCTGAAAAATTCTCTTCTTAGCTCCTCTAAGCGTCTTAACATAAAATATGGAGGTAAAGAAACAAAGCTTTGGTGGAAAATCAAAAATGTGCTCAAAATCTGTTAAACAGACATAAAAGGGTTGTTTCTGCAAAAAACAAACATTTTCTCAAGCTGCTTCTATACCCTTGGTTTTGCACAGTAGAACACGGCACCGAAGATGCAGAGACTCAGTGGAAAATCAAAGATGTGCTCAATAAAGACATTTGACAGCTTGCTTTAGCAAGTACGCCTGAACAGCGACTTGAACCCTGGACCCTCAGATTAAAAGTCTGATGCTCTACCGACTGAGCTATCCAGGCTCTGAAAAATGCTCTTCTTAGCTCCTCTAAGCGTCTTAACATAAAATATGGAGGTAAAGAAACAAAGCTTTGGTGGAAAATCAAAAATGTGCTCAAAATTTGCTAAACAGACATAGAAGGGTTGTTTCTGCAAAAAACAAAGATGTTCTCAAACTGCTTCTATACCCTTGGTTTTGCACAGTAGAACACGGCACTGAAGATGCAGAGACTCAGTGGAAAATCAAAGATGTGCTCTTGGTTTTGCACAGTAGAACACGACAATACAGAAGCAAAGACTCAGTGGAAAATCAAAGATGTGCTCAATAAAGACATTTGACAGCTTGCTTTAGCAAGTACGCCTGAACAGGGACTTGAACCCTGGACCCTCAGATTAAAAGTCTGATGCTCTACCGACTGAGCTATCCAGGCTCTGAAAAATGCTCTTCTTAGCTCCTCTAAGCGTCTTAACATAAAATATGGAGGTAAAGAAACAAAGCTTTGGTGGAAAATCAAAAATGTGCTCAAAATTTGCTAAACAGACATAGAAGGGTTGTTTCTGCAAAAAACAAAGATGTTCTCAAGCTGCTTCTATACCCTTGGTTTTGCACAGTAGAACACGGCACTGAAGATGCAGAGACTCAGTGGAAAATCAAAGATGTGCTCTTGGTTTTGCACAGTAGAACACGACAATACAGAAGCAAAGACTCAGTGGAAAATCAAAGATGTGCTCAATAAAGACATTTGACAGCTTGCTTTAGCAAGTACGCCTGAACAGGGACTTGAACCCTGGACCCTCAGATTAAAAGTATGATGCTCTACCGACTGAGCTATCCAGGCTCTAAAAAATGCTCTTCTCAGCTCCTCTAAGCGTCTTAACATAAAATATGGAGGTAAAGAAACAAAGCATTGGTGGAAAATCAACAATGTGCCCAAAATCTGTTAAACAGACATAAAAGGGTTGTTTCTGCAAAAAACAAACATTTTCTCAAGCTGCTTCTATACCCTTGGTTTTGCACAGTAGAACACGGCACCGAAGATGCAGAGACTCAGTGGAAAATCAAAGATGTGCTCAATAAAGACATTTGACAGCTTGCTTTAGCAAGTACGCCTGAACAGGGACTTGAACCCTGGACCCTCAGATTAAAAGTCTGATGCTCTACCGACTGTGCTATCCAGGCTCTAAAAAATGCTCTTCTTAGCTCCTCTAAGCGTCTTAACATAAAATATGGAGGTAAAGAAACAAAGCTTTGGTGGAAAATCAAAAATGTGCTCAAAATTTGCTAAACAGACATAGAAGGGTTGTTTCTGCAAAAAACAAAGATGTTCTCAAGCTGCTTCTATACCCTTGGTTTTGCACAGTAGAACACGACAATACAGAAGCAAAGACTCAGTGGAAAATCAAAGATGTGCTCAATAAAGACATTTGACAGCTTGCTTTAGCAAGCACGCCTGAAAAGGGACTTGAACCCTGGACCCTCAGATTAAAAGTCTGATGCAGAGACTCAGTGGAAAATCAAAGATGTGCTCTTGGTTTTGCACAGTAGAACACGACAATACAGAAGCAAAGACTCAGTGGAAAATCAAAGATGTGCTCAATAAAGACATTTGACAGCTTGCACGCCTGAAAAGGGACTTGAACCCTGGACCCTCAGATTAAAAGTCTGATGCTCTACCGACTGAGCTATCCAGGCTCTGAAAAATGCTCTTCTTAGCTCCTCTAAGCGTCTTAACATAAAATATGGAGGTAAAGAAACAAAGCTTTGGTGGAAAATCAACAATGTGCCCAAAATTTGCTAAACAGACATAGAAGGGTTGTTTCTGCAAAAAACAAAGATTTTCTCAAGCTGCTTCTATGCCCTCAGTTTTGCACAGTAGAACACGACAATACAGAAGCAAAGACTCAGTGGAAAATCAAAGATGTGTTCAATAAAGACACAGGGACTTGAACCCTGAACAGGGACTTGAACAGGGACTTGAACCCTGGACCCTCAGATTAAAAGTCTGATGCTCTACCGACTGAGCTATCCAGGCTCTGAAAAATGCTCTTCTTAGCTCCTCTAAGCGTCTTAACATAAAATATGGAGGTAAAGAAACAAAGCTTTGGTGGAAAATCAAAAATGTGCTCAAAATTTGCTAAACAGACATAGAAGGGTTGTTTCTGCAAAAAACAAAGATGTTCTCAAGCTGCTTCTATACCCTTGGTTTTGCACAGTAGAACACGACAATACAGAAGCAAAGACTCAGTGGAAAATCAAAGATGTGCTCAATAAAGACATTTGACAGCTTGCTTTAGCAAGCACGCCTGAAAAGGGACTTGAACCCTGGACCCTCAGATTAAAAGTCTGATGCAGAGACTCAGTGGAAAATCAAAGATGTGCTCTTGGTTTTGCACAGTAGAACACGACAATACAGAAGCAAAGACTCAGTGGAAAATCAAAGATGTGCTCAATAAAGACATTTGACAGCTTGCTTTAGCAAGCACGCCTGAAAAGGGACTTGAACCCTGGACCCTCAGATTAAAAGTCTGATGCTCTACCGACTGAGCTATCCAGGCTCTGAAAAAGGCTCTTCTTAGCTCCTCTAAGCGTCTTAACATAAAATATGGAGGTAAAGAAACAAAGCTTTGGTGGAAAATCAACAATGTGCCCAAAATTTGCTAAACAGACATAGAAGGGTTGTTTCTGCAACAAACAAAGATTTTCTCAAGCTGCTTCTATGCCCTCAGTTTTGCACAGTAGAACACGACAATACAGAAGCAAAGACTCAGTGGAAAATCAAAGATGTGCTCAATAAAGACATTTGACAGCTTGCTTTAGCAAGCACGCCTGAACAGGGACTTGAACCCTGGACCCTCAGATTAAAAGTCTGATGCTCTACCGACTGAGCTATCCAGGCTCTGAAAAATGCTCTTCTTAGCTCCTCTAAGCGTCTTAACATAAAATATGGAGGTAAAGAAACAAAGCTTTGGTGGAAAATCAAAAATGTGCTCAAAATTTGCTAAACAGACATAGAAGGGTTGTTTCTGCAAAAAACAAAGATGTTCTCAAGCTGCTTCTATACCCTTGGTTTTGCACAGTAGAACACGGCACTGAAGATGCAGAGACTCAGTGGGAAATCAAAGATGTGCTCTTGGTTTTGCACAGTAGAACACGACAATACAGAAGCAAAGACTCAGTGGAAAATCAAAGATGTGCTCAATAAAGACATTTGACAGCTTGCTTTAGCAAGTACGCCTGAACAGGGACTTGAACCCTGGACCCTCAGATTAAAAGTCTGATGCTCTACCGACTGAGCTATCCAGGCTCTGAAAAATGCTCTTCTTAGCTCCTCTAAGCGTCTTAACATAAAATATGGAGGTAAAGAAACAAAGCTTTGGTGGAAAATCAAAAATGTGCTCAAAATTTGCTAAACAGACATAGAAGGGTTGTTTCTGCAAAAAACAAAGATGTTCTCAAGCTGCTTCTATACCCTTGGTTTTGCACAGTAGAACACTGCACTGAAGATGCAGAGACTCAGTGGAAAATCAAAGATGTGCTCTTGGTTTTGCACAGTAGAACACGACAATACAGAAGCAAAGACTCAGTGGAAAATCAAAGATGTGCTCAATAAAGACATTTGACAGCTTGCTTTAGCAAGTACGCCTGAACAGGGACTTGAACCCTGGACCCTCAGATTAAAAGTCTGATGCTCTACCGACTGAGCTATCCAGGCTCTGAAAAATGCTCTTCTTAGCTCCTCTAAGCGTCTTAACATAAAATATGGAGGTAAAGAAACAAAGCTTTGGTGGAAAATCAACAATGTGCCCAAAATTTGCTAAACAGACATAGAAGGGTTGTTTCTGCAATAAGCAAAGATGTTCTCAAGCTGCTTCTATACCCTTGGTTTTGCACAGTAGAACACGACAATACAGAAGCAAAGACTCAGTGGAAAATCAAAGATGTGCTCAATAAAGACATTTGACAGCTTGCTTTAGCAAGTACACCTGAACAGGGACTTGAACCCTGGACCCTCAGATTAAAAGTCTGATGCTCTACCGACTGAGCTATCCAGGCTCTGAAAAATGCTCTTCTTAGCTCCTCTAAGCGTCTTAACATAAAATATGGAGGTAAAGAAACAAAGCTTTGGTGGAAAATCAAAAATGTGCTCAAAATCTGCTAAACAGACATAGAAGGGTTGTTTCTGCAATAAGCAAAGATGTTCTCAAGCTGCTTCTATACCCTTGGTTTTGCACAGTAGAACACGACAATACAGAAGCAAAGACTCAGTGGAAAATCAAAGATTTGCTCAATAAAGACATTTGACAGCTTGCTTTAGCAAGTACGCCTGAACAGGGACTTGAACCCTGGACCCTCAGATTAAAAGTCTGATGCTCTACCGACTGAGCTATCCAGGCTCTGAAAAATGCTCTTCTTAGCTCCTCTAAGCGTCTTAACATAAAATATGGAGGTAAAGAAACAAAGCTTTGGTGGAAAATCAAAAATGTGCTCAAAATCTGCTAAACAGACATAGAAGGGTTGTTTCTGCAATAAGCAAAGATGTTCTCAAGCTGCTTCTATACCCTTGGTTTTGCACAGTAGAACACGACAATACAGAAGCAAAGACTCAGTGGAAAATCAAAGATGTGCTCAATAAAGACATTTGACAGCTTGCTTTAGCAAGTACGCCTGAACAGGGACTTGAACCCTGGACCCTCAGATTAAAAGTCTGATGCTCTACCGACTGAGCTATCCAGGCTCTGAAAAATGCTCTTCTTAGCTCCTCTAAGCGTCTTAACATAAAATATGGAGGTAAAGAAACAAAGCTTTGGTGGAAACTCAAAAATGTGCTCAAAATCTGCTAAACAGACATAGAAGGGTTGTTTCTGCAAAAAACAAAGATGTTCTCAAGCTGCTTCTATACCCTTGGTTTTGCACAGTAGAACACGACAATACAGAAGCAAAGACTCAGTGGAAAATCAAAGATGTGCTCAATAAAGACATTTGGCAGCTTGCTTTAGCAAGTACGCCTGAACAGGGACTTGAACCCTGGACCCTCAGATTAAAAGTCTGATGCTCTACCGACTGAGCTATCCAGGCTCTGAAAAATGCTCTCCTTAGCTCCTCTAAGCGTCTTAACATAAAATATGGAGGTAAAGAAACAAAGCTTTGGTGGAAAATCAAAAATGTGCTCAAAATCTGCTAAACAGACATAGAAGGGTTGTTTCTGCAAAAAACAAAGATGTTCTCAAGCTGCTTCTATACCCTTGGTTTTGCACAGTAGAACACGACAATACAGAAGCAAAGACTCAGTGGAAAATCAAAGATGTGCTCAATAAAGACATTTGGCAGCTTGCTTTAGCAAGTACGCCTGAACAGGGACTTGAACCCTGGACCCTCAGATTAAAATTCTGATGCTCTACCGACTGAGCTATCCAGGCTCTGAAAAATGCTCTTCTTAGCTCCTCTAAGCATCTTAACATAAAATATGGAGGTAAAGAAACAAAGCTTTGGTGGAAACTCAAAAATGTGCTCAAAATCTACTAAACAGACATAGAAGGGTTGTTTCTGCAATAAGCAAAGATGTTCTGAAGCTGCTTCTATACCCTTGGTTTTGCACAGTAGAACACGACAATACAGAAGCAAAGACTCAGTGGAAAATCAAAGATGTGCGCAATAAAGACATTTGACAGCTTGCTTTAGCAAGTACGCCTGAACAGCGACTTGAACCCTGGACCCTCAGATTAAAAGTCTGATGCTCTACCGACTGAGCTATCCAGGCTCTGAAAAATGCTCTTTTTAGCTCCTCTAAGCATCTTAACATAAAATATGGAGGTAAAGAAACAAAGCTTTGGTGGAAAATCAAAAATGTGCTCAAAATCTGCTAAACAGACATAGAAGGGTTGTTTCTGCAAAAAACAAAGATGTTCTCAAGCTGCTTCTATACCCTTGGTTTTGCACAGTAGAACACGACAATACAGAAGCAAAGACTCAGTGGAAAATCAAAGATGTGCTCAATAAAGACATTTGACAGCTTGCTTTAGCAAGCACGCCTGAACAGGGATTTGAACCCTGGACCCTCAGATTAAAAGTCTGATGCTCTACCGACTGAGCTATCCAGGCTCAGAAAAATGCTCTTCTTAGCTCCTCTAAGCGTCTTAACATAAAATATGGAGGTAAAGAAACAAAGCTTTGGTGGAAACTCAAAAATGTGCTCAAAATCTGCTAAACAGACATAGAAGGGTTGTTTCTGCAAAAAACAAAGATGTTCTCAAGCTGCTTCTATACCCTTGGTTTTGCACAGTAGAACACGACAATACAGAAGCAAAGACTCAGTGGAAAATCAAAGATGTGCTCAATAAAGACATTTGGCAGCTTGCTTTAGCAAGTACACCTGAACAGGGACTTGAACCCTGGACCCTCAGATTAAAAGTCTGATGCTCTACCGACTGAGCTATCCAGGCTCTGAAAAATGCTCTCCTTAGCTCCTCTAAGCGTCTTAACATAAAATATGGAGGTAAAGAAACAAAGCTTTGGTGGAAAATCAAAAATGTGCTCAAAATCTGCTAAACAGACATAGAAGGGTTGTTTCTGCAAAAAACAAAGATGTTCTCAAGCTGCTTCTATACCCTTGGTTTTGCACAGTAGAACACGACAATACAGAAGCAAAGACTCAGTGGAAAATCAAAGATGTGCTCAATAAAGACATTTGGCAGCTTGCTTTAGCAAGTACGCCTGAACAGGGACTTGAACCCTGGACCCTCAGATTAAAATTCTGATGCTCTACCGACTGAGCTATCCAGGCTCTGAAAAATGCTCTTCTTAGCTCCTCTAAGTGTCTTAACATAAAATATGGAGGTAAAGAAACAAAGCTTTGGTGGAAACTCAAAAATGTGCTCTGAATCTACTAAACAGACATAGAAGGGTTGTTTCTGCAATAAGCAAAGATGTTCTCAAGCTGCTTCTATACCCTTGGTTTTGCACAGTAGAGCACGGCACTGAAGATGCAGAGACTCAGTGGAAAATCAAAGATGTGCTCAATAAAGACATTTGACAGCTTGCTTTAGCAAGCACGCCTGAACAGGGACTTGAACCCTGAACCCTCAGATTAAAAGTCTGATGCTCTACTGACTGAGCTATCCAGGCTCTGAAAAATGCTCTTCTTAGCTCCTCTAAGCGTCTTAACATAAAATATGGAGGTAAAGAAACAAAGCTTTGGTGGAAAATCAAAAATGTGCTCAAAATCTGCTAAACAGACATAGAAGGGTTGTTTCTGCAATAAGCAAATATGTTCTCAAGCTGCTTCTATACCCTTGGTTTTGCACAGTAGAACACGGCACTGAAGATGCAGAGACTCAGTGGAAAATCAAAGATATGCTCAATAAAGACATTTGACAGCTTGTTTTAGCAAGTACGCCTGAACAAGGACTTGAACCCTGGACCCTCAGATTAAAAGTCTGATGCTCTACCGACTGAGCTATCCAGGCTCTGAAAAATGCTCTTCTTAGCTCCTCTAAGTGTCTTAACATAAAATATGGAGGTAAAGAAACAAAGCTTTGGTGGAAAATCAAAAATGTGCTCAAAATTTGCTAAACAGACATAGAAGGGTTGTTTCTGCAAAAAACAAAGATTTTCTCAAGCTGCTTCTATACCCTCAGTTTTGCACAGTAGAACACGACAATAAAGAAGCAAAGACTCAGTGGAAAATCAAAGATGTGTTCAATAAAGACATTGGACAGCTTGCTTTAGCAAGTACGCCTGAACAAGAACTTGAACCCTGGACCCTCAGATTAAAAGTCTGATGCTCTACTGACTGAGCTATCCAGGCTCTGAAAAATGCTCTTCTTAGCTCCTCTAAGCGTCTTAACATAAAATATGGAGGTAAAGAAACAAAGCTTTGGTGGAAAATCAAAAATGTGCTCAAAATTTGCAAAACAGACATAGAAGGGTTGTTTCTGCAATAAGCAAAGATGTTCTCAAGCTGCTTCTATACCCTTGGTTTTGCACCGTAGAACACGGCACTGAAGATGCAGAGACTTGCTTTAGCAAGTACGCCTGAACAGGGACTTGAACCCTGGACCCTCAGATTAAAAGTCTGATGCTCTACTGACTGAGCTATCCAGGCTCTAAAAAATGCTATTCTTAGCTCCTCTAAGCGTCTTAACATAAAATATGGAGGTAAAGAAACAAAGCTTTGGTGGAAAATCAAAAATGTGCTCAAAATCTGCTAAACAGACATAGAAGGGTTGTTTCTGCAATAAGCAAAGATGTTCTCAAGCTGCTTCTATACCCTTGGTTTTGCACAGTAGAACACGGCACTGAAGATGCAGAGACTCAGTGGAAAATCAAAGATATGCTCAATAAAGACATTTGACAGCTTGCTTTAGCAAGCACGCCTGAACAGGGACTTGAACCCTGAACCCTCAGATTAAAAGTCTGATGCTCTACTGACTGAGCTATCCAGGCTCTGAAAAATGCTCTTCTTAGCTCCTCTAAGCGTCTTAACATAAAATATGGAGGTAAAGAAACAAAGCTTTGGTGGAAAATCAAAAATGTGCTCAAAATCTGCTAAACAGACATAGAAGGGTTGTTTCTGCAATAAGCAAAGATGTTCTCAAGCTGCTTCTATACCCTTGGTTTTGCACAGTAGAACACGGCACTGAAGATGCAGAGACTCAGTGGAAAATCAAAGATATGCTCAATAAAGACATTTGACAGCTTGCTTTAGCAAGTACGCCTGAACAGGGACTTGAACCCTGGACCCTCAGATTAAAAGTCTGATGCTCTACCGACTGAGCTATCCAGGCTCTGAAAAATGCTCTTCTTAGCTCCTCTAAGTGTCTTAACATAAAATATGGAGGTAAAGAAACAAAGCTTTGGTGGAAAATCAAAAATGTGCTCAAAATTTGCTAAACAGACATAGAAGGGTTGTTTCTGCAAAAAACAAAGATTTTCTCAAGCTGCTTCTATACCCTCAGTTTTGCACAGTAGAACACGACAATAAAGAAGCAAAGACTCAGTGGAAAATCAAAGATGTGTTCAATAAAGACATTGGACAGCTTGCTTTAGCAAGTACGCCTGAACAGGGACTTGAACCCTGGACCCTCAGATTAAAAGTCTGATGCTCTACCGACTGAGCTATCCAGGCTCTGAAAAATGCTCTTCTTAGCTCCTCTAAGCGTCTTAACATAAAATATGGAGGTAAAGAAACAAAGCTTTGGTGGAAAATCAAAAATGTGCTCAAAATCTGCTAAACAGACATAGAAGGGTTGTTTCTGCAATAAGCAAAGATGTTCTCAAGCTGCTTCTATACCCTTGGTTTTGCACAGTAGAACACGGCACTGAAGATGCAGAGACTCAGTGGAAAATCAAAGATATGCTCAATAAAGACATTTGACAGCTTGCTTTAGCAAGCACGCCTGAACAGGGACTTGAACCCTGAACCCTCAGATTAAAAGTCTGATGCTCTACTGACTGAGCTATCCAGGCTCTGAAAAATGCTCTTCTTAGCTCCTCTAAGCGTCTTAACATAAAATATGGAGGTAAAGAAACAAAGCTTTGGTGGAAAATCAAAAATGTGCTCAAAATCTGCTAAACAGACATAGAAGGGTTGTTTCTGCAATAAGCAAAGATGTTCTCAAGCTGCTTCTATACCCTTGGTTTTGCACAGTAGAACACGGCACTGAAGATGCAGAGACTCAGTGGAAAATCAAAGATATGCTCAATAAAGACATTTGACAGCTTGCTTTAGCAAGTACGCCTGAACAGGGACTTGAACCCTGGACCCTCAGATTAAAAGTCTGATGCTCTACCGACTGAGCTATCCAGGCTCTGAAAAATGCTCTTCTTAGCTCCTCTAAGTGTCTTAACATAAAATATGGAGGTAAAGAAACAAAGCTTTGGTGGAAAATCAAAAATGTGCTCAAAATTTGCTAAACAGACATAGAAGGGTTGTTTCTGCAAAAAACAAAGATTTTCTCAAGCTGCTTCTATACCCTCAGTTTTGCACAGTAGAACACGACAATAAAGAAGCAAAGACTCAGTGGAAAATCAAAGATGTGTTCAATAAAGACATTGGACAGCTTGCTTTAGCAAGTACGCCTGAACAAGAACTTGAACCCTGGACCCTCAGATTAAAAGTCTGATGCTCTACTGACTGAGCTATCCAGGTTCTGAAAAATGCTCTTCTTAGCTCCTCTAAGCGTCTTAACATAAAATATGGAGGTAAAGAAACAAAGCTTTGGTGGAAAATCAAAAATGTGCTCAAAATTTGCAAAACAGACATAGAAGGGTTGTTTCTGCAATAAGCAAAGATGTTCTCAAGCTGCTTCTATACCCTTGGTTTTGCACCGTAGAACACGGCACTGAAGATGCAGAGACTTGCTTTAGCAAGTACGCCTGAACAGGGACTTGAACCCTGGACCCTCAGATTAAAAGTCTGATGCTCTACCGACTGAGCTATCCAGGCTCTGAAAAATGCTATTCTTAGCTCCTCTAAGCGTCTTAACATAAAATATGGAGGTAAAGAAACAAAGCTTTGGTGGAAAATCAAAAATGTGCTCAAAATTTGCTAAACAGACATAGAAGGGTTGTTTCTGCAATAAGCAAAGATGTTCTCAAGCTGCTTCTATACCCTTGGTTTTGCACAGTAGAACACGGCACTGAAGATGCAGAGACTCAGTGGAAAATCAAAGATATGCTCAATAAAGACATTTGACAGCTTGCTTTAGCAAGTACGCCTGAACAGGGACTTGAACCCTGGACCCTCAGATTAAAAGTCTGATGCTCTACCGACTGAGCTATCCAGGCTCTGAAAAAAGCTCTTCTTAGCTCCTCTAAGCGTCTTAACATAAAATATGGAGGTAAAGAAACAAAGCTTTGGTGGAAACTCAAAAATGTGCTCAAAATCTACTAAACAGACATAGAAGGGTTGTTTCTGCAAAAAACAGAGATTTTCTCAAGCTGCTTCTATACCCTCAGTTTTGCACAGTAGAACACGACAATACAGAAGCAAAGACTCAGTGGAAAATCAAAGATGTGCTCAATAAAGACATTTGACAGCTTGCTTTAGCAAGTACACCTGAACAGGGACTTGAACCCTGGACCCTCAGATTAAAAGTCTGATGCTCTACCGACTGAGCTATCCAGGCTCTGAAAAATGCTATTCTTAGCTCCTCTAAGCGTCTTAACATAAAATATGGAGGTAAAGAAACAAAGCTTTGGTGGAAAATCAAAAATGTGCTCAAAATTTGCTAAACAGACATAGAAGGGTTGTTTCTGCAATAAGCAAAGATGTTCTCAAGCTGCTTCTATACCCTTGGTTTTGCACAGTAGAACACGGCACTGAAGATGCAGAGACTCAGTGGAAAATCAAAGATATGCTCAATAAAGACATTTGACAGCTTGCTTTAGCAAGTACGCCTGAACAGGGACTTGAACCCTGGACCCTCAGATTAAAAGTCTGATGCTCTACCGACTGAGCTATCCAGGCTCTGAAAAAAGCTCTTCTTAGCTCCTCTAAGCGTCTTAACATAAAATATGGAGGTAAAGAAACAAAGCTTTGGTGGAAACTCAAAAATGTGCTCAAAATCTACTAAACAGACATAGAAGGGTTGTTTCTGCAAAAAACAGAGATTTTCTCAAGCTGCTTCTATACCCTCAGTTTTGCACAGTAGAACACGACAATACAGAAGCAAAGACTCAGTGGAAAATCAAAGATGTGCTCAATAAAGACATTTGACAGCTTGCTTTAGCAAGTACACCTGAACAGGGACTTGAACCCTGGACCCTCAGATTAAAAGTCTGATGCTCTACCGACTGAGCTATCCAGGCTCTGAAAAATGCTCTTCTTAGCTCCTCTAAGCGTCTTAACATAAAATATGGAGGTAAAGAAACAAAGCTTTGGTGGAAAATCAAAAATGTGCTCAAAATCTGCTAAACAGACATAGAAGGGTTGTTTCTGCAATAAGCAAAGATGTTCTCAAGCTGCTTCTATACCCTTGGTTTTGCACAGTAGAACACGGCACTGAAGATGCAGAGACTCAGTGGAAAATCAAAGATATGCTCAATAAAGACATTTGACAGCTTGCTTTAGCAAGTACACCTGAACAGGGACTTGAACCCTGGACCCTCAGATTAAAAGTCTGATGCTCTACTGACTGAGCTATCCAGGCTCTGAAAAATGCTCTTCTTAGCTCCTCTAAGCGTCTTAACATAAAATATGGAGGTAAAGAAACAAAGCTTTGGTGGAAAATCAAAAATGTGCTCAAAATTTGCAAAACAGACATAGAAGGGTTGTTTCTGCAATAAGCAAAGATGTTCTCAAGCTGCTTCTATACCCTTGGTTTTGCACCGTAGAACACGGCACTGAAGATGCAGAGACTTGCTTTAGCAAGTACGCCTGAACAGGAACTTGAACCCTGGACCCTCAGATTAAAAGTCTGATGCTCTACTGACTGAGCTATCCAGGCTCTAAAAAATGCTCTTCTTAGCTCCTCTAAGCGTCTTAACATAAAATATGGAGGTAAAGAAACAAAGCTTTGGTGGAAAATCAAAAATGTGCTCAAAATTTGCAAAACAGACATAGAAGGGTTGTTTCTGCAATAAGCAAAGATGTTCTCAAGCTGCTTCTATACCCTTGGTTTTGCACCGTAGAACACGGCACTGAAGATGCAGAGACTTGCTTTAGCAAGTACGCCTGAACAGGGACTTGAACCCTGGACCCTCAGATTAAAAGTCTGATGCTCTACCGACTGAGCTATCCAGGCTCTGAAAAATGCTATTCTTAGCTCCTCTAAGCGTCTTAACATAAAATATGGAGGTAAAGAAACAAAGCTTTGGTGGAAAATCAAAAATGTGCTCAAAATTTGCTAAACAGACATAGAAGGGTTGTTTCTGCAATAAGCAAAGATGTTCTCAAGCTGCTTCTATACCCTTGGTTTTGCACAGTAGAACACGGCACTGAAGATGCAGAGACTCAGTGGAAAATCAAAGATATGCTCAATAAAGACATTTGACAGCTTGCTTTAGCAAGTACGCCTGAACAGGGACTTGAACCCTGGACCCTCAGATTAAAAGTCTGATGCTCTACCGACTGAGCTATCCAGGCTCTGAAAAAAGCTCTTCTTAGCTCCTCTAAGCGTCTTAACATAAAATATGGAGGTAAAGAAACAAAGCTTTGGTGGAAACTCAAAAATGTGCTCAAAATCTACTAAACAGACATAGAAGGGTTGTTTCTGCAAAAAACAGAGATTTTCTCAAGCTGCTTCTATACCCTCAGTTTTGCACAGTAGAACACGACAATACAGAAGCAAAGACTCAGTGGAAAATCAAAGATGTGCTCAATAAAGACATTTGACAGCTTGCTTTAGCAAGTACACCTGAACAGGGACTTGAACCCTGGACCCTCAGATTAAAAGTCTGATGCTCTACCGACTGAGCTATCCAGGCTCTGAAAAATGCTATTCTTAGCTCCTCTAAGCGTCTTAACATAAAATATGGAGGTAAAGAAACAAAGCTTTGGTGGAAAATCAAAAATGTGCTCAAAATTTGCTAAACAGACATAGAAGGGTTGTTTCTGCAATAAGCAAAGATGTTCTCAAGCTGCTTCTATACCCTTGGTTTTGCACAGTAGAACACGGCACTGAAGATGCAGAGACTCAGTGGAAAATCAAAGATATGCTCAATAAAGACATTTGACAGCTTGCTTTAGCAAGTACGCCTGAACAGGGACTTGAACCCTGGACCCTCAGATTAAAAGTCTGATGCTCTACCGACTGAGCTATCCAGGCTCTGAAAAAAGCTCTTCTTAGCTCCTCTAAGCGTCTTAACATAAAATATGGAGGTAAAGAAACAAAGCTTTGGTGGAAACTCAAAAATGTGCTCAAAATCTACTAAACAGACATAGAAGGGTTGTTTCTGCAAAAAACAGAGATTTTCTCAAGCTGCTTCTATACCCTCAGTTTTGCACAGTAGAACACGACAATACAGAAGCAAAGACTCAGTGGAAAATCAAAGATGTGCTCAATAAAGACATTTGACAGCTTGCTTTAGCAAGTACACCTGAACAGGGACTTGAACCCTGGACCCTCAGATTAAAAGTCTGATGCTCTACCGACTGAGCTATCCAGGCTCTGAAAAATGCTCTTCTTAGCTCCTCTAAGCGTCTTAACATAAAATATGGAGGTAAAGAAACAAAGCTTTGGTGGAAAATCAAAAATGTGCTCAAAATCTGCTAAACAGACATAGAAGGGTTGTTTCTGCAATAAGCAAAGATGTTCTCAAGCTGCTTCTATACCCTTGGTTTTGCACAGTAGAACACGGCACTGAAGATGCAGAGACTCAGTGGAAAATCAAAGATATGCTCAATAAAGACATTTGACAGCTTGCTTTAGCAAGTACACCTGAACAGGGACTTGAACCCTGGACCCTCAGATTAAAAGTCTGATGCTCTACTGACTGAGCTATCCAGGCTCTGAAAAATGCTCTTCTTAGCTCCTCTAAGCGTCTTAACATAAAATATGGAGGTAAAGAAACAAAGCTTTGGTGGAAAATCAAAAATGTGCTCAAAATTTGCAAAACAGACATAGAAGGGTTGTTTCTGCAATAAGCAAAGATGTTCTCAAGCTGCTTCTATACCCTTGGTTTTGCACCGTAGAACACGGCACTGAAGATGCAGAGACTTGCTTTAGCAAGTACGCCTGAACAGGAACTTGAACCCTGGACCCTCAGATTAAAAGTCTGATGCTCTACTGACTGAGCTATCCAGGCTCTAAAAAATGCTCTTCTTAGCTCCTCTAAGCGTCTTAACATAAAATATGGAGGTAAAGAAACAAAGCTTTGGTGGAAAATCAAAAATGTGCTCAAAATCTGCTAAACAGACATAGAAGGGTTGTTTCTGCAATAAGCAAAGATGTTCTCAAGCTGCTTCTATACCCTTGGTTTTGCACAGTAGAACACGGCACTGAAGATGCAGAGACTCAGTGGAAAATCAAAGATATGCTCAATAAAGACATTCGACAGCTTGCTTTAGCAAGTACGCCTGAACAGGGACTTGAACCCTGGACCCTCAGATTAAAAGTCTGATGCTCTACCGACTGAGCTATCCAGGCTCTGAAAAATGCTCTTCTTAGCTCCTCTAAGCGTCTTAACATAAAATATGGAGGTAAAGAAACAAAGCTTTGGTGGAAAATCAAAAATGTGCTCAAAATCTGCTAAACAGACATAGAAGGGTTGTTTCTGCAAAAAACAAAGATTTTCTCAAGCTGCTTCTATACCCTCAGTTTTGCACAGTAGAACACGACAATAAAGAAGCAAAGACTCAGTGGAAAATCAAAGATGTGCTCAATAAACACATTTGACAGCTTGCTTTAGCAAGTACGCCTGAACAGGGACTTGAACCCTGGACCCTCAGATTAAAAGTCTGATGCTCTACCGACTGAGCTATCCAGGCTCTGATAAATGCTCTTCTTAGCTCCTCTAAGCGTCTTAACATAAAATATGGAGGTAAAGAAACAAAGCTTTGGTGGAAAATCAAAAATGTGCTCAAAATCTGCTAAACAGACATAGAAGGGTTGTTTCTGCAATAAGCAAAGATGTTCTCAAGCTGCTTCTATACCCTTAGTTTTGCACAGTAGAACACGGCACTGAAGATGCAGAGACTCAGTGGAAAATCAAAGATGTGCTCAATAAAGACATTTGACAGCTTGCTTTAGCAAGTACGCCTGAACAGGGACTTGAACCCTGGACCCTCAGATTAAAAGTCTGATGCTCTACCGACTGAGCTATCCAGGCTCTGAAAAATGCTCTTCTTAGCTCCTCTAAGTGTCTTAACATAAAATATGGAGGTAAAGAAACAAAGCTTTGGTGGAAAATCAAAAATGTGCTCAAAATCTGCTAAACAGACATAGAAGGGTTGTTTCTGCAATAAGCAAAGATGTTCTCAAGCTGCTTCTATACCCTTGGTTTTGCACAGTAGAACACGGCACTGAAGATGCAGAGACTCAGTGGAAAATCAAAGATATGCTCAATAAAGACATTCGACAGCTTGCTTTAGCAAGTACGCCTGAACAGGGACTTGAACCCTGGACCCTCAGATTAAAAGTCTGATGCTCTACCGACTGAGCTATCCAGGCTCTGAAAAATGCTCTCCTTAGCTCCTCTAAGCGTCTTAACATAAAATATGGAGGTAAAGAAACAAAGCTTTAGTGGAAAATCAAAAATGTGCTCAAAATCTGCTAAACAGACATAGAAGGGTTGTTTCTGCAAAAAACAAAGATTTTCTCAAGCTGCTTCTATACCCTCAGTTTTGCACAGTAGAACACGGCACTGAAGATGCAGAGACTCAGTGGAAAATCAAAGATGTGCTCAATAAAGACATTTGACAGCTTGCTTTAGCAAGTACGCCTGAACAGGGACTTGAACCCTAGACCCTCAGATTAAAAGTCTGATGCTCTACCGCTTTTATGTTAAGCGTCTTAACATAAAATATGGAGGTAAAGAAACAAAGCTTTGGTGGAAAATCAACAATGTACCCAAAATTTGCTAAACAGACATAGAAGGGTTGTTTCAGCAAAAAACAAAGATGTTCTCAAGCTGCTACTATACCGTCAGTTTTGCACAGTAGAACACGACAATAAAGAAGCAAAGACTCAGTGGAAAATCAAAGATGTGTTCAATAAAGACATTGGACAGCTTGCTTTAGCTAGTACGCCTGGACAGGAACTTGAACCCTGGACCCTCAGATTAAAAGTCTGATGCTCTACTGACTGAGCTATCCAGGCTCTGAAAAATGCTATTCTTAGCTCCTCTAAGCGTCTTAACATAAAATATGGAGGTAAAGAAACAAAGCTTTGGTGGAAAATCAAAAATGTGCTCAAAATTTGCTAAACAGACATAGAAGGGTTGTTTCTGCAATAAGCAAAGATGTTCTCAAGCTGCTTCTATACCCTTGGTTTTGCACAGTAGAACACGGCACTGAAGATGCAGAGACTCAGTGGAAAATCAAAGATATGCTCAATAAAGACATTTGACAGCTTGCTTTAGCAAGTACGCCTGAACAGGGACTTGAACCCTGGACCCTCAGATTAAAAGTCTGATGCTCTACCGACTGAGCTATCCAGGCTCTGAAAAAAGCTCTTCTTAGCTCCTCTAAGCGTCTTAACATAAAATATGGAGGTAAAGAAACAAAGCTTTGGTGGAAACTCAAAAATGTGCTCAAAATCTACTAAACAGACATAGAAGGGTTGTTTCTGCAAAAAACAGAGATTTTCTCAAGCTGCTTCTATACCCTCAGTTTTGCACAGTAGAACACGACAATACAGAAGCAAAGACTCAGTGGAAAATCAAAGATGTGCTCAATAAAGACATTTGACAGCTTGCTTTAGCAAGTACACCTGAACAGGGACTTGAACCCTGGACCCTCAGATTAAAAGTCTGATGCTCTACCGACTGAGCTATCCAGGCTCTGAAAAATGCTCTTCTTAGCTCCTCTAAGCGTCTTAACATAAAATATGGAGGTAAAGAAACAAAGCTTTGGTGGAAAATCAAAAATGTGCTCAAAATCTGCTAAACAGACATAGAAGGGTTGTTTCTGCAATAAGCAAAGATGTTCTCAAGCTGCTTCTATACCCTTGGTTTTGCACAGTAGAACACGGCACTGAAGATGCAGAGACTCAGTGGAAAATCAAAGATATGCTCAATAAAGACATTTGACAGCTTGCTTTAGCAAGTACACCTGAACAGGGACTTGAACCCTGGACCCTCAGATTAAAAGTCTGATGCTCTACTGACTGAGCTATCCAGGCTCTGAAAAATGCTCTTCTTAGCTCCTCTAAGCGTCTTAACATAAAATATGGAGGTAAAGAAACAAAGCTTTGGTGGAAAATCAAAAATGTGCTCAAAATTTGCAAAACAGACATAGAAGGGTTGTTTCTGCAATAAGCAAAGATGTTCTCAAGCTGCTTCTATACCCTTGGTTTTGCACCGTAGAACACGGCACTGAAGATGCAGAGACTTGCTTTAGCAAGTACGCCTGAACAGGAACTTGAACCCTGGACCCTCAGATTAAAAGTCTGATGCTCTACTGACTGAGCTATCCAGGCTCTAAAAAATGCTCTTCTTAGCTCCTCTAAGCGTCTTAACATAAAATATGGAGGTAAAGAAACAAAGCTTTGGTGGAAAATCAAAAATGTGCTCAAAATCTGCTAAACAGACATAGAAGGGTTGTTTCTGCAATAAGCAAAGATGTTCTCAAGCTGCTTCTATACCCTTGGTTTTGCACAGTAGAACACGGCACTGAAGATGCAGAGACTCAGTGGAAAATCAAAGATATGCTCAATAAAGACATTCGACAGCTTGCTTTAGCAAGTACGCCTGAACAGGGACTTGAACCCTGGACCCTCAGATTAAAAGTCTGATGCTCTACCGACTGAGCTATCCAGGCTCTGAAAAATGCTCTTCTTAGCTCCTCTAAGCGTCTTAACATAAAATATGGAGGTAAAGAAACAAAGCTTTGGTGGAAAATCAAAAATGTGCTCAAAATCTGCTAAACAGACATAGAAGGGTTGTTTCTGCAAAAAACAAAGATTTTCTCAAGCTGCTTCTATACCCTCAGTTTTGCACAGTAGAACACGACAATAAAGAAGCAAAGACTCAGTGGAAAATCAAAGATGTGCTCAATAAACACATTTGACAGCTTGCTTTAGCAAGTACGCCTGAACAGGGACTTGAACCCTGGACCCTCAGATTAAAAGTCTGATGCTCTACCGACTGAGCTATCCAGGCTCTGATAAATGCTCTTCTTAGCTCCTCTAAGCGTCTTAACATAAAATATGGAGGTAAAGAAACAAAGCTTTGGTGGAAAATCAAAAATGTGCTCAAAATCTGCTAAACAGACATAGAAGGGTTGTTTCTGCAATAAGCAAAGATGTTCTCAAGCTGCTTCTATACCCTTAGTTTTGCACAGTAGAACACGGCACTGAAGATGCAGAGACTCAGTGGAAAATCAAAGATGTGCTCAATAAAGACATTTGACAGCTTGCTTTAGCAAGTACGCCTGAACAGGGACTTGAACCCTGGACCCTCAGATTAAAAGTCTGATGCTCTACCGACTGAGCTATCCAGGCTCTGAAAAATGCTCTTCTTAGCTCCTCTAAGTGTCTTAACATAAAATATGGAGGTAAAGAAACAAAGCTTTGGTGGAAAATCAAAAATGTGCTCAAAATCTGCTAAACAGACATAGAAGGGTTGTTTCTGCAATAAGCAAAGATGTTCTCAAGCTGCTTCTATACCCTTGGTTTTGCACAGTAGAACACGGCACTGAAGATGCAGAGACTCAGTGGAAAATCAAAGATATGCTCAATAAAGACATTCGACAGCTTGCTTTAGCAAGTACGCCTGAACAGGGACTTGAACCCTGGACCCTCAGATTAAAAGTCTGATGCTCTACCGACTGAGCTATCCAGGCTCTGAAAAATGCTCTCCTTAGCTCCTCTAAGCGTCTTAACATAAAATATGGAGGTAAAGAAACAAAGCTTTAGTGGAAAATCAAAAATGTGCTCAAAATCTGCTAAACAGACATAGAAGGGTTGTTTCTGCAAAAAACAAAGATTTTCTCAAGCTGCTTCTATACCCTCAGTTTTGCACAGTAGAACACGGCACTGAAGATGCAGAGACTCAGTGGAAAATCAAAGATGTGCTCAATAAAGACATTTGACAGCTTGCTTTAGCAAGTACGCCTGAACAGGGACTTGAACCCTAGACCCTCAGATTAAAAGTCTGATGCTCTACCGCTTTTATGTTAAGCGTCTTAACATAAAATATGGAGGTAAAGAAACAAAGCTTTGGTGGAAAATCAACAATGTACCCAAAATTTGCTAAACAGACATAGAAGGGTTGTTTCAGCAAAAAACAAAGATGTTCTCAAGCTGCTACTATACCGTCAGTTTTGCACAGTAGAACACGACAATAAAGAAGCAAAGACTCAGTGGAAAATCAAAGATGTGTTCAATAAAGACATTGGACAGCTTGCTTTAGCTAGTACGCCTGGACAGGAACTTGAACCCTGGACCCTCAGATTAAAAGTCTGATGCTCTACTGACTGAGCTATCCAGGCTCTGAAAAATGCTCTTCTTAGCTCCTCTAAGCGTCTTAACATAAAATATGGAGGTAAAGAAACAAAGCTTTGGTGGAAAATCAAAAATGTGCTCAAAATCTGCTAAACAGACATAGAAGGGTTGTTTCTGCAATAAGCAAAGATGTTCTCAAGCTGCTTCTATACCCTTGGTTTTGCACAGTAGAACACGGCACTGAAGATGCAGAGACTCAGTGGAAAATCAAAGATATGCTCAATAAAGACATTTGACAGCTTGCTTTAGCAAGTACGCCTGAACAGGGACTTGAACCCTGGACCCTCAGCTTAAAAGTCTGATGCTCTACCGACTGAGCTATCCAGGCTCTGAAAAATGCTCTTCTTAGCTCCTCTAAGTGTCTTAACATAAAATATGGAGGTAAAGAAACAAAGCTTTGGTGGAAAATCAAAAATGTGCTCAAAATCTGCTAAACAGACATAGAAGGGTTGTTTCTGCAAAAAAACAAAGATTTTCTCAAGCTGCTTCTATACCCTTGGTTTTGCACAGTAGAACACGACAATACAGAAGCAAAGACTCAGTGGAAGTTCAAAGATGTGCTCAATAAAGACATTTGACAGCTTGCTTTAGCAAGTACGCCTGAACAGGGACTTGAACCCTGGACCCTCAGATTAAAAGTCTGATGCTCTACCGACTGAGCTATCCAGGCTCTGAAAAATGCTCTTCTTAGCTCCTCTAAGCGTCTTAACATAAAATATGGAGGTAAAGAAACAAAGCTTTGGTGGAAAATCAAAAATGTGCTCAAAATCTGCTAAACAGACATAGAAGGATTGTTTCTGCAATAAGCAAAGATGTTCTCAAGCTGCTTCTATACCCTTGGTTTTGCACAGTAGAACACGGCACTGAAGATGCAGAGACTCAGTGGAAAATCAAAGATGTGCTCAATAAAGACATTTGACAGCTTGCTTTAGCAAGTACGCCTGAACAGGGACTTGAACCCTGGACCCTCAGATTAAAAGTCTGATGCTCTACCGACTGAGCTATCCAGGCTCTGAAAAATGCTCTTCTTAGCTCCTCTAAGCGTCTTAACATAAAATATGGAGGTAAAGAAACAAAGCTTTAGTGGAAAATCAAAAATGTGCTCAAAATCTGCTAAACAGACATAGAAGGGTTGTTTCTGCAAAAAACAAAGATTTTCTCAAGCTGCTTCTATACCCTCAGTTTTGCACAGTAGAACACGGCACTGAAGATGCAGAGACTCAGTGGAAAATCAAAGATGTGCTCAATAAAGACATTTGACAGCTTGCTTTAGCAAGTACGCCTGAACAGGGACTTGAACCCTAGACCCTCAGATTAAAAGTCTGATGCTCTACCGCTTTTATGTTAAGCGTCTTAACATAAAATATGGAGGTAAAGAAACAAAGCTTTGGTGGAAAATCAACAATGTACCCAAAATTTGCTAAACAGACATAGAAGGGTTGTTTCTGCAAAAAACAAAGATGTTCTCAAGCTGCTACTATACCGTCAGTTTTGCACAGTAGAACACGACAATAAAGAAGCAAAGACTCAGTGGAAAATCAAAGATGTGTTCAATAAAGACATTGGACAGCTTGCTTTAGCTAGTACGCCTGAACAGGAACTTGAACCCTGGACCCTCAGATTAAAAGTCTGATGCTCTACTGACTGAGCTATCCAGGCTCTGAAAAATGCTCTTCTTAGCTCCTCTAAGCGTCTTAACATAAAATATGGAGGTAAAGAAACAAAGCTTTGGTGGAAAATCAAAAATGTGCTCAAAATCTGCTAAACAGACATAGAAGGGTTGTTTCTGCAATAAGCAAAGATGTTCTCAAGCTGCTTCTATACCCTTGGTTTTGCACAGTAGAACACGGCACTGAAGATGCAGAGACTCAGTGGAAAATCAAAGATATGCTCAATAAAGACATTTGACAGCTTGCTTTAGCAAGTACGCCTGAACAGGGACTTGAACCCTGGACCCTCAGATTAAAAGTCTGATGCTCTACCGACTGAGCTATCCAGGCTCTGAAAAATGCTCTTCTTAGCTCCTCTAAGTGTCTTAACATAAAATATGGAGGTAAAGAAACAAAGCTTTGGTGGAAAATCAAAAATGTGCTCAAAATCTGCTAAACAGACATAGAAGGGTTGTTTCTGCAATAAGCAAAGATGTTCTCAAGCTGCTTCTATACCCTTGGTTTTGCACAGTAGAACACGGCACTGAAGATGCAGAGACTCAGTGGAAAATCAAAGATATGCTCAATAAAGACATTTGACAGCTTGCTTTAGCAAGTACGCCTGAACAGGGACTTGAACCCTGGACCCTCAGATTAAAAGTCTGATGCTCTACCGACTGAGCTATCCAGGCTCTGAAAAATGCTCTTCTTAGCTCCTCTAAGTGTCTTAACATAAAATATGGAGGTAAAGAAACAAAGCTTTGGTGGAAAATCAAAAATGTGCTCAAAATTTGCTAAACAGACATAGAAGGGTTGTTTCTGCAAAAAACAAAGATTTTCTCAAGCTGCTTCTATACCCTCAGTTTTGCACAGTAGAACACGACAATAAAGAAGCAAAGACTCAGTGGAAAATCAAAGATGTGTTCAATAAAGACATTGGACAGCTTGCTTTAGCAAGTACGCCTGAACAAGAACTTGAACCCTGGACCCTCAGATTAAAAGTCTGATGCTCTACTGACTGAGCTATCCAGGCTCTGAAAAATGCTCTTCTTAGCTCCTCTAAGCGTCTTAACATAAAATATGGAGGTAAAGAAACAAAGCTTTGGTGGAAAATCAAAAATGTGCTCAAAATTTGCAAAACAGACATAGAAGGGTTGTTTCTGCAATAAGCAAAGATGTTCTCAAGCTGCTTCTATACCCTTGGTTTTGCACCGTAGAACACGGCACTGAAGATGCAGAGACTTGCTTTAGCAAGTACGCCTGAACAGGGACTTGAACCCTGGACCCTCAGATTAAAAGTCTGATGCTCAACCGACTGAGCTATCCAGTCTCTGAAAAGTGCTCTTCTTAGCTCCTCTAAGCGTCTTAACATAAAATATGGAGGTAAAGAAACAAAGCTTTGGTGGAAAATCCACAATTTACCCAAAATTTGCTAAACAGACATAGAAGGGTTGTTTCTGCAAAAAACAAAGATTTTCTCAAGCTGCTTCTATACCCTTGGTTTTGCACAGTAGAACACGACAATACAGAAGCAAAGACTCAGTGGAAGTTCAAAGATGTGCTCAATAAAGACATTTGACAGCTTGCTTTAGCAAGTACGCCTGAACAGGGACTTGAACCCTGGACCCTCAGATTAAAAGTCTGATGCTCTACTGACTGAGCTATCCAGGCTCTGAAAAATGCTCTTCTTAGCTCCTCTAAGCGTCTTAACATAAAATATGGAGGTAAAGAAACAAAGCTTTGGTGGAAAATCAAAAATGTGCTCAAAATCTGCTAAACAGACATAGAAGGGTTGTTTCTGCAATAAGCAAAGATGTTCTCAAGCTGCTTCTATACCCTTGGTTTTGCACAGTAGAACACGGCACTGAAGATGCAGAGACTCAGTGGAAAATCAAAGATGTGCTCAATAAAGACATTTGACAGCTTGCTTTAGCAAGTACGCCTGAACAGGGACTTGAACCCTGGACCCTCAGATTAAAAGTCTGATGCTCTACCGACTGAGCTATCCAGGCTCTGAAAAATGATCTTCTTAGCTCCTCTAAGCGTCTTAACATAAAATATGGAGGTAAAGAAACAAAGCTTTGGTGGAAACTCAAAAATGTGCTCAAAATCTACTAAACAGACATAGAAGGGTTGTTTCTGCAAAAAACAAAGATGTTCTCAAGCTGCTTGGTTGGTTGGTTTTGCACAGTAGAACACGACAATACAGAAGCAAAGACTCAGTGGAAAATCAAAGATGTGCTCAATAAAGACATTTGACAGCTTGCTTTAGCAAGCACGCCTGAACAGGGACTTGAACCCTGGACCCTCAGATTAAAAGTCTGATGCTCTACCGACTGAGCTATCCAGGCTCTGAAAAATGCTCTTCTTAGCTCCTCTAAGCGTCTTAACATAAAATATGGAGGTAAAGAAACAAAGCTTTGGTGGAAAATCAACAATGTACCCAAAATTTGCTAAACAGACATAGAAGGGTTGTTTCTGCAAAAAACAAAGATGTTCTCAAGCTGCTACTATACCGTCAGTTTTGCACAGTAGAAGACGACAATAAAGAAGCAAAGACTCAGTGGAAAATCAAAGATTTGCTCAATAAAGACATTTGACAGCTTGCTTTAGGAAGTACGCCTGAACAGGGACTTGAACCCTGGACCCTCAGATTAAAAGTCTGATGCTCTACCGCTTTTATGTTAAGCGTCTTAACATAAAATATGGAGGTAAAGAAACAAAGCTTTGGTGGAAAATCAAAAATGTACCCAAAATTTGCTAAACAGACATAGAAGGGTTGTTTCTGCAAAAAACAAAGATTTTCTCAAGCTGCTTCTATACCCTCAGTTTTGCACAGTAGAACACGACAATAAAGAAGCAAAGACTCAGTGGAAAATCAAATATGTGCTCAATAAAGACATTTGACAGCTTGCTTTAGTAAATGCTATACCGACTGAGCTAAACAGACATAGAAGAGTTGTTTCTGCAAAAAACAAAGATTTTCTCAAGCTGCTTCTATACCCTCAGTTTTGCACAGTAGAACACGACAATAAAGAAGCAAAGACTCAGTGGAAAATCAAAGATGTGCTCAATAAAGACATTTGACAGCTTGCTTTAGCAAGTACGCCTGAACAGGGACTTGAACCCTGGACCCTCAGATTAAAAGTCTGATGCTCTACCGACTGAGCTATCCAGGCTCTGAAAAATGCTCTTCTTAGCTCCTCTAAGCGTCTTAACATAAAATATGGAGGTAAAGAAACAAAGCTTTGGTGGAAACTCAAAAATGTGCTCAAAATCTACTAAACAGACATAGAAGGGTTGTTTCTGCAAAAAACAAAGATTTTCTCAAGCTGCTTCTATACCCTCAGTTTTGCACAGTAGAACACGACAATAAAGAAGCAAAGACTCAGTGGAAAATCAAAGATGTGTTCAATAAAGACATTGGACAGCTTGCTTTAGCTAGTACGCCTGAACAGGAACTTGAACCCTGGACCCTCAGATTAAAAGTCTGATGCTCTACTGACTGAGCTATCCAGGCTCTGAAAAATGCTCTTCTTAGCTCCTCTAAGCGTCTTAACATAAAATATGGAGGTAAAGAAACAAAGCTTTGGTGGAAAATCAAAAATGTGCTCAAAATCTGCTAAACAGACATAGAAGGGTTGTTTCTGCAATAAGCAAAGATGTTCTCAAGCTGCTTCTATACCCTTGGTTTTGCACAGTAGAACACGGCACTGAAGATGCAGAGACTCAGTGGAAAATCAAAGATATGCTTAATAAAGACATTTGACAGCTTGCTTTAGCAAGTACGCCTGAACAGGGACTTGAACCCTAGACCCTCAGATTAAAAGTCTGATGCTCTACCGCTTTTATGTTAAGCGTCTTAACATAAAATATGGAGGTAAAGAAACAAAGCTTTGGTGGAAAATCAACAATGTACCCAAAATTTGCTAAACAGACATAGAAGGGTTGTTTCAGCAAAAAACAAAGATGTTCTCAAGCTGCTACTATACCGTCAGTTTTGCACAGTAGAACACGACAATAAAGAAGCAAAGACTCAGTGGAAAATCAAAGATGTGTTCAATAAAGACATTGGACAGCTTGCTTTAGCTAGTACGCCTGGACAGGAACTTGAACCCTGGACCCTCAGATTAAAAGTCTGATGCTCTACTGACTGAGCTATCCAGGCTCTGAAAAATGCTCTTCTTAGCTCCTCTAAGCGTCTTAACATAAAATATGGAGGTAAAGAAACAAAGCTTTGGTGGAAAATCAAAAATGTGCTCAAAATCTGCTAAACAGACATAGAAGGGTTGTTTCTGCAATAAGCAAAGATGTTCTCAAGCTGCTTCTATACCCTTGGTTTTGCACAGTAGAACACGGCACTGAAGATGCAGAGACTCAGTGGAAAATCAAAGATATGCTCAATAAAGACATTTGACAGCTTGCTTTAGCAAGTACGCCTGAACAGGGACTTGAACCCTGGACCCTCAGCTTAAAAGTCTGATGCTCTACCGACTGAGCTATCCAGGCTCTGAAAAATGCTCTTCTTAGCTCCTCTAAGTGTCTTAACATAAAATATGGAGGTAAAGAAACAAAGCTTTGGTGGAAAATCAAAAATGTGCTCAAAATCTGCTAAACAGACATAGAAGGGTTGTTTCTGCAATAAGCAAAGATGTTCTCAAGCTGCTTCTATACCCTTGGTTTTGCACAGTAGAACACGGCACTGAAGATGCAGAGACTCAGTGGAAAATCAAAGATATGCTCAATAAAGACATTTGACAGCTTGCTTTAGCAAGTACGCCTGAACAGGGACTTGAACCCTGGACCCTCAGATTAAAAGTCTGATGCTCTACCGACTGAGCTATCCAGGCTCTGAAAAATGCTCTTCTTAGCTCCTCTAAGTGTCTTAACATAAAATATGGAGGTAAAGAAACAAAGCTTTGGTGGAAAATCAAAAATGTGCTCAAAATTTGCTAAACAGACATAGAAGGGTTGTTTCTGCAAAAAACAAAGATTTTCTCAAGCTGCTTCTATACCCTCAGTTTTGCACAGTAGAACACGACAATAAAGAAGCAAAGACTCAGTGGAAAATCAAAGATGTGTTCAATAAAGACATTGGACAGCTTGCTTTAGCAAGTACGCCTGAACAAGAACTTGAACCCTGGACCCTCAGATTAAAAGTCTGATGCTCTACTGACTGAGCTATCCAGGCTCTGAAAAATGCTCTTCTTAGCTCCTCTAAGCGTCTTAACATAAAATATGGAGGTAAAGAAACAAAGCTTTGGTGGAAAATCAAAAATGTGCTCAAAATTTGCAAAACAGACATAGAAGGGTTGTTTCTGCAATAAGCAAAGATGTTCTCAAGCTGCTTCTATACCCTTGGTTTTGCACCGTAGAACACGGCACTGAAGATGCAGAGACTTGCTTTAGCAAGTACGCCTGAACAGGGACTTGAACCCTGGACCCTCAGATTAAAAGTCTGATGCTCTACCGACTGAGCTATCCAGTCTCTGAAAAGTGCTCTTCTTAGCTCCTCTAAGCGTCTTAACATAAAATATGGAGGTAAAGAAACAAAGCTTTGGTGGAAAATCCACAATTTACCCAAAATTTGCTAAACAGACATAGAAGGGTTGTTTCTGCAAAAAACAAAGATTTTCTCAAGCTGCTTCTATACCCTTGGTTTTGCACAGTAGAACACGACAATACAGAAGCAAAGACTCAGTGGAAGTTCAAAGATGTGCTCAATAAAGACATTTGACAGCTTGCTTTAGCAAGTACGCCTGAACAGGGACTTGAACCCTGGACCCTCAGATTAAAAGTCTGATGCTCTACCGACTGAGCTATCCAGGCTCTGAAAAATGCTCTTCTTAGCTCCTCTAAGCGTCTTAACATAAAATATGGAGGTAAAGAAACAAAGCTTTGGTGGAAAATCAAAAATGTGCTCAAAATCTGCTAAACAGACATAGAAGGATTGTTTCTGCAATAAGCAAAGATGTTCTCAAGCTGCTTCTATACCCTTGGTTTTGCACAGTAGAACACGGCACTGAAGATGCAGAGACTCAGTGGAAAATCAAAGATGTGCTCAATAAAGACATTTGACAGCTTGCTTTAGCAAGTACGCCTGAACAGGGACTTGAACCCTGGACCCTCAGATTAAAAGTCTGATGCTCTACCGACTGAGCTATCCAGGCTCTGAAAAATGCTCTTCTTAGCTCCTCTAAGCGTCTTAACATAAAATATGGAGGTAAAGAAACAAAGCTTTAGTGGAAAATCAAAAATGTGCTCAAAATCTGCTAAACAGACATAGAAGGGTTGTTTCTGCAAAAAACAAAGATTTTCTCAAGCTGCTTCTATACCCTCAGTTTTGCACAGTAGAACACGGCACTGAAGATGCAGAGACTCAGTGGAAAATCAAAGATGTGCTCAATAAAGACATTTGACAGCTTGCTTTAGCAAGTACGCCTGAACAGGGACTTGAACCCTAGACCCTCAGATTAAAAGTCTGATGCTCTACCGCTTTTATGTTAAGCGTCTTAACATAAAATATGGAGGTAAAGAAACAAAGCTTTGGTGGAAAATCAACAATGTACCCAAAATTTGCTAAACAGACATAGAAGGGTTGTTTCTGCAAAAAACAAAGATGTTCTCAAGCTGCTACTATACCGTCAGTTTTGCACAGTAGAACACGACAATAAAGAAGCAAAGACTCAGTGGAAAATCAAAGATGTGTTCAATAAAGACATTGGACAGCTTGCTTTAGCTAGTACGCCTGAACAGGAACTTGAACCCTGGACCCTCAGATTAAAAGTCTGATGCTCTACTGACTGAGCTATCCAGGCTCTGAAAAATGCTCTTCTTAGCTCCTCTAAGCGTCTTAACATAAAATATGGAGGTAAAGAAACAAAGCTTTGGTGGAAAATCAAAAATGTGCTCAAAATCTGCTAAACAGACATAGAAGGGTTGTTTCTGCAATAAGCAAAGATGTTCTCAAGCTGCTTCTATACCCTTGGTTTTGCACAGTAGAACACGGCACTGAAGATGCAGAGACTCAGTGGAAAATCAAAGATATGCTCAATAAAGACATTTGACAGCTTGCTTTAGCAAGTACGCCTGAACAGGGACTTGAACCCTGGACCCTCAGATTAAAAGTCTGATGCTCTACCGACTGAGCTATCCAGGCTCTGAAAAATGCTCTTCTTAGCTCCTCTAAGTGTCTTAACATAAAATATGGAGGTAAAGAAACAAAGCTTTGGTGGAAAATCAAAAATGTGCTCAAAATCTGCTAAACAGACATAGAAGGGTTGTTTCTGCAATAAGCAAAGATGTTCTCAAGCTGCTTCTATACCCTTGGTTTTGCACAGTAGAACACGACAATAAAGAAGCAAAGACTCAGTGGAAAATCAAAGATGTGTTCAATAAAGACATTGGACAGCTTGCTTTAGCAAGTACGCCTGAACAAGAACTTGAACCCTGGACCCTCAGATTAAAAGTCTGATGCTCTACTGACTGAGCTATCCAGGCTCTGAAAAATGCTCTTCTTAGCTCCTCTAAGCGTCTTAACATAAAATATGGAGGTAAAGAAACAAAGCTTTGGTGGAAAATCAAAAATGTGCTCAAAATTTGCAAAACAGACATAGAAGGGTTGTTTCTGCAATAAGCAAAGATGTTCTCAAGCTGCTTCTATACCCTTGGTTTTGCACCGTAGAACACGGCACTGAAGATGCAGAGACTTGCTTTAGCAAGTACGCCTGAACAGGGACTTGAACCCTGGACCCTCAGATTAAAAGTCTGATGCTCAACCGACTGAGCTATCCAGTCTCTGAAAAGTGCTCTTCTTAGCTCCTCTAAGCGTCTTAACATAAAATATGGAGGTAAAGAAACAAAGCTTTGGTGGAAAATCCACAATTTACCCAAAATTTGCTAAACAGACATAGAAGGGTTGTTTCTGCAAAAAACAAAGATTTTCTCAAGCTGCTTCTATACCCTTGGTTTTGCACAGTAGAACACGACAATACAGAAGCAAAGACTCAGTGGAAGTTCAAAGATGTGCTCAATAAAGACATTTGACAGCTTGCTTTAGCAAGTACGCCTGAACAGGGACTTGAACCCTGGACCCTCAGATTAAAAGTCTGATGCTCTACCGACTGAGCTATCCAGGCTCTGAAAAATGCTCTTCTTAGCTCCTCTAAGCATCTTAACATAAAATATGGAGGTAAAGAAACAAAGCTTTGGTGGAAAATCAAAAATGTGCTCAAAATCTGCTAAACAGACATAGAAGGGTTGTTTCTGCAATAAGCAAAGATGTTCTCAAGCTGCTTCTATACCCTTGGTTTTGCACAGTAGAACACGGCACTGAAGATGCAGAGACTCAGTGGAAAATCAAAGATGTGCTCAATAAAGACATTTGACAGCTTGCTTTAGCAAGTACACCTGAACAGGGACTTGAACCCTGGACCCTCAGATTAAAAGTCTGATGCTCTACCGACTGAGCTATCCAGGCTCTGAAAAATGATCTTCTTAGCTCCTCTAAGCGTCTTAACATAAAATATGGAGGTAAAGAAACAAAGCTTTGGTGGAAACTCAAAAATGTGCTCAAAATCTACTAAACAGACATAGAAGGGTTGTTTCTGCAAAAAACAAAGATGTTCTCAAGCTGCTTGGTTGGTTGGTTTTGCACAGTAGAACACGACAATACAGAAGCAAAGACTCAGTGGAAAATCAAAGATGTGCTCAATAAAGACATTTGACAGCTTGCTTTAGCAAGCACGCCTGAACAGGGACTTGAACCCTGGACCCTCAGATTAAAAGTCTGATGCTCTACCGACTGAGCTATCCAGGCTCTGAAAAACGCTCTTCTTAGCTCCTCTAAGCGTCTTAACATAAAATATGGAGGTAAAGAAACAAAGCTTTGGTGGAAAATCAACAATGTACCCAAAATTTGCTAAACAGACATAGAAGGGTTGTTTCTGCAAAAAACAAAGATGTTCTCAAGCTGCTACTATACCGTCAGTTTTGCACAGTAGAACACGACAATAAAGAAGCAAAGACTCAGTGGAAAATCAAAGATTTGCTCAATAAAGACATTTGACAGCTTGCTTTAGGAAGTACGCCTGAACAGGGACTTGAACCCTGGACCCTCAGATTAAAAGTCTGATGCTCTACCGCTTTTATGTTAAGCGTCTTAACATAAAATATGGAGGTAAAGAAACAAAGCTTTGGTGGAAAATCAAAAATGTACCCAAAATTTGCTAAACAGACATAGAAGGGTTGTTTCTGCAAAAAACAAAGATTTTCTCAAGCTGCTTCTATACCCTCAGTTTTGCACAGTAGAACACGACAATAAAGAAGCAAAGACTCAGTGGAAAATCAAATATGTGCTCAATAAAGACATTTGACAGCTTGCTTTAGTAAATGCTATACCGACTGAGCTAAACAGACATAGAAGAGTTGTTTCTGCAAAAAACAAAGATTTTCTCAAGCTGCTTCTATACCCTCAGTTTTGCACAGTAGAACACGACAATAAAGAAGCAAAGACTCAGTGGAAAATCAAAGATGTGCTCAATAAAGACATTTGACAGCTTGCTTTAGCAAGTACGCCTGAACAGGGACTTGAACCCTGGACCCTCAGATTAAAAGTCTGATGCTCTACCGACTGAGCTATCCAGGCTCTGAAAAATGCTCTTCTTAGCTCCTCTAAGCGTCTTAACATAAAATATGGAGGTAAAGAAACAAAGCTTTGGTGGAAACTCAAAAATGTGCTCAAAATCTACTAAACAGACATAGAAGGGTTGTTTCTGCAAAAAACAAAGATTTTCTCAAGCTGCTTCTATACCCTCAGTTTTGCACAGTAGAACACGACAATAAAGAAGCAAAGACTCAGTGGAAAATCAAAGATGTGTTCAATAAAGACATTGGACAGCTTGCTTTAGCTAGTACGCCTGAACAGGAACTTGAACCCTGGACCCTCAGATTAAAAGTCTGATGCTCTACTGACTGAGCTATCCAGGCTCTGAAAAATGCTCTTCTTAGCTCCTCTAAGCGTCTTAACATAAAATATGGAGGTAAAGAAACAAAGCTTTGGTGGAAACTCAAAAATGTGCTCAAAATCTACTAAACAGACATAGAAGGGTTGTTTCTGCAAAAAACAAAGATGTTCTCAAGCTGCTTGGTTGGTTGGTTTTGCACAGTAGAACACGACAATACAGAAGCAAAGACTCAGTGGAAAATCAAAGATGTGCTCAATAAAGACATTTGACAGCTTGCTTTAGCAAGCACGCCTGAACAGGGACTTGAACCCTGGACCCTCAGATTAAAAGTCTGATGCTCTACCGACTGAGCTATCCAGGCTCTGAAAAACGCTCTTCTTAGCTCCTCTAAGCGTCTTAACATAAAATATGGAGGTAAAGAAACAAAGCTTTGGTGGAAAATCAACAATGTACCCAAAATTTGCTAAACAGACATAGAAGGGTTGTTTCTGCAAAAAACAAAGATGTTCTCAAGCTGCTACTATACCGTCAGTTTTGCACAGTAGAACACGACAATAAAGAAGCAAAGACTCAGTGGAAAATCAAAGATTTGCTCAATAAAGACATTTGACAGCTTGCTTTAGGAAGTACGCCTGAACAGGGACTTGAACCCTGGACCCTCAGATTAAAAGTCTGATGCTCTACCGCTTTTATGTTAAGCGTCTTAACATAAAATATGGAGGTAAAGAAACAAAGCTTTGGTGGAAAATCAAAAATGTACCCAAAATTTGCTAAACAGACATAGAAGGGTTGTTTCTGCAAAAAACAAAGATTTTCTCAAGCTGCTTCTATACCCTCAGTTTTGCACAGTAGAACACGACAATAAAGAAGCAAAGACTCAGTGGAAAATCAAATATGTGCTCAATAAAGACATTTGACAGCTTGCTTTAGTAAATGCTATACCGACTGAGCTAAACAGACATAGAAGAGTTGTTTCTGCAAAAAACAAAGATTTTCTCAAGCTGCTTCTATACCCTCAGTTTTGCACAGTAGAACACGACAATAAAGAAGCAAAGACTCAGTGGAAAATCAAAGATGTGCTCAATAAAGACATTTGACAGCTTGCTTTAGCAAGTACGCCTGAACAGGGACTTGAACCCTGGACCCTCAGATTAAAAGTCTGATGCTCTACCGACTGAGCTATCCAGGCTCTGAAAAATGCTCTTCTTAGCTCCTCTAAGCGTCTTAACATAAAATATGGAGGTAAAGAAACAAAGCTTTGGTGGAAACTCAAAAATGTGCTCAAAATCTACTAAACAGACATAGAAGGGTTGTTTCTGCAAAAAACAAAGATTTTCTCAAGCTGCTTCTATACCCTCAGTTTTGCACAGTAGAACACGACAATAAAGAAGCAAAGACTCAGTGGAAAATCAAAGATGTGTTCAATAAAGACATTGGACAGCTTGCTTTAGCTAGTACGCCTGAACAGGAACTTGAACCCTGGACCCTCAGATTAAAAGTCTGATGCTCTACTGACTGAGCTATCCAGGCTCTGAAAAATGCTCTTCTTAGCTCCTCTAAGCGTCTTAACATAAAATATGGAGGTAAAGAAACAAAGCTTTGGTGGAAAATCAAAAATGTGCTCAAAATCTGCTAAACAGACATAGAAGGGTTGTTTCTGCAATAAGCAAAGATGTTCTCAAGCTGCTTCTATACCCTTGGTTTTGCACAGTAGAACACGGCACTGAAGATGCAGAGACTCAGTGGAAAATCAAAGATATGCTTAATAAAGACATTTGACAGCTTGCTTTAGCAAGTACGCCTGAACAGGGACTTGAACCCTGGACCCTCAGATTAAAAGTCTGATGCTCTACCGACTGAGCTATCCAGGCTCTGAAAAATGCTCTTCTTAGCTCCTCTAAGTGTCTTAACATAAAATATGGAGGTAAAGAAACAAAGCTTTGGTGGAAAATCAAAAATGTGCTCAAAATTTGCTAAACAGACATAGAAGGGTTGTTTCTGCAAAAAACAAAGATTTTCTCAAGCTGCTTCTATACCCTCAGTTTTGCACAGTAGAACACGACAATAAAGAAGCAAAGACTCAGTGGAAAATCAAAGATGTGCTCAATAAAGACATTTGACAGCTTGCTTTAGCAAGTACGCCTGAACAGGGACTTGAACCCTGGACCCTCAGATTAAAAGTCTGATGCTCTACCGACTGAGCTATCCAGGCTCTGAATAATGCTCTTCTTAGCTCCTCTAAGCGTCTTAACATAAAATATGGAGGTAAAGAAACAAAGCTTTGGTGGAAAATCAACAATGTGCCCAAAATTTGCTAAACAGACATAGAAGAGTTGTTTCTGCAAAAAACAAAGATTTTCTCAAGCTGCTTCTATACCCTCAGTTTTGCACAGTAGAACACGACAATAAAGAAGCAAAGACTCAGTGGAAAATCAAAGATGTGCTCAATAAAGACATTTGACAGCTTGCTTTAGCAAGTACGCCTGAACAGGGACTTGAACCCTGGACCCTCAGATTAAAAGTCTGATGCTCTACCGACTGAGCTATCCAGGCTCTGAAAAATGCTCTTCTTAGCTCCTCTAAGCGTCTTAACATAAAATATGGAGGTAAAGAAACAAAGCTTTGGTGGAAACTCAAAAATGTGCTCAAAATCTACTAAACAGACATAGAAGGGTTGTTTCTGCAAAAAACAAAGATTTTCTCAAGCTGCTTCTATACCCTCAGTTTTGCACAGTAGAACACGACAATAAAGAAGCAAAGACTCAGTGGAAAATCAAAGATGTGTTCAATAAAGACATTGGACAGCTTGCTTTAGCTAGTACGCCTGAACAGGAACTTGAACCCTGGACCCTCAGATTAAAAGTCTGATGCTCTACTGACTGAGCTATCCAGGCTCTGAAAAATGCTCTTCTTAGCTCCTCTAAGCGTCTTAACATAAAATATGGAGGTAAAGAAACAAAGCTTTGGTGGAAAATCAAAAATGTGCTCAAAATCTGCTAAACAGACATAGAAGGGTTGTTTCTGCAATAAGCAAAGATGTTCTCAAGCTGCTTCTATACCCTTGGTTTTGCACAGTAGAACACGGCACTGAAGATGCAGAGACTCAGTGGAAAATCAAAGATATGCTTAATAAAGACATTTGACAGCTTGCTTTAGCAAGTACGCCTGAACAGGGACTTGAACCCTGGACCCTCAGATTAAAAGTCTGATGCTCTACCGACTGAGCTATCCAGGCTCTGAAAAATGCTCTTCTTAGCTCCTCTAAGTGTCTTAACATAAAATATGGAGGTAAAGAAACAAAGCTTTGGTGGAAAATCAAAAATGTGCTCAAAATTTGCTAAACAGACATAGAAGGGTTGTTTCTGCAAAAAACAAAGATTTTCTCAAGCTGCTTCTATACCCTCAGTTTTGCACAGTAGAACACGACAATAAAGAAGCAAAGACTCAGTGGAAAATCAAAGATGTGCTCAATAAAGACATTTGACAGCTTGCTTTAGCAAGTACGCCTGAACAGGGACTTGAACCCTGGACCCTCAGATTAAAAGTCTGATGCTCTACCGACTGAGCTATCCAGGCTCTGAATAATGCTCTTCTTAGCTCCTCTAAGCGTCTTAACATAAAATATGGAGGTAAAGAAACAAAGCTTTGGTGGAAAATCAACAATGTGCCCAAAATTTGCTAAACAGACATAGAAGAGTTGTTTCTGCAAAAAACAAAGATTTTCTCAAGCTGCTTCTATACCCTCAGTTTTGCACAGTAGAACACGACAATAAAGAAGCAAAGACTCAGTGGAAAATCAAAGATGTGCTCAATAAAGACATTTGACAGCTTGCTTTAGCAAGTACGCCTGAACAGGGACTTGAACCCTGGACCCTCAGATTAAAAGTCTGATGCTCTACCGACTGAGCTATCCAGGCTCTGAAAAATGCTCTTCTTAGCTCCTCTAAGCGTCTTAACATAAAATATGGAGGTAAAGAAACAAAGCTTTGGTGGAAACTCAAAAATGTGCTCAAAATCTACTAAACAGACATAGAAGGGTTGTTTCTGCAAAAAACAAAGATTTTCTCAAGCTGCTTCTATACCCTCAGTTTTGCACAGTAGAACACGACAATAAAGAAGCAAAGACTCAGTGGAAAATCAAAGATGTGTTCAATAAAGACATTGGACAGCTTGCTTTAGCTAGTACGCCTGAACAGGAACTTGAACCCTGGACCCTCAGATTAAAAGTCTGATGCTCTACTGACTGAGCTATCCAGGCTCTGAAAAATGCTCTTCTTAGCTCCTCTAAGCGTCTTAACATAAAATATGGAGGTAAAGAAACAAAGCTTTGGTGGAAAATCAAAAATGTGCTCAAAATCTGCTAAACAGACATAGAAGGGTTGTTTCTGCAATAAGCAAAGATGTTCTCAAGCTGCTTCTATACCCTTGGTTTTGCACAGTAGAACACGGCACTGAAGATGCAGAGACTCAGTGGAAAATCAAAGATATGCTTAATAAAGACATTTGACAGCTTGCTTTAGCAAGTACGCCTGAACAGGGACTTGAACCCTGGACCCTCAGATTAAAAGTCTGATGCTCTACCGACTGAGCTATCCAGGCTCTGAAAAATGCTCTTCTTAGCTCCTCTAAGTGTCTTAACATAAAATATGGAGGTAAAGAAACAAAGCTTTGGTGGAAAATCAAAAATGTGCTCAAAATTTGCTAAACAGACATAGAAGGGTTGTTTCTGCAAAAAACAAAGATTTTCTCAAGCTGCTTCTATACCCTCAGTTTTGCACAGTAGAACACGACAATAAAGAAGCAAAGACTCAGTGGAAAATCAAAGATGTGCTCAATAAAGACATTTGACAGCTTGCTTTAGCAAGTACGCCTGAACAGGGACTTGAACCCTGGACCCTCAGATTAAAAGTCTGATGCTCTACCGACTGAGCTATCCAGGCTCTGAATAATGCTCTTCTTAGCTCCTCTAAGCGTCTTAACATAAAATATGGAGGTAAAGAAACAAAGCTTTGGTGGAAAATCAACAATGTGCCCAAAATTTGCTAAACAGACATAGAAGGGTTGTTTCTGCAAAAAACAAAGATTTTCTCAAGCTGCTTCTATACCCTCAGTTTTGCACAGTAGAACACGACAATAAAGAAGCAAAGACTCAGTGGAAAATCAAAGATGTGCTCAATAAAGACATTTGACAGCTTGCTCTAGCAAGTACGCCTGAACAGGGACTTGAACCCTGGACCCTCAGATTAAAAGTCTGATGCTCTACTGACTGAGCTATCCAGGCTCTGAAAAATGCTCTTCTTAGCTCCTCTAAGCGTCTTAACATAAAATATGGAGGTAAAGAAACAAAGCTTTGGTGGAAAATCAACAATGTACCCAAAATTTGCTAAACAGACATAGAAGGTTTGTTTCTGCAATAAGCAAAAATGTTCTCAAGCTGCTTCTATACCCTTGGTTTTGCACAGTAGAACACGACAATACAGAAGCAAAGACTCAGTGGAAAATCAAAGATGTGCTCAATAAAGACATTTGACAGCTTGCTTTAGCAAGTACGCCTGAACAGGGACTTGAACCCTGGACCCTCAGATTAAAAAATCTGATGCTCTACCGACTGAGCTATCCAGGCTCTGAAAAATGCTCTTCTTAGCTCCTCTAAGCGTCTTAACATAAAATATGGAGGTAAAGAAACAAAGCTTTGGTGGAAAATCAAAAATGTGCTCAAAATCTGCTAAACAGACATAGAAGGGTTGTTTCTGCAATAAGCAAAGATGTTCTCAAGCTGCTTCTATACCCTTGGTTTTGCACAGTAGAACACGACAATACAGAAGCAAAGACTCAGTGGAAAATCAAAGATGTGTTCAATAAAGACATTGGACAGCTTGCTTTAGCAAGTACGCCTGAACAGGAACTTGAACCCTGGACCCTCAGATTAAAAGTCTGATGCTCTACTGACTGAGCTATCCAGGCTCTGAAAAATGCTCTTCTTAGCTCCTCTAAGCGTCTTAACATAAAATATGGAGGTAAAGAAACAAAGCTTTGGTGGAAAATCAAAAATGTGCTCAAAATTTGCTAAACAGACATAGAAGGGTTGTTTCTGCAATAAGCAAAGATGTTCTCAAGCTGCTTCTATACCCTTGGTTTTGCACAGTAGAACACGGCACTGAAGATGCAGAGACTCAGTGGAAAATCAAAGATGTGCTCAATAAAGACATTTGACAGCTTGCTTTAGCAAGTACGCCTTGAACCCTGGACCCTCAGATTAAAAGTCTGATGCTCTACCGACTGAGCTATCCAGGCTCTGAAAAATGCTCTTCTTAGCTCCTCTAAGTGTCTTAACATAAAATATGGAGGTAAAGAAACAAAGCTTTGGTGGAAAATCAAAAATGTGCTCAAAATTTGCTAAACAGACATAGAAGGGTTGTTTCTGCAAAAAACAAAGATTTTCTCAAGCTGCTTCTATACCCTCAGTTTTGCACAGTAGAACACGACAATAAAGAAGCAAAGACTCAGTGGAAAATCAAAGATGTGCTCAATAAAGACATTTGACAGCTTGCTTTAGCAAGTACGCCTGAACAGGGACTTGAACCCTAGACCCTCAGATTAAAAGTCTGATGCTCTACCGACTGAGCTATCCAGGCTCTGAAAAATGCTCTTCTTAGCTCCTCTAAGCGTCTTAACATAAAATATGGAGGTAAAGAAACAAAGCTTTGGTGGAAAATCAACAATGTACCCAAAATTTGCTAAACAGACATAGAAGGGTTGTTTCTGCAAAAAACAAAGATTTTCTCAAGCTGCTTCTATACCCTCAGTTTTGCACAGTAGAACACGACAATAAAGAAGCAAAGACTCAGTGGAAAATCAAATATGTGCTCAATAAAGACATTTGACAGCTTGCTTTAGTAAATGCTATACCGACTGAGCTAAACAGACATAGAAGAGTTGTTTCTGCAAAAAACAAAGATTTTCTCAAGCTGCTTCTATACCCTCAGTTTTGCACAGTAGAACACGACAATAAAGAAGCAAAGACTCAGTGGAAAATCAAAGATGTGCTCAATAAAGACATTTGACAGCTTGCTTTAGCAAGTACGCCTGAACAGGGACTTGAACCCTGGACCCTCAGATTAAAAGTCTGATGCTCTACCGACTGAGCTATCCAGGCTCTGAAAAATGCTCTTCTTAGCTCCTCTAAGCGTCTTAACATAAAATATGGAGGTAAAGAAACAAAGCTTTGGTGGAAAATCAAAAATGTGCTCAAAATCTACTAAACAGACATAGAAGGGTTGTTTCTGCAAAAAACAAAGATTTTCTCAAGCTGCTTCTATACCCTCAGTTTTGCACAGTAGAACACGACAATAAAGAAGCAAAGACTCAGTGGAAAACCAAAGATGTGTTCAATAAAGACATTGGACAGCTTGCTTTAGCTAGTACGCCTGAACAGGAACTTGAACCCTGGACCCTCAGATTAAAAGTCTGATGCTCTACTGACTGAGCTATCCAGGCTCTGAAAAATGCTCTTCTTAGCTCCTCTAAGCGTCTTAACATAAAATATGGAGGTAAAGAAACAAAGCTTTGGTGGAAAATCAAAAATGTGCTCAAAATCTGCTAAACAGACATAGAAGGGTTGTTTCTGCAATAAGCAAAGATGTTCTCAAGCTGCTTCTATACCCTTGGTTTTGCACAGTAGAACACGGCACTGAAGATGCAGAGACTCAGTGGAAAATCAAAGATATGCTTAATAAAGACATTTGACAGCTTGCTTTAGCAAGTACGCCTGAACAGGGACTTGAACCCTGGACCCTCAGATTAAAAGTCTGATGCTCTACCGACTGAGCTATCCAGGCTCTGAAAAATGCTCTTCTTAGCTCCTCTAAGTGTCTTAACATAAAATATGGAGGTAAAGAAACAAAGCTTTGGTGGAAAATCAAAAATGTGCTCAAAATTTGCTAAACAGACATAGAAGGGTTGTTTCTGCAAAAAACAAAGATTTTCTCAAGCTGCTTCTATACCCTCAGTTTTGCACAGTAGAACACGACAATAAAGAAGCAAAGACTCAGTGGAAAATCAAAGATGTGCTCAATAAAGACATTTGACAGCTTGCTTTAGCAAGTACGCCTGAACAGGGACTTGAACCCTGGACCCTCAGATTAAAAGTCTGATGCTCTACTGACTGAGCTATCCAGGCTCTGAAAAATGCTCTTCTTAGCTCCTCTAAGTGTCTTAACATAAAATATGGAGGTAAAGAAACAAAGCTTTGGTGGAAAATCAACAATGTACCCAAAATTTGCTAAACAGACATAGAAGGGTTGTTTCTGCAAAAAACAAAGATTTTCTCAAGCTGCTTCTATACCCTCAGTTTTGCACAGTAGAACACGACAATAAAGAAGCAAAGACTCAGTGGAAAATCAAAGATGTGCTCAATAAAGACATTTGACAGCTTGCTTTAGCAAGTACGCCTGAACAGGGACTTGAACCCTGGACCCTCAGATTAAAAGTCTGATGGTCTACCGACTGAGCTATCCAGGCTCTGAAAAATGCTCTTCTTAGCTCCTCTAAGCGTCTTAACATAAAATATGGAGGTAAAGAAACAAAGCTTTGGTGGAAAATCAAAAATGTACCCAAAATTTGCTAAACAGACATAGAAGGGTTGTTTCTGCAAAAAACAAAGATTTTCTCAAGCTGCTTCTATACCCTCAGTTTTGCACAGTAGAACACGACAATAAAGAAGCAAAGACTCAGTGGAAAATCAAAGATGTGCTCAATAAAGACATTTGACAGCTTGCTTTAGCAAGTACGCCTGAACAGGGACTTGAACCCTGGACCCTCAGATTAAAAGTCTGATGCTCTACCGACTGAGCTATCCAGGCTCTGAAAAATGCTCTTCTTAGCTCCTCTAAGCGTCTTAACATAAAATATGGAGGTAAAGAAACAAAGCTTTGGTGGAAAATCAACAATGTACCCAAAATTTGCTAAACAGACATAGAAGGTTTGTTTCTGCAATAAGCAAAGATGTTCTCAAGCTGCTTCTATACCCTTGGTTTTGCACAGTAGAACACGACAATACAGAAGCAAAGACTCAGTGGAAAATCAAAGATGTGCTCAATAAAGACATTTGACAGCTTGCTTTAGCAAGTACGCCTGAACAGGGACTTGAACCCTGGACCCTCAGATTAAAAAATCTGATGCTCTACCGACTGAGCTATCCAGGCTCTGAAAAATGCTCTTCTTAGCTCCTCTAAGCGTCTTAACATAAAATATGGAGGTAAAGAAACAAAGCTTTGGTGGAAAATCAAAAATGTGCTCAAAATCTGCTAAACAGACATAGAAGGGTTGTTTCTGCAATAAGCAAAGATGTTCTCAAGCTGCTTCTATACCCTTGGTTTTGCACAGTAGAACACGACAATACAGAAGCAAAGACTCAGTGGAAAATCAAAGATGTGTTCAATAAAGACATTGGACAGCTTGCTTTAGCAAGTACGCCTGAACAGGAACTTGAACCCTGGACCCTCAGATTAAAAGTCTGATGCTCTACTGACTGAGCTATCCAGGATCTGAAAAATGCTCTTCTTAGCTCCTCTAAGCGTCTTAACATAAAATATGGAGGTAAAGAAACAAAGCTTTGGTGGAAAATCAAAAATGTGCTCAAAATCTGCTAAACAGACATAGAAGGGTTGTTTCTGCAATAAGCAAAGATGTTCTCAAGCTGCTTCTATACCCTTGGTTTTGCACAGTAGAACACGGCACTGAAGATGCAGAGACTCAGTGGAAAATCAAAGATGTGCTCAATAAAGACATTGGACAGCTTGCTTTAGCAAGTACGCCTGAACAAGAACTTGAACCCTGGACCCTCAGATTAAAAGTCTGATGCTCTACTGACTGAGCTATCCAGGCTCTGAAAAATGCTCTTCTTAGCTCCTCTAAGCGTCTTAACATAAAATATGGAGGTAAAGAAACAAAGCTTTGGTGGAAAATCAAAAATGTGCTCAAAATTTGCAAAACAGACATAGAAGGGTTGTTTCTGCAATAAGCAAAGATGTTCTCAAGCTGCTTCTATACCCTTGGTTCTGCACCGTAGAACACGGCACTGAAGATGCAGAGACTTGCTTTAGCAAGTACGCCTGAACAGGGACTTGAACCCTGGACCCTCAGATTAAAAGTCTGATGCTCTACCGACTGAGCTATCCAGGCTCTGAAAAATGCTCTTCTTAGCTCCTCTAAGCGTCTTAACATAAAATATGGAGGTAAAGAAACAAAGCTTTGGTGGAAAATCAACAATGTACCCAAAATTTGCTAAACAGACATAGAAGGGTTGTTTCTGCAAAAAACAAAGATGTTCTCAAGCTGCTTCTATACCCTTGGTTTTGCACAGTAGAACACGACAATACAGAAGCAAAGACTCAGTGGAAAATCAAAGATGTGTTCAATAAAGACATTGGACAGCTTGCTTTAGCAAGTACGCCTGAACAGGAACTTGAACCCTGGACCCTCAGATTAAAAGTCTGATGCTCTACCGACTGAGCTATCCAGGCTCTGAAAAATGCTCTTCTTAGCTCCTCTAAGCGTCTTAACATAAAATATGGAGGTAAAGAAACAAAGCTTTGGTGGAAAATCAACAATGTACCCAAAATTTGCTAAACAGACATAGAAGGGTTGTTTCTGCAAAAAACAAAGATGTTCTCAAGCTGCTTCTATACCCTTGGTTTTGCACAGTAGAACACGACAATACAGAAGCAAAGACTCAGTGGAAAATCAAAGATGTGTTCAATAAAGACATTGGACAGCTTGCTTTAGCAAGTACGCCTGAACAGGAACTTGAACCCTGGACCCTCAGATTAAAAGTCTGATGCTCTACCGACTGAGCTATCCAGGCTCTGAAAAATGCTCTTCTTAGCTCCTCTAAGCGTCTTAACATAAAATATGGAGGTAAAGAAACAAAGCTTTGGTGGAAAATCAACAATGTACCCAAAATTTGCTAAACAGACATAGAAGGGTTGTTTCTGCAAAAAACAAAGATTTTCTCAAGCTGCTTCTATACCCTCAGTTTTGCACAGTAGAACACGACAATAAAGAAGCAAAGACTCAGTGGAAAATCAAAGATGTGCTCAATAAACACATTTGACAGCTTGCTTTAGCAAGTACGCCTGAACAGGGACTTGAACCCTGGACCCTCAGATTAAAAGTCTGATGCTCTACTGACTGAGCTATCCAGGCTCTGAAAAATGCTCTTCTTAGCTCCTCTAAGTGTCTTAACATAAAATATGGAGGTAAAGAAACAAAGCTTTGGTGGAAAATCAACAATGTACCCAAAATTTGCTAAACAGACATAGAAGGGTTGTTTCTGCAAAAAACAAAGATTTTCTCAAGCTGCTTCTATACCCTCAGTTTTGCACAGTAGAACACGACAATAAAGAAGCAAAGACTCAGTGGAAAATCAAAGATGTGCTCAATAAAGACATTTGACAGCTTGCTTTAGCAAGTACGCCTGAACAGGGACTTGAACCCTGGACCCTCAGATTAAAAGTCTGATGCTCTACCGACTGAGCTATCCAGGCTCTGAAAAATGCTCTTCTTAGCTCCTCTAAGCGTCTTAACATAAAATATGGAGGTAAAGAAACAAAGCTTTGGTGGAAAATCAAAAATGTGCTCAAAATCTGCTAAACAGACATAGAAGGGTTGTTTCTGCAATAAGCAAAGATGTTCTCAAGCTGCTTCTATACCCTTGGTTTTGCACAGTAGAACACGGCACTGAAGATGCAGAGACTCAGTGGAAAATCAAAGATGTGCTCAATAAAGACATTTGACAGCTTGCTTTAGCAAGTACGCCTGCACAGGGACTTGAACCCTAGACCCTCAGATTAAAAGTCTGATGCTCTACCGCTTTTATGTTAAGCGTCTTAACATAAAATATGGAGGTAAAGAAACAAAGCTTTGGTGGAAAATCAACAATGTACCCAAAATTTGCTAAACAGACATAGAAGGGTTGTTTCTGCAATAAGCAAAGATGTTCTCAAGCTGCTTCTATACCCTTGGTTTTGCACAGTAGAACACGGCACTGAAGATGCAGAGACTCAGTGGAAAATCAAAGATATGCTCAATAAAGACATTTGACAGCTTGCTTTAGCAAGTACGCCTGAACAGGGACTTGAACCCTGGACCCTCAGATTAAAAGTCTGATGCTCTACCGACTGAGCTATCCAGGCTCTGAAAAATGCTCTTCTTAGCTCCTCTAAGCGTCTTAACATAAAATATGGAGGTAAAGAAACAAAGCTTTGGTGGAAAATCAAAAATGTGCTCAAAATCTGCTAAACAGACATAGAAGGGTTGTTTCTGCAATAAGCAAAGATGTTCTCAAGCTGCTTCTATACCCTTGGTTTTGCACAGTAGAACACGGCACTGAAGATGCAGAGACTCAGTGGAAAATCAAAGATGTGCTCAATAAAGACATTTGACAGCTTGCTTTAGCAAATGCTATACCGACTGAGCTAAACAGACATAGAAGAGTTGTTTCTGCAAAAAACAAAGATTTTCTCAAGCTGCTTCTATACCCTCAGTTTTGCACAGTAGAACACGACAATAAAGAAGCAAAGACTCAGTGGAAAATCAAAGATGTGCTCAATAAAGACATTTGACAGCTTGCTTTAGCAAGTACGCCTGAACAGGGACTTGAACCCTGGACCCTCAGATTAAAAGTCTGATGCTCTACCGACTGAGCTATCCAGGCTCTGAAAAATGCTCTTCTTAGCTCCTCTAAGCGTCTTAACATAAAATATGGAGGTAAAGAAACAAAGCTTTGGTGGAAAATCAACAATGTACCCAAAATTTGCTAAACAGACATAGAAGGGTTGTTTCTGCAAAAAACAAAGATTTTCTCAAGCTGCTTCTATACCCTCAGTTTTGCACAGTAGAACACGACAATAAAGAAGCAAAGACTCAGTGGAAAATCAAAGATGTGCTCAATAAAGACATTTGACAGCTTGCTTTAGTAAATGCTATACCGACTGAGCTAAACAGACATAGAAGAGTTGTTTCTGCAAAAAACAAAGATTTTCTCAAGCTGCTTCTATACCCTCAGTTTTGCACAGTAGAACACGACAATAAAGAAGCAAAGACTCAGTGGAAAATCAAAGATGTGCTCAATAAAGACATTTGACAGCTTGCTTTAGCAAGTACGCCTGAACAGGGACTTGAACCCTGGACCCTCAGATTAAAAGTCTGATGCTCTACCGACTGAGCTATCCAGGCTCTGAAAAATGCTCTTCTTAGCTCCTCTAAGCGTCTTAACATAAAATATGGAGGTAAAGAAACAAAGTTTTGGTGGAAAATCAACAATGTACCCAAAATTTGCTAAACAGACATAGAAGGGTTGTTTCTGCAAAAAACAAAGATTTTCTCAAGCTGCTTCTATACCCTCAGTTTTGCACAGTAGAACACGACAATAAAGAAGCAAAGACTCAGTGGAAAATCAAAGATGTGCTCAATAAAGACATTTGACAGCTTGCTTTAGCAAGTACACCTGAACAGGGACTTGAACCCTGGACCCTCAGATTAAAAGTCTGATGGTCTACCGACTGAGCTATCCAGGCTCTGAAAAATGCTCTTCTTAGCTCCTCTAAGCGTCTTAACATAAAATATGGAGGTAAAGAAACAAAGCTTTGGTGGAAAATCAACAATGTACCCAAAATTTGCTAAACAGACATAGAAGGGTTGTTTCTGCAAAAAACAAAGATTTTCTCAAGCTGCTTCTATACCCTCAGTTTTGCACAGTAGAACACGACAATAAAGAAGCAAAGACTCAGTGGAAAATCAAAGATGTGCTCAATAAAGACATTTGACAGCTTGCTTTAGCAAGTACGCCTGAACAGGGACTTGAACCCTCAGATTAAAAGTCTGATGGTCTACCGACTGAGCTATCCAGGCTCTGAAAAATGCTCTTCTTAGCTCCTCTAAGCGTCTTAACATAAAATATGGAGTTAAAGAAACAAAGCTTTGGTGGAAAATCAAAAATGTACCCAAAATTTGCTAAACAGACATAGAAGGGTTGTTTCTGCAAAAAACAAAGATTTTCTCAAGCTGCTTCTATACCCTCAGTTTTGCACAGTAGAACACGACAATAAAGAAGCAAAGACTCAGTGGAAAATCAAAGATGTGCTCAATAAAGACATTTGACAGCTTGCTTTAGCAAGTACGCCTGAACAGGGACTTGAACCCTGGACCCTCAGATTAAAAGTCTGATGCTCTACCGACTGAGCTATCCAGGCTCTGAAAAATGCTCTGAAAAATGCTCTTCTTAGCTCCTCTAAGCGTCTTAACATAAAATATGGAGGTAAAGAAACAAAGCTTTGGTGGAAAATCAAAAATGTGCTCAAAATCTGCTAAACAGACATAGAAGGGTTGTTTCTGCAATAAGCAAAGATGTTCTCAAGCTGCTTCTATACCCTTGGTTTTGCACAGTAGAACACGGCACTGAAGATGCAGAGACTCAGTGGAAAATCAAAGATGTGCTCAATAAAGACATTTGACAGCTTGCTTTAGCAAGTACGCCTGCACAGGGACTTGAACCCTAGACCCTCAGATTAAAAGTCTGATGCTCTACCGCTTTTATGTTAAGCGTCTTAACATAAAATATGGAGGTAAAGAAACAAAGCTTTGGTGGAAAATCAACAATGTACCCAAAATTTGCTAAACAGACATAGAAGGGTTGTTTCTGCAATAAGCAAAGATGTTCTCAAGCTGCTTCTATACCCTTGGTTTTGCACAGTAGAACACGGCACTGAAGATGCAGAGACTCAGTGGAAAATCAAAGATGTGCTCAATAAAGACATTTGACAGCTTGCTTTAGCAAGTACGCCTGAACAGGGACTTGAACCCTGGACCCTCAGATTAAAAGTCTGATGGTCTACCGACTGAGCTATCCAGGCTCTGAAAAATGCTCTTCTTAGCTCCTCTAAGCGTCTTAACATAAAATATGGAGGTAAAGAAACAAAGCTTTGGTGGAAAATCAACAATGTACCCAAAATTTGCTAAACAGACATAGAAGGGTTGTTTCTGCAAAAAACAAAGATTTTCTCAAGCTGCTTCTATACCCTCAGTTTTGCACAGTAGAACACGACAATAAAGAAGCAAAGACTCAGTGGAAAATCAAAGATGTGCTCAATAAAGACATTTGACAGCTTGCTTTAGCAAGTACGCCTGAACAGGGACTTGAACCCTGGACCCTCAGATTAAAAGTCTGATGGTCTACCGACTGAGCTATCCAGGCTCTGAAAAATGCTCTTCTTAGCTCCTCTAAGCGTCTTAACATAAAATATGGAGGTAAAGAAACAAAGCTTTGGTGGAAAATCAAAAATGTGCTCAAAATCTGCTAAACAGACATAGAAGGGTTGTTTCTGCAATAAGCAAAGATGTTCTCAAGCTGCTTCTATACCCTTGGTTTTGCACAGTAGAACACGACAATACAGAAGCAAAGACTCAGTGGAAAATCAAAGATGTGTTCAATAAAGACATTGGACAGCTTGCTTTAGCAAGTACGCCTGAACAGGAACTTGGAACTTGAACCCTGGACCCTCAGATTAAAAGTCTGATGCTCTACTGACTGAGCTATCCAGGCTCTGAAAAATGCTCTTCTTAGCTCCTCTAAGCGTCTTAACATAAAATATGGAGGTAAAGAAACAAAGCTTTGGTGGAAAATCAAAAATGTGCTCAAAATTTGCTAAACAGACATAGAAGGGTTGTTTCTGCAATAAGCAAAGATGTTCTCAAGCTGCTTCTATACCCTTGGTTTTGCACAGTAGAACACGGCACTGAAGATGCAGAGACTCAGTGGAAAATCAAAGATGTGCTCAATAAAGACATTTGACAGCTTGCTTTAGCAAGTACGCCTGAACAGGGACTTGAACCCTGGACCCTCAGATTAAAAAATCTGATGCTCTACCGACTGAGCTATCCAGGCTCTGAAAAATGCTCTTCTTAGCTCCTCTAAGCGTCTTAACATAAAATATGGAGGTAAAGAAACAAACCTTTGGTGGAAAATCAAAAATGTGCTCAAAATCTGCTAAACAGACATAGAAGGGTTGTTTCTGCAATAAGCAAAGATGTTCTCAAGCTGCTTCTATACCCTTGGTTTTGCACAGTCGAACACGACAATACAGAAGCAAAGACTCAGTGGAAAATCAAGGATGTGTTCAATAAAGACATTGGACAGCTTGCTTTAGCAAGTACGCCTGAACAGGAACTTGAACCCTGGACCCTCAGATTAAAAGTCTGATGCTCTACTGACTGAGCTATCCAGGCTCTGAAAAATGCTCTTCTTAGCTCCTCTAAGCGTCTTAACATAAAATATGGAGGTAAAGAAACAAAGCTTTGGTGGAAAATCAAAAATGTGCTCAAAATTTGCTAAACAGACATAGAAGGGTTGTTTCTGCAAAAAACAAAGATGTTCTCAAGCTGCTTCTATACCCTTGGTTTTGCACAGTAGAACACGGCACTGAAGATGCAGAGACTCAGTGGAAAATCAAAGATGTGCTCAATAAAGACATTTGACAGCTTGCTTTAGCAAGTACACCTTGAACCCTGGACCCTCAGATTAAAAGTCTGATGCTCTACCGACTGAGCTATCCAGGCTCTGAAAAATGCTCTTCTTAGCTCCTCTAAGTGTCTTAACATAAAATATGGAGGTAAAGAAACAAAGCTTTGGTGGAAAATCAAAAATCTGCTCAAAATTTGCTAAACAGACATAGAAGGGTTGTTTCTGCAAAAAACAAAGATTTTCTCAAGCTGCTTCTATACCCTCAGTTTTGCACAGTAGAACACGACAATAAAGAAGCAAAGACTCAGTGGAAAATCAAAGATGTGTTCAATAAAGACATTGGACAGCTTGCTTTAGCAAGTACGCCTGAACAAGAACTTGAACCCTGGACCCTCAGATTAAAAGTCTGATGCTCTACTGACTGAGCTATCCAGGCTCTGAAAAATGCTCTTCTTAGCTCCTCTAAGCGTCTTAACATAAAATATGGAGGTAAAGAAACAAAGCTTTGGTGGAAAATCAAAAATGTGCTCAAAATTTGCTAAACAGACATAGAAGGGTTGTTTCTGCAAAAAGCAAAGATTTTCTCAAGCTGCTTCTATACCCTCAGTTTTGCACAGTAGAACACGACAATAAAGAAGCAAAGACTCAGTGGAAAATCAAAGATGTGTTCAATAAAGACATTGGACAGCTTGCTTTAGCTAGTACGCCTGAACAGGAACTTGAACCCTGGACCCTCAGATTAAAAGTCTGATGCTCTACTGACTGAGCTATCCAGCCTCTGAAAAATGCTCTTCTTAGCTCCTCTAAGCGTCGTAACATAAAATATGGAGGTAAAGAAACAAAGCTTTGGTGGAAAATCAAAAATGTGCTCAAAATCTGCTAAACAGACATAGAAGGGTTGTTTCTGCAATAAGCAAAGATGTTCTCAAGCTGCTTCTATACCCTTGGTTTTGCACAGTAGAACACGGCACTGAAGATGCAGAGACTCAGTGGAAAATCAAAGATGTGCTCAATAAAGACATTTGACAGCTTGCTTTAGCAAGTACGCCTGAACAGGGACTTGAACCCTAGACCCTCAAATTAAAAGTCTGATGCTCTACCGCTTTTATGTTAAGCGTCTTAACATAAAATATGGAGGTAAAGAAACAAAGCTTTGGTGGAAAATCAACAATGTACCCAAAATTTGCTAAACAGACATAGAAGGGTTGTTTCTGCAAAAAACAAAGATGTTCTCAAGCTGCTACTATACCGTCAGTTTTGCACAGTAGAACACGACAATAAAGAAGCAAAGACTCAGTGGAAAATCAAAGATTTGCTCAATAAAGCCATTTGACAGCTTGCTTTAGGAAGTACGCCTGAACAGGGACTTGAACCCTGGACCCTCAGATTAAAAGTCTGATGTTCTACCGACTGAGCTATCCAGGCTCTGAAAACTGCTCTTCTTAGCTCCTCTAAGCGTCTTAACATAAAATATGGAGGTAAAGAAACAAAGCTTTGGTGGAAAATCAAAAATGTGCTCAAAATTTGCTAAACAGACATAGAAGGGTTGTTTCTGCAATAAGCAAAGATGTTCTCAAGCTGCTTCTATACCCTTGGTTTTGCACAGTAGAACACGGCACTGAAGATGCAGAGACTCAGTGGAAAATCAAAGATGTGCTCAATAAAGACATAACATAAAATATGGAGGTAAAGAAACAAAGCTTTGGTGGAAAATCAAAAATGTGCTCAAAATTTGCTAAACAGACATAGAAGGGTTGTTTCTGCAAAAAACAAAGATTTTCTCAAGCTGCTTCTATACCCTCAGTTTTGCACAGTAGAACACGACAATAAAGAAGCAAAGACTCAGTGGAAAATCAAAGATGTGTTCAATAAAGACATTGGACAGCTTGCTTTAGCAAGTACGCCTGAACAAGAACTTGAACCCTGGACCCTCAGATTAAAAGTCTGATGCTCTACTGACTGAGCTATCCAGGCTCTGAAAAATGCTCTTCTTAGCTCCTCTAAGCGTCTTAACATAAAATATGGAGGTAAAGAAATGCTTTAGCAAGTACGCCTGAACAGGGACTTGAACCCTGGACCCTCAGATTAAAAGTCTGATGCTCTACCGACTGAGCTATCCAGTCTCTGAAAAGTGCTCTTCTTAGCTCCTCTAAGCGTCTTAACATAAAATATGGAGGTAAAGAAACAAAGCTTTGGTGGAAAATCCACAATTTACCCAAAATTTGCTAAACAGACATAGAAGGGTTGTTTCTGCAAAAAACAAAGATGTTCTCAAGCTGCTTCTATACCCTTGGTTTTGCACAGTAGAACACGACAATACAGAAGCAAAGACTCAGTGGAAAATCAAAGATGTGTTCAATAAAGACATTGGACAGCTTGCTTTAGCAAGTACGCCTGAACAGGAACTTGAACCCTGGACCCTCAGATTAAAAGTCTGATGCTCTACCGACTGAGCTATCCAGGCTCTGAAAAATGCTCTTCTTAGCTCCTCTAAGCGTCTTAACATAAAATATGGAGGTAAAGAAACAAAGCTTTGGTGGAAAATCAACAATGTACCCAAAATTTGCTAAACAGACATAGAAGGGTTGTTTCTGCAAAAAACAAAGATTTTCTCAAGCTGCTTCTATACCCTCAGTTTTGCACAGTAGAACACGACAATAAAGAAGCAAAGACTCAGTGGAAAATCAAAGATGTGCTCAATAAAGACATTTGACAGCTTGCTTTAGCAAGTACGCCTGAACAGGGACTTGAACCCTGGACCCTCAGATTAAAAGTCTGATGCTCTACCGCTTTTATGTTAAGCGTCTTAACATAAAATATGGAGGTAAAGAAACAAAGCTTTGGTGGAAAATCAACAATGTACCCAAAATTTGCTAAACAGACATAGAAGGGTTGTTTCTGCAATAAGCAAAGATGTTCTCAAGCTGCTTCTATACCCTTGGTTTTGCACAGTAGAACACGGCACTGAAGATGCAGAGACTCAGTGGAAAATCAAAGATGTGCTCAATAAAGACATTTGACAGCTTGCTTTAGCAAGTACGCCTGAACAGGGACTTGAACCCTGGACCCTCAGATTAAAAGTCTGATGCTCTACCGACTGAGCTATCCAGGCTCTGAAAAATGCTCTTCTTAGCTCCTCTAAGCGTCTTAACATAAAATATGGAGGTAAAGAAACAAAGCTTTGGTGGAAAATCAAAAATGTGCTCAAAATTTGCTAAACAGACATAGAAGGGTTGTTTCTGCAAAAAACAAAGATGTTCTCAAGCTGCTTCTATACCCTTGGTTTTGCACAGTAGAACACGGCACTGAAGATGCAGAGACTCAGTGGAAAATCAAAGATGTGCTCAATAAAGACATTTGACAGCTTGCTTTAGCAAATGCTATACCGACTGAGCTAAACAGACATAGAAGAGTTGTTTCTGCAAAAAACAAAGATTTTCTCAAGCTGCTTCTATACCCTCAGTTTTGCACAGTAGAACACGACAATAAAGAAGCAAAGACTCAGTGGAAAATCAAAGATGTGCTCAATAAAGACATTTGACAGCTTGCTTTAGCAAGTACGCCTGAACAGGGACTTGAACCCTGGACCCTCAGATTAAAAGTCTGATGCTCTACCGACTGAGCTATCCAGGCTCTGAAAAATGCTCTTCTTAGCTCCTCTAAGCGTCTTAACATAAAATATGGAGGTAAAGAAACAAAGCTTTGGTGGAAAATCAACAATGTACCCAAAATTTGCTAAACAGACATAGAAGGGTTGTTTCTGCAAAAAACAAAGATTTTCTCAAGCTGCTTCTATACCCTCAGTTTTGCACAGTAGAACACGACAATAAAGAAGCAAAGACTCAGTGGAAAATCAAAGATGTGCTCAATAAAGACATTTGACAGCTTGCTTTAGCAAATGCTATACCGACTGAGCTAAACAGACATAGAAGAGTTGTTTCTGCAAAAAACAAAGATTTTCTCAAGCTGCTTCTATACCCTCAGTTTTGCACAGTAGAACACGACAATAAAGAAGCAAAGACTCAGTGGAAAATCAAAGATGTGCTCAATAAAGACATTTGACAGCTTGCTTTAGCAAGTACGCCTGAACAGGGACTTGAACCCTGGACCCTCAGATTAAAAGTCTGATGCTCTACCGACTGAGCTATCCAGGCTCTGAAAAATGCTCTTCTTAGCTCCTCTAAGCGTCTTAACATAAAATATGGAGGTAAAGAAACAAAGCTTTGGTGGAAAATCAACAATGTACCCAAAATTTGCTAAACAGACATAGAAGGGTTGTTTCTGCAAAAAACAAAGATTTTCTCAAGCTGCTTCTATACCCTCAGTTTTGCACAGTAGAACACGACAATAAAGAAGCAAAGACTCAGTGGAAAATCAAAGATGTGCTCAATAAAGACATTTGACAGCTTGCTTTAGTAAATGCTATACCGACTGAGCTAAACAGACATAGAAGAGTTGTTTCTGCAAAAAACAAAGATTTTCTCAAGCTGCTTCTATACCCTCAGTTTTGCACAGTAGAACACGACAATAAAGAAGCAAAGACTCAGTGGAAAATCAAAGATGTGCTCAATAAAGACATTTGACAGCTTGCTTTAGCAAGTACGCCTGAACAGGGACTTGAACCCTGGACCCTCAGATTAAAAGTCTGATGCTCTACCGACTGAGCTATCCAGGCTCTGAAAAATGCTCTTCTTAGCTCCTCTAAGCGTCTTAACATAAAATATGGAGGTAAAGAAACAAAGCTTTGGTGGAAAATCAACAATGTACCCAAAATTTGCTAAACAGACATAGAAGGGTTGTTTCTGCAAAAAACAAAGATTTTCTCAAGCTGCTTCTATACCCTCAGTTTTGCACAGTAGAACACGACAATAAAGAAGCAAAGACTCAGTGGAAAATCAAAGATGTGCTCAATAAAGACATTTGACAGCTTGCTTTAGTAAATGCTATACCGACTGAGCTAAACAGACATAGAAGAGTTGTTTCTGCAAAAAACAAAGATTTTCTCAAGCTGCTTCTATACCCTCAGTTTTGCACAGTAGAACACGACAATAAAGAAGCAAAGACTCAGTGGAAAATCAAAGATGTGCTCAATAAAGACATTTGACAGCTTGCTTTAGCAAGTACGCCTGAACAGGGACTTGAACCCTGGACCCTCAGATTAAAAGTCTGATGCTCTACCGACTGAGCTATCCAGGCTCTGAAAAATGCTCTTCTTAGCTCCTCTAAGCGTCTTAACATAAAATATGGAGGTAAAGAAACAAAGCTTTGGTGGAAAATCAACAATGTACCCAAAATTTGCTAAACAGACATAGAAGGGTTGTTTCTGCAAAAAACAAAGATTTTCTCAAGCTGCTTCTATACCCTCAGTTTTGCACAGTAGAACACGACAATAAAGAAGCAAAGACTCAGTGGAAAATCAAAGATGTGCTCAATAAAGACATTTGACAGCTTGCTTTAGCAAGTACGCCTGAACAGGGACTTGAACCCTGGACCCTCAGATTAAAAGTCTGATGCTCTACTGACTGAGCTATCCAGGCTCTGAAAAATGCTCTTCTTAGCTCCTCTAAGTGTCTTAACATAAAATATGGAGGTAAAGAAACAAAGCTTTGGTGGAAAATCAACAATGTACCCAAAATTTGCTAAACAGACATAGAAGGGTTGTTTCTGCAAAAAACAAAGATTTTCTCAAGCTGCTTCTATACCCTCAGTTTTGCACAGTAGAACACGACAATAAAGAAGCAAAGACTCAGTGGAAAATCAAAGATGTGCTCAATAAAGACATTTGACAGCTTGCTTTAGCAAGTACGCCTGAACAGGGACTTGAACCCTGGACGCTCAGATTAAAAGTCTGATGGTCTACCGACTGAGCTATCGAGGCTCTGAAAAATGCTCTTCTTAGCTCCTCTAAGCGTCTTAACATAAAATATGGAGGTAAAGAAACAAAGCTTTGGTGGAAAATCAAAAATGTACCCAAAATTTGCTAAACAGACATAGAAGGGTTGTTTCTGCAAAAAACAAAGATTTTCTCAAGCTGCTTCTATACCCTCAGTTTTGCACAGTAGAACACGACAATAAAGAAGCAAAGACTCAGTGGAAAATCAAAGATGTGCTCAATAAAGACATTTGACAGCTTGCTTTAGCAAGTACACCTGAACAGGGACTTGAACCCTGGACCCTCAGATTAAAAGTCTGATGCTCTACCGACTGAGCTATCCAGGCTCTGAAAAATGCTCTTCTTAGCTCCTCTAAGCGTCTTAACATAAAATATGGAGGTAAAGAAACAAAGCTTTGGTGGAAAATCAACAATGTACCCAAAATTTGCTAAACAGACATAGAAGGTTTGTTTCTGCAATAAGCAAAGATGTTCTCAAGCTGCTTCTATACCCTTGGTTTTGCACAGTAGAACACGACAATACAGAAGCAAAGACTCAGTGGAAAATCAAAGATGTGCTCAATAAAGACATTTGACAGCTTGCTTTAGCAAGTACGCCTGAACAGGGACTTGAACCCTGGACCCTCAGATTAAAAAATCTGATGCTCTACCGACTGAGCTATCCAGGCTCTGAAAAATGCTCTTCTTAGCTCCTCTAAGCGTCTTAACATAAAATATGGAGGTAAAGAAACAAAGCTTTGGTGGAAAATCAAAAATGTGCTCAAAATCTGCTAAACAGACATAGAAGGGTTGTTTCTGCAATAAGCAAAGATGTTCTCAAGCTGCTTCTATACCCTTGGTTTTGCACAGTAGAACACGACAATACAGAAGCAAAGACTCAGTGGAAAATCAAAGATGTGTTCAATAAAGACATTGGACAGCTTGCTTTAGCAAGTACGCCTGAACAGGAACTTGGAACTTGAACCCTGGACCCTCAGATTAAAAGTCTGATGCTCTACTGACTGAGCTATCCAGGCTCTGAAAAATGCTCTTCTTAGCTCCTCTAAGCGTCTTAACATAAAATATGGAGGTAAAGAAACAAAGCTTTGGTGGAAAATCAAAAATGTGCTCAAAATTTGCTAAACAGACATAGAAGGGTTGTTTCTGCAATAAGCAAAGATGTTCTCAAGCTGCTTCTATACCCTTGGTTTTGCACAGTAGAACACGGCACTGAAGATGCAGAGACTCAGTGGAAAATCAAAGATGTGCTCAATAAAGACATTTGACAGCTTGCTTTAGCAAGTACGCCTGAACAGGGACTTGAACCCTGGACCCTCAGATTAAAAAATCTGATGCTCTACCGACTGAGCTATCCAGGCTCTGAAAAATGCTCTTCTTAGCTCCTCTAAGCGTCTTAACATAAAATATGGAGGTAAAGAAACAAAGCTTTGGTGGAAAATCAAAAATGTGCTCAAAATTTGCTAAACAGACATAGAAGGGTTGTTTCTGCAAAAAGCAAAGATTTTCTCAAGCTGCTTCTATACCCTCAGTTTTGCACAGTAGAACACGACAATAAAGAAGCAAAGACTCAGTGGAAAATCAAAGATGTGTTCAATAAATACATTGGACAGCTTGCTTTAGCTAGTACGCCTGAACAGGAACTTGAACCCTGGACCCTCAGATTAAAAGTCTGATGCTCTACTGACTGAGCTATCCAGCCTCTGAAAAATGCTCTTCTTAGCTCCTCTAAGCGTCGTAACATAAAATATGGAGGTAAAGAAACAAAGCTTTGGTGGAAAATCAAAAATGTGCTCAAAATCTGCTAAACAGACATAGAAGGGTTGTTTCTGCAATAAGCAAAGATGTTCTCAAGCTGCTTCTATACCCTTGGTTTTGCACAGTAGAACACGGCACTGAAGATGCAGAGACTCAGTGGAAAATCAAAGATGTGCTCAATAAAGACATTTGACAGCTTGCTTTAGCAAGTACGCCTGAACAGGGACTTGAACCCTAGACCCTCAGATTAAAAGTCTGATGCTCTACCGCTTTTATGTTAAGCGTCTTAACATAAAATATGGAGGTAAAGAAACAAAGCTTTGGTGGAAAATCAACAATGTACCCAAAATTTGCTAAACAGACATAGAAGGGTTGTTTCTGCAAAAAACAAAGATGTTCTCAAGCTGCTACTATACCGTCAGTTTTGCACAGTAGAACACGACAATAAAGAAGCAAAGACTCAGTGGAAAATCAAAGATTTGCTCAATAAAGCCATTTGACAGCTTGCTTTAGGAAGTACGCCTGAACAGGGACTTGAACCCTGCACCCTCAGATTAAAAGTCTGATGCTCTACCGACTGAGCTATCCAGGCTCTGAAAAATGCTCTTCTTAGCTCCTCTAAGCGTCTTAACATAAAATATGGAGGTAAAGAAACAAAGCTTTGGTGGAAAATCAAAAATGTGCTCAAAATTTGCTAAACAGACATAGAAGGGTTGTTTCTGCAATAAGCAAAGATGTTCTCAAGCTGCTTCTATACCCTTGGTTTTGCACAGTAGAACACGGCACTGAAGATGCAGAGACTCAGTGGAAAATCAAAGATGTGCTCAATAAAGACATTTGACAGCTTGCTTTAGCAAGTACACCTGAACAGGGACTTGAGCCCTGGACCCTCAGATTAAAAGTCTGATGCTCTACCGACTGAGCTATCCAGGCTCTGAAAAATGCTCTTCTTAGCTCCTCTAAGCGTCTTAACATAAAATATGGAGGTAAAGAAACAAAGCTTTGGTGGAAAATCAACAATGTACCCAAAATTTGCTAAACAGACATAGAAGGGTTGTTTCTGCAAAAAACAAAGATTTTCTCAAGCTGCTTCTATACCCTCAGTTTTGCACAGTAGAACACGACAATAAAGAAGCAAAGACTCAGTGGAAAATCAAAGATGTGTTCAATAAAGACATTGGACAGCTTGCTTTAGCAAGTACGCCTGAACAAGAACTTGAACCCTGGACCCTCAGATTAAAAGTCTGATGCTCTACTGACTGAGCTATCCAGGCTCTGAAAAATGCTCTTCTTAGCTCCTCTAAGCGTCTTAACATAAAATATGGAGGTAAAGAAACAAAGCTTTGGTGGAAAATCAAAAATATGCTCAAAATTTGCAAAACAGACATAGAAGGGTTGTTTCTGCAATAAGCAAAGATGTTCTCAAGCTGCTTCTATACCCTTGGTTTTGCACCGTATAACACGGCACTGAAGATGCAGAGACTTGCTTTAGCAAGTACGCCTGAACAGGGACTTGAACCCTGGACCCTCAGATTAAAAGTCTGATGCTCTACCGACTGAGCTATCCAGTCTCTGAAAAGTGCTCTTCTTAGCTCCTCTAAGTGTCTTAACATAAAATATGGAGGTAAAGAAACAAAGCTTTGGTGGAAAATCCACAATTTACCCAAAATTTGCTAAACAGACATAGAAGGGTTGTTTCTGCAAAAAACAAAGATGTTCTCAAGCTGCTACTATACCGTCAGTTTTGCACAGTAGAACACGACAATAAAGAAGCAAAGACTCAGTGGAAAATCAAAGATTTGCTCAATAAAGACATTTGACAGCTTGCTTTAGCAAGTACACCTGAACAGGGACTTGAGCCCTGGACCCTCAGATTAAAAGTCTGATGCTCTACCGACTGAGCTATCCAGGCTCTGAAAAATGCTCTTCTTAGCTCCTCTAAGCGTCTTAACATAAAATATGGAGGTAAAGAAACAAAGCTTTGGTGGAAAATCAACAATGTACCCAAAATTTGCTAAACAGACATAGAAGGGTTGTTTCTGCAAAAAACAAAGATTTTCTCAAGCTGCTTCTATACCCTCAGTTTTGCACAGTAGAACACCACAATAAAGAAGCAAAGACTCAGTGGAAAATCAAAGATGTGCTCAGTAAAGACATTTGACAGCTTGCTTTAGCAAGTACACCTGAACAGGGACTTGAACCCTGGACCCTCAGATTAAAAGTCTGATGGTCTACCGACTGAGCTATCCAGGCTCTGAAAAATGCTCTTCTTAGCTCCTCTAAGCGTCTTAACATAAAATATGGAGGTAAAGAAACAAAGCTTTGGTGGAAAATCAACAATGTACCCAAAATTTGCTAAACAGACATAGAAGGGTTGTTTCTGCAAAAAACAAAGATGTTCTCAAGCTGCTACTATACCGTCAGTTTTGCACAGTAGAACACGACAATAAAGAAGCAAAGACTCAGTGGAAAATCAAAGATTTGCTCAATAAAGCCATTTGACAGCTTGCTTTAGGAAGTACGCCTGAACAGGGACTTGAACCCTGGACCCTCAGATTAAAAGTCTGATGCTCTACCGACTGAGCTATCCAGGCTCTGAAAAATGCTCTTCTTAGCTCCTCTAAGCGTCTCAACATAAAATATGGAGGTAAAGAAACAAAGCTTTGGTGGAAAATCAAAAATGTGCTCAAAATTTGCTAAACAGACATAGAAGGGTTGTTTCTGCAATAAGCAAAGATGTTCTCAAGCTGCTTCTATACCCTTGGTTTTGCACAGTAGAACACGGCACTGAAGATGCAGAGACTCAGTGGAAAATCAAAGATGTGCTCAATAAAGACATTTGACAGCTTGCTTTAGCAAGTACACCTGAACAGGGACTTGAGCCCTGGACCCTCAGATTAAAAGTCTGATGCTCTACCGACTGAGCTATCCAGGCTCTGAAAAATGCTCTTCTTAGCTCCTCTAAGCGTCTTAACATAAAATATGGAGGTAAAGAAACAAAGCTTTGGTGGAAAATCAACAATGTACCCAAAATTTGCTAAACAGACATAGAAGGGTTGTTTCTGCAAAAAACAAAGATTTTCTCAAGCTGCTTCTATACCCTCAGTTTTGCACAGTAGAACACGACAATAAAGAAGCAAAGACTCAGTGGAAAATCAAAGATGTGCTCAATAAAGACATTTGACAGCTTGCTTTAGCAAGTACGCCTGAACAGGGACTTGAACCCTGGACCCTCAGATTAAAAGTCTGATGGTCTACCGACTGAGCTATCCAGGCTCTGAAAAATGCTCTTCTTAGCTCCTCTAAGCGTCTTAACATAAAATATGGAGGTAAAGAAACAAAGCTTTGGTGGAAAATCAAAAATGTGCTCAAAATCTGCTAAACAGACATAGAAGGGTTGTTTCTGCAATAAGCAAAGATGTTCTCAAGCTGCTTCTATACCCTTGGTTTTGCACAGTAGAACACGGCACTGAAGATGCAGAGACTCAGTGGAAAATCAAAGATGTGCTCAATAAAAACATTTGACAGCTTGCTTTAGCAAGTACGCCTGCACAGGGACTTGAACCCTGGACCTTCAGATTAAAAGTCTGATGCTCTACCGACTGAGCTATCCAGGCTCTGAAAAGTGTTCTTCTTAGCTCCTCTAAGCGTCTTAACATAAAATATGGAGGTAAAGAAACAAAGCTTTGGTGGAAACTCAACAATGTGCTCAAAATCTACTAAACAGACATAGAAGGGTTGTTTCTGCAAAAAACAAAGATATTCTCAAGCTGCTTCTATACCCTTGGTTTTGCACAGTAGAACACGACAATACAGAAGCAAAGACTCAGTGGAAAATCAAAGATTTGCTCAATAAAGACAATTGACAGCTTGCTTTAGCAAGCACGCCTGAACAGGGACTTGAACCCTGGACCCTCAGATTAAAAGTCTGATGCTCTACCGACTGAGCTATCCAGGCTCTGAAAAATGCTCTTCTTAGCTCCTCTAAGCGTCTTAACATAAAATATGGAGGTAAAGAAACAAAGCTTTGGTGGAAAATCAAAAATGTGCTCAAAATCTGCTAAACAGACATAGAAGGGTTGTTTCTGCAATAAGCAAAGATGTTCTCAAGCTGCTTCTATACCCTTGGTTTTGCACAGTAGAACACGACAATACAGAAGCAAAGACTCAGTGGAAAATCAAAGATGTGTTCAATAAAGACATTGGACAGCTTGCTTTAGCAAGTACGCCTGAACAGGAACTTGAACCCTGGACCCTCAGATTAAAAGTCTGATGCTCTACTGACTGAGCTATCCAGGCTCTGAAAAATGCTCTTCTTAGCTCCTCTAAGCGTCTTAACATAAAATATGGAGGTAAAGAAACAAAGCTTTGGTGGAAAATCAAAAATGTGCTCAAAATTTGCTAAACAGACATAGAAGGGTTGTTTCTGCAATAAGCAAAGATGTTCTCAAGCTGCTTCTATACCCTTGGTTTTGCACAGTAGAACACGGCACTGAAGATGCAGAGACTCAGTGGAAAATCAAAGATGTGCTCAATAAAGACATTTGACAGCTTCCTTTAGCAAGTACGCCTGAACAGGGACTTGAACCCTGGACCCTCAGATTAAAAAATCTGATGCTCTACCGACTGAGCTATCCAGGCTCTGAAAAACGCTCTTCTTAGCTCCTCTAAGCGTCTTAACATAAAATATGGAGGTAAAGAAACAAACCTTTGGTGGAAAATCAAAAATGTGCTCAAAATCTGCTAAACAGACATAGAAGGGTTGTTTCTGCAATAAGCAAAGATGTTCTCAAGCTGCTTCTATACCCTTGGTTTTGCACAGTAGAACACGACAATACAGAAGCAAAGACTCAGTGGAAAATCAAAGATGTGTTCAATAAAGACATTGGACAGCTTGCTTTAGCAAGTACGCCTGAACAAGAACTTGAACCCTGGACCCTCAGATTAAAAGTCTGATCCTCTACTGACTGAGCTATCCAGGCTCTGAAACATGATCTTCTTAGCTCCTCTAAGCGTCTTAACATAAAATATGGAGGTAAAGAAACAAAGCTTTGGTGGAAAATCAAAAATGTGCTCAAAATTTGCTAAACAGACATAGAAGGGTTGTTTCTGCAAAAAGCAAAGATTTTCTCAAGCTGCTTCTATACCCTCAGTTTTGCACAGTAGAACACGACAATAAAGAAGCAAAGACTCAGTGGAAAATCAAAGATGTGTTCAATAAAGACATTGGACAGCTTGCTTTAGCTAGTACGCCTGAACAGGAACTTGAACCCTGGACCCTCAGATTAAAAGTCTGATGCTCTACTGACTGAGCTATCCAGCCTCTGAAAAATGCTCTTCTTAGCTCCTCTAAGCGTCGTAACATAAAATATGGAGGTAAAGAAACAAAGCTTTGGTGGAAAATCAAAAATGTGCTCAAAATCTGCTAAACAGACATAGAAGGGTTGTTTCTGCAATAAGCAAAGATGTTCTCAAGCTGCTTCTATACCCTTGGTTTTGCACAGTAGAACACGGCACTGAAGATGCAGAGACTCAGTGGAAAATCAAAGATGTGCTCAATAAAGACATTTGACAGCTTGCTTTAGCAAGTACGCCTGAACAGGGACTTGAACCCTAGACCCTCAGATTAAAAGTCTGATGCTCTACCGCTTTTATGTTAAGCGTCTTAACATAAAATATGGAGGTAAAGAAACAAAGCTTTGGTGGAAAATCAACAATGTACCCAAAATTTGCTAAACAGACATAGAAGGGTTGTTTCTGCAAAAAACAAAGATGTTCTCAAGCTGCTACTATACCGTCAGTTTTGCACAGTAGAACACGACAATAAAGAAGCAAAGACTCAGTGGAAAATCAAAGATTTGCTCAATAAAGCCATTTGACAGCTTGCTTTAGGAAGTACGCCTGAACAGGGACTTGAACCCTGGACCCTCAGATTAAAAGTCTGATGCTCTACCGACTGAGCTATCCAGGCTCTGAAAAATGCTCTTCTTAGCTCCTCTAAGCGTCTTAACATAAAATATGGAGGTAAAGAAACAAAGCTTTGGTGGAAAATCAAAAATGTGCTCAAAATTTGCTAAACAGACATAGAAGGGTTGTTTCTGCAATAAGCAAAGATGTTCTCAAGCTGCTTCTATACCCTTGGTTTTGCACAGTAGAACACGGCACTGAAGATGCAGAGACTCAGTGGAAAATCAAAGATGTGCTCAATAAAGACATTTGACAGCTTGCTTTAGCAAGTACACCTGAACAGGGACTTGAGCCCTGGACCCTCAGATTAAAAGTCTGATGCTCTACCGACTGAGCTATCCAGGCTCTGAAAAATGCTCTTCTTAGCTCCTCTAAGCGTCTTAACATAAAATATGGAGGTAAAGAAACAAAGCTTTGGTGGAAAATCAACAATGTACCCAAAATTTGCTAAACAGACATAGAAGGGTTGTTTCTGCAAAAAACAAAGATTTTCTCAAGCTGCTTCTATACCCTCAGTTTTGCACAGTAGAACACCACAATAAAGAAGCAAAGACTCAGTGGAAAATCAAAGATGTGCTCAATAAAGACATTTGACAGCTTGCTTTAGCAAGTATGCCTGAACAGGGACTTGAACCCTGGACCCTCAGATTAAAAGTCTGATGCTCTACTGACTGAGCTATCCAGGCTCTGAAAAATGCTCTTCTTAGCTCCTCTAAGCGTCTTAACATAAAATATGGAGGTAAAGAAACAAAGCTTTGGTGGAAAATCAAAAATGTACCCAAAATTTGCTAAACAGACATAGAAGGGTTGTTTCTGCAAAAAACAAAGATTTTCTCAAGCTGCTTCTATACCCTCAGTTTTGCACAGTAGAACACGACAATAAAGAAGCAAAGACTCAGTGGAAAATCAAAGATGTGCTCAATAAAGACATTTGACAGCTTGCTTTAGCAAGTACGCCTGAACAGGGACTTGAACCCTGGACCCTCAGATTAAAAGTCTGATGGTCTACCGACTGAGCTATCCAGGCTCTGAAAAATGCTCTTCTTAGCTCCTCTAAGCGTCTTAACATAAAATATGGAGGTAAAGAAACAAAGCTTTGGTGGAAAATCAAAAATGTGCTCAAAATCTGCTAAACAGACATAGAAGGGTTGTTTCTGCAATAAGCAAAGATGTTCTCAAGCTGCTTCTATACCCTTGGTTTTGCACAGTAGAACACGGCACTGAAGATGCAGAGACTCAGTGGAAAATCAAAGATGTGCTCAATAAAAACATTTGACAGCTTGCTTTAGCAAGTACGCCTGCACAGGGACTTGAACCCTGGACCTTCAGATTAAAAGTCTGATGCTCTACCGACTGAGCTATCCAGGCTCTGAAAAGTGTTCTTCTTAGCTCCTCTAAGCGTCTTAACATAAAATATGGAGGTAAAGAAACAAAGCTTTGGTGGAAACTCAACAATGTGCTCAAAATCTACTAAACAGACATAGAAGGGTTGTTTCTGCAAAAAACAAAGATATTCTCAAGCTGCTTCTATACCCTTGGTTTTGCACAGTAGAACACGACAATACAGAAGCAAAGACTCAGTGGAAAATCAAAGATTTGCTCAATAAAGACAATTGACAGCTTGCTTTAGCAAGCACGCCTGAACAGGGACTTGAACCCTGGACCCTCAGATTAAAAGTCTGATGCTCTACCGACTGAGCTATCCAGGCTCTGAAAAATGCTCTTCTTAGCTCCTCTAAGCGTCTTAACATAAAATATGGAGGTAAAGAAACAAAGCTTTGGTGGAAAATCAAAAATGTGCTCAAAATTTGCTAAACAGACATAGAAGGGTTGTTTCTGCAATAAGCAAAGATGTTCTCAAGCTGCTTCTATACCCTTGGTTTTGCACAGTAGAACACGGCACTGAAGATGCAGAGACTCAGTGGAAAATCAAAGATGTGCTCAATAAAGACATTTGACAGCTTCCTTTAGCAAGTACGCCTGAACAGGGACTTGAACCCTGGACCCTCAGATTAAAAAATCTGATGCTCTACCGACTGAGCTATCCAGGCTCTGAAAAACGCTCTTCTTAGCTCCTCTAAGCGTCTTAACATAAAATATGGAGGTAAAGAAACAAACCTTTGGTGGAAAATCAAAAATGTGCTCAAAATCTGCTAAACAGACATAGAAGGGTTGTTTCTGCAATAAGCAAAGATGTTCTCAAGCTGCTTCTATACCCTTGGTTTTGCACAGTAGAACACGACAATACAGAAGCAAAGACTCAGTGGAAAATCAAAGATGTGTTCAATAAAGACATTGGACAGCTTGCTTTAGCAAGTACGCCTGAACAAGAACTTGAACCCTGGACCCTCAGATTAAAAGTCTGATCCTCTACTGACTGAGCTATCCAGGCTCTGAAACATGATCTTCTTAGCTCCTCTAAGCGTCTTAACATAAAATATGGAGGTAAAGAAACAAAGCTTTGGTGGAAAATCAAAAATGTGCTCAAAATTTGCTAAACAGACATAGAAGGGTTGTTTCTGCAAAAAGCAAAGATTTTCTCAAGCTGCTTCTATACCCTCAGTTTTGCACAGTAGAACACGACAATAAAGAAGCAAAGACTCAGTGGAAAATCAAAGATGTGTTCAATAAAGACATTGGACAGCTTGCTTTAGCTAGTACGCCTGAACAGGAACTTGAACCCTGGACCCTCAGATTAAAAGTCTGATGCTCTACTGACTGAGCTATCCAGCCTCTGAAAAATGCTCTTCTTAGCTCCTCTAAGCGTCGTAACATAAAATATGGAGGTAAAGAAACAAAGCTTTGGTGGAAAATCAAAAATGTGCTCAAAATCTGCTAAACAGACATAGAAGGGTTGTTTCTGCAATAAGCAAAGATGTTCTCAAGCTGCTTCTATACCCTTGGTTTTGCACAGTAGAACACGGCACTGAAGATGCAGAGACTCAGTGGAAAATCAAAGATGTGCTCAATAAAGACATTTGACAGCTTGCTTTAGCAAGTACGCCTGAACAGGGACTTGAACCCTAGACCCTCAGATTAAAAGTCTGATGCTCTACCGCTTTTATGTTAAGCGTCTTAACATAAAATATGGAGGTAAAGAAACAAAGCTTTGGTGGAAAATCAACAATGTACCCAAAATTTGCTAAACAGACATAGAAGGGTTGTTTCTGCAAAAAACAAAGATGTTCTCAAGCTGCTACTATACCGTCAGTTTTGCACAGTAGAACACGACAATAAAGAAGCAAAGACTCAGTGGAAAATCAAAGATTTGCTCAATAAAGCCATTTGACAGCTTGCTTTAGGAAGTACGCCTGAACAGGGACTTGAACCCTGGACCCTCAGATTAAAAGTCTGATGCTCTACCGACTGAGCTATCCAGGCTCTGAAAAATGCTCTTCTTAGCTCCTCTAAGCGTCTTAACATAAAATATGGAGGTAAAGAAACAAAGCTTTGGTGGAAAATCAAAAATGTGCTCAAAATTTGCTAAACAGACATAGAAGGGTTGTTTCTGCAATAAGCAAAGATGTTCTCAAGCTGCTTCTATACCCTTGGTTTTGCACAGTAGAACACGGCACTGAAGATGCAGAGACTCAGTGGAAAATCAAAGATGTGCTCAATAAAGACATTTGACAGCTTGCTTTAGCAAGTACACCTGAACAGGGACTTGAGCCCTGGACCCTCAGATTAAAAGTCTGATGCTCTACCGACTGAGCTATCCAGGCTCTGAAAAATGCTCTTCTTAGCTCCTCTAAGCGTCTTAACATAAAATATGGAGGTAAAGAAACAAAGCTTTGGTGGAAAATCAACAATGTACCCAAAATTTGCTAAACAGACATAGAAGGGTTGTTTCTGCAAAAAACAAAGATTTTCTCAAGCTGCTTCTATACCCTCAGTTTTGCACAGTAGAACACCACAATAAAGAAGCAAAGACTCAGTGGAAAATCAAAGATGTGCTCAATAAAGACATTTGACAGCTTGCTTTAGCAAGTATGCCTGAACAGGGACTTGAACCCTGGACCCTCAGATTAAAAGTCTGATGCTCTACCGACTGAGCTATCCAGGCTCTGAAAAATGCTCTTCTTAGCTCCTCTAAGCGTCTTAACATAAAATATGGAGGTAAAGAAACAAAGCTTTGGTGGAAAATCAAAAATGTGCTCAAAATCTGCTAAACAGACATAGAAGGGTTGTTTCTGCAATAAGCAAAGATGTTCTCAAGCTGCTTCTATACCCTTGGTTTTGCACAGTAGAACACGGCACTGAAGATGCAGAGACTCAGTGGAAAATCAAAGATGTGCTCAATAAAAACATTTGACAGCTTGCTTTAGCAAGTACGCCTGCACAGGGACTTGAACCCTGGACCTTCAGATTAAAAGTCTGATGCTCTACCGACTGAGCTATCCAGGCTCTGAAAAGTGTTCTTCTTAGCTCCTCTAAGCGTCTTAACATAAAATATGGAGGTAAAGAAACAAAGCTTTGGTGGAAACTCAACAATGTGCTCAAAATCTACTAAACAGACATAGAAGGGTTGTTTCTGCAAAAAACAAAGATATTCTCAAGCTGCTTCTATACCCTTGGTTTTGCACAGTAGAACACGACAATACAGAAGCAAAGACTCAGTGGAAAATCAAAGATTTGCTCAATAAAGACAATTGACAGCTTGCTTTAGCAAGCACGCCTGAACAGGGACTTGAACCCTGGACCCTCAGATTAAAAGTCTGATGCTCTACCGACTGAGCTATCCAGGCTCTGAAAAATGCTCTTCTTAGCTCCTCTAAGCGTCTTAACATAAAATATGGAGGTAAAGAAACAAAGCTTTGGTGGAAAATCAACAATGTACCCAAAATTTGCTAAACAGACATAGAAGGGTTGTTTCTGCAAAAAACAAAGATTTTCTCAAGCTGCTTCTATACCCTCAGTTTTGCAAAGTAGAACACGACAATAAAGAAGCAAAGACTCAGTGGAAAATCAAAGATGTGCTCAATAAAGACATTTGACAGCTTGCTTTAGCAAGTACGCCTGAACAGGGACTTGAACCCTGGACCCTCAGATTAAAAGTCTGATGCTCTACCGACTGAGCTATCCAGGCTCTGAAAAATGCTCTTCTTAGCTCCTCTAAGCGTCTTAACATAAAATATGGAGGTAAAGAAACAAAGCTTTGGTGGAAAATCAAAAATGTGCTCAAAATCTGCTAAACAGACATAGAAGGGTTGTTTCTGCAATAAGCAAAGATGTTCTCAAGCTGCTTCTATACCCTTGGTTTTGCACAGTAGAACACGGCACTGAAGATGCAGAGACTCAGTGGAAAATCAAAGATGTGCTCAATAAAGACATTTGACAGCTTGCTTTAGTAAATGCTATACCGACTGAGCTAAACAGACATAGAAGAGTTGTTTCTGCAAAAAACAAAGATTTTCTCAAGCTGCTTCTATACCCTCAGTTTTGCACAGTAGAACACGACAATAAAGAAGCAAAGACTCAGTGGAAAATCAAAGATGTGCTCAATAAAGACATTTGACAGCTTGCTTTAGCAAGTACGCCTGAACAGGGACTTGAACCCTGGACCCTCAGATTAAAAGTCTGATGCTCTACCGACTGAGCTATCCAGGCTCTGAAAAACGCTCTTCTTAGCTCCTCTAAGCGTCTTAACATAAAATATGGAGGTAAAGAAACAAAGCTTTGGTGGAAAATCAACAATGTACCCAAAATTTGCTAAACAGACATAGAAGGGTTGTTTCTGCAAAAAACAAAGATTTTCTCACGCTGCTTCTATACCCTCAGTTTTGCACAGTAGAACACGACAATAAAGAAGCAAAGACTCAGTGGAAAATCAAAGATGTGCTCAATAAAGACATTTGACAGCTTGCTTTAGTAAATGCTATACCGACTGAGCTAAACAGACATAGAAGAGTTGTTTCTGCAAAAAACAAAGATTTTCTCAAGCTGCTTCTATACCCTCAGTTTTGCACAGTAGAACACGACAATAAAGAAGCAAAGACTCAGTGGAAAATCAAAGATGTGCTCAATAAAGACATTTGACAGCTTGCTTTAGCAAGTACGCCTTGAACCCTGGACCCTCAGATTAAAAGTCTGATGCTCTACCGACTGAGCTATCCAGGCTCTGAAAATTGCTCTTCTTAGCTCCTCTAAGCGTCTTAACATAAAATATGGAGGTAAAGAAACAAAGCTTTGGTGGAAAATCAACAATGTACCCAAAATTTGCTAAACAGACATAGAAGGGTTGTTTCTGCAAAAAACAAAGATTTTCTCAAGCTGCTTCTATACCCTCAGTTTTGCACAGTAGAACACGACAATAAAGAAGCAAAGACTCAGTGGAAAATCAAAGATGTGCTCAATAAAAACATTTGACAGCTTGCTTTAGCAAGTACGCCTGAACAGGGACTTGAACCCTGGACCCTCAGATTAAAAGTCTGATGGTCTACCGACTGAGCTATCCAGGCTCTGAAAAATGCTCTTCTTAGCTCCTCTAAGCGTCTTAACATAAAATATGGAGGTAAAGAAACAAAGCTTTGGTGGAAAATCAAAAATGTGCTCAAAATCTGCTAAACAGACATAGAAGGGTTGTTTCTGCAAAAAACAAAGATTTTCTCAAGCTGCTTCTATACCCTCAGTTTTGCACAGTAGAACACGACAATAAAGAAGCAAAGACTCAGTGGAAAATCAAAGATGTGCTCAATAAAGACATTTGACAGCTTGCTTTAGTAAATGCTATACCGACTGAGCTAAACAGACATAGAAGAGTTGTTTCTGCAAAAAACAAAGATTTTCTCAAGCTGCTTCTATACCCTCAGTTTTGCACAGTAGAACACGACAATAAAGAAGCAAAGACTCAGTGGAAAATCAAAGATGTGCTCAATAAAGACATTTGACAGCTTGCTTTAGCAAGTACGCCTTGAACCCTGGACCCTCAGATTAAAAGTCTGATGCTCTACCGACTGAGCTATCCAGGCTCTGAAAATTGCTCTTCTTAGCTCCTCTAAGCGTCTTAACATAAAATATGGAGGTAAAGAAACAAAGCTTTGGTGGAAAATCAACAATGTACCCAAAATTTGCTAAACAGACATAGAAGGGTTGTTTCTGCAAAAAACAAAGATTTTCTCAAGCTGCTTCTATACCCTCAGTTTTGCACAGTAGAACACGACAATAAAGAAGCAAAGACTCAGTGGAAAATCAAAGATGTGCTCAATAAAAACATTTGACAGCTTGCTTTAGCAAGTACGCCTGAACAGGGACTTGAACCCTGGACCCTCAGATTAAAAGTCTGATGGTCTACCGACTGAGCTATCCAGGCTCTGAAAAATGCTCTTCTTAGCTCCTCTAAGCGTCTTAACATAAAATATGGAGGTAAAGAAACAAAGCTTTGGTGGAAAATCAAAAATGTGCTCAAAATCTGCTAAACAGACATAGAAGGGTTGTTTCTGCAATAAGCAAAGATGTTCTCAAGCTGCTTCTATACCCTTGGTTTTGCACAGTAGAACACGGCACTGAAGATGCAGAGACTCAGTGGAAAATCAAAGATGTGCTCAATAAAGACATTTGACAGCTTGCTTTAGCAAGTACACCTGAACAGGGACTTGAACCCTGGACCCTCAGATTAAAAGTCTGATGCTCTACCGACTGAGCTATCCAGGCTCTGAAAAATGCTCTACTTAGCTCCTCTAAGCGTCTTAACATAAAATATGGAGGTAAAGAAACAAAGCTTTGGTGGAAAATCAAAAATGTGCTCAAAATCTGCTAAACAGACATAGAAGGGTTGTTTCTGCAATAAGCAAAGATGTTCTCAAGCTGCTTCTATACCCTTGGTTTTGCACAGTAGAACACGGCACTGAAGATGCAGAGACTCAGTGGAAAATCAAAGATGTGCTCAATAAAGACATTTGACAGCTTGCTTTAGTAAATGCTATACCGACTGAGCTAAACAGACATAGAAGAGTTGTTTCTGCAAAAAACAAAGATTTTCTCAAGCTGCTTCTATACCCTCAGTTTTGCACAGTAGAACACGACAATAAAGAAGCAAAGACTCAGTGGAAAATCAAAGATGTGCTCAATAAAGACATTTGACAGCTTGCTTTAGCAAGTACGCCTGAACAGGGACTTGAACCCTGGACCCTCAGATTAAAAGTCTGATGCTCTACCGACTGAGCTATCCAGGCTCTGAAAAACGCTCTTCTTAGCTCCTCTAAGCGTCTTAACATAAAATATGGAGGTAAAGAAACAAAGCTTTGGTGGAAAATCAACAATGTACCCAAAATTTGCTAAACAGACATAGAAGGGTTGTTTCTGCAAAAAACAAAGATTTTCTCAAGCTGCTTCTATACCCTCAGTTTTGCACAGTAGAACACGACAATAAAGAAGCAAAGACTCAGTGGAAAATCAAAGATGTGCTCAATAAAGACATTTGACAGCTTGCTTTAGTAAATGCTATACCGACTGAGCTAAACAGACATAGAAGAGTTGTTTCTGCATAAAACAAAGATTTTCTCAAGCTGCTTCTATACCCTCAGTTTTGCACAGTAGAACACGACAATAAAGAAGCAAAGACTCAGTGGAAAATCAAAGATGTGCTCAATAAAGACATTTGACAGCTTGCTTTAGCAAGTACGCCTTGAACCCTGGACCCTCAGATTAAAAGTCTGATGCTCTACCGACTGAGCTATCCAGGCTCTGAAAATTGCTCTTCTTAGCTCCTCTAAGCGTCTTAACATAAAATATGGAGGTAAAGAAACAAAGCTTTGGTGGAAAATCAACAATGTACCCAAAATTTGCTAAACAGACATAGAAGGGTTGTTTCTGCAAAAAACAAAGATTTTCTCAAGCTGCTTCTATACCCTCAGTTTTGCACAGTAGAACACGACAATAAAGAAGCAAAGACTCAGTGGAAAATCAAAGATGTGCTCAATAAAGACATTTGACAGCTTGCTTTAGCAAGTACGCCTGAACAGGGACTTGAACCCTGGACCCTCAGATTAAAAGTCTGATGGTCTACCGACTGAGCTATCCAGGCTCTGAAAAATGCTCTTCTTAGCTCCTCTAAGCGTCTTAACATAAAATATGGAGGTAAAGAAACAAAGCTTTGGTGGAAAATCAAAAATGTACCCAAAATTTGCTAAACAGACATAGAAGGGTTGTTTCTGCAAAAAACAAAGATTTTCTCAAGCTGCTTCTATACCCTCAGTTTTGCAAAGTAGAACACGACAATAAAGAAGCAAAGACTCAGTGGAAAATCAAAGATGTGCTCAATAAAGACATTTGACAGCTTGCTTTAGCAAGTACGCCTGAACAGGGACTTGAACCCTGGACCCTCAGATTAAAAGTCTGATGCTCTACCGACTGAGCTATCCAGGCTCTGAAAAATGCTCTTCTTAGCTCCTCTAAGCGTCTTAACATAAAATATGGAGGTAAAGAAACAAAGCTTTGGTGGAAAATCAAAAATGTGCTCAAAATCTGCTAAACAGACATAGAAGGGTTGTTTCTGCAATAAGCAAAGATGTTCTCAAGCTGCTTCTATACCCTTGGTTTTGCACAGTAGAACACGGCACTGAAGATGCAGAGACTCAGTGGAAAATCAAAGATGTGCTCAATAAAGACATTTGACAGCTTGCTTTAGCAAGTACACCTGAACAGGGACTTGAACCCTGGACCCTCAGATTAAAAGTCTGATGCTCTACCGACTGAGCTATCCAGGCTCTGAAAAATGCTCTACTTAGCTCCTCTAAGCGTCTTAACATAAAATATGGAGGTAAAGAAACAAAGCTTTGGTGGAAAATGAAAAATGTGCTCAAAATCTGCTAAACAGACATAGAAGGGTTGTTTCTGCAATAAGCAAAGATGTTCTCAAGCTGCTTCTATACCCTTGGTTTTGCACAGTAGAACACGGCACTGAAGATGCAGAGACTCAGTGGAAAATCAAAGATGTGCTCAATAAAGACATTTGACAGCTTGCTTTAGCAAATGCTATACCGACTGAGCTAAACAGACATAGAAGAGTTGTTTCTGCAAAAAACAAAGATTTTCTCAAGCTGCTTCTATACCCTCAGTTTTGCACAGTAGAACACGACAATAAAGAAGCAAAGACTCAGTGGAAAATCAAAGATGTGCTCAATAAAGACATTTGACAGCTTGCTTTAGCAAGTACGCCTGAACAGGGACTTGAACCCTGGACCCTCAGATTAAAAGTCTGATGCTCTACCGACTGAGCTATCCAGGCTCTGAAAAATGCTCTTCTTAGCTCCTCTAAGCGTCTTAACATAAAATATGGAGGTAAAGAAACAAAGCTTTGGTGGAAAATCAACAATGTACCCAAAATTTGCTAAACAGACATAGAAGGGTTGTTTCTGCAAAAAAAAAAAAATTTTCTCAAGCTGCTTCTATACCCTCAGTTTTGCACAGTAGAACACGACAATAAAGAAGCAAAGACTCAGTGGAAAATCAAAGATGTGCTCAATAAAGACATTTGACAGCTTGCTTTAGTAAATGCTATACCGACTGAGCTAAACAGACATAGAAGAGTTGTTTCTGCAAAAAACAAAGATTTTCTCAAGCTGCTTCTATACCCTCAGTTTTGCACAGTAGAACACGACAATAAAGAAGCAAAGACTCAGTGGAAAATCAAAGATGTGCTCAATAAAGACATTTGACAGCTTGCTTTAGCAAGTACGCCTGAACAGGGACTTGAACCCTGGACCCTCAGATTAAAAGTCTGATGCTCTACCGACTGAGCTATCCAGGCTCTGAAAAATGCTCTTCTTAGCTCCTCTAAGCGTCTTAACATAAAATATGGCGGTAAAGAAACAAAGCTTTGGTGGAAAATCAACAATGTACCCAAAATTTGCTAAACAGACATAGAAGGGTTGTTTCTGCAAAAAACAAAGATTTTCTCAAGCTGCTTCTATACCCTCAGTTTTGCACAGTAGAACACGACAATAAAGAAGCAAAGACTCAGTGGAAAATCAAAGATGTGCTCAATAAAGACATTTGACAGCTTGCTTTAGCAAATACGCCTGAACAGGGACTTGAACCCTGGACCCTCAGATTAAAAGTCTGATGGTCTACCGACTGAGCTATCCAGGCTCTGAAAAATGCTCTTCTTAGCTCCTCTAAGCGTCTTAACATAAAATATGGAGGTAAAGAAACAAAGCTTTGGTGGAAAATCAAAAATGTACCCAAAATTTGCTAAACAGACATAGAAGGGTTGTTTCTGCAAAAAACAAAGATTTTCTCAAGCTGCTTCTATACCCTCAGTTTTGCACAGTAGAACACGACAATAAAGAAGCAAAGACTCAGTGGAAAATCAAAGATGTGCTCAATAAAGACATTTGACAGCTTGCTTTAGCAAGTACGCCTGAACAGGGACTTGAACCCTGGACCCTCAGATTAAAAGTCTGATGCTCTACCGACTGAGCTATCCAGGCTCTGAAAAATGCTCTTCTTAGCTCCTCTAAGCGTCTTAACATAAAATATGGAGGTAAAGAAACAAAGCTTTGGTGGAAAATCAACAATGTACCCAAAATTTGCTAAACAGACATAGAAGGTTTGTTTCTGCAATAAGCAAAGATGTTCTCAAGCTGCTTCTATACCCTTGGTTTTGCACAGTAGAACACGACAATACAGAAGTAAAGACTCAGTGGAAAATCAAAGATGTGCTCAATAAAGACATTTGACAGCTTGCTTTAGCAAGTACGCCTGAACAAGGACTTGAACCCTGGACCCTCAGATTAAAAGTCTGATGCTCTACCGACTGAGCTATCCAGGCTCTGAAAAATGCTCTTCTTAGCTCCTCTAAGCGTCTTAACATAAAATATGGAGGTAAAGAAACAAAGCTTTGGTGGAAAATCAAAAATGTGCTCAAAATCTGCTAAACAGACATAGAAGGGTTGTTTCTGCAATAAGCAAAGATGTTCTCAAGCTGCTTCTATACCCTTGGTTTTGCACAGTAGAACACGACAATACAGAAGCAAAGACTCAGTGGAAAATCAAAGATGTGTTCAATAAAGACATTGGACAGCTTGCTTTAGCAAGTACGCCTGAACAGGAACTTGAACCCTGGACCCTCAGATTAAAAGTCTGATGCTCTACTGACTGAGCTATCCAGGCTCTGAAAAATGCTCTTCTTAGCTCCTCTAAGCGTCTTAACATAAAATATGGAGGTAAAGAAACAAAGCTTTGGTGGAAAATCAAAAATGTGCTCAAAATTTGCTAAACAGACATAGAAGGGTTGTTTCTGCAATAAGCAAAGATGTTCTCAAGCTGCTTCTATACCCTTGGTTTTGCACAGTAGAACACGGCACTGAAGATGCAGAGACTCAGTGGAAAATCAAAGATGTGCTCAATAAAGACATTTGACAGCTTCCTTTAGCAAGTACGCCTGAACAGGGACTTGAACCCTGGACCCTCAGATTATAAAATCTGATGCTCTACCGACTGAGCTATCCAGGCTCTGAAAAATGCTCTTCTTAGCTCCTCTAAGCGTCTTAACATAAAATATGGAGGTAAAGAAACAAACCTTTGGTGGAAAATCAAAAATGTGCTCAAAATCTGCTAAACAGACATAGAAGGGTTGTTTCTGCAATAAGCAAAGATGTTCTCAAGCTGCTTCTATACCCTTGGTTTTGCACAGTAGAACACGACAATACAGAAGCAAAGACTCAGTGGAAAATCAAAGATGTGTTCAATAAAGACATTGGACAGCTTGCTTTAGCAAGTACGCCTGAACAGGAACTTGAACCCTGGACCCTCAGATTAAAAGTCTGATGCTCTACTGACTGAGCTATCCAGGCTCTGAAAAATGCTCTTCTTAGCTCCTCTAAGCGTCTTAACATAAAATATGGAGGTAAAGAAACAAAGCTTTGGTGGAAAATCAAAAATGTGCTCAAAATTTGCTAAACAGACATAGAAGGGTTGTTTCTGCAATAAGCAAAGATGTTCTCAAGCTGCTTCTATACCCTTGGTTTTGCACAGTAGAACACGGCACTGAAGATGCAGAGACTCAGTGGAAAATCAAAGATGTGCTCAATAAAGACATTTGACAGCTTGCTTTAGCAAGTACGCCTTGAACCCTGGACCCTCAGATTAAAAGTCTGATGCTCTACCGACTGAGCTATCCAGGCTCTGAAAATTGCTCTTCTTAGCTCCTCTAAGTGTCTTAACATAAAATATGGAGGTAAAGAAACAAAGCTTTGGTGGAAAATCAAAAATGTGCTCAAAATTTGCTAAACAGACATAGAAGGGTTGTTTCTGCAAAAAACAAAGATTTTCTCAAGCTGCTTCTATACCCTCAGTTTTGCACAGTAGAACACGACAATAAAGAAGCAAAGACTCAGTGGAAAATCAAAGATGTGTTCAATAAAGACATTGGACAGCTTGCTTTAGCAAGTACGCCTGAACAAGAACTTGAACCCTGGACCCTCAGATTAAAAGTCTGATGCTCTACTGACTGAGCTATCCAGGCTCTGAAAAATGCTCTTCTTAGCTCCTCTAAGCGTCTTAACATAAAATATGGAGGTAAAGAAACAAAGCTTTGGTGGAAAATCAAAAATGTGCTCAAAATTTGCTAAACAGACATAGAAGGGTTGTTTCTGCAAAAAGCAAAGATTTTCTCAAGCTGCTTCTATACCCTCAGTTTTGCACAGTAGAACACGACAATAAAGAAGCAAAGACTCAGTGGAAAATCAAAGATGTGTTCAATAAAGACATTGGACAGCTTGCTTTAGCTAGCACGCCTGAACAGGAACTTGAACCCTGGACCCTCAGATTAAAAGTCTGATGCTCTACTGACTGAGCTATCCAGCCTCTGAAAAATGCTCTTCTTAGCTCCTCTAAGCGTCGTAACATAAAATATGGAGGTAAAGAAACAAAGCTTTGGTGGAAAATCAAAAATGTGCTCAAAATCTGCTAAACAGACATAGAAGGGTTGTTTCTGCAATAAGCAAAGATGTTCTCAAGCTGCTTCTATACCCTTGGTTTTGCACAGTAGAACACGGCACTGAAGATGCAGAGACTCAGTGGAAAATCAAAGATGTGCTCAATAAAGACATTTGACAGCTTGCTTTAGCAAGTACGCCTGAACAGGGACTTGAACCCTAGACCCTCAGATTAAAAGTCTGATGCTCTACCGCTTTTATGTTAAGCGTCTTAACATAAAATATGGAGGTAAAGAAACAAAGCTTTGGTGGAAAATCAACAATGTACCCAAAATTTGCTAAACAGACATAGAAGGGTTGTTTCTGCAAAAAACAAAGATGTTCTCAAGCTGCTACTATACCGTCAGTTTTGCACAGTAGAACACGACAATAAAGAAGCAAAGACTCAGTGGAAAATCAAAGATTTGCTCAATAAAGCCATTTGACAGCTTGCTTTAGGAAGTACGCCTGAACAGGGACTTGAACCCTGGACCCTCAGATTAAAAGTCTGATGCTCTACCGACTGAGCTATCCAGGCTCTGAAAAATGCTCTCCTTAGCTCCTCTAAGCGTCTTAACATAAAATATGGAGGTAAAGAAACAAAGCTTTGGTGGAAAATCAAAAATGTGCTCAAAATTTGCTAAACAGACATAGAAGGGTTGTTTCTGCAATAAGCAAAGATGTTCTCAAGCTGCTTCTATACCCTTGGTTTTGCACAGTAGAACACGGCACTGAAGATGCAGAGACTCAGTGGAAAATCAAAGATGTGCTCAATAAAGACATTTGACAGCTTGCTTTAGCAAGTACACCTGAACAGGGACTTGAGCCCTGGACCCTCAGATTAAAAGTCTGATGCTCTACCGACTGAGCTATCCAGGCTCTGAAAAATGCTCTTCTTAGCTCCTCTAAGCGTCTTAACATAAAATATGGAGGTAAAGAAACAAAGCTTTGGTGGAAAATCAACAATGTACCCAAAATTTGCTAAACAGACATAGAAGGGTTGTTTCTGCAAAAAACAAAGATTTTCTCAAGCTGCTTCTATACCCTCAGTTTTGCACAGTAGAACACCACAATAAAGAAGCAAAGACTCAGTGGAAAATCAAAGATGTGCTCAATAAAGACATTTGACAGCTTGCTTTAGCAAGTACGCCTGAACAGGGACTTGAACCCTGGACCCTCAGATTAAAAGTCTGATGCTCTACCGACTGAGCTATCCAGGCTCTGAAAAATGCTCTTCTTAGCTCCTCTAAGCGTCTTAACATAAAATATGGAGGTAAAGAAACAAAGCTTTGGTGGAAAATCAAAAATGTGCTCAAAATCTGCTAAACAGACATAGAAGGGTTGTTTCTGCAATAAGCAAAGATGTTCTCAAGCTGCTTCTATACCCTTGGTTTTGCACAGTAGAACACGGCACTGAAGATGCAGAGACTCAGTGGAAAATCAAAGATGTGCTCAATAAAAACATTTGACAGCTTGCTTTAGCAAGTACGCCTGCACAGGGACTTGAACCCTGGACCTTCAGATTAAAAGTCTGATGCTCTACCGACTGAGCTATCCAGGCTCTGAAAAGTGTTCTTCTTAGCTCCTCTAAGCGTCTTAACATAAAATATGGAGGTAAAGAAACAAAGCTTTGGTGGAAACTCAACAATGTGCTCAAAATCTACTAAACAGACATAGAAGGGTTGTTTCTGCAAAAAACAAAGATATTCTCAAGCTGCTTCTATACCCTTGGTTTTGCACAGTAGAACACGACAATACAGAAGCAAAGACTCAGTGGAAAATCAAAGATTTGCTCAATAAAGACAATTGACAGCTTGCTTTAGCAAGCACGCCTGAACAGGGACTTGAACCCTGGACCCTCAGATTAAAAGTCTGATGCTCTACCGACTGAGCTATCCAGGCTCTGAAAAATGCTCTTCTTAGCTCCTCTAAGCGTCTTAACATAAAATATGGAGGTAAAGAAACAAAGCTTTGGTGGAAAATCAACAATGTACCCAAAATTTGCTAAACAGACATAGAAGGGTTGTTTCTGCAATAAGCAAAGATGTTCTCAAGCTGCTTCTATACCCTTGGTTTTGCACAGTAGAACACGGCACTGAAGATGCAGAGACTCAGTGGAAAATCAAAGATGTGCTCAATAAAGACATTTGACAGCTTGCTTTAGCAAATGCTATACCGACTGAGCTAAACAGACATAGAAGAGTTGTTTCTGCAAAAAACAAAGATTTTCTCAAGCTGCTTCTATACCCTCAGTTTTGCACAGTAGAACACGACAATAAAGAAGCAAAGACTCAGTGGAAAATCAAAGATGTGCTCAATAAAGACATTTGACATCTTGCTTTAGCAAGTACGCCTGAACAGGGACTTGAACCCTGGACCCTCAGATTAAAAGTCTGATGCTCTACTGACTGAGCTATCCAGCCTCTGAAAAATGCTCTTCTTAGCTCCTCTAAGCGTCGTAACATAAAATATGGAGGTAAAGAAACAAAGCTTTGGTGGAAAATCAAAAATGTGCTCAAAATCTGCTAAACAGACATAGAAGGGTTGTTTCTGCAATAAGCAAAGATGTTCTCAAGCTGCTTCTATACCCTTGGTTTTGCACAGTAGAACACGGCACTGAAGATGGAGAGACTCAGTGGAAAATCAAAGATGTGCTCAATAAAGACATTTGACAGCTTGCTTTAGCAAGTACGCCTGAACAGGGACTTGAACCCTGGACCCTCAGATTAAAAGTCTGATGCTCTACCGACTGAGCTATCCAGGCTCTGAAAAATGCTCTTCTTAGCTCCTCTAAGCGTCTTAACATAAAATATGGAGGTAAAGAAACAAAGCTTTGGTGGAAAATCAAAAATGTGCTCAAAATCTGCTAAACAGACATAGAAGGGTTGTTTCTGCAATAAGCAAAGATGTTCTCAAGCTGCTTCTATACCCTTGGTTTTGCACAGTAGAACACGGCAATGAAGATGCAGAGACTCAGTGGAAAATCAAAGATGTGCTCAATAAAGACATTTGACAGCTTGCTTTAGCAAGTACGCCCGAACAGGGACTTGAACCCTGGACCCTCAGATTAAAAGTCTGATGCTCTACCGACTGAGCTATCCAGGCTCTGAAAAATGTTCTTCTTAGCTCCTCTAAGCGTCTTAACATAAAATATGGAGGTAAAGAAACAAAGCTTTGGTGGAAAATCAAAAATGTGCTCAAAATTTGCTAAACAGACATAGAAGGGTTGTTTCTGCAAAAAACAAAGATTTTCTCAAGCTGCTTCTATACCCTCAGTTTTGCACAGTAGAACACGACAATAAAGAAGCAAAGACTCAGTGGAAAATCAAAGATGTGTTCAATAAAGACATTGGACAGCTTGCTTTAGCTAGTACGCCTGAACAGGAACTTGAACCCTGGACCCTCAGATTAAAAGTCTGATGCTCTACTGACTGAGCTATCCAGCCTCTGAAAAATGCTCTTCTTAGCTCCTCTAAGCGTCGTAACATAAAATATGGAGGTAAAGAAACAAAGCTTTGGTGGAAAATCAAAAATGTGCTCAAAATCTGCTAAACAGACATAGAAGGGTTGTTTCTGCAATAAGCAAAGATGTTCTCAAGCTGCTTCTATACCCTTGGTTTTGCACAGTAGAACACGGCACTGAAGATGCAGAGACTCAGTGGAAAATCAAAGATGTGCTCAATAAAGACATTTGACAGCTTGCTTTAGCAAGTACGCCTGAACAGGGACTTGAACCCTGGACCCTCAGATTAAAAGTCTGATGCTCTACCGACTGAGCTATCCAGGCTCTGAAAAATGCTCTTCTTAGCTCCTCTAAGCGTCTTAACATAAAATATGGAGGTAAAGAAACAAAGCTTTGGTGGAAAATCAAAAATGTGCTCAAAATCTGCTAAACAGACATAGAAGGGTTGTTTCTGCAATAAGCAAAGATGTTCTCAAGCTGCTTCTATACCCTTGGTTTTGCACAGTAGAACACGGCACTGAAGATGCAGAGACTCAGTGGAAAATCAAAGATGTGCTCAATAAAGACATTTGACAGCTTGCTTTAGCAAGTACGCCTGAACAGGGACTTGAACCCTGGACCCTCAGATTAAAAGTTTGATGCTCTACCGACTGAGCTATCCAGGCTCTGAAAAATGCTCTTCTTAGCTCCTCTAAGCGTCTTAACATAAAATATGGAGGTAAAGAAACAAAGCTTTGGTGGAAAATCAAAAATGTGCTCAAAATTTGCAAAACAGACATAGAAGGGTTGTTTCTGCAATAAGCAAAGATGTTCTCAAGCTGCTTCTATACCCTTGGTTTTGCACCGTATAACACGGCACTGAAGATGCAGAGACTTGCTTTAGCAAGTACGCCTGAACAGGGACTTGAACCCTGGACCCTCAGATTAAAAGTCTGAAGCTCTACCGACTGAGCTATCCAGGCTCTGAAAAATGCTCTTCTTAGCTCCTCTAAGCGTCTTAACATAAAATATGGAGGTAAAGAAACAAAGCTTTGGTGGAAAATCAAAAATGTGCTCAAAATCTGCTAAACAGACATAGAAGGGTTGTTTCTGCAATAAGCAAAGATGTTCTCAAGCTGCTTCTATACCCTTGGTTTTGCACAGTAGAACACGGCACTGAAGATGCAGAGACTCAGTGGAAAATCAAAGATGTGCTCAATAAAAACATTTGACAGCTTGCTTTAGCAAGTACGCCTGCACAGGGACTTGAACCCTGGACCTTCAGATTAAAAGTCTGATGCTCTACCGACTGAGCTATCCAGGCTCTGAAAAGTGTTCTTCTTAGCTCCTCTAAGCGTCTTAACATAAAATATGGAGGTAAAGAAACAAAGCTTTGGTGGAAACTCAACAATGTGCTCAAAATCTACTAAACAGACATAGAAGGGTTGTTTCTGCAAAAAACAAAGATATTCTCAAGCTGCTTCTATACCCTTGGTTTTGCACAGTAGAACACGACAATACAGAAGCAAAGACTCAGTGGAAAATCAAAGATTTGCTCAATAAAGACAATTGACAGCTTGCTTTAGCAAGCACGCCTGAACAGGGACTTGAACCCTGGACCCTCAGATTAAAAGTCTGATGCTCTACCGACTGAGCTATCCAGGCTCTGAAAAATGCTCTTCTTAGCTCCTCTAAGCGTCTTAACATAAAATATGGAGGTAAAGAAACAAAGCTTTGGTGGAAAATCAACAATGTACCCAAAATTTGCTAAACAGACATAGAAGGGTTGTTTCTGCAATAAGCAAAGATGTTCTCAAGCTGCTTCTATACCCTTGGTTTTGCACAGTAGAACACGGCACTGAAGATGCAGAGACTCAGTGGAAAATCAAAGATGTGCTCAATAAAGACATTTGACAGCTTGCTTTAGCAAATGCTATACCGACTGAGCTAAACAGACATAGAAGAGTTGTTTCTGCAAAAAACAAAGATTTTCTCAAGCTGCTTCTATACCCTCAGTTTTGCACAGTAGAACACGACAATAAAGAAGCAAAGACTCAGTGGAAAATCAAAGATGTGCTCAATAAAGACATTTGACATCTTGCTTTAGCAAGTACGCCTGAACAGGGACTTGAACCCTGGACCCTCAGATTAAAAGTCTGATGCTCTACTGACTGAGCTATCCAGCCTCTGAAAAATGCTCTTCTTAGCTCCTCTAAGCGTCGTAACATAAAATATGGAGGTAAAGAAACAAAGCTTTGGTGGAAAATCAAAAATGTGCTCAAAATCTGCTAAACAGACATAGAAGGGTTGTTTCTGCAATAAGCAAAGATGTTCTCAAGCTGCTTCTATACCCTTGGTTTTGCACAGTAGAACACGGCACTGAAGATGGAGAGACTCAGTGGAAAATCAAAGATGTGCTCAATAAAGACATTTGACAGCTTGCTTTAGCAAGTACGCCTGAACAGGGACTTGAACCCTGGACCCTCAGATTAAAAGTCTGATGCTCTACCGACTGAGCTATCCAGGCTCTGAAAAATGCTCTTCTTAGCTCCTCTAAGCGTCTTAACATAAAATATGGAGGTAAAGAAACAAAGCTTTGGTGGAAAATCAAAAATGTGCTCAAAATCTGCTAAACAGACATAGAAGGGTTGTTTCTGCAATAAGCAAAGATGTTCTCAAGCTGCTTCTATACCCTTGGTTTTGCACAGTAGAACACGGCAATGAAGATGCAGAGACTCAGTGGAAAATCAAAGATGTGCTCAATAAAGACATTTGACAGCTTGCTTTAGCAAGTACGCCCGAACAGGGACTTGAACCCTGGACCCTCAGATTAAAAGTCTGATGCTCTACCGACTGAGCTATCCAGGCTCTGAAAAATGTTCTTCTTAGCTCCTCTAAGCGTCTTAACATAAAATATGGAGGTAAAGAAACAAAGCTTTGGTGGAAAATCAAAAATGTGCTCAAAATTTGCTAAACAGACATAGAAGGGTTGTTTCTGCAAAAAACAAAGATTTTCTCAAGCTGCTTCTATACCCTCAGTTTTGCACAGTAGAACACGACAATAAAGAAGCAAAGACTCAGTGGAAAATCAAAGATGTGTTCAATAAAGACATTGGACAGCTTGCTTTAGCTAGTACGCCTGAACAGGAACTTGAACCCTGGACCCTCAGATTAAAAGTCTGATGCTCTACTGACTGAGCTATCCAGCCTCTGAAAAATGCTCTTCTTAGCTCCTCTAAGCGTCGTAACATAAAATATGGAGGTAAAGAAACAAAGCTTTGGTGGAAAATCAAAAATGTGCTCAAAATCTGCTAAACAGACATAGAAGGGTTGTTTCTGCAATAAGCAAAGATGTTCTCAAGCTGCTTCTATACCCTTGGTTTTGCACAGTAGAACACGGCACTGAAGATGCAGAGACTCAGTGGAAAATCAAAGATGTGCTCAATAAAGACATTAGACAGCTTGCTTTAGCAAGTACGCCTGAACAGGGACTTGAACCCTGGACCCTCAGATTAAAAGTCTGATGCTCTACCGACTGAGCTATCCAGGCTCTGAAAAATGCTCTTCTTAGCTCCTCTAAGCGTCTTAACATAAAATATGGAGGTAAAGAAACAAAGCTTTGGTGGAAAATCAAAAATGTGCTCAAAATTTGCTAAACAGACATAGAAGGGTTGTTTCTGCAAAAAACAAAGATTTTCTCAAGCTGCTTCTATACCCTCAGTTTTGCACAGTAGAACACGACAATAAAGAAGCAAAGACTCAGTGGAAAATCAAAGATGTGTTCAATAAAGACATTGGACAGCTTGCTTTAGCTAGTACGCCTGAACAGGAACTTGAACCCTGGACCCTCAGATTAAAAGTCTGATGCTCTACTGACTGAGCTATCCAGCCTCTGAAAAATGCTCTTCTTAGCTCCTCTAAGCGTCGTAACATAAAATATGGAGGTAAAGAAACAAAGCTTTGGTGGAAAATCAAAAATGTGCTCAAAATCTGCTAAACAGACATAGAAGGGTTGTTTCTGCAATAAGCAAAGATGTTCTCAAGCTGCTTCTATACCCTTGGTTTTGCACAGTAGAACACGGCACTGAAGATGCAGAGACTCAGTGGAAAATCAAAGATGTGCTCAATAAAGACATTTGACAGCTTGCTTTAGCAAGTACGCCTGAACAGGGACTTGAACCCTGGACCCTCAGATTAAAAGTCTGATGCTCTACCGACTGAGCTATCCAGGCTCTGAAAAATGCTCTTCTTAGCTCCTCTAAGCGTCTTAACATAAAATATGGAGGTAAAGAAACAAAGCTTTGGTGGAAAATCAAAAATGTGCTCAAAATCTGCTAAACAGACATAGAAGGGTTGTTTCTGCAATAAGCAAAGATGTTCTCAAGCTGCTTCTATACCCTTGGTTTTGCACAGTAGAACACGGCACTGAAGATGCAGAGACTCAGTGGAAAATCAAAGATGTGCTCAATAAAGACATTTGACAGCTTGCTTTAGCAAGTACGCCTGAACAGGGACTTGAACCCTGGACCCTCAGATTAAAAGTTTGATGCTCTACCGACTGAGCTATCCAGGCTCTGAAAAATGCTCTTCTTAGCTCCTCTAAGCGTCTTAACATAAAATATGGAGGTAAAGAAACAAAGCTTTGGTGGAAAATCAAAAATGTGCTCAAAATTTGCAAAACAGACATAGAAGGGTTGTTTCTGCAATAAGCAAAGATGTTCTCAAGCTGCTTCTATACCCTTGGTTTTGCACCGTATAACACGGCACTGAAGATGCAGAGACTTGCTTTAGCAAGTACGCCTGAACAGGGACTTGAACCCTGGACCCTCAGATTAAAAGTCTGAAGCTCTACCGACTGAGCTATCCAGGCTCTGAAAAATGCTCTTCTTAGCTCCTCTAAGCGTCTTAACATAAAATATGGAGGTAAAGAAACAAAGCTTTGGTGGAAAATCAAAAATGTGCTCAAAATCTGCTAAACAGACATAGAAGGGTTGTTTCTGCAATAAGCAAAGATGTTCTCAAGCTGCTTCTATACCCTTGGTTTTGCACAGTAGAACACGGCACTGAAGATGCAGAGACTCAGTGGAAAATCAAAGATGTGCTCAATAAAAACATTTGACAGCTTGCTTTAGCAAGTACGCCTGCACAGGGACTTGAACCCTGGACCTTCAGATTAAAAGTCTGATGCTCTACCGACTGAGCTATCCAGGCTCTGAAAAGTGTTCTTCTTAGCTCCTCTAAGCGTCTTAACATAAAATATGGAGGTAAAGAAACAAAGCTTTGGTGGAAACTCAACAATGTGCTCAAAATCTACTAAACAGACATAGAAGGGTTGTTTCTGCAAAAAACAAAGATATTCTCAAGCTGCTTCTATACCCTTGGTTTTGCACAGTAGAACACGACAATACAGAAGCAAAGACTCAGTGGAAAATCAAAGATTTGCTCAATAAAGACAATTGACAGCTTGCTTTAGCAAGCACGCCTGAACAGGGACTTGAACCCTGGACCCTCAGATTAAAAGTCTGATGCTCTACCGACTGAGCTATCCAGGCTCTGAAAAATGCTCTTCTTAGCTCCTCTAAGCGTCTTAACATAAAATATGGAGGTAAAGAAACAAAGCTTTGGTGGAAAATCAACAATGTACCCAAAATTTGCTAAACAGACATAGAAGGGTTGTTTCTGCAATAAGCAAAGATGTTCTCAAGCTGCTTCTATACCCTTGGTTTTGCACAGTAGAACACGGCACTGAAGATGCAGAGACTCAGTGGAAAATCAAAGATGTGCTCAATAAAGACATTTGACAGCTTGCTTTAGCAAATGCTATACCGACTGAGCTAAACAGACATAGAAGAGTTGTTTCTGCAAAAAACAAAGATTTTCTCAAGCTGCTTCTATACCCTCAGTTTTGCACAGTAGAACACGACAATAAAGAAGCAAAGACTCAGTGGAAAATCAAAGATGTGCTCAATAAAGACATTTGACATCTTGCTTTAGCAAGTACGCCTGAACAGGGACTTGAACCCTGGACCCTCAGATTAAAAGTCTGATGCTCTACTGACTGAGCTATCCAGCCTCTGAAAAATGCTCTTCTTAGCTCCTCTAAGCGTCGTAACATAAAATATGGAGGTAAAGAAACAAAGCTTTGGTGGAAAATCAAAAATGTGCTCAAAATCTGCTAAACAGACATAGAAGGGTTGTTTCTGCAATAAGCAAAGATGTTCTCAAGCTGCTTCTATACCCTTGGTTTTGCACAGTAGAACACGGCACTGAAGATGGAGAGACTCAGTGGAAAATCAAAGATGTGCTCAATAAAGACATTTGACAGCTTGCTTTAGCAAGTACGCCTGAACAGGGACTTGAACCCTGGACCCTCAGATTAAAAGTCTGATGCTCTACCGACTGAGCTATCCAGGCTCTGAAAAATGCTCTTCTTAGCTCCTCTAAGCGTCTTAACATAAAATATGGAGGTAAAGAAACAAAGCTTTGGTGGAAAATCAAAAATGTGCTCAAAATCTGCTAAACAGACATAGAAGGGTTGTTTCTGCAATAAGCAAAGATGTTCTCAAGCTGCTTCTATACCCTTGGTTTTGCACAGTAGAACACGGCAATGAAGATGCAGAGACTCAGTGGAAAATCAAAGATGTGCTCAATAAAGACATTTGACAGCTTGCTTTAGCAAGTACGCCCGAACAGGGACTTGAACCCTGGACCCTCAGATTAAAAGTCTGATGCTCTACCGACTGAGCTATCCAGGCTCTGAAAAATGTTCTTCTTAGCTCCTCTAAGCGTCTTAACATAAAATATGGAGGTAAAGAAACAAAGCTTTGGTGGAAAATCAAAAATGTGCTCAAAATTTGCTAAACAGACATAGAAGGGTTGTTTCTGCAAAAAACAAAGATTTTCTCAAGCTGCTTCTATACCCTCAGTTTTGCACAGTAGAACACGACAATAAAGAAGCAAAGACTCAGTGGAAAATCAAAGATGTGTTCAATAAAGACATTGGACAGCTTGCTTTAGCTAGTACGCCTGAACAGGAACTTGAACCCTGGACCCTCAGATTAAAAGTCTGATGCTCTACTGACTGAGCTATCCAGCCTCTGAAAAATGCTCTTCTTAGCTCCTCTAAGCGTCGTAACATAAAATATGGAGGTAAAGAAACAAAGCTTTGGTGGAAAATCAAAAATGTGCTCAAAATCTGCTAAACAGACATAGAAGGGTTGTTTCTGCAATAAGCAAAGATGTTCTCAAGCTGCTTCTATACCCTTGGTTTTGCACAGTAGAACACGGCACTGAAGATGCAGAGACTCAGTGGAAAATCAAAGATGTGCTCAATAAAGACATTAGACAGCTTGCTTTAGCAAGTACGCCTGAACAGGGACTTGAACCCTGGACCCTCAGATTAAAAGTCTGATGCTCTACCGACTGAGCTATCCAGGCTCTGAAAAATGCTCTTCTTAGCTCCTCTAAGCGTCTTAACATAAAATATGGAGGTAAAGAAACAAAGCTTTGGTGGAAAATCAAAAATGTGCTCAAAATCTGCTAAACAGACATAGAAGGGTTGTTTCTGCAATAAGCAAAGATATTCTCAAGCTGCTTCTATACCCTTGGTTTTGCACAGTAGAACACGGCACTGAAGATGCAGAGACTCAGTGGAAAATCAAAGATGTGCTCAATAAAGACATTTGACAGCTTGCTTTAGCAAGTACGCCTGAACAGGGACTTGAACCCTGGACCCTCAGATTAAAAGTCTGATGCTCTACCGACTGAGCTATCCAGGCTCTGAAAATGCTCTTCTTAGCTCCTCTAAGCGTCTTAACATAAAATATGGAGGTAAAGAAACAAAGCTTTGGTGGAAAATCAACAATGTACCCAAAATTTGCTAAACAGACATAGAAGGGTTGTTTCTGCAAAAAACAAAGATTTTCTCAAGCTGCTTCTATACCCTCAGTTTTGCACAGTAGAACACGACAATAAAGAAGCAAAGACTCAGTGGAAAATCAAAGATGTGCTCAATAAAGACATTTGACAGCTTGCTTTAGTAAATGCTATACCGACTGAGCTAAACAGACATAGAAGAGTTGTTTCTGCAAAAAACAAAGATTTTCTCAAGCTGCTTCTATACCCTCAGTTTTGCACAGTAGAACACGACAATAAAGAAGCAAAGACTCAGTGGAAAATCAAAGATGTGCTCAATAAAGACATTTGACAGCTTGCTTTAGCAAGTACGCATGAACAGTGACTTGAACCCTGGACCCTCAGATTAAAAGTCTGATGCTCTACCGACTGAGCTATCCAGGCTCTGAAAAATGCTCTTCTTAGCTCCTCTAAGCGTCTTAACATAAAATATGGAGGTAAAGAAACAAAGCTTTGGTGGAAAATCAACAATGTACCCAAAATTTGCTAAACAGACATAGAAGGTTTGTTTCTGCAATAAGCAAAGATGTTCTCAAGCTGCTTCTATACCCTTGGTTTTGCACAGTAGAACACGACAATACAGAAGCAAAGACTCAGTGGAAAATCAAAGATGTGCTCAATAAAGACATTTGACAGCTTGCTTTAGCAAGTACGCCTGAACAGGGACTTGAACCCTGGACCCTCAGATTAAAAAATCTGATGCTCTACCGACTGAGCTATCCAGGCTCTAAAAAATGCTCTTCTTAGCTCCTCTAAGCGTCTTAACATAAAATATGGAGGTAAAGAAACAAAGCTTTGGTGGAAAATCAAAAATGTGCTCAAAATCTGCTAAACAGACATAGAAGGGTTGTTTCTGCAATAAGCAAAGATGTTCTCAAGCTGCTTCTATACCCTTGGTTTTGCACAGTAGAACACGACAATACAGAAGCAAAGACTCAGTGGAAAATCAAAGATGTGTTCAATAAAGACATTGGACAGCTTGCTTTAGCAAGTACGCCTGAACAGGAACTTGAACCCTGGACCCTCAGATTAAAAGTCTGATGCTCTACTGACTGAGCTATCCAGGCTCTGAAAAATGCTCTTCTTAGCTCCTCTAAGCGTCTTAACATAAAATATGGAGGTAAAGAAACAAAGCTTTGGTGGAAAATCAAAAATGTGCTCAAAATTTGCTAAACAGACATAGAAGGGTTGTTTCTGCAATAAGCAAAGATGTTCTCAAGCTGCTTCTATACCCTTGGTTTTGCACAGTAGAACACGGCACTGAAGATGCAGAGACTCAGTGGAAAATCAAAGATGTGCTCAATAAAGACATTTGACAGCTTGCTTTAGCAAGTACGCCTGAACAGGGACTTGAACCCTGGACCCTCAGATTAAAAAATCTGATGCTCTACCGACTGAGCTATCCAGGCTCTGAAAAATGCTCTTCTTAGCTCCTCTAAGCGTCTTAACATAAAATATGGAGGTAAAGAAACAAACCTTTGGTGGAAAATCAAAAATGTGCTCAAAATCTGCTAAACAGACATAGAAGGGTTGTTTCTGCAATAAGCAAAGATGTTCTCAAGCTGCTTCTATACCCTTGGTTTTGCACAGTAGAACACGACAATACAGAAGCAAAGACTCAGTGGAAAATCAAAGATGTGTTCAATAAAGACATTGGACAGCTTGCTTTAGCAAGTACGCCTGAACAAGAACTTGAACCCTGGACCCTCAGATTAAAAGTCTGATGCTCTACTGACTGAGCTATCCAGGCTCTGAAAAATGCTCTTCTTAGCTCCTCTAAGCGTCTTAACATAAAATGTGGAGGTAAAGAAACAAAGCTTTGGTGGAAAATCAAAAATGTGCTCAAAATTTGCTAAACAGACATAGAAGGGTTGTTTCTGCAAAAAGCAAAGATTTTCTCAAGCTGCTTCTATACCCTCAGTTTTGCACAGTAGAACACGACAATAAAGAAGCAAAGACTCAGTGGAAAATCAAAGATGTGTTCAATAAAGACATTGGACAGCTTGCTTTAGCTAGTACGCCTGAACAGGAACTTGAACCCTGGACCCTCAGATTAAAAGTCTGATGCTCTACTGACTGAGCTATCCAGCCTCTGAAAAATGCTCTTCTTAGCTCCTCTAAGCGTCGTAACATAAAATATGGAGGTAAAGAAACAAAGCTTTGGTGGAAAATCAAAAATGTGCTCAAAATCTGCTAAACAGACATAGAAGGGTTGTTTCTGCAATAAGCAAAGATGTTCTCAAGCTGCTTCTATACCCTTGGTTTTGCACAGTAGAACACGGCACTGAAGATGCAGAGACTCAGTGGAAAATCAAAGATGTGCTCAATAAAGACATTTGACAGCTTGCTTTAGCAAGTACGCCTGAACAGGGACTTGAACCCTAGACCCTCAGATTAAAAGTCTGATGCTCTACCGCTTTTATGTTAAGCGTCTTAACATAAAATATGGAGGTAAAGAAACAAAGCTTTGGTGGAAAATCAACAATGTACCCAAAATTTGCTAAACAAACATAGAAGGGTTGTTTCTGCAAAAAACAAAGATGTTCTCAAGCTGCTACTATACCGTCAGTTTTGCACAGTAGAACACGACAATAAAGAAGCAAAGACTCAGTGGAAAATCAAAGATTTGCTCAATAAAGACATTTGACAGCTTGCTTTAGCAAGTACACCTGAACAGGGACTTGAGCCCTGGACCCTCAGATTAAAAGTCTGATGCTCTACCGACTGAGCTATCCAGGCTCTGAAAAATGCTCTTCTTAGCTCCTCTAAGCGTCTTAACATAAAATATGGAGGTAAAGAAACAAAGCTTTGGTGGAAAATCAACAATGTACCCAAAATTTGCTAAACAGACATAGAAGGGTTGTTTCTGCAAAAAACAAAGATTTTCTCAAGCTGCTTCTATACCCTCAGTTTTGCACAGTAGAACACCACAATAAAGAAGCAAAGACTCAGTGGAAAATCAAAGATGTGCTCAATAAAGACATTTGACAGCTTGCTTTAGCAAGTACACCTGAACAGGGACTTGAACCCTGGACCCTCAGATTAAAAGTCTGATGGTCTACCGACTGAGCTATCCAGGCTCTGAAAAATGCTCTTCTTAGCTCCTCTAAGCGTCTTAACATAAAATATGGAGGTAAAGAAACAAAGCTTTGGTGGAAAATCAAAAATGTGCTCAAAATTTGCTAAACAGACATAGAAGGGTTGTTTCTGCAATAAGCAAAGATGTTCTCAAGCTGCTTCTATACCCTTGGTTTTGCACAGTAGAACACGGCACTGAAGATGCAGAGACTCAGTGGAAAATCAAAGATGTGCTCAATAAAGACATTTGACAACTTGCTTTAGCAAGTACGCCTGAACAGGGACTTGAGCCCTGGACCCTCAGATTAAAAGTCTGATGCTCCACCGACTGAGCTATCCAGGCTCTGAAAAATGCTCTTCTTAGCTCCTCTAAGCGTCTTAACATAAAATATGGAGGTAAAGAAACAAAGCTTTGGTGGAAAATCAACAATGTACCCAAAATTTGCTAAACAGACATAGAAGGGTTGTTTCTGCAAAAAACAAAGATTTTCTCAAGCTGCTTCTATACCCTCAGTTTTGCACAGTAGAACACGACAATAAAGAAGCAAAGACTCAGTGGAAAATCAAAGATGTGTTCAATAAAGACATTGGACAGCTTGCTTTAGCTAGTACGCCTGAACAGGAACTTGAACCCTGGACCCTCAGATTAAAAGTCTGATGCTCTACTGACTGAGCTATCCAGCCTCTGAAAAATGCTCTTCTTAGCTCCTCTAAGCGTCGTAACATAAAATATGGAGGTAAAGAAACAAAGCTTTGGTGGAAAATCAACAATGTACCCAAAATTTGCTAAACAGACATAGAAGGGTTGTTTCTGCAAAAAACAAAGATGTTCTCAAGCTGCTACTATACCGTCAGTTTTGCACAGTAGAACACGACAATAAAGAAGCAAAGACTCAGTGGAAAATCAAAGATTTGCTCAATAAAGACATTTGACAGCTTGCTTTAGGAAGTACGCCTGAACAGGGACTTGAACCCTGGACCCTCAGATTAAAAGTCTGATGCTCTACCGACTGAGCTATCCAGGCTCTGAAAAATGCTCTTCTTAGCTCCTCTAAGCGTCTTAACATAAAATATGGAGGTAAAGAAACAAAGCTTTGGTGGAAAATCAAAAATGTGCTCAAAATTTGCTAAACAGACATAGAAGGGTTGTTTCTGCAATAAGCAAAGATGTTCTCAAGCTGCTTCTATACCCTTGGTTTTGCACAGTAGAACACGGCACTGAAGATGCAGAGACTCAGTGGAAAATCAAAGATGTGCTCAATAAAGACATTTGACAGCTTGCTTTAGCAAGTACACCTGAACAGGGACTTGAGCCCTGGACCCTCAGATTAAAAGTCTGATGCTCTACCGACTGAGCTATCCAGGCTCTGAAAAATGCTCTTCTTAGCTCCTCTAAGCGTCTTAACATAAAATATGGAGGTAAAGAAACAAAGCTTTGGTGGAAAATCAAAAATGTGCTCAAAATTTGCTAAACAGACATAGAAGGGTTGTTTCTGCAAAAAGCAAAGATTTTCTCAAGCTGCTTCTATACCCTCAGTTTTGCACAGTAGAACACGACAATAAAGAAGCAAAGACTCAGTGGAAAATCAAAGATGTGTTCAATAAAGACATTGGACAGCTTGCTTTAGCTAGTACGCCTGAACAGGAACTTGAACCCTGGACCCTCAGATTAAAAGTCTGATGCTCTACTGACTGAGCTATCCAGCCTCTGAAAAATGCTCTTCTTAGCTCCTCTAAGCGTCGTAACATAAAATATGGAGGTAAAGAAACAAAGCTTTGGTGGAAAATCAAAAATGTGCTCAAAATCTGCTAAACAGACATAGAAGGGTTGTTTCTGCAATAAGCAAAGATGTTCTCAAGCTGCTTCTATACCCTTGGTTTTGCACAGTAGAACACGGCACTGAAGATGCAGAGACTCAGTGGAAAATCAAAGATGTGCTCAATAAAGACATTTGACAGCTTGCTTTAGCAAGTACGCCTGAACAGGGACTTGAACCCTAGACCCTCAGATTAAAAGTCTGATGCTCTACCGCTTTTATGTTAAGCGTCTTAACATAAAATATGGAGGTAAAGAAACAAAGCTTTGGTGGAAAATCAACAATGTACCCAAAATTTGCTAAACAGACATAGAAGGGTTGTTTCTGCAAAAAACAAAGATGTTCTCAAGCTGCTACTATACCGTCAGATTTGCACAGTAGAACACGACAATAAAGAAGCAAAGACTCAGTGGAAAATCAAAGATTTGCTCAATAAAGACATTTGACAGCTTGCTTTAGCAAGTACACCTGAACAGGGACTTGAGCCCTGGACCCTCAGATTAAAAGTCTGATGCTCTACCGACTGAGCTATCCAGGCTCTAAAAAATGCTCTTCTTAGCTCCTCTAAGCGTCTTAACATAAAATATGGAGGTAAAGAAACAAAGCTTTGGTGGAAAATCAACAATGTACCCAAAATTTGCTAAACAGACATAGAAGGGTTGTTTCTGCAAAAAACAAAGATTTTCTCAAGCTGCTTCTATACCCTCAGTTTTGCACAGTAGAACACCACAATAAAGAAGCAAAGACTCAGTGGAAAATCAAAGATGTGCTCAATAAAGACATTTGACAGCTTGCTTTAGCAAGTACACCTGAACAGGGACTTGAACCCTGGACCCTCAGATTAAAAGTCTGATGGTCTACCGACTGAGCTATCCAGGCTCTGAAAAATGCTCTTCTTAGCTCCTCTAAGCGTCTTAACATAAAATATGGAGGTAAAGAAACAAAGCTTTGGTGGAAAATCAAAAATGTGCTCAAAATTTGCTAAACAGACATAGAAGGGTTGTTTCTGCAATAAGCAAAGATGTTCTCAAGCTGCTTCTATACCCTTGGTTTTGCACAGTAGAACACGGCACTGAAGATGCAGAGACTCAGTGGAAAATCAAAGATGTGCTCAATAAAGACATTTGACAACTTGCTTTAGCAAGTACGCCTGAACAGGGACTTGAGCCCTGGACCCTCAGATTAAAAGTCTGATGCTCCACCGACTGAGCTATCCAGGCTCTGAAAAATGCTCTTCTTAGCTCCTCTAAGCGTCTTAACATAAAATATGGAGGTAAAGAAACAAAGCTTTGGTGGAAAATCAACAATGTACCCAAAATTTGCTAAACAGACATAGAAGGGTTGTTTCTGCAAAAAACAAAGATTTTCTCAAGCTGCTTCTATACCCTCAGTTTTGCACAGTAGAACACGACAATAAAGAAGCAAAGACTCAGTGGAAAATCAAAGATGTGTTCAATAAAGACATTGGACAGCTTGCTTTAGCTAGTACGCCTGAACAGGAACTTGAACCCTGGACCCTCAGATTAAAAGTCTGATGCTCTACTGACTGAGCTATCCAGCCTCTGAAAAATGCTCTTCTTAGCTCCTCTAAGCGTCGTAACATAAAATATGGAGGTAAAGAAACAAAGCTTTGGTGGAAAATCAACAATGTACCCAAAATTTGCTAAACAGACATAGAAGGGTTGTTTCTGCAAAAAACAAAGATGTTCTCAAGCTGCTACTATACCGTCAGTTTTGCACAGTAGAACACGACAATAAAGAAGCAAAGACTCAGTGGAAAATCAAAGATTTGCTCAATAAAGACATTTGACAGCTTGCTTTAGCAAGTACACCTGAACAGGGACTTGAGCCCTGGACCCTCAGATTAAAAGTCTGATGCTCTACCGACTGAGCTATCCAGGCTCTGAAAAATGCTCTTCTTAGCTCCTCTAAGCGTCTTAACATAAAATATGGAGGTAAAGAAACAAAGCTTTGGTGGAAAATCAACAATGTACCCAAAATTTGCTAAACAGACATAGAAGGGTTGTTTCTGCAATAAGCAAAGATGTTCTCAAGCTGCTTCTATACCCTTGGTTTTGCACAGTAGAACACGGCACTGAAGATGCAGAGACTCAGTGGAAAATCAAAGATGTGCTCAATAAAGACATTTGACAGCTTGCTTTAGCAAATCCTATACCGACTGAGCTAAACAGACATAGAAGAGTTGTTTCTGCAAAAAACAAAGATTTTCTCAAGCTGCTTCTATACCCTCAGTTTTGCACAGTAGAACACGACAATAAAGAAGCAAAGACTCAGTGGAAAATCAAAGATGTGCTCAATAAAGACATTTGACAGCTTGCTTTAGCAAGTACGCCTGAACAGGAACTTGAACCCTGGACCCTCAGATTAAAAGTCTGATGCTCTACCGACTGAGCTATCCAGGCTCTGAAAAATGCTCTTCTTAGCTCCTCTAAGCGTCTTAACATAAAATATGGAGGTAAAGAAACAAAGCTTTGGTGGAAAATCAAAAATGTGCTCAAAATTTGCTAAACAGACATAGAAGGGTTGTTTCTGCAATAAGCAAAGATGTTCTCAAGCTGCTTCTATACCCTTGGTTTTGCACAGTAGAACACAGCACTGAAGAAGCAAAGACTCAGTGGAAAATCAAAGATTTGCTCAATAAAGACATTTGACAGCTTGCTTTAGGAAGTACGCCTGAACAGGGACTTGAACCCTGGACCCTCAGATTAAAAGTCTGATGCTCTACCGACTGAGCTATCCAGGCTCTGAAAAATGCTCTTCTTAGCTCCTCTAAGCGTCTTAACATAAAATATAGAGGTAAAGAAACAAAGCTTTGGTGGAAAATCAAAAATGTGCTCAAAATTTGCTAAAAAGACATAGAAGGGTTGTTTCTGCAATAAGCAAAGATGTTCTCAAGCTGCTTCTATACCCTTGGTTTTGCACAGTAGAACACGGCACTGAAGATGCAGAGACTCAGTGGAAAATCAAAGATGTGCTCAATAAAGACATTTGACAGCTTGCTTTAGCAAGTACACCTGAACAGGGACTTGAGCCCTGGACCCTCAGATTAAAAGTCTGATGCTCTACCGACTGAGCTATCCAGGCTCTGAAAAATGCTCTTCTTAGCTCCTCTAAGCGTCTTAACATAAAATATGGAGGTAAAGAAACAAAGCTTTGGTGGAAAATCAACAATGAACCCAAAATTTGCTAAACAGACATAGAAGGGTTGTTTCTGCAAAAAACAAAGATTTTCTCAAGCTGCTTCTATACCCTCAGTTTTGCACAGTAGAACACGACAATAAAGAAGCAAAGACTCAGTGGAAAATCAAAGATGTGTTCAATAAAGACATTGGACAGCTTGCTTTAGCTAGTACGCCTGAACAGGAACTTGAACCCTGGACCCTCAGATTAAAAGTCTGATGCTCTACTGACTGAGCTATCCAGCCTCTGAAAAATGCTCTTCTTAGCTCCTCTAAGCGTCGTAACATAAAATATGGAGGTAAAGAAACAAAGCTTTGGTGGAAAATCAAAAATGTGCTCAAAATCTGCTAAACAGACATAGAAGGGTTGTTTCTGCAATAAGCAAACATGTTCTCAAGCTGCTTCTATACCCTTGGTTTTGCACAGTAGAACACGGCACTGAAGATGCAGAGACTCAGTGGAAAATCAAAGATGTGCTCAATAAAGACATTTGACAGCTTGCTTTAGCAAGTACGCCTGAACAGGGACTTGAACCCTGGACCCTCAGATTAAAAGTCTGATGCTCTACCGACTGAGCTATCCAGGCTCTGAAAAATGCTCTTCTTAGCTCCTCTAAGCGTCTTAACATAAAATATGGAGGTAAAGAAACAAAGCTTTGGTGGAAAATCAAAAATGTGCTCAAAATCTGCTAAACAGACATAGAAGGGTTGTTTCTGCAATAAGCAAAGATGTTCTCAAGCTGCTTCTATACCCTTGGTTTTGCACAGTAGAACACGGCACTGAAGATGCAGAGACTCAGTGGAAAATCAAAGATGTGCTCAATAAAGACATTTGACAGCTTGCTTTAGCAAGTACGCCTGAACAGGGACTTGAACCCTGGACCCTCAGATTAAAAGTCTGATGCTCTACCGACTGAGCTATCCAGGCTCTGAAAAATGCTCTTCTTAGCTCCTCTAAGCGTCTTAACATAAAATATGGAGGTAAAGAAACAAAGCTTTGGTGGAAAATCAAAAATGTGCTCAAAATCTGCTAAACAGACATAGAAGGGTTGTTTCTGCAATAAGCAAAGATGTTCTCAAGCTGCTTCTATACCCTTGGTTTTGCACAGTAGAACACGGCACTGAAGATGCAGAGACTCAGTGGAAAATCAAAGATGTGCTCAATAAAGACATTTGACAGCTTGCTTTAGCAAATGCTATACCGACTGAGCTAAACAGACATAGAAGAGTTGTTTCTGCAAAAAACAAAGATTTTCTCAAGCTGCTTCTATACCCTCAGTTTTGCACAGTAGAACACGACAATAAAGAAGCAAAGACTCAGTGGAAAATCAAAGATGTGTTCAATAAAGACATTGGACAGCTTGCTTTAGCTAGTACGCCTGAACAGGAACTTGAACCCTGGACCCTCAGATTAAAAGTCTGATGCTCTACTGACTGAGCTATCCAGCCTCTAAAAAATGCTCTTCTTAGCTCCTCTAAGCGTCGTAACATAAAATATGGAGGTAAAGAAATAAAGCTTTGGTGGAAAATCAACAATGTACCCAAAATTTGCTAAACAGACATAGAAGGGTTGTTTCTGCAAAAAACAAAGATTTTCTCAAGCTGCTTCTATACCCTCAGTTTTGCACAGTAGAACACGACAATAAAGAAGCAAAGACTCAGTGGAAAATCAAAGATGTGTTCAATAAAGACATTGGACAGCTTGCTTTAGCTAGTACGCCTGAACAGGAACTTGAACCCTGGACCCTCAGATTAAAAGTCTGATGCTCTACTGACTGAGCTATCCAGCCTCTGAAAAATGCTCTTCTTAGCTCCTCTAAGCGTCGTAACATAAAATATGGAGGTAAAGAAACAAAGCTTTGGTGGAAAATCAACAATGTACCCAAAATTTGCTAAACAGACATAGAAGGGTTGTTTCTGCAAAAAACAAAGATGTTCTCAAGCTGCTACTATACCGTCAGTTTTGCACAGTAGAACACGACAATAAAGAAGCAAAGACTCAGTGGAAAATCAAAGATTTGCTCAATAAAGACATTTGACAGCTTGCTTTAGCAAGTACGCCTGAACAGGAACTTGAACCCTGGACCCTCAGATTAAAAGTCTGATGCTCTACCGACTGAGCTATCCAGGCTCTGAAAAATGTTCTTCTTAGCTCCTCTAAGCGTCTTAACATAAAATATAGAGGTAAAGAAACAAAGCTTTGGTGGAAAATCAAAAATGTGCTCAAAATTTGCTAAAAAGACATAGAAGGGTTGTTTCTGCAATAAGCAAAGATGTTCTCAAGCTGCTTCTATACCCTTGGTTTTGCACAGTAGAACACGGCACTGAAGATGCAGAGACTCAGTGGAAAATCAAAGATGTGCTCAATAAAGACATTTGACAGCTTGCTTTAGCAAGTACACCTGAACAGGGACTTGAGCCCTGGACCCTCAGATTAAAAGTCTGATGCTCTACCGACTGAGCTATCCAGGCTCTGAAAAATGCTCTTCTTAGCTCCTCTAAGCGTCTTAACATAAAATATGGAGGTAAAGAAACAAAGCTTTGGTGGAAAATCAACAATGAACCCAAAATTTGCTAAACAGACATAGAAGGGTTGTTTCTGCAAAAAACAAAGATTTTCTCAAGCTGCTTCTATACCCTCAGTTTTGCACAGTAGAACACGACAATAAAGAAGCAAAGACTCAGTGGAAAATCAAAGATGTGTTCAATAAAGACATTGGACAGCTTGCTTTAGCTAGTACGCCTGAACAGGAACTTGAACCCTGGACCCTCAGATTAAAAGTCTGATGCTCTACTGACTGAGCTATCCAGCCTCTGAAAAATGCTCTTCTTAGCTCCTCTAAGCGTCGTAACATAAAATATGGAGGTAAAGAAACAAAGCTTTGGTGGAAAATCAAAAATGTGCTCAAAATCTGCTAAACAGACATAGAAGGGTTGTTTCTGCAATAAGCAAAGATGTTCTCAAGCTGCTTCTATACCCTTGGTTTTGCACAGTAGAACACGGCACTGAAGATGCAGAGACTCAGTGGAAAATCAAAGATGTGCTCAATAAAGACATTTGACAGCTTGCTTTAGCAAGTACGCCTGAACAGGGACTTGAACCCTGGACCCTCAGATTAAAAGTCTGATGCTCTACCGACTGAGCTATCCAGGCTCTGAAAAATGCTCTTCTTAGCTCCTCTAAGCGTCTTAACATAAAATATGGAGGTAAAGAAACAAAGCTTTGGTGGAAAATCAAAAATGTGCTCAAAATCTGCTAAACAGACATAGAAGGGTTGTTTCTGCAATAAGCAAAGATGTTCTCAAGCTGCTTCTATACCCTTGGTTTTGCACAGTAGAACACGGCACTGAAGATGCAGAGACTCAGTGGAAAATCAAAGATGTGCTCAATAAAGACATTTGACAGCTTGCTTTAGCAAGTACGCCTGAACAGGGACTTGAACCCTGGACCCTCAGATTAAAAGTCTGATGCTCTACCGACTGAGCTATCCAGGCTCTGAAAAATGCTCTTCTTAGCTCCTCTAAGCGTCTTAACATAAAATATGGAGGTAAAGAAACAAAGCTTTGGTGGAAAATCAAAAATGTGCTCAAAATCTGCTAAACAGACATAGAAGGGTTGTTTCTGCAATAAGCAAAGATGTTCTCAAGCTGCTTCTATACCCTTGGTTTTGCACAGTAGAACACGGCACTGAAGATGCAGAGACTCAGTGGAAAATCAAAGATGTGCTCAATAAAGACATTTGACAGCTTGCTTTAGCAAATGCTATACCGACTGAGCTAAACAGACATAGAAGAGTTGTTTCTGCAAAAAACAAAGATTTTCTCAAGCTGCTTCTATACCCTCAGTTTTGCACAGTAGAACACGACAATAAAGAAGCAAAGACTCAGTGGAAAATCAAAGATGTGCTCAATAAAGACATTTGACAGCTTGCTTTAACAAGTACGCCTGAACAGGGACTTGAACCCTGGACCCTCAGATTAAAAGTCTGATGCTCTACCGACTGAGCTATCCAGGCTCTGAAAAATGCTCTTCTTAGCTCCTCTAAGCGTCTTAACATAAAATATGGAGGTAAAGAAACAAAGCTTTGGTGGAAAATCAAAAATGTGCTCAAAATTTGCTAAACAGACATAGAAGGGTTGTTTCTGCAAAAAACAAAGATTTTCTCAAGCTGCTTCTATACCCTCAGTTTTGCACAGTAGAACACGACAATAAAGAAGCAAAGACTCAGTGGAAAATCAAAGATGTGTTCAATAAAGACATTGGACAACTTGCTTTAGCTAGTACGCCTGAACAGGAACTTGAACCCTGGACCCTCAGATTAAAAGTCTGATGCTCTACTGACTGAGCTATCCAGCCTCTGAAAAATGCTCTTCTTAGCTCCTCTAAGCGTCTTAACATAAAATATGGAGGTAAAGAAACAAAGCTTTGGTGGAAAATCAACAATGTACCCAAAATTTGCTAAACAGACATAGAAGGGTTGTTTCTGCAAAAAACAAAGATTTTCTCAAGCTGCTTCTATACCCTCAGATTTGCACAGTAGAACACGACAATAAAGAAGCAAAGACTCAGTGGAAAATCAAAGATGTGCTCAATAAAGACATTTGACAGCTTGCTTTAGTAAATGCTATACCGACTGAGCTAAACAGACATAGAAGAGTTGTTTCTGCAAAAAACAAAGATTTTCTCAAGCTGCTTCTATACCCTCAGTTTTGCACAGTAGAACACGACAATAAAGAAGCAAAGACTCAGTGGAAAATCAAAGATGTGCTCAATAAAGACATTTGACAGCTTGCTTTAGCAAGTACGCCTGAACAGGGACTTGAACCCTGGACCCTCAGATTAAAAGTCTGATGCTCTACTGACTGAGCTATCCAGGCTCTGAAAAATGCTCTTCTTAGCTCCTCTAAGCGTCTTAACATAAAATATGGAGGTAAAGAAACAAAGCTTTGGTGGAAAATCAACAATGTACCCAAAATTTGCTAAACAGACATAGAAGGGTTGTTTCTGCAAAAAACAAAGATTTTCTCAAGCTGCTTCTATACCCTCAGTTTTGCACAGTAGAACACGACAATAAAGAAGCAAAGACTCAGTGGAAAATCAAAGATGTGCTCAATAAAGACATTTGACAGCTTGCTTTAGCGAGTACACCTGAACAGGGACTTGAACCCTGGACCCTCAGATTAAAAGTCTGATGCTCTACCGACTGAGCTATCCAGGCTCTGAAAAATGCTCTTCTTAGCTCCTCTAAGCGTCTTAACATAAAATATGGAGGTAAAGAAACAAAGCTTTGGTGGAAAATCAAAAATGTGCTCAAAATCTGCTAAACAGACATAGAAGGGTTGTTTCTGCAATAAGCAAAGATGTTCTCAAGCTACTTCTATACCCTTGGTTTTGCACAGTAGAACACGACAATACAGAAGCAAAGACTCAGTGGAAAATCAAAGATGTGCTCAATAAAGACATTTGACAGCTTGCTTTAGCAAGCACGCCTGAACGGGGACTTGAACCCTGGACCCTCAGATTAAAAGTCTGATGCTCTACTGACTGAGCTATCCAGGCTCTGAAAAATGCTCTTCTTAGCTCCTCTAAGCGTCGTAACATAAAATATGGAGGTAAAGAAACAAAGCTTTGGTGGAAAATCAAAAATGTGCTCAAAATCTGCTAAACAGACATAGAAGGGTTGTTTCTGCAATAAGCAAAGATGTTCTCAAGCTGCTTCTATACCCTTGGTTTTGCACAGTAGAACACGGCACTGAAGATGCAGAGACTCAGTGGAAAATCAAAGATGTGCTCAATAAAGACATTTGACAGCTTGCTTTAGCAAGTACGCCTGAACAGGGACTTGAACCCTGGACCCTCAGATTAAAAAATCTGATGCTCTACCGACTGAGCTATCCAGGCTCTGAAAAATGCTCTTCTTAGCTCCTCTAAGCGTCTTAACATAAAATATGGAGGTAAAGAAACAAAGCTTTGGTGGAAAATCAACAATGAACCCAAAATTTGCTAAACAGACATAGAAGGGTTGTTTCTGCAAAAAACAAAGATTTTCTCAAGCTGCTTCTATACCCTCAGTTTTGCACAGTAGAACACGACAATAAAGAAGCAAAGACTCAGTGGAAAATCAAAGATGTGTTCAATAAAGACATTGGACAGCTTGCTTTAGCTAGTACGCCTGAACAGGAACTTGAACCCTGGACCCTCAGATTAAAAGTCTGATGCTCTACTGACTGAGCTATCCAGCCTCTGAAAAATGCTCTTCTTAGCTCCTCTAAGCGTCGTAACATAAAATATGGAGGTAAAGAAACAAAGCTTTGGTGGAAAATCAAAAATGTGCTCAAAATCTGCTAAACAGACATAGAAGGGTTGTTTCTGCAATAAGCAAAGATGTTCTCAAGCTGCTTCTATACCCTTGGTTTTGCACAGTAGAACACGGCACTGAAGATGCAGAGACTCAGTGGAAAATCAAAGATGTGCTCAATAAAGACATTTGACAGCTTGCTTTAGCAAGTACACCTGAACAGGGACTTGAACCCTGGACCCTCAGATTAAAAGTCTGATGCTCTACCGACTGAGCTATCCAGGCTCTGAAAAATGCTCTTCTTAGCTCCTCTAAGCGTCTTAACATAAAATATGGAGGTAAAGAAACAAAGCTTTGGTGGAAAATCAAAAATGTGCTCAAAATCTGCTAAACAGACATAGAAGGGTTGTTTCTGCAATAAGCAAAGATGTTCTCAAGCTGCTTCTATACCCTTGGTTTTGCACAGTAGAACACGGCACTGAAGATGCAGAGACTCAGTGGAAAATCAAAGATGTGCTCAATAAAGACATTTGACAGCTTGCTTTAGCAAGTACGCCTGAACAGGGACTTGAACCCTGGACCCTCAGATTAAAAGTCTGATGCTCTACCGACTGAGCTATCCAGGCTCTGAAAAATGCTCTTCTTAGCTCCTCTAAGCGTCTTAACATAAAATATGGAGGTAAAGAAACAAAGCTTTGGTGGAAAATCAAAAATGTGCTCAAAATCTGCTAAACAGACATAGAAGGGTTGTTTCTGCAATTAGCAAAGATGTTCTCAAGCTGCTTCTATACCCTTGGTTTTGCACAGTAGAACACGGCACTGAAGATGCAGAGACTCAGTGGAAAATCAAAGATGTGCTCAATAAAGACATTTGACAGCTTGCTTTAGCAAATGCTATACCGACTGAGCTAAACAGACATAGAAGAGTTGTTTCTGCAAAAAACAAAGATTTTCTCAAGCTGCTTCTATACCCTCAGTTTTGCACAGTAGAACACGACAATAAAGAAGCAAAGACTCAGTGGAAAATCAAAGATGTGCTCAATAAAGACATTTGACAGCTTGCTTTAACAAGTACGCCTGAACAGGGACTTGAACCCTGGACCCTCAGATTAAAAGTCTGATGCTCTACCGACTGAGCTATCCAGGCTCTGAAAAATGCTCTTCTTAGCTCCTCTAAGCGTCTTAACATAAAATATGGAGGTAAAGAAACAAAGCTTTGGTGGAAAATCAAAAATGTGCTCAAAATTTGCTAAACAGACATAGAAGGGTTGTTTCTGCAAAAAACAAAGATTTTCTCAAGCTGCTTCTATACCCTCAGTTTTGCACAGTAGAACACGACAATAAAGAAGCAAAGACTCAGTGGAAAATCAAAGATGTGTTCAATAAAGACATTGGACAACTTGCTTTAGCTAGTACGCCTGAACAGGAACTTGAACCCTGGACCCTCAGATTAAAAGTCTGATGCTCTACTGACTGAGCTATCCAGCCTCTGAAAAATGCTCTTCTTAGCTCCTCTAAGCGTCTTAACATAAAATATGGAGGTAAAGAAACAAAGCTTTGGTGGAAAATCAACAATGTACCCAAAATTTGCTAAACAGACATAGAAGGGTTGTTTCTGCAAAAAACAAAGATTTTCTCAAGCTGCTTCTATACCCTCAGATTTGCACAGTAGAACACGACAATAAAGAAGCAAAGACTCAGTGGAAAATCAAAGATGTGCTCAATAAAGACATTTGACAGCTTGCTTTAGTAAATGCTATACCGACTGAGCTAAACAGACATAGAAGAGTTGTTTCTGCAAAAAACAAAGATTTTCTCAAGCTGCTTCTATACCCTCAGTTTTGCACAGTAGAACACGACAATAAAGAAGCAAAGACTCAGTGGAAAATCAAAGATGTGCTCAATAAAGACATTTGACAGCTTGCTTTAGCAAGTACGCCTGAACAGGGACTTGAACCCTGGACCCTCAGATTAAAAGTCTGATGCTCTACTGACTGAGCTATCCAGGCTCTGAAAAATGCTCTTCTTAGCTCCTCTAAGCGTCTTAACATAAAATATGGAGGTAAAGAAACAAAGCTTTGGTGGAAAATCAACAATGTACCCAAAATTTGCTAAACAGACATAGAAGGGTTGTTTCTGCAAAAAACAAAGATTTTCTCAAGCTGCTTCTATACCCTCAGTTTTGCACAGTAGAACACGACAATAAAGAAGCAAAGACTCAGTGGAAAATCAAAGATGTGCTCAATAAAGACATTTGACAGCTTGCTTTAGCGAGTACACCTGAACAGGGACTTGAACCCTGGACCCTCAGATTAAAAGTCTGATGCTCTACCGACTGAGCTATCCAGGCTCTGAAAAATGCTCTTCTTAGCTCCTCTAAGCGTCTTAACATAAAATATGGAGGTAAAGAAACAAAGCTTTGGTGGAAAATCAACAATGAACCCAAAATTTGCTAAACAGACATAGAAGGGTTGTTTCTGCAAAAAACAAAGATTTTCTCAAGCTGCTTCTATACCCTCAGTTTTGCACAGTAGAACACGACAATAAAGAAGCAAAGACTCAGTGGAAAATCAAAGATGTGTTCAATAAAGACATTGGACAGCTTGCTTTAGCTAGTACGCCTGAACAGGAACTTGAACCCTGGACCCTCAGATTAAAAGTCTGATGCTCTACTGACTGAGCTATCCAGCCTCTGAAAAATGCTCTTCTTAGCTCCTCTAAGCGTCGTAACATAAAATATGGAGGTAAAGAAACAAAGCTTTGGTGGAAAATCAAAAATGTGCTCAAAATCTGCTAAACAGACATAGAAGGGTTGTTTCTGCAATAAGCAAAGATGTTCTCAAGCTGCTTCTATACCCTTGGTTTTGCACAGTAGAACACGGCACTGAAGATGCAGAGACTCAGTGGAAAATCAAAGATGTGCTCAATAAAGACATTTGACAGCTTGCTTTAGCAAGTACACCTGAACAGGGACTTGAACCCTGGACCCTCAGATTAAAAGTCTGATGCTCTACCGACTGAGCTATCCAGGCTCTGAAAAATGCTCTTCTTAGCTCCTCTAAGCGTCTTAACATAAAATATGGAGGTAAAGAAACAAAGCTTTGGTGGAAAATCAAAAATGTGCTCAAAATCTGCTAAACAGACATAGAAGGGTTGTTTCTGCAATAAGCAAAGATGTTCTCAAGCTGCTTCTATACCCTTGGTTTTGCACAGTAGAACACGGCACTGAAGATGCAGAGACTCAGTGGAAAATCAAAGATGTGCTCAATAAAGACATTTGACAGCTTGCTTTAGCAAGTACGCCTGAACAGGGACTTGAACCCTGGACCCTCAGATTAAAAGTCTGATGCTCTACCGACTGAGCTATCCAGGCTCTGAAAAATGCTCTTCTTAGCTCCTCTAAGCGTCTTAACATAAAATATGGAGGTAAAGAAACAAAGCTTTGGTGGAAAATCAAAAATGTGCTCAAAATCTGCTAAACAGACATAGAAGGGTTGTTTCTGCAATTAGCAAAGATGTTCTCAAGCTGCTTCTATACCCTTGGTTTTGCACAGTAGAACACGGCACTGAAGATGCAGAGACTCAGTGGAAAATCAAAGATGTGCTCAATAAAGACATTTGACAGCTTGCTTTAGCAAATGCTATACCGACTGAGCTAAACAGACATAGAAGAGTTGTTTCTGCAAAAAACAAAGATTTTCTCAAGCTGCTTCTATACCCTCAGTTTTGCACAGTAGAACACGACAATAAAGAAGCAAAGACTCAGTGGAAAATCAAAGATGTGCTCAATAAAGACATTTGACAGCTTGCTTTAACAAGTACGCCTGAACAGGGACTTGAACCCTGGACCCTCAGATTAAAAGTCTGATGCTCTACCGACTGAGCTATCCAGGCTCTGAAAAATGCTCTTCTTAGCTCCTCTAAGCGTCTTAACATAAAATATGGAGGTAAAGAAACAAAGCTTTGGTGGAAAATCAAAAATGTGCTCAAAATTTGCTAAACAGACATAGAAGGGTTGTTTCTGCAAAAAACAAAGATTTTCTCAAGCTGCTTCTATACCCTCAGTTTTGCACAGTAGAACACGACAATAAAGAAGCAAAGACTCAGTGGAAAATCAAAGATGTGTTCAATAAAGACATTGGACAACTTGCTTTAGCTAGTACGCCTGAACAGGAACTTGAACCCTGGACCCTCAGATTAAAAGTCTGATGCTCTACTGACTGAGCTATCCAGCCTCTGAAAAATGCTCTTCTTAGCTCCTCTAAGCGTCTTAACATAAAATATGGAGGTAAAGAAACAAAGCTTTGGTGGAAAATCAACAATGTACCCAAAATTTGCTAAACAGACATAGAAGGGTTGTTTCTGCAAAAAACAAAGATTTTCTCAAGCTGCTTCTATACCCTCAGATTTGCACAGTAGAACACGACAATAAAGAAGCAAAGACTCAGTGGAAAATCAAAGATGTGCTCAATAAAGACATTTGACAGCTTGCTTTAGTAAATGCTATACCGACTGAGCTAAACAGACATAGAAGAGTTGTTTCTGCAAAAAACAAAGATTTTCTCAAGCTGCTTCTATACCCTCAGTTTTGCACAGTAGAACACGACAATAAAGAAGCAAAGACTCAGTGGAAAATCAAAGATGTGCTCAATAAAGACATTTGACAGCTTGCTTTAGCAAGTACGCCTGAACAGGGACTTGAACCCTGGACCCTCAGATTAAAAGTCTGATGCTCTACTGACTGAGCTATCCAGGCTCTGAAAAATGCTCTTCTTAGCTCCTCTAAGCGTCTTAACATAAAATATGGAGGTAAAGAAACAAAGCTTTGGTGGAAAATCAACAATGTACCCAAAATTTGCTAAACAGACATAGAAGGGTTGTTTCTGCAAAAAACAAAGATTTTCTCAAGCTGCTTCTATACCCTCAGTTTTGCACAGTAGAACACGACAATAAAGAAGCAAAGACTCAGTGGAAAATCAAAGATGTGCTCAATAAAGACATTTGACAGCTTGCTTTAGCGAGTACACCTGAACAGGGACTTGAACCCTGGACCCTCAGATTAAAAGTCTGATGCTCTACCGACTGAGCTATCCAGGCTCTGAAAAATGCTCTTCTTAGCTCCTCTAAGCGTCTTAACATAAAATATGGAGGTAAAGAAACAAAGCTTTGGTGGAAAATCAAAAATGTGCTCAAAATCTGCTAAACAGACATAGAAGGGTTGTTTCTGCAATAAGCAAAGATGTTCTCAAGCTACTTCTATACCCTTGGTTTTGCACAGTAGAACACGACAATACAGAAGCAAAGACTCAGTGGAAAATCAAAGATGTGCTCAATAAAGACATTTGACAGCTTGCTTTAGCAAGCACGCCTGAACGGGGACTTGAACCCTGGACCCTCAGATTAAAAGTCTGATGCTCTACTGACTGAGCTATCCAGGCTCTGAAAAATGCTCTTCTTAGCTCCTCTAAGCGTCTTAACATAAAATATGGAGGTAAAGAAACAAAGCTTTGGTGGAAAATCAAAAATGTGCTCAAAATTTGCTAAACAGACATAGAAGGGTTGTTTCTGCAAAAAACAAAGATTTTCTCAAGCTGCTTCTATACCCTCAGTTTTGCACAGTAGAACACGACAATAAAGAAGCAAAGACTCAGTGGAAAATCAAAGATGTGTTCAATAAAGACATTGGACAGCTTGCTTTAGCTAGTACGCCTGAACAGGAACTTGAACCCTGGACCCTCAGATTAAAAGTCTGATGCTCTACTGACTGAGCTATCCAGCCTCTGAAAAATGCTCTTCTTAGCTCCTCTAAGCGTCGTAACATAAAATATGGAGGTAAAGAAACAAAGCTTTGGTGGAAAATCAAAAATGTGCTCAAAATCTGCTAAACAGACATAGAAGGGTTGTTTCTGCAATAAGCAAATATGTTCTCAAGCTGCTTCTATACCCTTGGTTTTGCACAGTAGAACACGGCACTGAAGATGCAGAGACTCAGTGGAAAATCAAAGATGTGCTCAATAAAGACATTTGACAGCTTGCTTTAGCAAGTACGCCTGAACAGGGACTTGAACCCTGGACCCTCAGATTAAAAGTCTGATGCTCTACCGACTGAGCTATCCAGGCTCTGAGAAATGCTCTTCTTAGCTCCTCTAAGCGTCTTAACATAAAATATGGAGGTAAAGAAACAAAGCTTTGGTGGAAAATCAAAAATGTGCTCAAAATCTGCTAAACAGACATAGAAGGGTTGTTTCTGCAATAAGCAAAGATGTTCTCAAGCTGCTTCTATACCCTTGGTTTTGCACAGTAGAACACGGCACTGAAGATGCAGAGACTCAGTGGAAAATCAAAGATGTGCTCAATAAAGACATTTGACAGCTTGCTTTAGCAAATGCTATACCGACTGAGCTAAACAGACATAGAAGAGTTGTTTCTGCAAAAAACAAAGATTTTCTCAAGCTGCTTCTATACCCTCAGTTTTGCACAGTAGAACACGACAATAAAGAAGCAAAGACTCAGTGGAAAATCAAAGATGTGCTCAATAAAGACATTTGACAGCTTGCTTTAACAAGTACGCCTGAACAGGGACTTGAACCCTGGACCCTCAGATTAAAAGTCTGATGCTCTACCGACTGAGCTATCCAGGCTCTGAAAAATGCTCTTCTTAGCTCCTCTAAGCGTCTTAACATAAAATATGGAGGTAAAGAAACAAAGCTTTGGTGGAAAATCAAAAATGTGCTCAAAATTTGCTAAACAGACATAGAAGGGTTGTTTCTGCAAAAAACAAAGATTTTCTCAAGCTGCTTCTATACCCTCAGTTTTGCACAGTAGAACACGACAATAAAGAAGCAAAGACTCAGTGGAAAATCAAAGATGTGTTCAATAAAGACATTGGACAACTTGCTTTAGCTAGTACGCCTGAACAGGAACTTGAACCCTGGACCCTCAGATTAAAAGTCTGATGCTCTACTGACTGAGCTATCCAGCCTCTGAAAAATGCTCTTCTTAGCTCCTCTAAGCGTCGTAACATAAAATATGGAGGTAAAGAAACAAAGCTTTGGTGGAAAATCAAAAATGTGCTCAAAATCTGCTAAACAGACATAGAAGGGTTGTTTCTGCAATAAGCAAAGATGTTCTCAAGTTGCTTCTATACCCTTGGTTTTGCACAGTAGAACACGGCACTGAAGATGCAGAGACTCAGTGGAAAATCAAAGATGTGCTCAATAAAGACATTTGACAGCTTGCTTTAGCAAATGCTACACCGACTGAGCTAAACAGACATAGAAGAGTTGTTTCTGCAAAAAACAAAGATTTTCTCAAGCTGCTTCTATACCCTCAGTTTTGCACAGTAGAACACGACAATAAAGAAGCAAAGACTCAGTGGAAAATCAAAGATGTGCTCAATAAAGACATTTGACAGCTTGCTTTAGCAAGTACGCCTGAACAGGGACTTGAACCCTGGACCCTCAGATTAAAAGTCTGATGCTCTACCGACTGAGCTATCCAGGCTCTGAAAAATGCTCTTCTTAGCTCCTCTAAGCGTCTTAACATAAAATATGGAGGTAAAGAAACAAAGCTTTGGTGGAAAATCAACAATGTACCCAAAATTTGCTAAACAGACATAGAAGGGTTGTTTCTGCAAAAAACTAAGATTTTCTCAAGCTGCTTCTATACCCTCAGTTTTGCACAGTAGAACACGACAATAAAGAAGCAAAGACTCAGTGGAAAATCAAAGATGTGCTCAATAAAGACATTTGACAGCTTGCTTTAGTAAATGCTATACCGACTGAGCTAAACAGACATAGAAGAGTTGTTTCTGCAAAAAACAAAGATTTTCTCAAGCTGCTTCTATACCCTCAGTTTTGCACAGTAGAACACGACAATAAAGAAGCAAAGACTCAGTGGAAAATCAAAGATGTGCTCAATAAAGACATTTGACAGCTTGCTTTAGCAAGTACGCCTAAACAGGGACTTGAACCCTGGACCCTCAGATTAAAAGTCTGATGCTCTACCGACTGAGCTATCCAGGCTCTGAAAAATGCTCTTCTTAGCTCCTCTAAGCGTCTTAACATAAAATATGGAGGTAAAGAAACAAAGCTTTGGTGGAAAATCAACAATGTACCCAAAATTTGCTAAACAGACATAGAAGGGTTGTTTCTGCAAAAAACAAAGATTTTCTCAAGCTGCTTCTATACCCTCAGTTTTGCACAGTAGAACACGACAATAAAGAAGCAAAGACTCAGTGGAAAATCAAAGATGTGCTCAATAAAGACATTTGACAGCTTGCTTTAGCGAGTACACCTGAACAGGGACTTGAACCCTGGACCCTCAGATTAAAAGTCTGATGCTCTACCGACTGAGCTATCCAGGCTCTGAAAAATGCTCTTCTTAGCTCCTCTAAGCGTCTTAACATAAAATATGGAGGTAAAGAAACAAAGCTTTGGTGGAAAATCAAAAATGTGCTCAAAATCTGCTAAACAGACATAGAAGGGTTGTTTCTGCAATAAGCAAAGATGTTCTCAAGCTGCTTCTATACCCTTGGTTTTGCACAGTAGAACACGACAATACAGAAGCAAAGACTCAGTGGAAAATCAAAGATGTGTTCAATAAAGACATTTGACAGCTTGCTTTAGCAAGTACGCCGGAACAGGAACTTGAACCCTGGACCCTCAGATTAAAAGTCTGATGCTCTACTGACTGAGCTATCCAGGCTCTGAAAAATGCTCTTCTTAGCTCCTCTAAGCGTCTTAACATAAAATATGGAGGTAAAGAAACAAAGCTTTGGTGGAAAATCAAAAATGTGCTCAAAATTTGCTAAACAGACATAGAAGGGTTGTTTCTGCAATAAGCAAAGATGTTCTCAAGCTGCTTCTATACCCTTGGTTTTGCACAGTAGAACACGGCACTGAAGATGCAGAGACTCAGTGGAAAATCAAAGATGTGCTCAATAAAGACATTTGACAGCTTGCTTTAGCAAGTACGCCTGAACAGGGACTTGAACCCTGGACCCTCAGATTAAAAGTCTGATGCTCTACCGACTGAGCTACCCAAGCTCTGAAAAATGCTCTTCTTAGCTCCTCTAAGCATCTTAACATAAAATATGGAGGTAAAGAAACAAAGCTTTGGTGGAAAATCAAAAATGTGCTCAAAATCTGCTAAACAGACATAGAAGGGTTGTTTCTGCAATAAGCAAAGATGTTCTCAAGCTACTTCTATACCCTTGGTTTTGCACAGTAGAACACGACAATACAGAAGCAAAGACTCAGTGGAAAATCAAAGATGTGCTCAATAAAGACATTGGACAGCTTGCTTTAGCTAGTACGCCTGAACAGGAACTTGAACCCTGGACCCTCAGATTAAAAGTCTGATGCTCTACTGACTGAGCTATCCAGCCTCTGAAAAATGCTCTTCTTAGCTCCTCTAAGCGTCGTAACATAAAATATGGAGGTAAAGAAACAAAGCTTTGGTGGAAAATCAAAAATGTGCTCAAAATCTGCTAAACAGACATAGAAGGGTTGTTTCTGCAATAAGCAAAGATGTTCTCAAGCTGCTTCTATACCCTTGGTTTTGCACAGTAGAACACGGCACTGAAGATGCAGAGACTCAGTGGAAAATCAAAGATGTGCTCAATAAAGACATTTGACAGCTTGCTTTAGCAAGTACGCCTGAACAGGGACTTGAACCCTGGACCCTCAGATTAAAAGTCTGATGCTCTACCGACTGAGCTATCCAGGCTCTGAAAAATGCTCTTCTTAGCTCCTCTAAGCGTCTTAACATAAAATATGGAGGTAAAGAAACAAAGCTTTGGTGGAAAATCAAAAATGTGCTCAAAATCTGCTAAACAGACATAGAAGGGTTGTTTCTGCAATAAGCAAAGATGTTCTCAAGCTGCTTCTATACCCTTGGTTTTGCACAGTAGAACACGGCACTGAAGATGCAGAGACTCAGTGGAAAATCAAAGATGTGCTCAATAAAGACATTTGACAGCTTGCTTTAGCAAATGCTATACCGACTGAGCTAAACAGACATAGAAGAGTTGTTTCTGCAAAAAACAAAGATTTTCTCAAGCTGCTTCTATACCCTCAGTTTTGCACAGTAGAACACGACAATAAAGAAGCAAAGACTCAGTGGAAAATCAAAGATGTGCTCAATAAAGACATTTGACAGCTTGCTTTAACAAGTACGCCTGAACAGGGACTTGAACCCTGGACCCTCAGATTAAAAGTCTGATGCTCTACCGACTGAGCTATCCAGGCTCTGAAAAATGCTCTTCTTAGCTCCTCTAAGCGTCTTAACATAAAATATGGAGGTAAAGAAACAAAGCTTTGGTGGAAAATCAAAAATGTGCTCAAAATTTGCTAAACAGACATAGAAGGGTTGTTTCTGCAAAAAACAAAGATTTTCTCAAGCTGCTTCTATACCCTCAGTTTTGCACAGTAGAACACGACAATAAAGAAGCAAAGACTCAGTGGAAAATCAAAGATGTGTTCAATAAAGACATTGGACAACTTGCTTTAGCTAGTACGCCTGAACAGGAACTTGAACCCTGGACCCTCAGATTAAAAGTCTGATGCTCTACTGACTGAGCTATCCAGCCTCTGAAAAATGCTCTTCTTAGCTCCTCTAAGCGTCGTAACATAAAATATGGAGGTAAAGAAACAAAGCTTTGGTGGAAAATAAAAAATGTGCTCAAAATCTGCTAAACAGACATAGAAGGGTTGTTTCTGCAATAAGCAAAGATGTTCTCAAGTTGCTTCTATACCCTTGGTTTTGCACAGTAGAACACGGCACTGAAGATGCAGAGACTCAGTGGAAAATCAAAGATGTGCTCAATAAAGACATTTGACAGCTTGCTTTAGCAAGTACGCCTGAATAGGGACTTGAACCCTGGATCCTCAGATTAAAAGTCTGATGCTCTACCGACTGAGCTATCCAGGCTCTGAAAAATGCTCTTCTTAGCTCCTCTAAGTGTCTTAACATAAAATATGGAGGTAAAGAAACAAAGCTTTGGTGGAAAATCAAAAATGTGCTCAAAATCTGCTAAACAGACATAGAAGGGTTGTTTCTGCAATAAGCAAAGATGTTCTCAAGCTGCTTCTATACCCTTGGTTTTGCACAGTAGAACACGGCACTGAAGATGCAGAGACTCAGTGGAAAATCAAAGATGTGCTCAATAAAGACATTTGACAGCTTGCTTTAGCAAATGCTATACCGACTGAGCTAAACAGACATAGAAGAGTTGTTTCTGCAAAAAACAAAGATTTTCTCAAGCTGCTTCTATACCCTCAGTTTTGCACAGTAGAACACGACAATAAAGAAGCAAAGACTCAGTGGAAAATCAAAGAGGTGCTCAATAAAGACATTTGACAGCTTGCTTTAGCAAGTACGCCTGAACAGGGACTTGAACCCTGGACCCTCAGATTAAAAGTCTGATGCTCTACCGACTGAGCTATCCAGGCTCTGAAAAATGCTCTTCTTAGCTCCTCTAAGTGTCTTAACATAAAATATGGAGGTAAAGAAACAAAGCTTTGGTGGAAAATCAACAATGTACCCAAAATTTGCTAAACAGACATAGAAGGGTTGTTTCTGCAAAAAACAAAGATTTTCTCAAGCTGCTTCTATACCCTCAGTTTTGCACAGTAGAACACGACAATAAAGAAGCAAAGACTCAGTGGAAAATCAAAGATGTGCTCAATAAAGACATTTGACAGCTTGCTTTAGTAAATGCTATACCGACTGAGCTAAACAGACATAGAAGAGTTGTTTCTGCAAAAAACAAAGATTTTCTCAAGCTGCTTCTATACCCTCAGTTTTGCACAGTAGAACACGACAATAAAGAAGCAAAGACTCAGTGGAAAATCAAAGATGTGCTCAATAAAGACATTTGACAGCTTGCTTTAGCAAGTATGCCTGAACAGGGACTTGAACCCTGGACCCTCAGATTAAAAGTCTGATGCTCTACCGACTGAGCTATCCAGGCTCTGAAAAATGCTCTTCTTAGCTCCTCTAAGTGTCTTAACATAAAATATGGAGGTAAAGAAACAAAGCTTTGGTGGAAAATCAACAATGTACCCAAAATTTGCTAAACAGACATAGAAGGGTTGTTTCTGCAAAAAACAAAGATTTTCTCAAGCTGCTTCTATACCCTCAGTTTTGCACAGTAGAACACGACAATAAAGAAGCAAAGACTCAGTGGAAAATCAAAGATGTGCTCAATAAAGACATTTGACAGCTTGCTTTAGCAAGTACGCCTGAACAGGGACTTGAACCCTGGACCCTCAGATTAAAAGTCTGATGGTCTACCGACTGAGCTATCCAGGCTCTGAAAAATGCTCTTCTTAGCTCCTCTAAGCGTCTTAACATAAAATATGGAGGTAAAGAAACAAAGCTTTGGTGGAAAATCAAAAATGTACCCAAAATTTGCTAAACAGACATAGAAGGGTTGTTTCTGCAATAAGCAAAGATGTTCTCAAGCTGCTTCTATACCCTTGGTTTTGCACAGTAGAACACGACAATACAGAAGCAAAGACTCAGTGGAAAATCAAAGATGTGTTCAATAAAGACATTGGACAGCTTGCTTTAGCAAGTACGCCTGAACAGGAACTTGAACCCTGGACCCTCAGATTAAAAGTCTGATGCTCTACTGACTGAGCTATCCAGGCTCTGAAAAATGCTCTTCTTAGCTCCTCTAAGCGTCTTAACATAAAATATGGAGGTAAAGAAACAAAGCTTTGGTGGAAAATCAAAAATGTACCCAAAATTTGCTAAACAGACATAGAAGGGTTGTTTCTGCAAAAAACAAAGATTTTCTCAAGCTGCTTCTATACCCTCAGTTTTGCACAGTAGAACACGACAATAAAGAAGCAAAGACTCAGTGGAAAATCAAAGATGTGCTCAATAAAGACATTTGACAGCTTGCTTTAGCGAGTACACCTGAACAGGGACTTGAACCCTGGACCCTCAGATTAAAAGTCTGATGCTCTACTGACTGAGCTATCCAGGCTCTGAAAAATGCTCTTCTTAGCTCCTCTAAGCGTCTTAACATAAAATATGGAGGTAAAGAAACAAAGCTTTGGTGGAAAATCAAAAATGTGCTCAAAATCTGCTAAACAGACATAGAAGGGTTGTTTCTGCAAAAAACAAAGATTTTCTCAAGCTGCTTCTATACCCTCAGTTTTGCACAGTAGAACACGACAATAAAGAAGCAAAGACTCAGTGGAAAATCAAAGATGTGCTCAATAAAGACATTTGACAGCTTGCTTTAGCAAGTACGCCTGAACAGGGACTTGAACCCCTAGACCCTCAGACTAAAAGTCTGATGGTCTACCGACTGAGCTATCCAGGCTCTGAAAAATGCTCTTCTTAGCTCCTCTAAGCGTCTTAACATAAAATATGGAGGTAAAGAAACAAAGCTTTGGTGGAAAATCAAAAATGTACCCAAAATTTGCTAAACAGACATAGAAGGGTTGTTTCTGCAATAAGCAAAGATGTTCTCAAGCTGCTTCTATACCCTTGGTTTTGCACAGTAGAACACGACAATACAGAAGCAAAGACTCAGTGGAAAATCAAAGATGTGTTCAATAAAGACATTGGACAGCTTGCTTTAGCAAGTACGCCTGAACAGGAACTTGAACCCTGGACCCTCAGATTAAAAGTCTGATGCTCTACTGACTGAGCTATCCAGGCTCTGAAAAATGCTCTTCTTAGCTCCTCTAAGCGTCTTAACATAAAATATGGAGGTAAAGAAACAAAGCTTTGGTGGAAAATCAAAAATGTACCCAAAATTTGCTAAACAGACATAGAAGGGTTGTTTCTGCAAAAAACAAAGATTTTCTCAAGCTGCTTCTATATCCTCAGTTTTGCACAGTAGAACACGACAATAAAGAAGCAAAGACTCAGTGGAAAATCAAAGATGTGCTCAATAAAGACATTTGACAGCTTGCTTTAGCAAGTACGCCTGAACAGGGACTTGAACCCTGGACCCTCAGATTAAAAGTCTGATGGTCTACCGACTGAGCTATCCAGGCTCTGAAAAATGCTCTTCTTAGCTCCTCTAAGCGTCTTAACATAAAATATGGAGGTAAAGAAACAAAGCTTTGGTGGAAAATCAACAATGTACCCAAAATTTGCTAAACAGACATAGAAGGGTTGTTTCTGCAATAAGCAAAGATGTTCTCAAGCTGCTTCTATACCCTTGGTTTTGCACAGTAGAACACGACAATACAGAAGCAAAGACTCAGTGGAAAATCAAAGATGTGTTCAATAAAGACATTGGACAGCTTGCTTTAGCAAGTACGCCTGAACAGGAACTTGAACCCTGGACCCTCAGATTAAAAGTCTGATGCTCTACTGACTGAGCTATCCAGGCTCTGAAAAATGCTCTTCTTAGCTCCTCTAAGCGTCTTAACATAAAATATGGAGGTAAAGAAACAAAGCTTTGGTGGAAAATCAAAAATGTACCCAAAATTTGCTAAACAGACATAGAAGGGTTGTTTCTGCAAAAAACAAAGATTTTCTCAAGCTGCTTCTATACCCTCAGTTTTGCACAGTAGAACACGACAATAAAGAAGCAAAGACTCAGTGGAAAATCAAAGATGTGCTCAATAAAGACATTTGACAGCTTGCTTTAGCGAGTACACCTGAACAGGGACTTGAACCCTGGACCCTCAGATTAAAAGTCTGATGCTCTACTGACTGAGCTATCCAGGCTCTGAAAAATGCTCTTCTTAGCTCCTCTAAGCGTCTTAACATAAAATATGGAGGTAAAGAAACAAAGCTTTGGTGGAAAATCAAAAATGTGCTCAAAATCTGCTAAACAGACATAGAAGGGTTGTTTCTGCAAAAAACAAAGATTTTCTCAAGCTGCTTCTATACCCTCAGTTTTGCACAGTAGAACACGACAATAAAGAAGCAAAGACTCAGTGGAAAATCAAAGATGTGCTCAATAAAGACATTTGACAGCTTGCTTTAGCAAGTACGCCAGAACAGGGACTTGAACCCTGGACCCTCAGACTAAAAGTCTGATGGTCTACCGACTGAGCTATCCAGGCTCTGAAAAATGCTCTTCTTAGCTCCTCTAAGCGTCTTAACATAAAATATGGAGGTAAAGAAACAAAGCTTTGGTGGAAAATCAAAAATGTACCCAAAATTTGCTAAACAGACATAGAAGGGTTGTTTCTGCAAAAAACAAAGATTTTCTCAAGCTGCTTCTATACCCTCAGTTTTGCACAGTAGAACACGACAATAAAGAAGCAAAGACTCAGTGGAAAATCAAAGATGTGCTCAATAAAGACATTTGACAGCTTGCTTTAGCGAGTACACCTGAACAGGGACTTGAACCCTGGACCCTCAGATTAAAAGTCTGATGCTCTACTGACTGAGCTATCCAGGCTCTGAAAAATGCTCTTCTTAGCTCCTCTAAGCGTCTTAACATAAAATATGGAGGTAAAGAAACAAAGCTTTGGTGGAAAATCAAAAATGTGCTCAAAATTTGCTAAACAGACATAGAAGGGTTGTTTCTGCAATAAGCAAAGATGTTCTCAAGCTGCTTCTATACCCTTGGTTTTGCACAGTAGAACACGGCACTGAAGATGCAGAGACTCAGTGGAAAATCAAAGATGTGCTCAATAAAGACATTTGACAGCTTGCTTTAGCAAGTACGCCTGAACAGGGACTTGAACCCTGGACCCTCAGATTAAAAGTCTGATGCTCTACCGACTGAGCTATCCAGGCTCTGAAAAATGCTCTTCTTAGCTCCTCTAAGCATCTTAACATAAAATATGGAGGTAAAGAAACAAAGCTTTGGTGGAAAATCAAAAATGTGCTCAAAATCTGCTAAACAGACATAGAAGGGTTGTTTCTGCAAAAAACAAAGATGTTCTCAAGCTGCTTCTATACCCTCAGTTTTGCACAGTAGAGCACGGCACTGAAGTGCAGAGACTCAGTGGAAAATCAAAGATATGCTCAATAAAGACATTTGACAGCTTGCTTTAGCAAGCACGCCTGAACAGGGACTTGAACCCTGGACCCTCAGATTAAAAGTCTGATGCTCTACCGACTGAGCTATCCAGGCTCTGAAAAATGCTCTTCTTAGCTCCTCTAAGCGTCTTAACATAAAATATGGAGGTAAAGAAACAAAGCTTTGGTGGAAAATCAAAAATGTGCTCAAAATTTGCTAAACAGACATAGAAGGGTTGTTTCTGCAAAAAACAAAGATGTTCTCAAGCTGCTTCTATACCCTTGGTTTTGCACAGTAGAACACGACAATACAGAAGCAAAGACTCAGTGGAAAATCAAAGATGTGCTCAATAAAGACATTTGACAGCTTGCTTTAGCAAGTACGCCTGAACAGGAACTTGAACCCTGGACCCTCAGATTAAAAGTCTGATGCTCTACCGACTGAGCTATCCAGGCTCTGAAAAATGCTCTTCTTAGCTCCTCTAAGCGTCTTAACATAAAATATGGAGGTAAAGAAACAAAGCTTTGGTGGAAAATCAAAAATGTGCTCAAAATCTGCTAAACAGACATAGAAGGGTTGTTTCTGCAATAAGCAAAGATGTTCTCAAGCTGCTTCTATACCCTTGGTTTTGCACAGTAGAACACGGCACTGAAGATGCAGAGACTCAGTGGAAAATCAAAGATGTGCTCAATAAAGACATTTGACAGCTTGCTTTAGCAAATGCTATACCGACTGAGCTAAACAGACATAGAAGAGTTGTTTCTGCAAAAAACAAAGATTTTCTCAAGCTGCTTCTATACCCTCAGTTTTGCACAGTAGAACACGACAATAAAGAAGCAAAGACTCAGTGGAAAATCAAAGAGGTGCTCAATAAAGACATTTGACAGCTTGCTTTAGCAAGTACGCCTGAACAGGGACTTGAACCCTGGACCCTCAGATTAAAAGTCTGATGCTCTACCGACTGAGCTATCCAGGCTCTGAAAAATGCTCTTCTTAGCTCCTCTAAGTGTCTTAACATAAAATATGGAGGTAAAGAAACAAAGCTTTGGTGGAAAATCAACAATGTACCCAAAATTTGCTAAACAGACATAGAAGGGTTGTTTCTGCAAAAAACAAAGATTTTCTCAAGCTGCTTCTATACCCTCAGTTTTGCACAGTAGAACACGACAATAAAGAAGCAAAGACTCAGTGGAAAATCAAAGATGTGCTCAATAAAGACATTTGACAGCTTGCTTTAGTAAATGCTATACCGACTGAGCTAAACAGACATAGAAGAGTTGTTTCTGCAAAAAACAAAGATTTTCTCAAGCTGCTTCTATACCCTCAGTTTTGCACAGTAGAACACGACAATAAAGAAGCAAAGACTCAGTGGAAAATCAAAGATGTGCTCAATAAAGACATTTGACAGCTTGCTTTAGCAAGTATGCCTGAACAGGGACTTGAACCCTGGACCCTCAGATTAAAAGTCTGATGCTCTACCGACTGAGCTATCCAGGCTCTGAAAAATGCTCTTCTTAGCTCCTCTAAGTGTCTTAACATAAAATATGGAGGTAAAGAAACAAAGCTTTGGTGGAAAATCAACAATGTACCCAAAATTTGCTAAACAGACATAGAAGGGTTGTTTCTGCAAAAAACAAAGATTTTCTCAAGCTGCTTCTATACCCTCAGTTTTGCACAGTAGAACACGACAATAAAGAAGCAAAGACTCAGTGGAAAATCAAAGATGTGCTCAATAAAGACATTTGACAGCTTGCTTTAGCAAGTACGCCTGAACAGGGACTTGAACCCTGGACCCTCAGATTAAAAGTCTGATGGTCTACCGACTGAGCTATCCAGGCTCTGAAAAATGCTCTTCTTAGCTCCTCTAAGCGTCTTAACATAAAATATGGAGGTAAAGAAACAAAGCTTTGGTGGAAAATCAAAAATGTACCCAAAATTTGCTAAACAGACATAGAAGGGTTGTTTCTGCAATAAGCAAAGATGTTCTCAAGCTGCTTCTATACCCTTGGTTTTGCACAGTAGAACACGACAATACAGAAGCAAAGACTCAGTGGAAAATCAAAGATGTGTTCAATAAAGACATTGGACAGCTTGCTTTAGCAAGTACGCCTGAACAGGAACTTGAACCCTGGACCCTCAGATTAAAAGTCTGATGCTCTACTGACTGAGCTATCCAGGCTCTGAAAAATGCTCTTCTTAGCTCCTCTAAGCGTCTTAACATAAAATATGGAGGTAAAGAAACAAAGCTTTGGTGGAAAATCAAAAATGTACCCAAAATTTGCTAAACAGACATAGAAGGGTTGTTTCTGCAAAAAACAAAGATTTTCTCAAGCTGCTTCTATACCCTCAGTTTTGCACAGTAGAACACGACAATAAAGAAGCAAAGACTCAGTGGAAAATCAAAGATGTGCTCAATAAAGACATTTGACAGCTTGCTTTAGCGAGTACACCTGAACAGGGACTTGAACCCTGGACCCTCAGATTAAAAGTCTGATGCTCTACTGACTGAGCTATCCAGGCTCTGAAAAATGCTCTTCTTAGCTCCTCTAAGCGTCTTAACATAAAATATGGAGGTAAAGAAACAAAGCTTTGGTGGAAAATCAAAAATGTGCTCAAAATCTGCTAAACAGACATAGAAGGGTTGTTTCTGCAAAAAACAAAGATTTTCTCAAGCTGCTTCTATACCCTCAGTTTTGCACAGTAGAACACGACAATAAAGAAGCAAAGACTCAGTGGAAAATCAAAGATGTGCTCAATAAAGACATTTGACAGCTTGCTTTAGCAAGTACGCCTGAACAGGGACTTGAACCCCTAGACCCTCAGACTAAAAGTCTGATGGTCTACCGACTGAGCTATCCAGGCTCTGAAAAATGCTCTTCTTAGCTCCTCTAAGCGTCTTAACATAAAATATGGAGGTAAAGAAACAAAGCTTTGGTGGAAAATCAAAAATGTACCCAAAATTTGCTAAACAGACATAGAAGGGTTGTTTCTGCAATAAGCAAAGATGTTCTCAAGCTGCTTCTATACCCTTGGTTTTGCACAGTAGAACACGACAATACAGAAGCAAAGACTCAGTGGAAAATCAAAGATGTGTTCAATAAAGACATTGGACAGCTTGCTTTAGCAAGTACGCCTGAACAGGAACTTGAACCCTGGACCCTCAGATTAAAAGTCTGATGCTCTACTGACTGAGCTATCCAGGCTCTGAAAAATGCTCTTCTTAGCTCCTCTAAGCGTCTTAACATAAAATATGGAGGTAAAGAAACAAAGCTTTGGTGGAAAATCAAAAATGTACCCAAAATTTGCTAAACAGACATAGAAGGGTTGTTTCTGCAAAAAACAAAGATTTTCTCAAGCTGCTTCTATATCCTCAGTTTTGCACAGTAGAACACGACAATAAAGAAGCAAAGACTCAGTGGAAAATCAAAGATGTGCTCAATAAAGACATTTGACAGCTTGCTTTAGCAAGTACGCCTGAACAGGGACTTGAACCCTGGACCCTCAGATTAAAAGTCTGATGGTCTACCGACTGAGCTATCCAGGCTCTGAAAAATGCTCTTCTTAGCTCCTCTAAGCGTCTTAACATAAAATATGGAGGTAAAGAAACAAAGCTTTGGTGGAAAATCAACAATGTACCCAAAATTTGCTAAACAGACATAGAAGGGTTGTTTCTGCAATAAGCAAAGATGTTCTCAAGCTGCTTCTATACCCTTGGTTTTGCACAGTAGAACACGACAATACAGAAGCAAAGACTCAGTGGAAAATCAAAGATGTGTTCAATAAAGACATTGGACAGCTTGCTTTAGCAAGTACGCCTGAACAGGAACTTGAACCCTGGACCCTCAGATTAAAAGTCTGATGCTCTACTGACTGAGCTATCCAGGCTCTGAAAAATGCTCTTCTTAGCTCCTCTAAGCGTCTTAACATAAAATATGGAGGTAAAGAAACAAAGCTTTGGTGGAAAATCAAAAATGTACCCAAAATTTGCTAAACAGACATAGAAGGGTTGTTTCTGCAAAAAACAAAGATTTTCTCAAGCTGCTTCTATACCCTCAGTTTTGCACAGTAGAACACGACAATAAAGAAGCAAAGACTCAGTGGAAAATCAAAGATGTGCTCAATAAAGACATTTGACAGCTTGCTTTAGCGAGTACACCTGAACAGGGACTTGAACCCTGGACCCTCAGATTAAAAGTCTGATGCTCTACTGACTGAGCTATCCAGGCTCTGAAAAATGCTCTTCTTAGCTCCTCTAAGCGTCTTAACATAAAATATGGAGGTAAAGAAACAAAGCTTTGGTGGAAAATCAAAAATGTGCTCAAAATCTGCTAAACAGACATAGAAGGGTTGTTTCTGCAAAAAACAAAGATTTTCTCAAGCTGCTTCTATACCCTCAGTTTTGCACAGTAGAACACGACAATAAAGAAGCAAAGACTCAGTGGAAAATCAAAGATGTGCTCAATAAAGACATTTGACAGCTTGCTTTAGCAAGTACGCCAGAACAGGGACTTGAACCCTGGACCCTCAGACTAAAAGTCTGATGGTCTACCGACTGAGCTATCCAGGCTCTGAAAAATGCTCTTCTTAGCTCCTCTAAGCGTCTTAACATAAAATATGGAGGTAAAGAAACAAAGCTTTGGTGGAAAATCAAAAATGTACCCAAAATTTGCTAAACAGACATAGAAGGGTTGTTTCTGCAAAAAACAAAGATTTTCTCAAGCTGCTTCTATACCCTCAGTTTTGCACAGTAGAACACGACAATAAAGAAGCAAAGACTCAGTGGAAAATCAAAGATGTGCTCAATAAAGACATTTGACAGCTTGCTTTAGCGAGTACACCTGAACAGGGACTTGAACCCTGGACCCTCAGATTAAAAGTCTGATGCTCTACTGACTGAGCTATCCAGGCTCTGAAAAATGCTCTTCTTAGCTCCTCTAAGCGTCTTAACATAAAATATGGAGGTAAAGAAACAAAGCTTTGGTGGAAAATCAAAAATGTGCTCAAAATTTGCTAAACAGACATAGAAGGGTTGTTTCTGCAATAAGCAAAGATGTTCTCAAGCTGCTTCTATACCCTTGGTTTTGCACAGTAGAACACGGCACTGAAGATGCAGAGACTCAGTGGAAAATCAAAGATGTGCTCAATAAAGACATTTGACAGCTTGCTTTAGCAAGTACGCCTGAACAGGGACTTGAACCCTGGACCCTCAGATTAAAAGTCTGATGCTCTACCGACTGAGCTATCCAGGCTCTGAAAAATGCTCTTCTTAGCTCCTCTAAGCATCTTAACATAAAATATGGAGGTAAAGAAACAAAGCTTTGGTGGAAAATCAAAAATGTGCTCAAAATCTGCTAAACAGACATAGAAGGGTTGTTTCTGCAAAAAACAAAGATGTTCTCAAGCTGCTTCTATACCCTCAGTTTTGCACAGTAGAGCACGGCACTGAAGTGCAGAGACTCAGTGGAAAATCAAAGATATGCTCAATAAAGACATTTGACAGCTTGCTTTAGCAAGCACGCCTGAACAGGGACTTGAACCCTGGACCCTCAGATTAAAAGTCTGATGCTCTACCGACTGAGCTATCCAGGCTCTGAAAAATGCTCTTCTTAGCTCCTCTAAGCGTCTTAACATAAAATATGGAGGTAAAGAAACAAAGCTTTGGTGGAAAATCAAAAATGTGCTCAAAATTTGCTAAACAGACATAGAAGGGTTGTTTCTGCAAAAAACAAAGATGTTCTCAAGCTGCTTCTATACCCTTGGTTTTGCACAGTAGAACACGACAATACAGAAGCAAAGACTCAGTGGAAAATCAAAGATGTGCTCAATAAAGACATTTGACAGCTTGCTTTAGCAAGTACGCCTGAACAGGAACTTGAACCCTGGACCCTCAGATTAAAAGTCTGATGCTCTACCGACTGAGCTATCCAGGCTCTGAAAAATGCTCTTCTTAGCTCCTCTAAGCGTCTTAACATAAAATATGGAGGTAAAGAAACAAAGCTTTGGTGGAAAATCAAAAATGTGCTCAAAATCTGCTAAACAGACATAGAAGGGTTGTTTCTGCAATAAGCAAAGATGTTCTCAAGCTGCTTCTATACCCTTGGTTTTGCACAGTAGAACACGGCACTGAAGATGCAGAGACTCAGTGGAAAATCAAAGATGTGCTCAATAAAGACATTTGACAGCTTGCTTTAGCAAATGCTATACCGACTGAGCTAAACAGACATAGAAGAGTTGTTTCTGCAAAAAACAAAGATTTTCTCAAGCTGCTTCTACACCCTCAGTTTTGCACAGTAGAACACGACAATAAAGAAGCAAAGACTCAGTGGAAAATCAAAGATGTGCTCAATAAAGACATTTGACAGCTTGCTTTAGCAAGTACGCCTGAACAGGGACTTGAACCCTGGACCCTCAGATTAAAAGTCTGATGCTCTACCGACTGAGCTATCCAGGCTCTCAAAAAAGCGCTTCTTAGCTCCTCTAAGCGTCTTAACATAAAATATGGAGGTAAAGAAACAAAGCTTTGGTGGAAAATCAACAATGTACCCAAAATTTGCTAAACAGACATAGAAGGGTTGTTTCTGCAAAAAACAAAGATTTTCTCAAGCTGCTTCTACACCCTCAGTTTTGCACAGTAGAACACGACAATAAAGAAGCAAAGACTCAGTGGAAAATCAAAGATGTGCTCAATAAAGACATTGGACAGCTTGCTTTAGCAAGTACGCCTGAACAGGAACTTGAACCCTGGACCCTCAGATTAAAAGTCTGATGCTCTACTGACTGAGCTATCCAGGCTCTGAAAAATGCTCTTCTTAGCTCCTCTAAGCGTCTTAACATAAAATATGGAGGTAAAGAAACAAAGCTTTGGTGGAAAATCAAAAATGTGCTCAAAATTTGCTAAACAGACATAGAAGGGTTGTTTCTGCAATAAGCAAAGATGTTCTCAAGCTGCTTCTATACCCTTGGTTTTGCACAGTAGAACACGGCACTGAAGATGCAGAGACTCAGTGGAAAATCAAAGATGTGCTCAATAAAGACATTTGACAGCTTGCTTTAGCAAGTACGCCTGAACAGGGACTTGAACCCTGGACCCTCAGATTAAAAGTCTGATGCCCTACTGACTGAGCTATCCAGGCTCTGAAAAATGCTCTTCTTAGCTCCTCTAAGCATCTTAACATAAAATATGGAGGTAAAGAAACAAAGCTTTGGTGGAAAATCAAAAATGTGCTCAAAATTTGCTAAACAGACATAGAAGGGTTGTTTCTGCAATAAGCAAAGATGTTCTCAAGCTGCTTCTATACCCTTGGTTTTGCACAGTAGAACACGGCACTGAAGATGCAGAGACTCAGTGGAAAATCAAAGATGTGCTCAATAAAGACATTTGACAGCTTGCTTTAGCAAGTACGCCTGAACAGGGACTTGAACCCTGGACCCTCAGATTAAAAGTCTGATGGTCTACCGACTGAGCTATCCAGGCTCTGAAAAATGCTCTTCTTAGCTCCTCTAAGCGTCTTAACATAAAATATGGAGGTAAAGAAACAAAGCTTTGGTGGAAAATCAAAAATGTGCTCAAAATTTGCTAAACAGACATAGAAGGGTTGTTTCTGCAAAAAACAAAGATTTTCTCAAGCTGCTGCTATACCCTTGGTTTTGCACAGTAGAACACGGCAATACAGAAGCAAAGACTCAGTGGAAAATCAAAGATTTGCTCAATAAAGACATTTGACAGCTTGCTTTAGCAAGTATGCCTGAACAGGGACTTGAACCCTGGACCCTCAGATTAAAAGTCTGATGCTCTACCGACTGAGCTATCCAGGCTCTGAAAAATGCTCTTCTTAGCTCCTCTAAGCGTCTTAACATAAAATATGGAGGTAAAGAAACAAAGCTTTGGTGGAAAATCAACAATGTACCCAAAATTTGCTAAACAGACATAGAAGGGTTGTTTCTGCAAAAAACAAAGATTTTCTCAAGCTGCTTCTATACCCTCAGTTTTGCACAGTAGAACACGGCACTGAAGATGCAGAGACTCAGTGGAAAATCAAAGATGTGCTCAATAAAGACATTTGACAGCTTGCTTTAGCAAGTACGCCTGAACAGGGACTTGAACCCTGGACCCTCAGATTAAAAGTCTGATGCTCTACCGACTGAGTTATCCAGGCTCTGAAAAATGCTCTTCTTAGCTCCTCTAAGCGTCTTAACATAAAATATGGAGGTAAAGAAACAAAGCTTTGGTGGAAAATCAACAATGTACCCAAAATTTGCTAAACAGACATAGAAGGGTTGTTTCTGCAATAAGCAAAGATGTTCTCAAGCTGCTTCTATACCCTTGGTTTTGCACAGTAGAAAACGGCACTGCAAAGTTTTGGTGGAAAATCAAAAATGTGCTCAAAATCTGCTAAACAGGGGCGGAGCCTGACCGCTGAACATGATGGCCGCTTGAGCAGAGAGCTCCGTTCGGCACGGCACCCTTCCCGGACCCGACAGCGGCTATTTTGAGCGGACATGCGGAAGAGCAGCAGAGAAAAGACCGGAGACCTGCAGGTAACCCCTCGTCCTCAAAAAAACCAGACGGAGATGCAGCGCTTCTTCAAAGAACGCGGCGCCCGCTCTCCCCACCCGCTCACCAAGATGGCGCCGGCCCACGATGCTGCAGCTTCTAACAGTAAGGAGGCAGAGGGGGATGATTTCTCCGACGGGGAGGGAAGAGAAGAAATCACTAAAAGCTTCATGAGGGAGCTGATTAATAGCACCCTGCACCCTGTTATATCCGATCTGGCCGAGATAAAGGACGATCTCAAGCACATGGGGCGCAGAGTGGAGGACTTAGAAACCTCTACAGCTTCTGTCATTAACCATTCGATTGCCCTTTCCAAAGCCTTAGAAGAACAGCGCGATCAACTCAACCGTGCATTACTAATGCAGGAAGATCTGGAGAACCGTAACAGGCGCTCCAATATCCGCATTAAAGGCCTCCCCGAGTCCTGGGCTACGGATATCCTCCCCAAAGTTGCTGGTGAGATTTTTCAACTTCTATTGGGAGCGGAAAGAGCCAACTCGGTCCAGATTGAACGTATTCACAGGGCCCTCAGACCCCCCCCCTCCTCGCCCACAGATATTCCCAGGGACATCATCTGCAAAGTTTTGTCCTTCCAAGACGCCTTTGACATCCTGAAGGCTGCTAGATCCCGGAAGGATTTAAGATACGGAGATGCTTCCCTTCAGATCTTCCAGGATCTGGCCCCATCTACCTTGACAAAGCGTCGCCTCCTTCGCCCGCTGCTGGAAGCCCTTAGAGCCAAGAACATAAGATACGCCTGGCTCTTCCCTTTCGGCCTGGGTATCACCCACAAGGGCCGCAGACTTTCCATCAGATCCCCAGAGGATCTCAGGGACTCTTGGGCCTTCCTGGAGCTAGACCCAATGGATATCCCGTCCTGGCTCCCTCTCCCGGATTTTCCCCAGCTTCCCAGGCTGACGCCTCCTGAGTCCTGGCGGCAGGCAAGTTCTACCAAATCGCCCAGAAGCAAGAAAAAAAAGAACAAAGACACCCCGAATTTGGACACTTGATTCCTGTCGCCAGTCCGACCCCGGCTTAAATTCTCTCGCGGATGAGACAAGCTGTGGAAGCTTTCGCAGCTAATGGTGTTCACCCGCGAGGACTTTCCCTTCTCCCTCCGGCTTCAACCTCTTTCTGGTTATTGATCTGCCTGTACTACTTCCCTGCTCTCTGTTAAACGTTATTTAACCTGCTCTGCACTTATGGTTTGCAATTGCATTATTTGACTGTCCTTTAAATGTTAGGGTTCCTTTGGGTGCCTACCTGCCCAGGCTGTGTGACCAGTTTTGCCCTCTGCTTTTTGGCAGCTCTGGTGACCCGCCTCCACCCAAAGGCAACCCAGCCTTTCTCAGGTTTGCCTTTAACAGTACCTGTTGATTAAGGATTTCTTTTGCTTTGTTCAAAAAGTACATTTGTCTTCCCCTTCCCAACTCTGTCCCACCTTCCTAGTGTTTTTTCCCTTCCCACCCTCCTTCTCTCTAAATCTCAAACCACTAGGTTTCCGTGGCTTCTCAGAGCTCTTCTAAACTACGTGACCAACTAACAAAAATTTCTTTCAGCTTCGCTAGTTGGACAGTATTGACACGTCTACCTGAGCTCCATGCCCGACCCGCTTCGGCTCACCACGTTCAACGTCCGAGGCCTGAATTCGCCCTCCAAGAGACATCACCTCGGTCTCCTTCTAAAAAGGTATGGCTCTGGGGTGGTTTTTTTACAGGAGACCCACTTTAAGGGGAGTAAATGCCTTTCCCTACCTGGGAAGCAATTCCCAATAGGGTTCCATAGCTCTCACCCAACGTCATCCTCTAAGGGCGAGCACCCACTGGCGTTTGCGTTTTCCGCGGGAAAAAAACGCAGCGTTTTCGCCGCGTTTCCCGCGGTTTTTCCGCCCGTTTTCCGCGGCGTTTTTCGCGGCGTTTTCGCCGCGTTTTCGCGGCTTTTCTATTAATTTCCATGGAGAAAAATAAGGACACATATGCAACTGACAGCTCCTATGTTAAAAACGCAAACGCAACGCAAAAAAAACGCCAGTGGACAGGAACACATGTTATCTCTATGCCTGTGCAGGAAAAACGCAAAACGCAAAACGCAGGTAAAAAAACGCCAGTGGGTGCTCGCCCTTAGGGTGTTTCCATCTTTTTCCATAAATCCGTCGCCTTCTCCTGTGAGGCTCAGTACTCCGATGAAGAGGGCAGGGTCCTTTTTTTGAGGGGCACTTTAAACAATACCAAACTGACCATAGCCAACCTTTATGCCCCTAATAAGGATCAAGTACCGTGGCTGACTAAGCAGCTAGAGACTCTCGGACATTTCGCTACTAGCCCTATCCTCCTCGGGGGAGATTTTAACGTCACTCTTTGCCCCCTACTGGACTCGTCGGTTGGCAGATCACAGGTATCTCAGGTCAGGCTGAGGAGATTAGCTCGCAGTCTTGCGGATCTGGGGGTCGTGGACGCATGGCGATACCGATCCCCCTCCACTAAGGATTACACTTATTACTCCTCGGTCCACTCTTCGTTCCAACGCCTGGACTATATCTTCGTGTCCTCCTCCCTATTAGCCGCAGTCCAAAAAGCTAGCATCGACCCCATAACCATATCTGACCACGCACCAGTGCATGTCGAACTTGGTCCCTCTCTATCTACCCCCCGGGAGTGGAGATGGAGACTAAACCCCTCTTTGCTGGACCTAGAGAGTGATAGAGACAAATCAATGCTCAATTAGTAGAATACTTCCAACTAAACAAAACACCAGATCTCTCGGTCCCGATAGTGTGGGAGGCCCATAAGGCCTTCGCCAGAGGCTTACTAATCGCTCTTGGCTCACAAGCCAAGAAAAAACAACAGAGGGAGATTGATGAAAAACTCCAACAAATTTCTAAACTGGAACAATCCGCCAAGTCCTCCCTTAAGAAAAATAACCTGGACGAACTCATTGCCCTGAGAAAAGACCTCAAACTATCCCTAGATTCTAAGTTTAACAAGAAACATCTCCACTTTAAACACACAATCTATGCACAGGGCAACAAGGGTAGTAAATTTATGTCCTCCATGATTAAGAAGGCCCGCTCTAGAAACTCTATTAAATCTATTATCACCTCCTCGGGATCCAAAGTCACCTCGACACTTGAGATTGCAAAAGCATTCCAGGCCTTTTATTCTCAGCTTTACAATCTGGAGTGTTCTAATACCCCTGAGGCCCCAGCTTCCTCTAGAGACAGGATTAAAGCCTTTCTTAATAAGCTGAAGCTCCCAAAAATTGGGGATGCAGAGGCAGAAGAACTATTAATCCCTATCACTGTGCGTGAGACAGAAGATCTGCTGTCCTCCTGCCCTCCTGGGAAGAGCCCTGGCCCCGACGGCTTCCCTCTTACCTACTACAAAGCATTTAAACAAACTCTTATTCCCCGGCTCACAGAGTTTTTTAATTCCCTTCTTCAGGGCAACCCCCTACCGAAGCAGGCTCAGGAGGCCCACATTACCCTGGTTTTAAAGGAGGGCAAGGACCCGGAGGGGTGTGGTAGTTACAGGCCAATTTCATTGATCAATCAGGACATTAAACTCTGGGCAAAGCTTTTAGCCAAAAGACTAGAGCCTCTCCTCCCAATCCTTATAAATGTAGAACAAACCGGCTTCATAAAAGGGAGGGAGGGTAAAGACAATTGTTTAAAACTTTTACACGCTTCAAGGTTTGCCCAGACCCATAGTATCCCCCTGGCTTTAGTAAGTACGGATGCGGAAAAAGCATTTGACAGGGTGGATTGGGGGTACATGGAATTGGTCCTGTTGCACTACGGCATCCCTCCGGGGTTCGTCGCAGCAATATTTTTCCTCTACGCTATGCCCTATGCCAGACTGAAAATTAATGATTCCCTGTCTCCTCCCTTTAACATCAAAAACGGCACCCGCCAGGGTTGCCCCCTCTCTCCCTCCCTCTTCATCCTAACATTAGAACCCTTCCTTCAAAAAATTAGAGAAGATCCGGAGATCCAGGGACTGAAAATCAATAGAGCAGAGATGTCGCTGGCTGCCTTTGCCGACGACATCGTGTTTCTGATCACCAACCCGATTTCGGGCCTTCCCTCCCTGGTCAGGCTCCTAGAGGAATTCGGCTCCTTATCAAATTTCAAAACAAATTTTTCGAAGTCCATTGTCCTTAACATTTCTATTCCCTTACCCCAAAGCAGAGTCATTAGAACCTCAACTCCCTTTGCTTGGTCTGAAACCCGGATTGACTTTTTAGGTGTAAAAATTACCAAAAGGACTGAGGACTTGTTCTCTGCCAACTTTGATCCGCTCCTGATAAAAGTTAAAAACCTGCTGGGTGCCTACGACCAGCCCTTGATCTCCTGGCTGGGCAGGAAAAATGTTTTAAAATCCTATGTGTTGCCAGTGATCCTTTACCAGATCCGCCTTCTCCCAATTCATCTCCCCAATGGATTTTTTAAGGCCATCCGTACAATCTTTTCAGACTACGTCTGGAAAAGAAAAAGACCCAGATTAGCAAACTGCCTCCTGGTTAAGAGGATTGACGAGGGCGGTATTGGTTTGCCATGCGTCCAGGACTTTTACTTAGCCTCTCAGCTCCAATACTGGATGGAGTTAGCTCTCCCTAGTGGAGATGGCATAATTTTTTCCCTAGCTGAGAGGACCTACGGCCCGACTCTCAGAGAGGACCTGTGGTATCCGGACAAGGGAGGTTTGAGGAGGGCAAGGGGGGACCCCTTACTTAGAGGCCCATTCGAGGCCTGGAACAGCATGAGAGAGGGCTTGGCTCCTTCTCCATCCCCCTGTGCCCCTATGAGCTCTCTATATAGAATTATGGATCTCCCACTTGACCCGTGTTCTGCCGACGTCTGGAGTCTTTTCAAAGATAGGAAAATCAGTGATATCCAGGTTTTGGCACATAGGCCTCCTAGCGAAATTGTCCGGGAGCTTCTCCCTTGCTGGACTCCCCACCCATTACAGTCCCTTCACATAACCAAAGTACTTGGGGATTTCATCTCAAAATTCAAGTCTACTAGACCAAGATCTGATTTTGAATCAGCCTTACTGGGAGTTAGGGGGTCTAACAGGAAAATAGCTTTTCTACGTAAGCATTTTATCTCACCCCCCTCATCTTCAAAACCGGCTTTCCTGACCTCTTGGGAGAGAGAGCTCCACATCTCCCTCTCCCAGAGTGACACTAAATTGATTTTGCGGACGGCCTTTGGCCTCTCCCTTTGTGTCACCTCCCAGGAGAGCCACTATAAGCTCCTGGCGAGGTGGTACAGGACCCCGCAATGGATGTTTGACCACGCACTGGCCCCGCATGGAAGGTGCTGGAGATGTGACGGAGATACCGGCTCCTACCTACACCTGTGGTGGAGCTGTCCGCTGGTTTCCCCTTTTTGGAATGACGTTGAGGTAATCTTGAAGATGCTATCCCCATCTTTGAAACTTTCCCCGGAATTGGTTCTCCTGTGGAAGCCCTCCTCTGCCTTCCACCCACTTAAACACCAACTTCTGGCCTTCCTCATTGACGCAGCCAAGGCTCTTATCCCACTACATTGGCGCCAACAAACCTCTCCCTCGCTGCTGCAGTGGAGGGACAGGGTTGACCTTATTGCTAGCTTGGAGGAACTGGTCAGTTGGTCAAATGGAACCCACCATAAATACCATAAAATTTGGTCCCCCTGGCGAGTGCTGAGAGACAAATTCTAATCCTTCAGACTGGGGTGTCCTGGTTCGGTTGGGTGTGGTGGGCCGGGCGGGGGCGTGGAGGTCGGCTCCTACTCTGACCCCTGTGAGCCACTGCGACCAAGCAGGGCCTCCTAGACTTCGTGCAAAACTACCAACAACCACGGTGACCACCTCGCTCCCTACCCAAGTCCTTCATCCCTACCCCCGCTCCCTCCACCCCATCTCCCCCACCCCCCACTGCCCTGTCTTTGTTGGCGGTCCGTCACCCTGTTACGGACCAGCGGTTATGCTCCCCAGGGGGGGCCTTGGCTGGCTTTCACCCGGATGTGGCAGCTTGGCCCTCATTAACACCCCCCCCGGGGTGAGCACTTCGGTTCATAATGTTTCATATGTTTGTAATAAGCTTGACAACCTGCTAATCTTTTGACTTCACCTGTCTGTCTTTATAAATACATGAAAATTCCAATAAAAATGGATTTGAAAAAAAAAAAAAAAAAAATCTGCTAAACAGACATAGAAGGGTTGTTTCTGCAATAAGCAAAGATGTTCTCAAGCTGCTTCTATACCCTTGGTTTTGCACAGTAGAACACGGCACTGAAGATGCAGAGACTCAGTGGAAAATCAAAGATGTGCTCAATAAAGACATTTGACAGCTTGCTTTAGCAAATACGCCTGAACAGGGACTTGAACCCTGGACCCTCAGATTAAAAGTCTGATGCTCTACCGCCTGAGCTATCCAGGCTCTGAAAAATGTTCTTCTTAGCTCCTCTAAGTGTCTTAACATAAAATATGGAGGTAAAGAAACAAAGCTTTGGTGGAAAATCAACAATGTACCCAAAATTTGCTAAACAGACATAGAAGGGTTGTTTCTGCAAAAAACAAAGATTTTCTCAAGCTGCTTCTATACCCTCAGTTTTGCACAGTAGAACACGACAATAAAGAAGCAAAAACTCAGTGGAAAATCAAAGATGTGCTCAATAAAGACATTTGACAGCTTGCTTTAGCAAGTATGCCTGAACAGGGACTTGAACCCTGGACCCTCAGATTAAAAGTCTGATGCTCTACCGACTGAGCTATCCAGGCTCTGAAAAATGCTCTTCTTAGCTCCTCTAAGCGTCTTAACATAAAATATGGAGGTAAAGAAACAAAGCTTTGGTGGAAAATCAACAATGTGCCCAAAATTTGCTAAACAGACATAGAAGGGTTGTTTCTGCAAAAAACAAAGATTTTCTCAAGCTGCTTCTATACCCTCAGTTTTGCACAGTAGAACACGACAATAAAGAAGCAAAGACTCAGTGGAAAATCAAAGATTTGCTCAATAAAGACATTTGACAGCTTGCTTTAGCAAGCACGCCTGAACAGGGACTTGAACCCTGGACCCTCAGATTAAAAGTCTGATGGTCTACCGACTGAGCTATCCAGGCTCTGAAAAATGCTCTTCTTAGCTCCTCTAAGCGTCTTAACATAAAATATGGAGGTAAAGAAACAAAGCTTTGGTGGAAAATCAAAAATGTGCTCAAAATTTGCTAAACAGACATAGAAGGGTTGTTTCTGCAATAAGCAAAGATGTTCTCAAGCTGCTTCTATACCCTTGGTTTTGCACAGTAGAACACGGCACTGAAGATGCAGAGACTCAGTGGAAAATCAAAGATGTGCTCAATAAAGACATTTGACAGCTTGCTTTAGCAAGTACGCCTGAACAGGGACTTGAACCCTGGACCCTCAGATTAAAAGTCTGATGCTCTACCGACTGAGCTATCCAGGCTCTGAAAAATGCTCTTCTTAGCTCCTCTAAGCGTCTTAACATAAAATATGGAGGTAAAGAAACAAAGCTTTGGTGGAAAATCAACAATGTACCCAAAATTTGCTAAACAGACATAGAAGGGTTGTTTCTGCAAAAAACAAAGATTTTCTCAAGCTGCTTCTATACCCTCAGTTTTGCACAGTAGAACACGACAATACAGAAGCAAAGACTCAGTGGAAAATCAAAGATGTGCTCAATAAAGACATTTGACAGCTTGCTTTAGCAAGTACGCCTGAACAGGGACCCTGGACCCTCAGATTAAAAATCTGATGCTCTACCGACTGAGCTATCCAGGCTCTGAAAAATGCTCTTCTTAGCTCCTCTAAGCGTCTTAACATAAAATATGGAGGTAAAGAAACAAAGCTTTGGTGGAAAATCAAAAATGTGCTCAAAATCTGCTAAACAGACATAGAAGGGTTGTTTCTGCAAAAAACAAAGATATTCTCAAGCTGCTTCTATACCCTCAGTTTTGCACAGTAGAACACGACAATACAGAAGCAAAGACTCAGTGGAAAATCAAAGATGTGCTCAATAAAGACATTTGACAGCTTGCTTTAGCAAGTACGCCTGAACAGGGACCCTGGACCCTCAGATTAAAAGTCTGATGCTCTACCGACTGAGCTATCCAGGCTCTGAAAAATGCTCTTCTTAGCTCCTCTAAGCGTCTTAACATAAAATATGGAGGTAAAGAAACAAAGCTTTGGTGGAAAATCAAAAATGTGCTCAAAATCTGCTAAACAGACATAGAAGGGTTGTTTCTGCAAAAAACAAAGATGTTCTCAAGCTGCTTCTATACCCTTGGTTTTGCACAGTAGAACACGACAATACAGAAGCAAAGACTCAGTGGAAAATCAAAGATGTGCTCAATAAAGACATTTGACAGCTTGCTTTAGCAAATACGCCTGAACAGGGACTTGAACCCTGGACCCTCAGATTAAAAGTCTGATGCTCTACCGACTGAGCTATCCAGGCTCTGAAAAATGCTCTTTTTTGCTCCTCTAAGCATCTCAACATAAAATATGGAGGTAAAGAAACAAAGCTTTGGTGGAAAATAAAAAATGGGCCCAAAATCTGTTAAACAGACATAGAAGGGTTGTTTCCACAAAAACCAAAGATGTTCTCAAGCTGCTTCTATACCCTTGGTTTTGTACAGTAGAACATGGCACTGAAGATGCAAAGACTCAGTGGAAAATCAAAGATCTGCTCAATAAAGACATTTGACAGCTTGCTTTAGCAAGCACGCCTGAACAGGGACTTGAACTCTGGACCCTCAGATTAAAAGTCTGATGCTCTACCGACTGAGCTATCCAGACTCTGAAAAATGCTCTTCTTAGCTCCTCTAAGCGTCTAAACATAAAATATGGAGGTAAAGAAACAAAGCTTTGGTGGAAAATCAAAAATGTGCTTAAAATCTGCTAAACAGACATAGAAGGGTTGTTTCTGCAATAAGCAAAGATGTTCTCAAGCTGCTTCTATACCCTTGGTTTTGCACAGTAGAACACGGCACTGAAGATGCAGAGACTCAGTGGAAAATCAAAGATGTGCTCAATAAAGACATTTGACAGCTTGCTTTAGCAAATGCTCTACCGACTGAGCTATCCAGGCTCTGAAAAATGCTCTTCTTAGCTCCTCTAAGCGTCTTAACATAAAATATGGAGGTAAAGAAACAAAGCTTTGGTGGAAAATCAAAAATGTGCTCAAAATCTGCTAAAGAGACATAGAAGGGTTGTTTCTGCAAAAAACAAAGATGTTCTCAAGCTGCTTCTATACCCTTGGTTTTGCACAGTAGAACACGACAATACAGAAGCAAAGACTCAGTGGAAAATCAAAGATGTGCTCAATAAAGACATTTGACAGCTTGCTTTAGCAAATACGCCTGAACAGGGACTTGAACCCTGGACCCTCAGATTAAAAGTCTGATGCTCTACCGACTGAGCTATCCAGGCTCTGAAAAATGCTCTTCTTAGCTCCTCTAAGCGTCTTAACATAAAATATGGCGGTAAAGAAACAAAGCTTTGGTGGAAAATCAACAATGTACCCAAAATTTGCTAAACAGACATAGAAGGGTTGTTTCTGCAAAAAACAAAGATTTTCTCAAGCTGCTTCTACACCCTCAGTTTTGCACAGTAGAACACGACAATAAAGAAGCAAAGACTCAGTGGAAAATCAAAGATGTGCTCAATAAAGACATTTGACAGCTTGCTTTAGCAAGTACACCTGAACAGGGACTTGAACCCTGGACCCTCAGATTAAAAGTCTGATGCTCTACTGACTGAGCTATCCAGGCTCTGAAAAATGCTCTTCTTAGCTCCTCTAAGCGTCTTAAGATAAAATATGGCGGTAAAGAAACAAAGCTTTGGTGGAAAATCAAAAATGTGCTCAAAATCTGCTAAACAGACATAGAAGGGTTGTTTCTGCAATAACCAAAGATGTTCTCAAGCTGCTACTATACCGTCAGTTTTGCACAGTAGAACACGACAATAAAGAAGCAAAGACTCAGTGGAAAATCAAAGATGTGCTCAATAAAGACATTTGACAGCTTGCTTTAGCAAGTACGCCTGAACAGGGACCCTGGACCCTCAGATTAAAAGTCTGATGCTCTACCGACTGAGCTATCCAGGCTCTGAAAAATGCTCTTCTTAGCTCCTCTAAGCGTCTTAACATAAAATATGGAGGTAAAGAAACAAAGCTTTGGTGGAAAATCAAAAATGTGCTCAAAATCTGCTAAAGAGACATAGAAGGGTTGTTTCTGCAAAAAACAAAGATGTTCTCAAGCTGCTTCTATACCCTTGGTTTTGCACAGTAGAACACGACAATACAGAAGCAAAGACTCAGTGGAAAATCAAAGATGTGCTCAATAAACATATTTGACAGCTTGCTTTAGCAAATACGCCTGAACAGGGACTTGAACCCTGGACCCTCAGATTAAAAGTCTGATGCTCTACCGACTGAGCTATCCAGGCTCTGAAAAATGCTCTTTTTTGCTCCTCTAAGCATCTCAACATAAAATATGGAGGTAAAGAAACAAAGCTTTGGTGGAAAATAAAAAATGGGCCCAAAATCTGTTAAACAGACATAGAAGGGTTGTTTCCACAAAAACCAAAGATGTTCTCAAGCTGCTTCTATACCCTTGGTTTTGTACAGTAGAACATGGCACTGAAGATGCAAAGACTCAGTGGAAAATCAAAGATGTGCTCAATAAAGACATTTGACAGCTTGCTTTAGCAAGCACGCCTGAACAGGGACTTGAACTCTGGACCCTCAGATTAAAAGTCTGATGCTCTACCGACTGAGCTATCCAGACTCTGAAAAATGCTCTTCTTAGCTCCTCTAAGCGTCTAAACATAAAATATGGAGGTAAAGAAACAAAGCTTTGGTGGAAAATCAAAAATGTGCTTAAAATCTGCTAAACAGACATAGAAGGGTTGTTTCTGCAATAAGCAAAGATGTTCTCAAGCTGCTTCTATACCCTTGGTTTTGCACAGTAGAACACGGCACTGAAGATGCAGAGACTCAGTGGAAAATCAAAGATGTGCTCAATAAAGACATTTGACAGCTTGCTTTAGCAAATGCTCTACCGACTGAGCTATCCAGGCTCTGAAAAATGCTCTTCTTAGCTCCTCTAAGCGTCTTAACATAAAATATGGAGGTAAAGAAACAAAGCTTTGGTGGAAAATCAAAAATGTGCTCAAAATCTGCTAAAGAGACATAGAAGGGTTGTTTCTGCAAAAAACAAAGATGTTCTCAAGCTGCTTCTATACCCTTGGTTTTGCACAGTAGAACACGACAATACAGAAGCAAAGACTCAGTGGAAAATCAAAGATGTGCTCAATAAAGACATTTGACAGCTTGCTTTAGCAAATACGCCTGAACAGGGACTTGAACCCTGGACCCTCAGATTAAAAGTCTGATGCTCTACCGACTGAGCTATCCAGGCTCTGAAAAATGCTCTTCTTAGCTCCTCTAAGCGTCTTAACATAAAATATGGAGGTAAAGAAACAAAGCTTTGGTGGAAAATCAAAAATGTGCTCAAAATCTGCTAAAGAGACATAGAAGGGTTGTTTCTGCAAAAAACAAAGATGTTCTCAAGCTGCTTCTATACCCTTGGTTTTGCACAGTAGAACACGACAATACAGAAGCAAAGACTCAGTGGAAAATCAAAGATGTGCTCAATAAACATATTTGACAGCTTGCTTTAGCAAATACGCCTGAACAGGGACTTGAACCCTGGACCCTCAGATTAAAAGTCTGATGCTCTACCGACTGAGCTATCCAGGCTCTGAAAAATGCTCTTTTTTGCTCCTCTAAGCATCTCAACATAAAATATGGAGGTAAAGAAACAAAGCTTTGGTGGAAAATAAAAAATGGGCCCAAAATCTGTTAAACAGACATAGAAGGGTTGTTTCCACAAAAACCAAAGATGTTCTCAAGCTGCTTCTATACCCTTGGTTTTGTACAGTAGAACATGGCACTGAAGATGCAAAGACTCAGTGGAAAATCAAAGATGTGCTCAATAAAGACATTTGACAGCTTGCTTTAGCAAGCACGCCTGAACAGGGACCCTGGACCCTCAGATTAAAAGTCTGATGCTCTACCGACTGAGCTATCCAGACTCTGAAAAATGCTCTTCTTAGCTCCTCTAAGCGTCTAAACATAAAATATGGAGGTAAAGAAACAAAGCTTTGGTGGAAAATCAAAAATGTGCTTAAAATCTGCTAAACAGACATAGAAGGGTTGTTTCTGCAATAAGCAAAGATGTTCTCAAGCTGCTTCTATACCCTTGGTTTTGCACAGTAGAACACGGCACTGAAGATGCAGAGACTCAGTGGAAAATCAAAGATGTGCTCAATAAAGACATTTGACAGCTTGCTTTAGCAAATACGCCTGAACAGGGACTTGAACCCTGGACCCTCAGATTAAAAGTCTGATGCTCTACTGACTGAGCTATCCAGGCTCTGAAAAATGCTCTTCTTAGCTCCTCTAAGCGTCTTAACATAAAATATGGCGGTAAAGAAACAAAGCTTTGGTGGAAAATCAACAATGTACCCAAAATTTGCTAAACAGACATAGAAGGGTTGTTTCTGCAAAAAACAAAGATTTTCTCAAGCTGCTTCTACACCCTCAGTTTTGCACAGTAGAACACGACAATAAAGAAGCAAAGACTCAGTGGAAAATCAAAGATGTGCTCAATAAACATATTTGACAGCTTGCTTTAGCAAATACGCCTGAACAGGGACTTGAACCCTGGACCCTCAGATTAAAAGTCTGATGCTCTACCGACTGAGCTATCCAGGCTCTGAAAAATGCTCTTTTTTGCTCCTCTAAGCATCTCAACATAAAATATGGAGGTAAAGAAACAAAGCTTTGGTGGAAAATAAAAAATGGGCCCAAAATCTGTTAAACAGACATAGAAGGGTTGTTTCCACAAAAACCAAAGATGTTCTCAAGCTGCTTCTATACCCTTGGTTTTGTACAGTAGAACATGGCACTGAAGATGCAAAGACTCAGTGGAAAATCAAAGATGTGCTCAATAAAGACATTTGACAGCTTGCTTTAGCAAGTACACCTGAACAGGGACTTGAACCCTGGACCCTCAGATTAAAAGTCTGATGCTCTACTGACTGAGCTATCCAGGCTCTGAAAAATGCTCTTCTTAGCTCCTCTAAGCGTCTTAACATAAAATATGGAGGTAAAGAAACAAAGCTTTGGTGGAAAATCAAAAATGTGCTCAAAATCTGCTAAAGAGACATAGAAGGGTTGTTTCTGCAAAAAACAAAGATGTTCTCAAGCTGCTACTATACCGTCAGTTTTGCACAGTAGAACACGACAATAAAGAAGCAAAGACTCAGTGGAAAATCAAAGATGTGCTCAATAAAGACATTTGACAGCTTGCTTTAGCAAGTACGCCTGAACAGGGACCCTGGACCCTCAGATTAAAAGTCTGATGCTCTACCGACTGAGCTATCCAGGCTCTGAAAAATGCTCTTCTTAGCTCCTCTAAGCGTCTTAACATAAAATATGGAGGTAAAGAAACAAAGCTTTGGTGGAAAATCAAAAATGTACTCAAAATCTGCTAAAGAGACATAGAAGGGTTGTTTCTGCAAAAAACAAAGATGTTCTCAAGCTGCTTCTATACCCTTGGTTTTGCACAGTAGAACACGACAATACAGAAGCAAAGACTCAGTGGAAAATCAAAGATTTGCTCAATAAAGACATTTGACAGCTTGCTTTAGCAAGTACGCCTGAACAGGGACTTGAACCCTGGACCCTCAGATTAAAAGTCTGATGCTCTACCGACTGAGCTATCCAGGCTCTGAAAAATGCTCTTCTTAGCTCCTCTAAGCGTCTTAACATAAAATATGGAGGTAAAGAAACAAAGCTTTGGGGGAAAATCAAAAATGTGCTCAAAATCTGCTAAACAGACATAGAAGGGTTGTTTCTGCAAAAAACAAAGATGTTCTCAAGCTGCTTCTATACCCTTGGTTTTGCACAGTAGAACACGGCACTGAAGATGCAGAAACTCAGTGGAAAATCAAAGATGTGCTCAATAAAGACATTTGACAGCTTGCTTTAGCAAATGCTCTACCGACTGAGCTATCCAGGCTCTGAAAAATGCTCTTCTTAGCTCCTCTAAGCGTCTTAACATAAAATATGGAGGTAAAGAAACAAAGCTTTGGTGGAAAATCAACAATGTACCCAAAATTTGCTAAACAGACATAGAAGGGTTGTTTCTGCAAAAAACAAAGATTTTCTCAAGCTGCTTCTACACCCTCAGTTTTGCACAGTAGAACACGACAATAAAGAAGCAAAGACTCAGTGGAAAATCAAAGATGTGCTCAATAAAGACATTTGACAGCTTGCTTTAGCAAGTACACCTGAACAGGGACTTGAACCCTGGACCCTCAGATTAAAAGTCTGATGCTCTACCGACTGAGCTATCCAGGCTCTGAAAAATGCTCTTCTTAGCTCCTCTAAGCGTCTTAACATAAAATATTGAGGTAAAGAAACAAAGCTTTGCTGGAAAATCAACAATGTGCTCAAAATTTGCTAAACAGACATAGAAGGGTTGTTTCTGCAATAAGCAAAGATGTTCTCAAGCTGCTTCTATACCGTCGGTTTTGCACAGTAGAACACGACAATAAAGAAGCAAAGACTCAGTGGAAAATCAAAGATGTGCTCAATAAAGACATTTGACAGCTTGCTCTAGCAAGCACGCCTGAACAGGGACTTGTACCCTGGACCCTCAGATTAAAAGTCTGATGCTCTACCGACTGAGCTATCCAGGCTCTGAAAAATGCTCTTCTTGGCTCCTCTAAGCGTCTTAACATAAAATATGGAGGTAAAGAAACAAAGCTTTGGTGGAAAATCAAAAATGTGCTCAAAATCTGCTAAACAGACATAGAAGGGTTGTTTCTGCAATAACCAAAGATGTTCTCAAGCTGCTACTATACCGTCGGTTTTGCACAGTAGAACACGACAATAAAGAAGCAAAGACTCAGTGGAAAATCAAAGATGTGCTCAATAAAGACATTTGACAGCTTGCTCTAGCAAGCACGCCTGAACAGGGACTTGTACCCTGGACCCTCAGATTAAAAGTCTGATGCTCTACCGACTGAGCTATCCAGGCTCTGAAAAATGCTCTTTTTAGCTCCTCTAAGTGTCTTAAGATAAAATATGGCGGTAAAGAAACAAAGCTTTGGTGGAAAATCAAAAATGTGCTCAAAATCTGCTAAACAGACATAGAAGGGTTGTTTCTGCAATAACCAAAGATGTTCTCAAGCTGCTACTATACCGTCAGTTTTGCACAGTAGAACACGACAATAAAGAAGCAAAGACTCAGTGGAAAATCAAAGATGTGCTCAATAAAGACATTTGACAGCTTGCTTTAGCAAGTACGCCTGAACAGGGACCCTGGACCCTCAGATTAAAAGTCTGATGCTCTACCGACTGAGCTATCCAGGCTCTGAAAAATGCTCTTCTTAGCTCCTCTAAGCGTCTTAACATAAAATATGGAGGTAAAGAAACAAAGCTTTGGTGGAAAATCAAAAATGTGCTCAAAATCTGCTAAAGAGACATAGAAGGGTTGTTTCTGCAAAAAACAAAGATGTTCTCAAGCTGCTTCTATACCCTTGGTTTTGCACAGTAGAACACGACAATACAGAAGCAAAGACTCAGTGGAAAATCAAAGATGTGCTCAATAAACATATTTGACAGCTTGCTTTAGCAAATACGCCTGAACAGGGACTTGAACCCTGGACCCTCAGATTAAAAGTCTGATGCTCTACCGACTGAGCTATCCAGGCTCTGAAAAATGCTCTTTTTTGCTCCTCTAAGCATCTCAACATAAAATATGGAGGTAAAGAAACAAAGCTTTGGTGGAAAATAAAAAATGGGCTTAAAATCTGCTAAACAGACATAGAAGGGTTGTTTCTGCAATAAGCAAAGATGTTCTCAAGCTGCTTCTATACCGTCGGTTTTGCACAGTAGAACACGACAATAAAGAAGCAAAGACTCAGTGGAAAATCAAAGATGTGCTCAATAAAGACATTTGACAGCTTGCTCTAGCAAGCACGCCTGAACAGGGACTTGTACCCTGGACCCTCAGATTAAAAGTCTGATGCTCTACCGACTGAGCTATCCAGGCTCTGAAAAATGCTCTTCTTGGCTCCTCTAAGCGTCTTAACATAAAATATGGAGGTAAAGAAACAAAGCTTTGGTGGAAAATCAAAAATGTGCTCAAAATCTGCTAAACAGACATAGAAGGGTTGTTTCTGCAATAACCAAAGATGTTCTCAAGCTGCTACTATACCGTCGGTTTTGCACAGTAGAACACGACAATAAAGAAGCAAAGACTCAGTGGAAAATCAAAGATGTGCTCAATAAAGACATTTGACAGCTTGCTCTAGCAAGCACGCCCGAACAGGGACTTGTACCCTGGACCCTCAGATTAAAAGTCTGATGCTCTACCGACTGAGCTATCCAGGCTCTGAAAAATGCTCTTTTTAGCTCCTCTAAGTGTCTTAAGATAAAATATGGCGGTAAAGAAACAAAGCTTTGGTAGAAAATCAAAAATGTGCTCAAAATCTGCTAAACAGACATAGAAGGGTTGTTTCTGCAATAACCAAAGATGTTCTCAAGCTGCTACTATACCGTCAGTTTTGCACAGTAGAACACGACAATAAAGAAGCAAAGACTCAGTGGAAAATCAAAGATGTGCTCAATAAAGACATTTGACAGCTTGCTTTAGCAAGTACGCCTGAACAGGGACCCTGGACCCTCAGATTAAAAGTCTGATGCTCTACCGACTGAGCTATCCAGGCTCTGAAAAATGCTCTTCTTAGCTCCTCTAAGCGTCTTAACATAAAATATGGAGGTAAAGAAACAAAGCTTTGGTGGAAAATCAAAAATGTGCTCAAAATCTGCTAAAGAGACATAGAAGGGTTGTTTCTGCAAAAAACAAAGATGTTCTCAAGCTGCTTCTATACCCTTGGTTTTGCACAGTAGAACACGACAATACAGAAGCAAAGACTCAGTGGAAAATCAAAGATGTGCTCAATAAAGACATTTGACAGCTTGCTTTAGCAAATACGCCTGAACAGGGACTTGAACCCTGGACCCTCAGATTAAAAGTCTGATGCTCTACCGACTGAGCTATCCAGGCTCTGAAAAATGCTCTTCTTAGCTCCTCTAAGCGTCTTAACATAAAATATGGAGGTAAAGAAACAAAGCTTTGGTGGAAAATCAACAATGTACCCAAAATTTGCTAAACAGACATAGAAGGGTTGTTTCTGCAAAAAACAAAGATTTTCTCAAGCTGCTTCTACACCCTCAGTTTTGCACAGTAGAACACGACAATAAAGAAGCAAAGACTCAGTGGAAAATCAAAGATGTGCTCAATAAAGACATTTGACAGCTTGCTTTAGCAAGTACACCTGAACAGGGACTTGAACCCTGGACCCTCAGATTAAAAGTCTGATGCTCTACCGACTGAGCTATCCAGGCTCTGAAAAATGCTCTTCTTAGCTCCTCTAAGCGTCTTAACATAAAATATTGAGGTAAAGAAACAAAGCTTTGGTGGAAAATCAACAATGTGCTCAAAATTTGCTAAACAGACATAGAAGGGTTGTTTCTGCAATAAGCAAAGATGTTCTCAAGCTGCTTCTATACCGTTGGTTTTGCACAGTAGAACACGACAATAAAGAAGCAAAGCCTCAGTGGAAAATCAAAGATGTGCTCAATAAAGACATTTGACAGCTTGCTCTAGCAAGCACGCCTGAACAGGGACTTGTACCCTGGACCGTCAGATTAAAAGTCTGATGCTCTACCGACTGAGCTATCCAGGCTCTGAAAAATGCTCTTCTTGGCTCCTCTAAGCGTCTTAACATAAAATATGGAGGTAAAGAAACAAAGCTTTGGTGGAAAATCAAAAATGTGCTCAAAATCTGCTAAACAGACATAGAAGGGTTGTTTCTGCAATAACGAAAAATGTTCTCAAGCTGCTACTATACCGTCGGTTTTGCACAGTAGAACACGACAATAAAGAAGCAAAGACTCAGTGGAAAATCAAAGATGTGCTCAATAAAGACATTTGACAGCTTGCTCTAGCAAGCACGCCTGAACAGGGACTTGTACCCTGGACCCTCAGATTAAAAGTCTGATGCTCTACCGACTGAGCTATCCAGGCTCTGAAAAATGCTCTTTTTAGCTCCTCTAAGTGTCTTAAGATAAAATATGGCGGTAAAGAAACAAAGCTTTGGTGGAAAATCAAAAATGTGCTCAAAATCTGCTAAACAGACATAGAAGGGTTGTTTCTGCAATAACCAAAGATGTTCTCAAGCTGCTACTATACCGTCAGTTTTGCACAGTAGAACACGACAATACAGAAGCAAAGACTCAGTGGAAAATCAAAGATGTGCTCAATAAAGACATTTGACAGCTTGCTTTAGCAAGTACGCCTGAACAGGGACCCTGGACCCTCAGATTAAAATTCTGATGCTCTACCGACTGAGCTATCCAGGCTCTGAAAAATGCTCTTCTTAGCTCCTCTAAGTGTCTTAACATAAAATATGGAGGTAAAGAAACAAAGCTTTGGTGGAAAATCAAAAATGTGCTCAAAATCTGCTAAAGAGACATAGAAGGGTTGTTTCTGCAAAAAACAAAGATGTTCTCAAGCTGCTTCTATACCCTTGGTTTTGCACAGTAGAACACGACAATACAGAAGCAAAGACTCAGTGGAAAATCAAAGATGTGCTCAATAAAGACATTTGACAGCTTGCTTTAGCGAATACGCCTGAACAGGGACTTGAACCCTGGACCCTCAGATTAAAAGTCTGATGCTCTACCGACTGAGCTATCCAGGCTCTGAAAAATGCTCTTCTTAGCTCCTCTAAGCGTCTTAACATAAAATATGGAGGTAAAGAAACAAAGCATTGGTGGAAAATCAACAATGTACCCAAAATTTGCTAAACAGACATAGAAGGGTTGTTTCTGAAAAAAACAAAGATTTTCTCAAGCTGCTTCTATACCCTCAGTTTTGCACAGTAGAACACGACAATAAAGAAGCAAAGACTCAGTGGAAAATCAAAGATGTGCTCAATAAAGACATTTGACAGCTTGCTTTAGCAAGTACGCCTGAACAGGGACTTGAACCATGGACCCTCAGATTAAAAGTCTGATGCTCTACCGACTGAGCTATCCAGGCTCTGAAAAATGCTTTTCTTAGCTCCTCTAAGCGTCTTAACATAAAATATGGAGGTAAAGAAACAAAGCTTTGGTGGAAAATCAAAAATGTGCTCAAAATCTGCTAAAGAGACATAGAAGGGTTGTTTCTGCAATAAGCAAAGATGTTCTCAAGCTGCTTCTATACCCTTGGTTTTGCACAGTAGAACACGGCACTGAAGATGCAGAGACTCAGTGGAAAATCAAAGATGTGCTCAATAAAGACATTTGACAGCTTGCTTTAGCAAATATGCCTGAACAGGGACTTGAACCCTGGACCCTCAGATTAAAAGTCTGACGCTCTACCGACTGAGCTATCCAGGCTCTGAAAAATGCTCTTCTTAGCTCCTCTAAGCGTCTTAACATAAAATATGGAGGTAAAGAAACAAAGCTTTGGTGGAAAATCAAAAATGTGCTCAAAATCTGCTAAACAGACATAAAAGGGTTGTTTCTGCAATAACCAAAGATGTTCTCAAGCTGCTACTATACCGTCGGTTTTGCACAGTAGAACACGACAATAAAGATGCAGAGACTTAGTGGAAAATCAAAGATGTGCTCAATAAAGACATTTGACAGCTTGCTTTAGCAAGTACGCCTGAACAGGGACTTGAACCCTGGACCCTCAGATTAAAAGTCTGATGCTCTACCGACTGAGCTATCCAGGCTCTGAAAAATGCTTTTCTTAGCTCCTCTAAGCGTCTTAACATAAAATATGGAGGTAAAGAAACAAAGCTTTGGTGGAAAATCAAAAATGTGCTCAAAATCTGCTAAACAGACATAGAAGGGTTGTTTCTGCAATAAGCAAAGATGTTCTCAAGCTGCTTCTATACCCTTGGTTTTGCACAGTAAAACACGGCACTGAAGATGCAGAGACTCAGTGGAAAATCAAAGATGTGCTCAATAAAGACATTTGACAGCTTGCTTTAGCAAATGCTCTACCGACTGAGCTATCCAGGCTCTGAAAAATGCTCTTCTTAGCTCCTCTAAGCGTCTTAACATAAAATATGGAGGTAAAGAAACAAAGCTTTGGTGGAAAATCAAAAATGTGCTCAAAATCTGCTAAACAGACATAGAAGGGTTGTTTCTGCAATAACCAAAGATGTTCTCAAGCTGCTACTATACCGTCGGTTTTGCACAGTAGAACACGACAATAAAGATGCAGAGACTTAGTGGAAAATCAAAGATGTACTCAATAAAGACATTTGACAGCTTGCTTTAGCAAGTACGCCTGAACAGGGACTTGAACCCTGGACCCTCAGATTAAAAGTCTGATGCTCTACCGACTGAGCTATCCAGGCTCTGAAAAATGCTCTTCTTAGCTCCTCTAAGCGTCTTAACATAAAATATTGATGTAAAGAAACAAAGCTTTGTTGGAAAATCAACAATGTGCTCAAAATTTGCTAAACAGACATAGAAGGGTTGTTTCTGCAATAAGCAAAGATGTTCTCAAGCTGCTTCTATACCGTCGGTTTTGCACAGTAGAACACGACAATAAAGAAGCAAAGACTCAGTGGAAAATCAAAGATGTGCTCAATAAAGACATTTGACAGCTTGCTCTAGCAAGCACGCCTGAACAGGGACTTGTACCCTGGACCCTCAGATTAAAAGTCTGATGCTCTACCGACTGAGCTATCCAGGCTCTGAAAAATGCTCTTCTTGGCTCCTCTAAGCGTCTTAACATAAAATATGGAGGTAAAGAAACAAAGCTTTGGTGGAAAATCAAAAATGTGCTCAAAATCTGCTAAACAGACATAGAAGGGTTGTTTCTGCAATAACCAAAGATGTTCTCAAGCTGCTACTATACCGTCGGTTTTGCACAGTAGAACACGACAATAAAGAAGCAAAGACTCAGTGGAAAATCAAAGATGTGCTCAATAAAGACATTTGACAGCTTGCTCTAGCAAGCACGCCTGAACAGGGACTTGTACCCTGGACCCTCAGATTAAAAGTCTGATGCTCTACCGACTGAGCTATCCAGGCTCTGAAAAATGCTCTTTTTAGCTCCTCTAAGTGTCTTAAGATAAAATATGGCGGTAAAGAAACAAAGCTTTGGTGGAAAATCAAAAATGTGCTCAAAATCTGCTAAACAGACATAGAAGGGTTGTTTCTGCAATAACCAAAGATGTTCTCAAGCTGCTACTATACCGTCAGTTTTGCACAGTAGAACACGACAATACAGAAGCAAAGACTCAGTGGAAAATCAAAGATGTGCTCAATAAACATATTTGACAGCTTGCTTTAGCAAATACGCCTGAACAGGGACTTGAACCCTGGACCCTCAGATTAAAAGTCTGATGCTCTACCGACTGAGCTATCCAGGCTCTGAAAAATGCTCTTTTTTGCTCCTCTAAGCATCTCAACATAAAATATGGAGGTAAAGAAACAAAGCTTTGGTGGAAAATAAAAAATGGGCCCAAAATCTGTTAAACAGACATAGAAGGGTTGTTTCCACAAAAACCAAAGATGTTCTCAAGCTGCTTCTATACCCTTGGTTTTGTACAGTAGAACATGGCACTGAAGATGCAAAGACTCAGTGGAAAATCAAAGATGTGCTCAATAAAGACATTTGACAGCTTGCTTTAGCAAGCACGCCTGAACAGGGACTTGAACTCTGGACCCTCAGATTAAAAGTCTGATGCTCTACCGACTGAGCTATCCAGACTCTGAAAAATGCTCTTCTTAGCTCCTCTAAGCGTCTAAACATAAAATATGGAGGTAAAGAAACAAAGCTTTGGTGGAAAATCAAAAATGTGCTTAAAATCTGCTAAACAGACATAGAAGGGTTGTTTCTGCAATAAGCAAAGATGTTCTCAAGCTGCTTCTATACCCTTGGTTTTGCACAGTAGAACACGGCACTGAAGATGCAGAGACTCAGTGGAAAATCAAAGATGTGCTCAATAAAGACATTTGACAGCTTGCTTTAGCAAATGCTCTACCGACTGAGCTATCCAGGCTCTGAAAAATGCTCTTCTTAGCTCCTCTAAGCGTCTTAACATAAAATATGGAGGTAAAGAAACAAAGCTTTGGTGGAAAATCAAAAATGTGCTCAAAATCTGCTAAAGAGACATAGAAGGGTTGTTTCTGCAAAAAACAAAGATGTTCTCAAGCTGCTTCTATACCCTTGGTTTTGCACAGTAGAACACGACAATACAGAAGCAAAGACTCAGTGGAAAATCAAAGATGTGCTCAATAAAGACATTTGACAGCTTGCTTTAGCAAATACGCCTGAACAGGGACTTGAACCCTGGACCCTCAGATTAAAAGTCTGATGCTCTACCGACTGAGCTATCCAGGCTCTGAAAAATGCTCTTCTTAGCTCCTCTAAGCGTCTTAACATAAAATATGGCGGTAAAGAAACAAAGCTTTGGTGGAAAATCAACAATGTACCCAAAATTTGCTAAACAGACATAGAAGGGTTGTTTCTGCAAAAAACAAAGATTTTCTCAAGCTGCTTCTACACCCTCAGTTTTGCACAGTAGAACACGACAATAAAGAAGCAAAGACTCAGTGGAAAATCAAAGATGTGCTCAATAAAGACATTTGACAGCTTGCTTTAGCAAGTACACCTGAACAGGGACTTGAACCCTGGACCCTCAGATTAAAAGTCTGATGCTCTACTGACTGAGCTATCCAGGCTCTGAAAAATGCTCTTCTTAGCTCCTCTAAGCGTCTTAAGATAAAATATGGCGGTAAAGAAACAAAGCTTTGGTGGAAAATCAAAAATGTGCTCAAAATCTGCTAAACAGACATAGAAGGGTTGTTTCTGCAATAACCAAAGATGTTCTCAAGCTGCTACTATACCGTCAGTTTTGCACAGTAGAACACGACAATAAAGAAGCAAAGACTCAGTGGAAAATCAAAGATGTGCTCAATAAAGACATTTGACAGCTTGCTTTAGCAAGTACGCCTGAACAGGGACCCTGGACCCTCAGATTAAAAGTCTGATGCTCTACCGACTGAGCTATCCAGGCTCTGAAAAATGCTCTTCTTAGCTCCTCTAAGCGTCTTAACATAAAATATGGAGGTAAAGAAACAAAGCTTTGGTGGAAAATCAAAAATGTGCTCAAAATCTGCTAAAGAGACATAGAAGGGTTGTTTCTGCAAAAAACAAAGATGTTCTCAAGCTGCTTCTATACCCTTGGTTTTGCACAGTAGAACACGACAATACAGAAGCAAAGACTCAGTGGAAAATCAAAGATGTGCTCAATAAACATATTTGACAGCTTGCTTTAGCAAATACGCCTGAACAGGGACTTGAACCCTGGACCCTCAGATTAAAAGTCTGATGCTCTACCGACTGAGCTATCCAGGCTCTGAAAAATGCTCTTTTTTGCTCCTCTAAGCATCTCAACATAAAATATGGAGGTAAAGAAACAAAGCTTTGGTGGAAAATAAAAAATGGGCCCAAAATCTGTTAAACAGACATAGAAGGGTTGTTTCCACAAAAACCAAAGATGTTCTCAAGCTGCTTCTATACCCTTGGTTTTGTACAGTAGAACATGGCACTGAAGATGCAAAGACTCAGTGGAAAATCAAAGATGTGCTCAATAAAGACATTTGACAGCTTGCTTTAGCAAGCACGCCTGAACAGGGACCCTGGACCCTCAGATTAAAAGTCTGATGCTCTACCGACTGAGCTATCCAGACTCTGAAAAATGCTCTTCTTAGCTCCTCTAAGCGTCTAAACATAAAATATGGAGGTAAAGAAACAAAGCTTTGGTGGAAAATCAAAAATGTGCTTAAAATCTGCTAAACAGACATAGAAGGGTTGTTTCTGCAATAAGCAAAGATGTTCTCAAGCTGCTTCTATACCCTTGGTTTTGCACAGTAGAACACGGCACTGAAGATGCAGAGACTCAGTGGAAAATCAAAGATGTGCTCAATAAAGACATTTGACAGCTTGCTTTAGCAAATACGCCTGAACAGGGACTTGAACCCTGGACCCTCAGATTAAAAGTCTGATGCTCTACTGACTGAGCTATCCAGGCTCTGAAAAATGCTCTTCTTAGCTCCTCTAAGCGTCTTAACATAAAATATGGCGGTAAAGAAACAAAGCTTTGGTGGAAAATCAACAATGTACCCAAAATTTGCTAAACAGACATAGAAGGGTTGTTTCTGCAAAAAACAAAGATTTTCTCAAGCTGCTTCTACACCCTCAGTTTTGCACAGTGGAACACGACAATAAAGAAGCAAAGACTCAGTGGAAAATCAAAGATGTGCTCAATAAAGACATTTGACAGCTTGCTTTAGCAAGTACACCTGAACAGGGACTTGAACCCTGGACCCTCAGATTAAAAGTCTGATGCTCTACTGACTGAGCTATCCAGGCTCTGAAAAATGCTCTTCTTAGCTCCTCTAAGCGTCTTAACATAAAATATGGAGGTAAAGAAACAAAGCTTTGGTGGAAAATCAAAAATGTGCTCAAAATCTGCTAAAGAGACATAGAAGGGTTGTTTCTGCAAAAAACAAAGATGTTCTCAAGCTGCTACTATACCGTCAGTTTTGCACAGTAGAACACGACAATAAAGAAGCAAAGACTCAGTGGAAAATCAAAGATGTGCTCAATAAAGACATTTGACAGCTTGCTTTAGCAAGTACGCCTGAACAGGGACCCTGGACCCTCAGATTAAAAGTCTGATGCTCTACCGACTGAGCTATCCAGGCTCTGAAAAATGCTCTTCTTAGCTCCTCTAAGCGTCTTAACATAAAATATGGAGGTAAAGAAACAAAGCTTTGGTGGAAAATCAAAAATGTGCTCAAAATCTGCTAAAGAGACATAGAAGGGTTGTTTCTGCAAAAAACAAAGATGTTCTCAAGCTGCTTCTATACCCTTGGTTTTGCACAGTAGAACACGACAATACAGAAGCAAAGACTCAGTGGAAAATCAAAGATTTGCTCAATAAAGACATTTGACAGCTTGCTTTAGCAAGTACGCCTGAACAGGGACTTGAACCCTGGACCCTCAGATTAAAAGTCTGATGCTCTACCGACTGAGCTATCCAGGCTCTGAAAAATGCTCTTCTTAGCTCCTCTAAGCGTCTTAACATAAAATATGGAGGTAAAGAAACAAAGCTTTGGGGGAAAATCAAAAATGTGCTCAAAATCTGCTAAACAGACATAGAAGGGTTGTTTCTGCAAAAAACAAAGATGTTCTCAAGCTGCTTCTATACCCTTGGTTTTGCACAGTAGAACACGGCACTGAAGATGCAGAAACTCAGTGGAAAATCAAAGATGTGCTCAATAAAGACATTTGACAGCTTGCTTTAGCAAATGCTCTACCGACTGAGCTATCCAGGCTCTGAAAAATGCTCTTCTTAGCTCCTCTAAGCGTCTTAACATAAAATATGGAGGTAAAGAAACAAAGCTTTGGTGGAAAATCAACAATGTACCCAAAATTTGCTAAACAGACATAGAAGGGTTGTTTCTGCAAAAAACAAAGATTTTCTCAAGCTGCTTCTACACCCTCAGTTTTGCACAGTAGAACACGACAATAAAGAAGCAAAGACTCAGTGGAAAATCAAAGATGTGCTCAATAAAGACATTTGACAGCTTGCTTTAGCAAGTACACCTGAACAGGGACTTGAACCCTGGACCCTCAGATTAAAAGTCTGATGCTCTACCGACTGAGCTATCCAGGCTCTGAAAAATGCTCTTCTTAGCTCCTCTAAGCGTCTTAACATAAAATATTGAGGTAAAGAAACAAAGCTTTGCTGGAAAATCAACAATGTGCTCAAAATTTGCTAAACAGACATAGAAGGGTTGTTTCTGCAATAAGCAAAGATGTTCTCAAGCTGCTTCTATACCGTCGGTTTTGCACAGTAGAACACGACAATAAAGAAGCAAAGACTCAGTGGAAAATCAAAGATGTGCTCAATAAAGACATTTGACAGCTTGCTCTAGCAAGCACGCCTGAACAGGGACTTGTACCCTGGACCCTCAGATTAAAAGTCTGATGCTCTACCGACTGAGCTATCCAGGCTCTGAAAAATGCTCTTCTTGGCTCCTCTAAGCGTCTTAACATAAAATATGGAGGTAAAGAAACAAAGCTTTGGTGGAAAATCAAAAATGTGCTCAAAATCTGCTAAACAGACATAGAAGGGTTGTTTCTGCAATAACCAAAGATGTTCTCAAGCTGCTACTATACCGTCGGTTTTGCACAGTAGAACACGACAATAAAGAAGCAAAGACTCAGTGGAAAATCAAAGATGTGCTCAATAAAGACATTTGACAGCTTGCTCTAGCAAGCACGCCTGAACAGGGACTTGTACCCTGGACCCTCAGATTAAAAGTCTGATGCTCTACCGACTGAGCTATCCAGGCTCTGAAAAATGCTCTTTTTAGCTCCTCTAAGTGTCTTAAGATAAAATATGGCGGTAAAGAAACAAAGCTTTGGTGGAAAATCAAAAATGTGCTCAAAATCTGCTAAACAGACATAGAAGGGTTGTTTCTGCAATAACCAAAGATGTTCTCAAGCTGCTACTATACCGTCAGTTTTGCACAGTAGAACACGACAATAAAGAAGCAAAGACTCAGTGGAAAATCAAAGATGTGCTCAATAAAGACATTTGACAGCTTGCTTTAGCAAGTACGCCTGAACAGGGACCCTGGACCCTCAGATTAAAAGTCTGATGCTCTACCGACTGAGCTATCCAGGCTCTGAAAAATGCTCTTCTTAGCTCCTCTAAGCGTCTTAACATAAAATATGGAGGTAAAGAAACAAAGCTTTGGTGGAAAATCAAAAATGTGCTCAAAATCTGCTAAAGAGACATAGAAGGGTTGTTTCTGCAAAAAACAAAGATGTTCTCAAGCTGCTTCTATACCCTTGGTTTTGCACAGTAGAACACGACAATACAGAAGCAAAGACTCAGTGGAAAATCAAAGATGTGCTCAATAAACATATTTGACAGCTTGCTTTAGCAAATACGCCTGAACAGGGACTTGAACCCTGGACCCTCAGATTAAAAGTCTGATGCTCTACCGACTGAGCTATCCAGGCTCTGAAAAATGCTCTTTTTTGCTCCTCTAAGCATCTCAACATAAAATATGGAGGTAAAGAAACAAAGCTTTGGTGGAAAATAAAAAATGGGCTTAAAATCTGCTAAACAGACATAGAAGGGTTGTTTCTGCAATAAGCAAAGATGTTCTCAAGCTGCTTCTATACCGTCGGTTTTGCACAGTAGAACACGACAATAAAGAAGCAAAGACTCAGTGGAAAATCAAAGATGTGCTCAATAAAGACATTTGACAGCTTGCTCTAGCAAGCACGCCTGAACAGGGACTTGTACCCTGGACCCTCAGATTAAAAGTCTGATGCTCTACCGACTGAGCTATCCAGGCTCTGAAAAATGCTCTTCTTGGCTCCTCTAAGCGTCTTAACATAAAATATGGAGGTAAAGAAACAAAGCTTTGGTGGAAAATCAAAAATGTGCTCAAAATCTGCTAAACAGACATAGAAGGGTTGTTTCTGCAATAACCAAAGATGTTCTCAAGCTGCTACTATACCGTCGGTTTTGCACAGTAGAACACGACAATAAAGAAGCAAAGACTCAGTGGAAAATCAAAGATGTGCTCAATAAAGACATTTGACAGCTTGCTCTAGCAAGCACGCCCGAACAGGGACTTGTACCCTGGACCCTCAGATTAAAAGTCTGATGCTCTACCGACTGAGCTATCCAGGCTCTGAAAAATGCTCTTTTTAGCTCCTCTAAGTGTCTTAAGATAAAATATGGCGGTAAAGAAACAAAGCTTTGGTGGAAAATCAAAAATGTGCTCAAAATCTGCTAAACAGACATAGAAGGGTTGTTTCTGCAATAACCAAAGATGTTCTCAAGCTGCTACTATACCGTCAGTTTTGCACAGTAGAACACGACAATAAAGAAGCAAAGACTCAGTGGAAAATCAAAGATGTGCTCAATAAAGACATTTGACAGCTTGCTTTAGCAAGTACGCCTGAACAGGGACCCTGGACCCTCAGATTAAAAGTCTGATGCTCTACCGACTGAGCTATCCAGGCTCTGAAAAATGCTCTTCTTAGCTCCTCTAAGCGTCTTAACATAAAATATGGAGGTAAAGAAACAAAGCTTTGGTGGAAAATCAAAAATGTGCTCAAAATCTGCTAAAGAGACATAGAAGGGTTGTTTCTGCAAAAAACAAAGATGTTCTCAAGCTGCTTCTATACCCTTGGTTTTGCACAGTAGAACACGACAATACAGAAGCAAAGACTCAGTGGAAAATCAAAGATGTGCTCAATAAAGACATTTGACAGCTTGCTTTAGCAAATACGCCTGAACAGGGACTTGAACCCTGGACCCTCAGATTAAAAGTCTGATGCTCTACCGACTGAGCTATCCAGGCTCTGAAAAATGCTCTTCTTAGCTCCTCTAAGCGTCTTAACATAAAATATGGAGGTAAAGAAACAAAGCTTTGGTGGAAAATCAACAATGTACCCAAAATTTGCTAAACAGACATAGAAGGGTTGTTTCTGCAAAAAACAAAGATTTTCTCAAGCTGCTTCTACACCCTCAGTTTTGCACAGTAGAACACGACAATAAAGAAGCAAAGACTCAGTGGAAAATCAAAGATGTGCTCAATAAAGACATTTGACAGCTTGCTTTAGCAAGTACACCTGAACAGGGACTTGAACCCTGGACCCTCAGATTAAAAGTCTGATGCTCTACCGACTGAGCTATCCAGGCTCTGAAAAATGCTCTTCTTAGCTCCTCTAAGCGTCTTAACATAAAATATTGAGGTAAAGAAACAAAGCTTTGGTGGAAAATCAACAATGTGCTCAAAATTTGCTAAACAGACATAGAAGGGTTGTTTCTGCAATAAGCAAAGATGTTCTCAAGCTGCTTCTATACCGTTGGTTTTGCACAGTAGAACACGACAATAAAGAAGCAAAGCCTCAGTGGAAAATCAAAGATGTGCTCAATAAAGACATTTGACAGCTTGCTCTAGCAAGCACGCCTGAACAGGGACTTGTACCCTGGACCGTCAGATTAAAAGTCTGATGCTCTACCGACTGAGCTATCCAGGCTCTGAAAAATGCTCTTCTTGGCTCCTCTAAGCGTCTTAACATAAAATATGGAGGTAAAGAAACAAAGCTTTGGTGGAAAATCAAAAATGTGCTCAAAATCTGCTAAACAGACATAGAAGGGTTGTTTCTGCAATAACGAAAAATGCTCTCAAGCTGCTACTATACCGTCGGTTTTGCACAGTAGAACACGACAATAAAGAAGCAAAGACTCAGTGGAAAATCAAAGATGTGCTCAATAAAGACATTTGACAGCTTGCTCTAGCAAGCACGCCTGAACAGGGACTTGTACCCTGGACCCTCAGATTAAAAGTCTGATGCTCTACCGACTGAGCTATCCAGGCTCTGAAAAATGCTCTTTTTAGCTCCTCTAAGTGTCTTAAGATAAAATATGGCGGTAAAGAAACAAAGCTTTGGTGGAAAATCAAAAATGTGCTCAAAATCTGCTAAACAGACATAGAAGGGTTGTTTCTGCAATAACCAAAGATGTTCTCAAGCTGCTACTATACCGTCAGTTTTGCACAGTAGAACACGACAATACAGAAGCAAAGACTCAGTGGAAAATCAAAGATGTGCTCAATAAAGACATTTGACAGCTTGCTTTAGCAAGTACGCCTGAACAGGGACCCTGGACCCTCAGATTAAAATTCTGATGCTCTACCGACTGAGCTATCCAGGCTCTGAAAAATGCTCTTCTTAGCTCCTCTAAGTGTCTTAACATAAAATATGGAGGTAAAGAAACAAAGCTTTGGTGGAAAATCAAAAATGTGCTCAAAATCTGCTAAAGAGACATAGAAGGGTTGTTTCTGCAAAAAACAAAGATGTTCTCAAGCTGCTTCTATACCCTTGGTTTTGCACAGTAGAACACGACAATACAGAAGCAAAGACTCAGTGGAAAATCAAAGATGTGCTCAATAAAGACATTTGACAGCTTGCTTTAGCGAATACGCCTGAACAGGGACTTGAACCCTGGACCCTCAGATTAAAAGTCTGATGCTCTACCGACTGAGCTATCCAGGCTCTGAAAAATGTTCTTCTTAGCTCCTCTAAGCGTCTTAACATAAAATATGGAGGTAAAGAAACAAAGCATTGGTGGAAAATCAACAATGTACCCAAAATTTGCTAAACAGACATAGAAGGGTTGTTTCTGAAAAAAACAAAGATTTTCTCAAGCTGCTTCTATACCCTCAGTTTTGCACAGTAGAACACGACAATAAAGAAGCAAAGACTCAGTGGAAAATCAAAGATGTGCTCAATAAAGACATTTGACAGCTTGCTTTAGCAAGTACGCCTGAACAGGGACTTGAACCATGGACCCTCAGATTAAAAGTCTGATGCTCTACCGACTGAGCTATCCAGGCTCTGAAAAATGCTTTTCTTAGCTCCTCTAAGCGTCTTAACATAAAATATGGAGGTAAAGAAACAAAGCTTTGGTGGAAAATCAAAAATGTGCTCAAAATCTGCTAAAGAGACATAGAAGGGTTGTTTCTGCAATAAGCAAAGATGTTCTCAAGCTGCTTCTATACCCTTGGTTTTGCACAGTAGAACACGGCACTGAAGATGCAGAGACTCAGTGGAAAATCAAAGATGTGCTCAATAAAGACATTTGACAGCTTGCTTTAGCAAATATGCCTGAACAGGGACTTGAACCCTGGACCCTCAGATTAAAAGTCTGACGCTCTACCGACTGAGCTATCCAGGCTCTGAAAAATGCTCTTCTTAGCTCCTCTAAGCGTCTTAACATAAAATATGGAGGTAAAGAAACAAAGCTTTGGTGGAAAATCAAAAATGTGCTCAAAATCTGCTAAACAGACATAAAAGGGTTGTTTCTGCAATAACCAAAGATGTTCTCAAGCTGCTACTATACCGTCGGTTTTGCACAGTAGAACACGACAATAAAGATGCAGAGACTTAGTGGAAAATCAAAGATGTGCTCAATAAAGACATTTGACAGCTTGCTTTAGCAAGTACGCCTGAACAGGGACTTGAACCCTGGACCCTCAGATTAAAAGTCTGATGCTCTACCGACTGAGCTATCCAGGCTCTGAAAAATGCTTTTCTTAGCTCCTCTAAGCGTCTTAACATAAAATATGGAGGTAAAGAAACAAAGCTTTGGTGGAAAATCAAAAATGTGCTCAAAATCTGCTAAACAGACATAGAAGGGTTGTTTCTGCAATAAGCAAAGATGTTCTCAAGCTGCTTCTATACCCTTGGTTTTGCACAGTAAAACACGGCACTGAAGATGCAGAGACTCAGTGGAAAATCAAAGATGTGCTCAATAAAGACATTTGACAGCTTGCTTTAGCAAATGCTCTACCGACTGAGCTATCCAGGCTCTGAAAAATGCTCTTCTTAGCTCCTCTAAGCGTCTTAACATAAAATATGGAGGTAAAGAAACAAAGCTTTGGTGGAAAATCAAAAATGTGCTCAAAATCTGCTAAACAGACATAGAAGGGTTGTTTCTGCAATAACCAAAGATGTTCTCAAGCTGCTACTATACCGTCGGTTTTGCACAGTAGAACACGACAATAAAGATGCAGAGACTTAGTGGAAAATCAAAGATGTACTCAATAAAGACATTTGACAGCTTGCTTTAGCAAGTACGCCTGAACAGGGACTTGAACCCTGGACCCTCAGATTAAAAGTCTGATGCTCTACCGACTGAGCTATCCAGGCTCTGAAAAATGCTCTTCTTAGCTCCTCTAAGCGTCTTAACATAAAATATTGATGTAAAGAAACAAAGCTTTGTTGGAAAATCAACAATGTGCTCAAAATTTGCTAAACAGACATAGAAGGGTTGTTTCTGCAATAAGCAAAGATGTTCTCAAGCTGCTTCTATACCGTCGGTTTTGCACAGTAGAACACGACAATAAAGAAGCAAAGACTCAGTGGAAAATCAAAGATGTGCTCAATAAAGACATTTGACAGCTTGCTCTAGCAAGCACGCCTGAACAGGGACTTGTACCCTGGACCCTCAGATTAAAAGTCTGATGCTCTACCGACTGAGCTATCCAGGCTCTGAAAAATGCTCTTTTTAGCTCCTCTAAGTGTCTTAAGATAAAATATGGCGGTAAAGAAACAAAGCTTTGGTGGAAAATCAAAAATGTGCTCAAAATCTGCTAAACAGACATAGAAGGGTTGTTTCTGCAATAACCAAAGATGTTCTCAAGCTGCTACTATACCGTCAGTTTTGCACAGTAGAACACGACAATAAAGAAGCAAAGACTCAGTGGAAAATCAAAGATGTGCTCAATAAAGACATTTGACAGCTTGCTTTAGCAAGTACGCCTGAACAGGGACCCTGGACCCTCAGATTAAAAGTCTGATGCTCTACCGACTGAGCTATCCAGGCTCTGAAAAATGCTCTTCTTAGCTCCTCTAAGCGTCTTAACATAAAATATGGAGGTAAAGAAACAAAGCTTTGGTGGAAAATCAAAAATGTGCTCAAAATCTGCTAAAGAGACATAGAAGGGTTGTTTCTGCAAAAAACAAAGATGTTCTCAAGCTGCTTCTATACCCTTGGTTTTGCACAGTAGAACATGACAATACAGAAGCAAAGACTCAGTGGAAAATCAAAGATGTGCTCAATAAAGACATTTGACAGCTTGCTTTAGCAAATACGCCTGAACAGGGACTAAAAGTCTGATGCTCTACTGACTGAGCTATCCAGGCTCTGAAAAATGCTCTTCTTAGCTCCTCTAAGCGTCTTAACATAAAATATGGAGGTAAAGAAACAAAGCTTTGGTGGAAAACCAACAATGTAACCAAAATTTGCTAAACAGACATAGAAGGGTTGTTTCTGCAAAAAACAAAGATTTTCTCAAGCTGCTTCTATACCCTCAGTTTTGCACAGTAGAACACGACAATAAAGAAGCAAAGACTCAGTGGAAAATCAAAGATGTGCTCAATAAAGACATTTGACAGCTTGCTTTAGCAAGTACGCCTGAACAGGGACTTGAACCCTGGACCCTCAGATTAAAAGTCTGATGCTCTACCGACTGAGCTATCCAGGCTCTGAAAAATGCTCTTCTTAGCTCCTCTAAGCGTCTTAACATAAAATATGGAGGTAAAGAAACAAAGCTTTGGTGGAAAATCAAAAATGTGCTCAAAATCTGCTAAAGAGACATAGAAGGGTTGTTTCTGCAATAAGCAAAGATGTTCTCAAGCTGCTTCTATACCCTTGGTTTTGCACAGTAGAACACGGCACTGAAGATGCAGAGACTCAGTGGAAAATCAAAGATGTGCTCAATAAAGACATTTGACAGCTTGCTTTATCAAATACGCCTGAACAGGGACTTGAACGCTGGACCCTCAGATTAAAAGTCTGATGCTCTACCGACTGAGCTATCCAGGCTCTGAAAAATGCTCTTCTTAGCTCCTCTAAGCGTCTTAACATAAAATATGGAGGTAAAGAAACAAAGCTTTGGTGGAAAATCAAAAATGTGCTCAAAATCTGCTAAACAGACATAGAAGGGTTGTTTCTGCAATAAGCAAAGATGTTCTCAAGCTGCTTCTATACCCTTGGTTTTGCACAGAACACGACAATACAGAAGCAAAGACTCAGTGGAAAATCAAAGATGTGCTCAATAAAGACATTTGACAGCTTGCTTTAGCAAGTACGCCTGAACAGGGACCCTGGACCCTCAGCTTAAAAGTCTGATGCTCTACCGACTGAGCTATCCAGGCTCTGAAAAATGCTCTTCTTAGCTCCTCTAAGCGTCTTAACATAAAATATGGAGGTAAAGAAACAAAGCTTTGGTGGAAAATCAAAAATGTGCTCAAAATCTGCTAAACAGACATAGAAGGGTTGTTTCTGCAAAAAACAAAGATGTTCTCAAGCTGCTTCTATACCCTTGGTTTTGCACAGTAGAACACGACAATACAGAAGCAAAGACTCAGTGGAAAATCAAAGATGTGCTCAATAAAGACATTTGACAGCTTGCTTTAGCAAATACGCCTGAACAGGGACTTGAACCCTGGACCCTCAGATTAAAAGTCTGATGCTCTACCGACTGAGCTATCCAGGCTCCGAAAAATGCTCTTCTTGGCTCCTCTAAGCGTCTTAACATAAAATATGGAGGTAAAGAAACAAAGCTTTGGTGGAAAATCAAAAATGTGCTCAAAATCTGCTAAACAGACATAGAAGGGTTGTTTCTGCAATAACCAAAGATGTTCTCAAGCTGCTACTATACCGTCGGTTTTGCACAGTAGAACACGACAATAAAGAAGCAAAGACTCAGTGGAAAATCAAAGATGTGCTCAATAAAGACATTTGACAGCTTGCTCTAGCAAGCACGCCTGAATAGGGACTTGTACCCTGGACCCTCAGATTAAAAGTCTGATGCTCTACCGACTGAGCTATCCAGGCTCTGAAAAACGCTCTTTTTAGCTCCTCTAAGTGTCTTAAGATAAAATATGGCGGTAAAGAAACAAAGCTTTGGTGGAAAATCAAAAATGTGCTCATAATCTGCTAAACAGACATAGAAGGGTTGTTTCTGCAATAACCAAAGATGTTCTCAAGCTGCTACTATACCGTCAGTTTTGCACAGTAGAACACGGCACTGAAGATGCAGAGACTTAGTGGAAAATCAAAGATGTGCTCAATAAAGACATTTGACAGCTTGCTTTAGCAAGTACGCCTGAACAGGGACCCTGGACCCTCAGATTAAAAGTCTGATGCTCTACCGACTGAGCTATCCAGGCTCTGAAAAATGCTCTTCTTAGCTCCTCTAAGCGTCTTAACATAAAATATGGAGGTAAAGAAACAAAGCTTTGGTGGAAAATCAAAAATGTGCTCAAAATCTGCTAAACAGACATAGAAGGGTTGTTTCTGCAATAACCAAAGATGTTCTCAAGCTGCTACTATACCGTCGGTTTTGCACAGTAGAACACGACAATAAAGATGCAGAGACTTAGTGGAAAATCAAAGATGTGCTCAATAAAGACATTTGACAGCTTGCTTTAGCAAGTACGCCTGAACAGGGACTTGAACCCTGGACCCTCAGATTAAAAGTCTGATGCTCTACCGACTGAGCTATCCAGGCTCTGAAAAATGCTCTTCTTAGCTCCTCTAAGCGTCTTAACATAAAATATGGAGGTAAAGAAACAAAGCTTTGGTGGAAAATCAAAAATGTGCTCAAAATCTGCTAAACAGACATAGAAGGGTTGTTTCTGCAATAAGCAAAGATGTTCTCAAGCTGATTCTATACCCTTGGTTTTGCACAGTAGAACACGGCACTGAAGATGCAGAGACTCAGTGGAAAATCAAAGATGTGCTCAATAAAGACATTTGACAGCTTGCTTTAGCAAATGCTCTACCGACTGAGCTATCCAGGCTCTGAAAAATGCTCTTCTTAGCTCCTCTAAGCGTCTTAACATAAAATATGGAGGTAAAGAAACAAAGCTTTGGTGGAAAATCAAAAATGTGCTCAAAATCTGCTAAACAGACATAGAAGGGTTGTTTCTGCAATAACCAAAGATGTTCTCAAGCTGCTACTATACCGTCGGTTTTGCACAGTAGAACACGACAATAAAGATGCAGAGACTTAGTGGAAAATCAAAGATGTGCTCAATAAAGACATTTGACAGCTTGCTTTAGCAAGTACGCCTGAACAGGGACTTGAACCCTGGACCCTCAGATTAAAAGTCTGATGCTCTACCGACTGAGCTATCCAGGCTCTGAAAAATGCTCTTCTTAGCTCCTCTAAGCGTCTTAACATAAAATATTGATGTAAAGAAACAAAGCTTTGGTGGAAAATCAACAATGTGCTCAAAATTTGCTAAACAGACATAGAAGGGTTGTTTCTGCAATAAGCAAAGATGTTCTCAAGCTGCTTCTATACCGTCGGTTTTGCACAGTAGAACACGACAATAAAGAAGCAAAGACTCAGTGGAAAATCAAAGATGTGCTCAATAAAGACATTTGACAGCTTGCTCTAGCAAGCACGCCTGAACAGGGACTTGTACCCTGGACCCTCAGATTAAAAGTCTGATGCTCTACCGACTGAGCTATCCAGGCTCTGAAAAATGCTCTTCTTGGCTCCTCTAAGCGTCTTAACATAAAATATGGAGGTAAAGAAACAAAGCTTTGGTGGAAAATCAAAAATGTGCTCAAAATCTGCTAAACAGACATAGAAGGGTTGTTTCTGCAATAACCAAAGATGTTCTCAAGCTGCTACTATACCGTCGGTTTTGCACAGTAGAACACGACAATAAAGATGCAGAGACTTAGTGGAAAATCAAAGATGTGCTCAATAAAGACATTTGACAGCTTGCTTTAGCAAGTACGCCTGAACAGGGACTTGAACCCTGGACCCTCAGCTTAAAAGTCTGATGCTCTACCGACTGAGCTATCCAGGCTCTGAAAAATGCTCTTCTTAGCTCCTCTAAGCGTCTTAACATAAAATATGGAGGTAAAGAAACAAAGCTTTGGTGGAAAATCAAAAATGTGCTCAAAATCTGCTAAACAGACATAGAAGGGTTGTTTCTGCAATAAGCAAAGATGTTCTCAAGCTGCTTCTATACCCTTGGTTTTGCACAGTAGAACACGGCACTGAAGATGCAGAGACTCAGTGGAAAATCAAAGATGTGCTCAATAAAGACATTTGACAGCTTGCTTTAGCAAATGCTCTACCGACTGAGCTATCCAGGCTCTGAAAAATGCTCTTCTTAGCTCCTCTAAGCGTCTTAACATAAAATATGGAGGTAAAGAAACAAAGCTTTGGTGGAAAATCAAAAATGTGCTCAAAATCTGCTAAACAGACATAGAAGGGTTGTTTCTGCAATAACCAAACATGTTCTCAAGCTGCTACTATACCGTCGGTTTTGCACAGTAGAACACGACAATAAAGATGCAGAGACTTAGTGGAAAATCAAAGATGTGCTCAATAAAGACATTTGACAGCTTGCTTTAGCAAGTACGCCTGAACAGGGACTTGAACCCTGGACCCTCAGATTAAAAGTCTGATGCTCTACCGACTGAGCTATCCAGGCTCTGAAAAATGCTCTTCTTAGCTCCTCTAAGCGTCTTAACATAAAATATTGATGTAAAGAAACAAAGCTTTGGTGGAAAATCAACAATGTGCTCAAAATTTGCTAAACAGACATAGAAGGGTTGTTTCTGCAATAAGCAAAGATGTTCTCAAGCTGCTTCTATACCGTCGGTTTTGCACAGTAGAACACGACAATAAAGAAGCAAAGACTCAGTGGAAAATCAAAGATGTGCTCAATAAAGACATTTGACAGCTTGCTCTAGCAAGCACGCCTGAACAGGGACTTGTACCCTGGACCCTCAGATTAAAAGTCTGATGCTCTACCGACTGAGCTATCCAGGCTCTGAAAAATGCTCTTCTTGGCTCCTCTAAGCGTCTTAACATAAAATATGGAGGTAAAGAAACAAAGCTTTGGTGGAAAATCAAAAATGTGCTCAAAATCTGCTAAACAGACATAGAAGGGTTGTTTCTGCAATAACCAAAGATGTTCTCAAGCTGCTACTATACCGTCAGTTTTGCACAGTAGAACACGACAATAAAGAAGCAAAGACTCAGTGGAAAATCAAAGATGTGCTCAATAAAGACATTTGACAGCTTGCTTTAGCAAGTACGCCTGAACAGGGACCCTGGACCCTCAGATTAAAAGTCTGATGCTCTACCGACTGAGCTATCCAGGCTCTGAAAAATGCTCTTCTTAGCTCCTCTAAGCGTCTTAACATAAAATATGGAGGTAAAGAAACAAAGCTTTGGTGGAAAATCAAAAATGTGCTCAAAATCTGCTAAAGAGACATAGAAGGTTTGTTTCTGCAAAAAACAAAGATGTTCTCAAGCTGCTTCTATACCCTTGGTTTTGCACAGTAGAACACGACAATACAGAAGCAAAGACTCAGTGGAAAATCAAAGATGTGCTCAATAAAGACATTTGACAGCTTGCTTTAGCAAATACGCCTGAACAGGGACTTGAACCCTGGACCCTCAGATTAAAAGTCTGATGCTCTACTGACTGAGCTATCCAGGCTCTGAAAAATGCTCTTCTTAGCTCCTCTAAGCGTCTTAACATAAAATATGGAGGTAAAGAAACAAAGCTTTGGTGGAAAACCAACAATGTAACCAAAATTTGCTAAACAGACATAGAAGGGTTGTTTCTGCAAAAAACAAAGATTTTCTCAAGCTGCTTCTATACCCTCAGTTTTGCACAGTAGAACACGACAATAAAGAAGCAAAGACTCAGTGGAAAATCAAAGATGTGCTCAATAAAGACATTTGACAGCTTGCTTTAGCAAGTACGCCTGAACAGGGACTTGAACCCTGGACCCTCAGATTAAAAGTCTGATGCTCTACCGACTGAGCTATCCAGGCTCTGAAAAATGCTCTTCTTAGCTCCTCTAAGCGTCTTAACATAGAATATGGAGGTAAAGAAACAAAGCTTTGGTGGAAAATCAAAAATGTGCTCAAAATCTGCTAAAGAGACATAGAAGGGTTGTTTCTGCAATAAGCAAAGATGTTCTCAAGCTGCTTCTATACCCTTGGTTTTGCACAGTAGAACACGGCACTGAAGATGCAGAGACTCAGTGGAAAATCAAAGATGTGCTCAATAAAGACATTTGACAGCTTGCTTTATCAAATACGCCTGAACAGGAACTTGAACCCTGGACCCTCAGATTAAAAGTCTGATGCTCTACCGACTGAGCTATCCAGGCTCTGAAAAATGCTCTTCTTAGCTCCTCTAAGCGTCTTAACATAAAATATGGAGGTAAAGAAACAAAGCTTTGGTGGAAAATCAAAAATGTGCTCAAAATCTGCTAAACAGACATAGAAGGGTTGTTTCTGCAATAAGCAAAGATGTTCTCAAGCTGCTTCTATACCCTTGGTTTTGCACAGAACACGACAATACAGAAGCAAAGACTCAGTGGAAAATCAAAGATGTGCTCAATAAAGACATTTGACAGCTTGCTCTAGCAAGCACGCCTGAACAGGGACTTGTACCCTGGACCCTCAGATTAAAAGTCTGATGCTCTACCGACTGAGCTATCCAGGCTCTGAAAAATGCTCTTTTTAGCTCCTCTAAGTGTCTTAAGATAAAATATGGCGGTAAAGAAACAAAGCTTTGGTGGAAAATCAAAAATGTGCTCAAAATCTGCTAAACAGACATAGAAGGGTTGTTTCTGCAATAACCAAAGATGTTCTCAAGCTGCTACTATACCGTCAGTTTTGCACAGTAGAACACGACAATAAAGAAGCAAAGACTCAGTGGAAAATCAAAGATGTGCTCAATAAAGACATTTGACAGCTTGCTTTAGCAAGTACGCCTGAACAGGGACCCTGGACCCTCAGATTAAAAGTCTGATGCTCTACCGACTGAGCTATCCAGGCTCTGAAAAATGCTCTTCTTAGCTCCTCTAAGCGTCTTAACATAAAATATGGAGGTAAAGAAACAAAGCTTTGGTGGAAAATCAAAAATGTGCTCAAAATCTGCTAAAGAGACATAGAAGGGTTGTTTCTGCAAAAAACAAAGATGTTCTCAAGCTGCTTCTATACCCTTGGTTTTGCACAGTAGAACACGACAATACAGAAGCAAAGACTCAGTGGAAAATCAAAGATGTGCTCAATAAAGACATTTGACAGCTTGCTTTAGCAAATACGCCTGAACAGGGACTTGAACCCTGGACCCTCAGATTAAAAGTCTGATGCTCTACTGACTGAGCTATCCAGGCTCTGAAAAATGCTCTTCTTAGCTCCTCTAAGCGTCTTAACATAAAATATGGAGGTAAAGAAACAAAGCTTTGGTGGAAAACCAACAATGTAACCAAAATTTGCTAAACAGACATAGAAGGGTTGTTTCTGCAAAAAACAAAGATTTTCTCAAGCTGCTTCTATACCCTCAGTTTTGCACAGTAGAACACGACAATAAAGAAGCAAAGACTCAGTGGAAAATCAAAGATGTGCTCAATAAAGACATTTGACAGCTTGCTTTAGCAAGTATGCCTGAACAGGGACTTGAACCATGGACCCTCAGATTAAAAGTCTGATGCTCTACCGACTGAGCTATCCAGGCTCTGAAAAATGCTCTTCTTAGCTCCTCTAAGCGTCTTAACATAAAATATGGAGGTAAAGAAACAAAGCTTTGGTGGAAAATCAAAAATGTGCTCAAAATCTGCTAAAGAGACATAGAAGGGTTGTTTCTGCAATAAGCAAAGATGTTCTCAAGCTGCTTCTATACCCTTGGTTTTGCACAGTAGAACACGGCACTGAAGATGCAGAGACTCAGTGGAAAATCAAAGATGTGCTCAATAAAGACATTTGACAGCTTGCTTTAGCAAATACGCCTGAACAGGGACTTGAACCCTGGACCCTCAGATTAAAAGTCTGATGCTCTACCGCCTGAGCTGTCCAGGCTCTGAAAAATGCTCTTCTTAGCTCCTCTAAGCGTCTTAACATAAAATATGGAGGTAAAGAAACAAAGCTTTGGTGGAAAATCAAAAATGTGCTCAAAATCTGCTAAACAGACATAGAAGGGTTGTTTCTGCAATAAGCAAAGATGTTCTCAAGCTGCTTCTATACCCTTGGTTTTGCACAGTTGAACACGGCACTGAAGATGCAGAGACTTAGTGGAAAATCAAAGATGTGCTCAATAAAGACATTTGACAGCTTGCTTTAGCAAGTACGCCTGAACAGGGACCCTGGACCCTCAGCTTAAAAGTCTGATGCTCTACCGACTGAGCTATCCAGGCTCTGAAAAATGCTCTTCTTAGCTCCTCTAAGCGTCTTAACATAAAATATGGAGGTAAAGAAACAAAGCTTTGGTGGAAAATCAAAAATGTGCTCAAAATCTGCTAAACAGACATAGAAGGGTTGTTTCTGCAAAAAACAAAGATGTTCTCAAGCTGCTTCTATACCCTTGGTTTTGCACAGTAGAACACGACAATAAAGATGCAGAGACTTAGTGGAAAATCAAAGATGTGCTCAATAAAAACATTTGACAGCTTGCTTTAGCAAATACACCTGAACAGGGACTTGAACCCTGGACCCTCAGATTAAAAGTCTGATGCTCTACCGACTGAGCTATCCAGGCTCCGAAAAATGCTCTTCTTGGCTCCTCTAAGCGTCTTAACATAAAATATGGAGGTAAAGAAACAAAGCTTTGGTGGAAAATCAAAAATGTGCTCAAAATCTGCTAAACAGACATAGAAGGGTTGTTTCTGCAATAACCAAAGATGTTCTCAAGCTGCTTCTATACCGTCGGTTTTGCACAGTAGAACACGACAATAAAGAAGCAAAGACTCAGTGGAAAATCAAAGATGTGCTCAATAAAGACATTTGACAGCTTGCTTTAGCAAGCACGCCTGAACAGGGACTTGTACCCTGGACCCTCAGATTAAAAGTCTGATGCTCTACCGACTGAGCTATCCAGGCTCTGAAAAATGCTCTTTTTAGCTCCTCTAAGTGTCTTAAGATAAAATATGGCGGTAAAGAAACAAAGCTTTGGTGGAAAATCAAAAATGTGCTCAAAATCTGCTAAACAGACATAGAAGGGTTGTTTCTGCAATAACCAAAGATGTTCTCAAGCTGCTACTATACCGTCAGTTTTGCACAGTAGAACACGACAATAAAGAAGCAAAGACTCAGTGGAAAATCAAAGATGTGCTCAATAAAGACATTTGACAGCTTGCTTTAGCAAGTATGCCTGAACAGGGACCCTGGACCCTCAGATTAAAAGTCTGATGCTCTACCGACTGAGCTATCCAGGCTCTGAAAAATGCTCTTCTTAGCTCCTCTAAGCGTCTTAACATAAAATATGGAGGTAAAGAAACAAAGCTTTGGTGGAAAATCAAAAATGTGCTCAAAATCTGCTAAAGAGACATAGAAGGGTTGTTTCTGCAAAAAACAAAGATGTTCTCAAGCTGCTTCTATACCCTTGGTTTTGCACAGTAGAACACGACAATACAGAAGCAAAGACTCAGTGGAAAATCAAAGATGTGCTCAATAAAGACATTTGACAGCTTGCTTTAGCAAATACGCCTGAACAGGGACTTGAACCCTGGACCCTCAGATTAAAAGTCTGATGCTCTACTGACTGAGCTATCCAGGCTCTGAAAAATGCTCTTCTTAGCTCCTCTAAGCGTCTTAACATAAAATATGGAGGTAAAGAAACAAAGCTTTGGTGGAAAACCAACAATGTAACCAAAATTTGCTAAACAGACATAGAAGGGTTGTTTCTGCAAAAAACAAAGATTTTCTCAAGCTGCTTCTATACCCTCAGTTTTGCACAGTAGAACACGACAATAAAGAAGCAAAGACTCAGTGGAAAATCAAAGATGTGCTCAATAAAGACATTTGACAGCTTGCTTTAGCAAGTACGCCTGAACAGGGACTTGAACCATGGACCCTCAGATTAAAAGTCTGATGCTCTACCGACTGAGCTATCCAGGCTCTGAAAAATGCTCTTCTTAGCTCCTCTAAGCGTCTTAACATAAGATATGGAGCTAAAGAAACAAAGCTTTGGTGGAAAATCAAAAATGTGATCAAAATCTGCTAAAGAGACATAGAAGGGTTGTTTCTGCAATAAGCAAAGATGTTCTCAAGCTGCTTCTATACCCTTGGTTTTGCACAGTAGAACACGGCACTGAAGATGCAGAGACTCAGTGGAAAATCAAAGATGTGCTCAATAAAGACATTTGACAGCTTGCTTTATCAAATATGCCTGAACAGGGACTTGAACCCTGGACCCTCAGATTAAAAGTCTGATGCTCTACCGACTGAGCTATCCAGGCTCTGAAAAATGCTCTTCTTAGCTCCTCTAAGCGTCTTAACATAAAATATGGAGGTAAAGAAACAAAGCTTTGGTGGAAAATCAAAAATGTGCTCAAAATCTGCTAAACAGACATAGAAGGGTTGTTTCTGCAATAAGCAAAGATGTTCTCAAGCTGCTTCTATACCCTTGGTTTTGCACAGAACACGACAATACAGAAGCAAAGACTCAGTGGAAAATCAAAGATGTGCTCAATAAAGACATTTGACAGCTTGTTTAGCAAGTACGCCTGAACAGGGACCCTGGACCCTCAGCTTAAAAGTCTGATGCTCTACCGACTGAGCTATCCAGGCTCTGAAAAATGCTCTTCTTAGCTCCTCTAAGCGTCTTAACATAAAATATGGAGGTAAAGAAACAAAGCTTTGGTGGAAAATCAAAAATGTGCTCAAAATCTGCTAAACAGACATAGAAGGGTTGTTTCTGCAAAAAAACAAAGATGTTCTCAAGCTGCTTCTATACCCTTGGTTTTGCACAGTAGAACACGACAATACAGAAGCAAAGACTCAGTGGAAAATCAAAGATGTGCTCAATAAAGACATTTGACAGCTTGCTTTAGCAAATACGCCTGAACAGGGACTTGAACCCTGGACCCTCAGATTAAAAGTCTGATGCTCTACCGAACCATGGACCCTCAGATTAAAAGTCTGATGCTCTACCGACTGAGCTATCCAGGCTCTGAAAAATGCTCTTCTTAGCTCCTCTAAGTGTCTTAACATAAAATATGGAGGTAAAGAAACAAAGCTTTGGTGGAAAATCAAAAATGTGCTCAAAATCTGCTAAAGAGACATAGAAGGGTTGTTTCTGCAATAAGCAAAGATGTTCTCAAGCTGCTTCTATACCCTTGGTTTTGCACAGTAGAACACGGCACTGAAGATGCAGAGACTCAGTGGAAAATCAAAGATGTGCTCAATAAAGACATTTGACCGCTTGCTTTAGCAAATATGCCTGAACAGGGACTTGAACCCTGGACCCTCAGATTAAAAGTCTGATGCTCTACCGACTGAGCTATCCAGGCTCTGAAAAATGCTCTTCTTAGCTCCTCTAAGCGTCTTAACATAAAATATGGAGGTAAAGAAACAAAGCTTTGGTGGAAAACCAACAATGTACCCAAAATTTGCTAAACAGACATAGAAGGGTTGTTTCTGCAATAAGCAAAGATTTTCTCAAGCTGCTTCTATACCCTCAGTTTTGCACAGTAGAACACGACAATAAAGAAGCAAAGACTCAGTGGAAAATCAAAGATGTGCTCAATAAAGACATTTGACAGCTTGCTTTAGCAAGTACGCCTGAACAGGGACTTGAACCCTGGACCCTCAGATTAAAAGTCTGATGCTCTACCGACTGAGCTATCCAGGCTCTGAAAAATGCTCTTCTTAGCTCCTCTAAGCGTCTTAACATAAAATATGGAGGTAAAGAAACAAAGCTTTGGTGGAAAACCAACAATGTACCCAAAATTTGCTAAACAGACATAGAAGGGTTGTTTCTGCAATAAGCAAAGATTTTCTCAAGCTGCTTCTATACCCTCAGTTTTGCACAGTAGAACACGACAATAAAGAAGCAAAGACTCAGTGGAAAATCAAAGATGTGCTCAATAAAGACATTTGACAGCTTGCTTTAGCAAGTACGCCTGAACAGGGACTTGAACCATGGACCCTCAGCTTAAAAGTCTAATGCTCTACCGACTGAGCTATCCAGGCTCTGAAAAATGCTCTTCTTAGCTCCTCTAAGCGTCTTAACATAAAATATGGAGGTAAAGAAACAAAGCTTTGGTGGAAAATCAAAAATGTGCTCAAAATCTGCTAAACAGACATAGAAGGGTTGTTTCTGCAAAAAACAAAGATGTTCTCAAGCTGCTTCTATACCCTTGGTTTTGCACAGTAGAACACGACAATACAGAAGCAAAGACTCAGTGGAAAATCAAAGATGTGCTCAATAAAGACATTTGACAGCTTGCTTTAGCAAATACGCCTGAACAGGGACTTGAACCCTGGACCCTCAGATTAAAAGTCTGATGCTCTACCGACTGAGCTATCCAGGCTCCGAAAAATGCTCTTCTTGGCTCCTCTAAGCGTCTTAACATAAAATATGGAGGTAAAGAAACAAAGCTTTGGTGGAAAATCAAAAATGTGCTCAAAATCTGCTAAACAGACATAGAAGGGTTGTTTCTGCAATAACCAAAGATGTTCTCAAGCTGCTACTATACCGTCGGTTTTGCACAGTAGAACACGACAATAAAGAAGCAAAGACTCAGTGGAAAATCAAAGATGTGCTCAATAAAGACATTTGACAGCTTGCTCTAGCAAGCACGCCTGAACAGGGACTTGTACCCTGGACCCTCAGATTAAAAGTCTGATGCTCTACCGACTGAGCTATCCAGGCTCTGAAAAATGCTCTTTTTAGCTCCTCTAAGTGTCTTAAGATAAAATATGGCGGTAAAGAAACAAAGCTTTGGTGGAAAATCAAAAATGTGCTCAAAATCTGCTAAACAGACATAGAAGGGTTGTTTCTGCAATAACCAAAGATGTTCTCAAGCTGCTACTATACCGTCAGTTTTGCACAGTAGAACACGACAATAAAGAAGCAAAGACTCAGTGGAAAATCAAAGATGTGCTCAATAAAGACATTTGACAGCTTGCTTTAGCAAGTACGCCTGAACAGGGACCTTGGACCCTCAGATTAAAAGTCTGATGCTCTACCGACTGAGCTATCCAGGCTCTGAAAAATGCTCTTCTTAGCTCCTCTAAGCGTCTTAACATAAAATATGGAGGTAAAGAAACAAAGCTTTGGTGGAAAATCAAAAATGTGCTCAAAATCTGCTAAACAGACATAGAAGGGTTGTTTCTGCAATAACCAAAGATGTTCTCAAGCTGCTACTATACCGTCGGTTTTGCACAGTAGAACACGACAATAAAGATGCAGAGACTTAGTGGAAAATCAAAGATGTGCTCAATAAAGACATTTGACAGCTTGCTTTAGCAAGTACGCCTGAACAGGGACTTGAACCCTGGACCCTCAGATTAAAAGTCTGATGCTCTACCGACTGAGCTATCCAGGCTCTGAAAAATGCTCTTCTTAGCTCCTCTAAGCGTCTTAACATAAAATATGGAGGTAAAGAAACAAAGCTTTGGTGGAAAATCAAAAATGTGCTCAAAATCTGCTAAACAGACATAGAAGGGTTGTTTCTGCAATAAGCAAAGATGTTCTCAAGCTGCTTCTATACCCTTGGTTTTGCACAGTAGAACACGGCACTGAAGATGCAGAGACTCAGTGGAAAATCAAAGATGTGCTCAATAAAGACATTTGACAGCTTGCTTTAGCAAATGCTCTACCGACTGAGCTATCCAGGCTCTGAAAAATGCTCTTCTTAGCTCCTCTAAGCGTCTTAACATAAAATATGGAGGTAAAGAAACAAAGCTTTGGTGGAAAATCAAAAATGTGCTCAAAATCTGCTAAACAGACATAGAAGGGTTGTTTCTGCAATAACCAAAGATGTTCTCAAGCTGCTACTATACCGTCGGTTTTGCACAGTAGAACACGACAATAAAGATGCAGAGACTTAGTGGAAAATCAAAGATGTGCTCAATAAAGACATTTGACAGCTTGCTTTAGCAAGTACGCCTGAACAGGGACTTGAACCCTGGACCCTCAGATTAAAAGTCTGATGCTCTACCGACTGAGCTATCCAGGCTCTGAAAAATGCTCTTCTTAGCTCCTCTAAGCGTCTTAACATAAAATATTGATGTAAAGAAACAAAGCTTTGGTGGAAAATCAACAATGTGCTCAAAATTTGCTAAACAGACATAGAAGGGTTGTTTCTGCAATAAGCAAAGATGTTCTCAAGCTGCTTCTATACCGTCGGTTTTGCACAGTAGAACACGACAATAAAGAAGCAAAGACTCAGTGGAAAATCAAAGATGTGCTCAATAAAGACATTTGACAGCTTGCTCTAGCAAGCACGCCTGAACAGGGACTTGTACCCTGGACCCTCAGATTAAAAGTCTGATGCTCTACCGACTGAGCTATCCAGGCTCTGAAAAATGCTCTTCTTGGCTCCTCTAAGCGTCTTAACATAAAATATGGAGGTAAAGAAACAAAGCTTTGGTGGAAAATCAAAAATGTGCTCAAAATCTGCTAAACAGACATAGAAGGGTTGTTTCTGCAATAACCAAAGATGTTCTCAAGCTGCTACTATACCGTCAGTTTTGCACAGTAGAACACGACAATAAAGAAGCAAAGACTCAGTGGAAAATCAAAGATGTGCTCAATAAAGACATTTGACAGCTTGCTTTAGCAAGTACGCCTGAACAGGGACCCTGGACCCTCAGATTAAAAGTCTGATGCTCTACCGACTGAGCTATCCAGGCTCTGAAAAATGCTCTTCTTAGCTCCTCTAAGCGTCTTAACATAAAATATGGAGGTAAAGAAACAAAGCTTTGGTGGAAAATCAAAAATGTGCTCAAAATCTGCTAAAGAGACATAGAAGGTTTGTTTCTGCAAAAAACAAAGATGTTCTCAAGCTGCTTCTATACCCTTGGTTTTGCACAGTAGAACACGACAATACAGAAGCAAAGACTCAGTGGAAAATCAAAGATGTGCTCAATAAAGACATTTGACAGCTTGCTTTAGCAAATACGCCTGAACAGGGACTTGAACCCTGGACCCTCAGATTAAAAGTCTGATGCTCTACTGACTGAGCTATCCAGGCTCTGAAAAATGCTCTTCTTAGCTCCTCTAAGCGTCTTAACATAAAATATGGAGGTAAAGAAACAAAGCTTTGGTGGAAAACCAACAATGTAACCAAAATTTGCTAAACAGACATAGAAGGGTTGTTTCTGCAAAAAACAAAGATTTTCTCAAGCTGCTTCTATACCCTCAGTTTTGCACAGTAGAACACGACAATAAAGAAGCAAAGACTCAGTGGAAAATCAAAGATGTGCTCAATAAAGACATTTGACAGCTTGCTTTAGCAAGTACGCCTGAACAGGGACTTGAACCCTGGACCCTCAGATTAAAAGTCTGATGCTCTACCGACTGAGCTATCCAGGCTCTGAAAAATGCTCTTCTTAGCTCCTCTAAGCGTCTTAACATAGAATATGGAGGTAAAGAAACAAAGCTTTGGTGGAAAATCAAAAATGTGCTCAAAATCTGCTAAAGAGACATAGAAGGGTTGTTTCTGCAATAAGCAAAGATGTTCTCAAGCTGCTTCTATACCCTTGGTTTTGCACAGAACACGACAATACAGAAGCAAAGACTCAGTGGAAAATCAAAGATGTGCTCAATAAAGACATTTGACAGCTTGTTTAGCAAGTACGCCTGAACAGGGACCCTGGACCCTCAGCTTAAAAGTCTGATGCTCTACCGACTGAGCTATCCAGGCTCTGAAAAATGCTCTTCTTAGCTCCTCTAAGCGTCTTAACATAAAATATGGAGGTAAAGAAACAAAGCTTTGGTGGAAAATCAAAAATGTGCTCAAAATCTGCTAAACAGACATAGAAGGGTTGTTTCTGCAAAAAAACAAAGATGTTCTCAAGCTGCTTCTATACCCTTGGTTTTGCACAGTAGAACACGACAATACAGAAGCAAAGACTCAGTGGAAAATCAAAGATGTGCTCAATAAAGACATTTGACAGCTTGCTTTAGCAAATACGCCTGAACAGGGACTTGAACCCTGGACCCTCAGATTAAAAGTCTGATGCTCTACCGAACCATGGACCCTCAGATTAAAAGTCTGATGCTCTACCGACTGAGCTATCCAGGCTCTGAAAAATGCTCTTCTTAGCTCCTCTAAGTGTCTTAACATAAAATATGGAGGTAAAGAAACAAAGCTTTGGTGGAAAATCAAAAATGTGCTCAAAATCTGCTAAACAGACATACAAGGGTTGTTTCTGCAATAAGCAAAGATGTTCTCAAGCTGCTTCTATACCCTTGGTTTTGCACAGTAGAACACGGCACTGAAGATGCAGAGACTCAGTGGAAAATCAAAGATATGCTCAATAAAGACATTTGACAGCTTGCTTTAACAAGTACGCCTGAACAGGGACTTGAACCCTGGACCCTCAGATTAAAAGTCTGATGCTCTACTGACTGAGCTATCCAGGCTCCGAAAAATGCTCTTCTTGGCTCCTCTAAGCGTCTTAACATAAAATATGGAGGTAAAGAAACAAAGCTTTGGTGGAAAATCAACAATGTACCCAAAATTTGCTAAACAGACATAGAAGGGTTGTTTCTGCAAAAAACAAAGATTTTCTCAAGCTGCTTCTATACCCTCAGTTTTGCACAGTAGAACACGACAATAAAGAAGCAAAGACTCAGTGGAAAATCAAAGATGTGCTCAATAAAGACATTTGACAGCTTGCTTTAGCAAGTACGCCTGAACAGGGACTTGAACCATGGACCCTCAGATTAAAAGTCTGATGCTCTACCGACTGAGCTATCCAGGCTCTGAAAAATGCTCTTCTTAGCTCCTCTAAGCGTCTTAACATAAAATATGGAGGTAAAGAAACAAAGCTTTGGTGGAAAATCAAAAATGTGCTCAAAATCTGCTAAAGAGACATAGAAGGGTTGTTTCTGCAATAAGCAAAGATGTTCTCAAGCTGCTTCTATACCCTTGGTTTTGCACAGTAGAACACGGCACTGAAGATGCAGAGACTCAGTGGAAAATCAAAGATGTGCTCAATAAAGACATTTGACAGCTTGCTTTAGCAAATATGCCTGAACAGGGACTTGAACCCTGGACCCTCAGATTAAAAGTCTGATGCTCTACCGACTGAGCTATCCAGGCTCTGAAAAATGCTCTTCTTAGCTCCTCTAAGCGTCTTAACATAAAATATGGAGGTAAAGAAACAAAGCTTTGGTGGAAAACCAACAATGTACCCAAAATTTGCTAAACAGACATAGAAGGGTTGTTTCTGCAATAAGCAAAGATTTTCTCAAGCTGCTTCTATACCCTCAGTTTTGCACAGTAGAACACGACAATAAAGAAGCAAAGACTCAGTGGAAAATCAAAGATGTGCTCAATAAAGACATTTGACAGCTTGCTTTAGCAAGTACGCCTGAACAGGGACTTGAACCCTGGACCCTCAGATTAAAAGTCTGATGCTCTACCGACTGAGCTATCCAGGCTCTGAAAAATGCTCTTCTTAGCTCCTCTAAGCGTCTTAACATAAAATATGGAGGTAAAGAAACAAAGCTTTGGTGGAAAACCAACAATGTACCCAAAATTTGCTAAACAGACATAGAAGGGTTGTTTCTGCAATAAGCAAAGATTTTCTCAAGCTGCTTCTATACCCTCAGTTTTGCACAGTAGAACACGACAATAAAGAAGCAAAGACTCAGTGGAAAATCAAAGATGTGCTCAATAAAGACATTTGACAGCTTGCTTTAGCAAGTACGCCTGAACAGGGACTTGAACCATGGACCCTCAGCTTAAAAGTCTAATGCTCTACCGACTGAGCTATCCAGGCTCTGAAAAATGCTCTTCTTAGCTCCTCTAAGCGTCTTAACATAAAATATGGAGGTAAAGAAACAAAGCTTTGGTGGAAAATCAAAAATGTGCTCAAAATCTGCTAAACAGACATAGAAGGGTTGTTTCTGCAAAAAACAAAGATGTTCTCAAGCTGCTTCTATACCCTTGGTTTTGCACAGTAGAACACGACAATACAGAAGCAAAGACTCAGTGGAAAATCAAAGATGTGCTCAATAAAGACATTTGACAGCTTGCTTTAGCAAATACGCCTGAACAGGGACTTGAACCCTGGACCCTCAGATTAAAAGTCTGATGCTCTACCGACTGAGCTATCCAGGCTCCGAAAAATGCTCTTCTTGGCTCCTCTAAGCGTCTTAACATAAAATATGGAGGTAAAGAAACAAAGCTTTGGTGGAAAATCAAAAATGTGCTCAAAATCTGCTAAACAGACATAGAAGGGTTGTTTCTGCAATAACCAAAGATGTTCTCAAGCTGCTACTATACCGTCGGTTTTGCACAGTAGAACACGACAATAAAGAAGCAAAGACTCAGTGGAAAATCAAAGATGTGCTCAATAAAGACATTTGACAGCTTGCTCTAGCAAGCACGCCTGAACAGGGACTTGTACCCTGGACCCTCAGATTAAAAGTCTGATGCTCTACCGACTGAGCTATCCAGGCTCTGAAAAATGCTCTTTTTAGCTCCTCTAAGTGTCTTAAGATAAAATATGGCGGTAAAGAAACAAAGCTTTGGTGGAAAATCAAAAATGTGCTCAAAATCTGCTAAACAGACATAGAAGGGTTGTTTCTGCAATAACCAAAGATGTTCTCAAGCTGCTACTATACCGTCAGTTTTGCACAGTAGAACACGACAATAAAGAAGCAAAGACTCAGTGGAAAATCAAAGATGTGCTCAATAAAGACATTTGACAGCTTGCTTTAGCAAGTACGCCTGAACAGGGACCTTGGACCCTCAGATTAAAAGTCTGATGCTCTACCGACTGAGCTATCCAGGCTCTGAAAAATGCTCTTCTTAGCTCCTCTAAGCGTCTTAACATAAAATATGGAGGTAAAGAAACAAAGCTTTGGTGGAAAATCAAAAATGTGCTCAAAATCTGCTAAACAGACATAGAAGGGTTGTTTCTGCAATAACCAAAGATGTTCTCAAGCTGCTACTATACCGTCGGTTTTGCACAGTAGAACACGACAATAAAGATGCAGAGACTTAGTGGAAAATCAAAGATGTGCTCAATAAAGACATTTGACAGCTTGCTTTAGCAAGTACGCCTGAACAGGGACTTGAACCCTGGACCCTCAGATTAAAAGTCTGATGCTCTACCGACTGAGCTATCCAGGCTCTGAAAAATGCTCTTCTTAGCTCCTCTAAGCGTCTTAACATAAAATATGGAGGTAAAGAAACAAAGCTTTGGTGGAAAATCAAAAATGTGCTCAAAATCTGCTAAACAGACATAGAAGGGTTGTTTCTGCAATAAGCAAAGATGTTCTCAAGCTGCTTCTATACCCTTGGTTTTGCACAGTAGAACACGGCACTGAAGATGCAGAGACTCAGTGGAAAATCAAAGATGTGCTCAATAAAGACATTTGACAGCTTGCTTTAGCAAATGCTCTACCGACTGAGCTATCCAGGCTCTGAAAAATGCTCTTCTTAGCTCCTCTAAGCGTCTTAACATAAAATATGGAGGTAAAGAAACAAAGCTTTGGTGGAAAATCAAAAATGTGCTCAAAATCTGCTAAACAGACATAGAAGGGTTGTTTCTGCAATAACCAAAGATGTTCTCAAGCTGCTACTATACCGTCGGTTTTGCACAGTAGAACACGACAATAAAGATGCAGAGACTTAGTGGAAAATCAAAGATGTGCTCAATAAAGACATTTGACAGCTTGCTTTAGCAAGTACGCCTGAACAGGGACTTGAACCCTGGACCCTCAGATTAAAAGTCTGATGCTCTACCGACTGAGCTATCCAGGCTCTGAAAAATGCTCTTCTTAGCTCCTCTAAGCGTCTTAACATAAAATATTGATGTAAAGAAACAAAGCTTTGGTGGAAAATCAACAATGTGCTCAAAATTTGCTAAACAGACATAGAAGGGTTGTTTCTGCAATAAGCAAAGATGTTCTCAAGCTGCTTCTATACCGTCGGTTTTGCACAGTAGAACACGACAATAAAGAAGCAAAGACTCAGTGGAAAATCAAAGATGTGCTCAATAAAGACATTTGACAGCTTGCTCTAGCAAGCACGCCTGAACAGGGACTTGTACCCTGGACCCTCAGATTAAAAGTCTGATGCTCTACCGACTGAGCTATCCAGGCTCTGAAAAATGCTCTTCTTGGCTCCTCTAAGCGTCTTAACATAAAATATGGAGGTAAAGAAACAAAGCTTTGGTGGAAAATCAAAAATGTGCTCAAAATCTGCTAAACAGACATAGAAGGGTTGTTTCTGCAATAACCAAAGATGTTCTCAAGCTGCTACTATACCGTCAGTTTTGCACAGTAGAACACGACAATAAAGAAGCAAAGACTCAGTGGAAAATCAAAGATGTGCTCAATAAAGACATTTGATAGCTTGCTTTAGCAAGTACGCCTGAACAGGGACCCTGGACCCTCAGATTAAAAGTCTGATGCTCTACCGACTGAGCTATCCAGGCTCTGAAAAATGCTCTTCTTAGCTCCTCTAAGCGTCTTAACATAAAATATGGAGGTAAAGAAACAAAGCTTTGGTGGAAAATCAAAAATGTGCTCAAAATCTGCTAAAGAGACATAGAAGGTTTGTTTCTGCAAAAAACAAAGATGTTCTCAAGCTGCTTCTATACCCTTGGTTTTGCACAGTAGAACACGACAATACAGAAGCAAAGACTCAGTGGAAAATCAAAGATGTGCTCAATAAAGACATTTGACAGCTTGCTTTAGCAAATACGCCTGAACAGGGACTTGAACCCTGGACCCTCAGATTAAAAGTCTGATGCTCTACTGACTGAGCTATCCAGGCTCTGAAAAATGCTCTTCTTAGCTCCTCTAAGCGTCTTAACATAAAATATGGAGGTAAAGAAACAAAGCTTTGGTGGAAAATCAAAAATGTGCTCAAAATCTGCTAAAGAGACATAGAAGGTTTGTTTCTGCAAAAAACAAAGATGTTCTCAAGCTGCTTCTATACCCTTGGTTTTGCACAGTAGAACACGACAATACAGAAGCAAAGACTCAGTGGAAAATCAAAGATGTGCTCAATAAAGACATTTGACAGCTTGCTTTAGCAAGTACGCCTGAACGGGGACTTGAACCATGGACCCTCAGATTAAAAGTCTGATGCTCTACCGACTGAGCTATCCAGGCTCTGAAAAATGCTCTTCTTAGCTCCTCTAAGCGTCTTAACATAAAATATGGAGGTAAAGAAACAAAGCTTTGGTGGAAAATCAAAAATGTGCTCAAAATCTGCTAAAGAGACATAGAAGGGTTGTTTCTGCAATAAGCAAAGATGTTCTCAAGCTGCTTCTATACCCTTGGTTTTGCACAGTAGAACACGGCACTGAAGATGCAGAGACTCAGTGGAAAATCAAAGATGTGCTCAATAAAGACATTTGACAGCTTGCTTTAGCAAATATGCCTGAACAGGGACTTGAACCCTGGACCCTCAGATTAAAAGTCTGATGCTCTACCGACTGAGCTATCCAGGCTCTGAAAAATGCTCTTCTTAGCTCCTCTAAGCGTCTTAACATAAAATATGGAGGTAAAGAAACAAAGCTTTGGTGGAAAACCAACAATGTACCCAAAATTTGCTAAACAGACATAGAAGGGTTGTTTCTGCAATAAGCAAAGATTTTCTCAAGCTGCTTCTATACCCTCAGTTTTGCACAGTAGAACACGACAATAAAGAAGCAAAGACTCAGTGGAAAACCAAAGATGTGCTCAATAAAGACATTTGACAGCTTGCTTTAGCAAGTACGCCTGAACAGGGACTTGAACCCTGGACCCTCAGATTAAAAGTCTGATGCTCTACCGACTGAGCTATCCAGGCTCTGAAAAATGCTCTTCTTAGCTCCTCTAAGCGTCTTAACATAAAATATGGAGGTAAAGAGGCACATCTTTGATTTTCCACTGAGTCTTTGCTTAATAAAGACATTTGACAGCTTAATAAAGACATTTGACAGCTTGCTTTAGCAAATACGCCTGAACAGGGACTTGAACCCTGGACCCTCAGATTAAAAGTCTGATGCTCTACCGACTGAGCTATCCAGGCTCCGAAAAATGCTCTTCTTGGCTCCTCTAAGCGTCTTAACATAAAATATGGAGGTAAAGAAACAAAGCTTTGGTGGAAAATCAAAAATGTGCTCAAAATCTGCTAAACAGACATAGAAGGGTTGTTTCTGCAATAACCAAAGATGTTCTCAAGCTGCTACTATACCGTCGGTTTTGCACAGTAGAACACGACAATAAAGAAGCAAAGACTCAGTGGAAAATCAAAGATGTGCTCAATAAAGACATTTGACAGCTTGCTCTAGCAAGCACGCCTGAACAGGGACTTGTACCCTGGACCCTCAGATTAAAAGTCTGATGCTCTACCGACTGAGCTATCCAGGCTCTGAAAAATGCTCTTTTTAGCTCCTCTAAGTGTCTTAAGATAAAATATGGCGGTAAAGAAACAAAGCTTTGGTGGAAAATCAAAAATGTGCTCAAAATCTGCTAAACAGACATAGAAGGGTTGTTTCTGCAATAACCAAAGATGTTCTCAAGCTGCTACTATACCGTCAGTTTTGCACAGTAGAACACGACAATAAAGAAGCAAAGACTCAGTGGAAAATCAAAGATGTGCTCAATAAAGACATTTGACAGCTTGCTTTAGCAAGTACGCCTGAACAGGGACCTTGGACCCTCAGATTAAAAGTCTGATGCTCTACCGACTGAGCTATCCAGCCTCTGAAAAATGCTCTTCTTAGCTCCTCTAAGCGTCTTAACATAAAATATGGAGGTAAAGAAACAAAGCTTTGGTGGAAAATCAAAAATGTGCTCAAAATCTGCTAAACAGACATAGAAGGGTTGTTTCTGCAATAACCAAAGATGTTCTCAAGCTGCTACTATACCGTCGGTTTTGCACAGTAGAACACGACAATAAAGATGCAGAGACTTAGTGGAAAATCAAAGATGTGCTCAATAAAGACATTTGACAGCTTGCTTTAGCAAGTACGCCTGAACAGGGACTTGAACCCTGGACCCTCAGATTAAAAGTCTGATGCTCTACCGACTGAGCTATCCAGGCTCTGAAAAATGCTCTTCTTAGCTCCTCTAAGCGTCTTAACATAAAATATGGAGGTAAAGAAACAAAGCTTTGGTGGAAAATCAAAAATGTGCTCAAAATCTGCTAAACAGACATAGAAGGGTTGTTTCTGCAATAAGCAAAGATGTTCTCAAGCTGCTTCTATACCCTTGGTTTTGCACAGTAGAACACGGCACTGAAGATGCAGAGACTCAGTGGAAAATCAAAGATGTGCTCAATAAAGACATTTGACAGCTTGCTTTAGCAAATGCTCTACCGACTGAGCTATCCAGGCTCTGAAAAATGCTCTTCTTAGCTCCTCTAAGCGTCTTAACATAAAATATGGAGGTAAAGAAACAAAGCTTTGGTGGAAAATCAAAAATGTGCTCAAAATCTGCTAAACAGACATAGAAGGGTTGTTTCTGCAATAACCAAAGATGTTCTCAAGCTGCTACTATACCGTCGGTTTTGCACAGTAGAACACGACAATAAAGATGCAGAGACTTAGTGGAAAATCAAAGATGTGCTCAATAAAGACATTTGACAGCTTGCTTTAGCAAGTACGCCTGAACAGGGACTTGAACCCTGGACCCTCAGATTAAAAGTCTGATGCTCTACCGACTGAGCTATCCAGGCTCTGAAAAATGCTCTTCTTAGCTCCTCTAAGCGTCTTAACATAAAATATTGATGTAAAGAAACAAAGCTTTGGTGGAAAATCAACAATGTGCTCAAAATTTGCTAAACAGACATAGAAGGGTTGTTTCTGCAATAAGCAAAGATGTTCTCAAGCTGCTTCTATACCGTCGGTTTTGCACAGTAGAACACGACAATAAAGAAGCAAAGACTCAGTGGAAAATCAAAGATGTGCTCAATAAAGACATTTGACAGCTTGCTCTAGCAAGCACGCCTGAACAGGGACTTGTACCCTGGACCCTCAGATTAAAAGTCTGATGCTCTACCGACTGAGCTATCCAGGCTCTGAAAAATGCTCTTCTTGGCTCCTCTAAGCGTCTTAACATAAAATATGGAGGTAAAGAAACAAAGCTTTGGTGGAAAATCAAAAATGTGCTCAAAATCTGCTAAACAGACATAGAAGGGTTGTTTCTGCAATAACCAAAGATGTTCTCAAGCTGCTACTATACCGTCAGTTTTGCACAGTAGAACACGACAATAAAGAAGCAAAGACTCAGTGGAAAATCAAAGATGTGCTCAATAAAGACATTTGACAGCTTGCTTTAGCAAGTACGCCTGAACAGGGACCCTGGACCCTCAGATTAAAAGTCTGATGCTCTACCGACTGAGCTATCCAGGCTCTGAAAAATGCTCTTCTTAGCTCCTCTAAGCGTCTTAACATAAAATATGGAGGTAAAGAAACAAAGCTTTGGTGGAAAATCAAAAATGTGCTCAAAATCTGCTAAAGAGACATAGAAGGTTTGTTTCTGCAAAAAACAAAGATGTTCTCAAGCTGCTTCTATACCCTTGGTTTTGCACAGTAGAACACGACAATACAGAAGCAAAGACTCAGTGGAAAATCAAAGATGTGCTCAATAAAGACATTTGACAGCTTGCTTTAGCAAATACGCCTGAACAGGGACTTGAACCCTGGACCCTCAGATTAAAAGTCTGATGCTCTACTGACTGAGCTATCCAGGCTCTGAAAAATGCTCTTCTTAGCTCCTCTAAGCGTCTTAACATAAAATATGGAGGTAAAGAAACAAAGCTTTGGTGGAAAACCAACAATGTAACCAAAATTTGCTAAACAGACATAGAAGGGTTGTTTCTGCAAAAAACAAAGATTTTCTCAAGCTGCTTCTATACCCTCAGTTTTGCACAGTAGAACACGACAATAAAGAAGCAAAGACTCAGTGGAAAATCAAAGATGTGCTCAATAAAGACATTTGACAGCTTGCTTTAGCAAGTACGCCTGAACAGGGACTTGAACCCTGGACCCTCAGATTAAAAGTCTGATGCTCTACCGACTGAGCTATCCAGGCTCTGAAAAATGCTCTTCTTAGCTCCTCTAAGCGTCTTAACATAGAATATGGAGGTAAAGAAACAAAGCTTTGGTGGAAAATCAAAAATGTGCTCAAAATCTGCTAAAGAGACATAGAAGGGTTGTTTCTGCAATAAGCAAAGATGTTCTCAAGCTGCTTCTATACCCTTGGTTTTGCACAGTAGAACACGGCACTGAAGATGCAGAGACTCAGTGGAAAATCAAAGATGTGCTCAATAAAGACATTTGACAGCTTGCTTTATCAAATACGCCTGAACAGGAACTTGAACCCTGGACCCTCAGATTAAAAGTCTGATGCTCTACCGACTGAGCTATCCAGGCTCTGAAAAATGCTCTTCTTAGCTCCTCTAAGCGTCTTAACATAAAATATGGAGGTAAAGAAACAAAGCTTTGGTGGAAAATCAAAAATGTGCTCAAAATCTGCTAAACAGACATAGAAGGGTTGTTTCTGCAATAAGCAAAGATGTTCTCAAGCTGCTTCTATACCCTTGGTTTTGCACAGAACACGACAATACAGAAGCAAAGACTCAGTGGAAAATCAAAGATGTGCTCAATAAAGACATTTGACAGCTTGCTTTAGCAAGTACGCCTGAACAGGGACCCTGGACCCTCAGCTTAAAAGTCTGATGCTCTACCGACTGAGCTATCCAGGCTCTGAAAAATGCTCTTCTTAGCTCCTCTAAGCGTCTTAACATAAAATATGGAGGTAAAGAAACAAAGCTTTGGTGGAAAATCAAAAATGTGCTCAAAATCTGCTAAACAGACATAGAAGGGTTGTTTCTGCAAAAAAACAAAGATGTTCTCAAGCTGCTTCTATACCCTTGGTTTTGCACAGTAGAACACGACAATACAGAAGCAAAGACTCAGTGGAAAATCAAAGATGTGCTCAATAAAGACATTTGACAGCTTGCTTTAGCAAATACGCCTGAACAGGGACTTGAACCCTGGACCCTCAGATTAAAAGTCTGATGCTCTACCGAACCATGGACCCTCAGATTAAAAGTCTGATGCTCTACCGACTGAGCTATCCAGGCTCTGAAAAATGCTCTTCTTAGCTCCTCTAAGTGTCTTAACATAAAATATGGAGGTAAAGAAACAAAGCTTTGGTGGAAAATCAAAAATGTGCTCAAAATCTGCTAAAGAGACATAGAAGGGTTGTTTCTGCAATAAGCAAAGATGTTCTCAAGCTGCTTCTATACCCTTGGTTTTGCACAGTAGAACACGGCACTGAAGATGCAGAGACTCAGTGGAAAATCAAAGATGTGCTCAATAAAGACATTTGACCGCTTGCTTTAGCAAATATGCCTGAACAGGGACTTGAACCCTGGACCCTCAGATTAAAAGTCTGATGCTCTACCGACTGAGCTATCCAGGCTCTGAAAAATGCTCTTCTTAGCTCCTCTAAGCGTCTTAACATAAAATATGGAGGTAAAGAAACAAAGCTTTGGTGGAAAACCAACAATGTACCCAAAATTTGCTAAACAGACATAGAAGGGTTGTTTCTGCAATAAGCAAAGATTTTCTCAAGCTGCTTCTATACCCTCAGTTTTGCACAGTAGAACACGACAATAAAGAAGCAAAGACTCAGTGGAAAATCAAAGATGTGCTCAATAAAGACATTTGACAGCTTGCTTTAGCAAGTACGCCTGAACAGGGACTTGAACCCTGGACCCTCAGATTAAAAGTCTGATGCTCTACCGACTGAGCTATCCAGGCTCTGAAAAATGCTCTTCTTAGCTCCTCTAAGCGTCTTAACATAAAATATGGAGGTAAAGAAACAAAGCTTTGGTGGAAAACCAACAATGTACCCAAAATTTGCTAAACAGACATAGAAGGGTTGTTTCTGCAATAAGCAAAGATTTTCTCAAGCTGCTTCTATACCCTCAGTTTTGCACAGTAGAACACGACAATAAAGAAGCAAAGACTCAGTGGAAAATCAAAGATGTGCTCAATAAAGACATTTGACAGCTTGCTTTAGCAAGTACGCCTGAACAGGGACTTGAACCATGGACCCTCAGCTTAAAAGTCTAATGCTCTACCGACTGAGCTATCCAGGCTCTGAAAAATGCTCTTCTTAGCTCCTCTAAGCGTCTTAACATAAAATATGGAGGTAAAGAAACAAAGCTTTGGTGGAAAATCAAAAATGTGCTCAAAATCTGCTAAACAGACATAGAAGGGTTGTTTCTGCAAAAAACAAAGATGTTCTCAAGCTGCTTCTATACCCTTGGTTTTGCACAGTAGAACACGACAATACAGAAGCAAAGACTCAGTGGAAAATCAAAGATGTGCTCAATAAAGACATTTGACAGCTTGCTTTAGCAAATACGCCTGAACAGGGACTTGAACCCTGGACCCTCAGATTAAAAGTCTGATGCTCTACCGACTGAGCTATCCAGGCTCCGAAAAATGCTCTTTTTGGCTCCTCTAAGCGTCTTAACATAAAATATGGAGGTAAAGAAACAAAGCTTTGGTGGAAAATCAAAAATGTGCTCAAAATCTGCTAAACAGACATAGAAGGGTTGTTTCTGCAATAACCAAAGATGTTCTCAAGCTGCTACTATACCGTCGGTTTTGCACAGTAGAACACGACAATAAAGAAGCAAAGACTCAGTGGAAAATCAAAGATGTGCTCAATAAAGACATTTGACAGCTTGCTCTAGCAAGCACGCCTGAACAGGGACTTGTACCCTGGACCCTCAGATTAAAAGTCTGATGCTCTACCGACTGAGCTATCCAGGCTCTGAAAAATGCTCTTTTTAGCTCCTCTAAGTGTCTTAAGATAAAATATGGCGGTAAAGAAACAAAGCTTTGGTGGAAAATCAAAAATGTGCTCAAAATCTGCTAAACAGACATAGAAGGGTTGTTTCTGCAATAACCAAAGATGTTCTCAAGCTGCTACTATACCGTCAGTTTTGCACAGTAGAACACGACAATAAAGAAGCAAAGACTCAGTGGAAAATCAAAGATGTGCTCAATAAAGACATTTGACAGCTTGCTTTAGCAAGTACGCCTGAACAGGGACCTTGGACCCTCAGATTAAAAGTCTGATGCTCTACCGACTGAGCTATCCAGGCTCTGAAAAATGCTCTTCTTAGCTCCTCTAAGCGTCTTAACATAAAATATGGAGGTAAAGAAACAAAGCTTTGGTGGAAAATCAAAAATGTGCTCAAAATCTGCTAAACAGACATAGAAGGGTTGTTTCTGCAATAACCAAAGATGTTCTCAAGCTGCTACTATACCGTCGGTTTTGCACAGTAGAACACGACAATAAAGATGCAGAGACTTAGTGGAAAATCAAAGATGTGCTCAATAAAGACATTTGACAGCTTGCTTTAGCAAGTACGCCTGAACAGGGACTTGAACCCTGGACCCTCAGATTAAAAGTCTGATGCTCTACCGACTGAGCTATCCAGGCTCTGAAAAATGCTCTTCTTAGCTCCTCTAAGCGTCTTAACATAAAATATGGAGGTAAAGAAACAAAGCTTTGGTGGAAAATCAAAAATGTGCTCAAAATCTGCTAAACAGACATAGAAGGGTTGTTTCTGCAATAAGCAAAGATGTTCTCAAGCTGCTTCTATACCCTTGGTTTTGCACAGTAGAACACGGCACTGAAGATGCAGAGACTCAGTGGAAAATCAAAGATGTGCTCAATAAAGACATTTGACAGCTTGCTTTAGCAAATGCTCTACCGACTGAGCTATCCAGGCTCTGAAAAATGCTCTTCTTAGCTCCTCTAAGCGTCTTAACATAAAATATGGAGGTAAAGAAACAAAGCTTTGGTGGAAAATCAAAAATGTGCTCAAAATCTGCTAAACAGACATAGAAGGGTTGTTTCTGCAATAACCAAAGATGTTCTCAAGCTGCTACTATACCGTCGGTTTTGCACAGTAGAACACGACAATAAAGATGCAGAGACTTAGTGGAAAATCAAAGATGTGCTCAATAAAGACATTTGACAGCTTGCTTTAGCAAGTACGCCTGAACAGGGACCCTGGACCCTCAGATTAAAAGTCTGATGCTCTACCGACTGAGCTATCCAGGCTCTGAAAAATGCTCTTCTTAGCTCCTCTAAGCGTCTTAACATAAAATATTGATGTAAAGAAACAAAGCTTTGGTGGAAAATCAACAATGTGCTCAAAATTTGCTAAACAGACATAGAAGGGTTGTTTCTGCAATAAGCAAAGATGTTCTCAAGCTGCTTCTATACCGTCGGTTTTGCACAGTAGAACACGACAATAAAGAAGCAAAGACTCAGTGGAAAATCAAAGATGTGCTCAATAAAGACATTTGACAGCTTGCTCTAGCAAGCACGCCTGAACAGGGACTTGTACCCTGGACCCTCAGATTAAAAGTCTGATGCTCTACCGACTGAGCTATCCAGGCTCTGAAAAATGCTCTTCTTGGCTCCTCTAAGCGTCTTAACATAAAATATGGAGGTAAAGAAACAAAGCTTTGGTGGAAAATCAAAAATGTGCTCAAAATCTGCTAAACAGACATAGAAGGGTTGTTTCTGCAATAACCAAAGATGTTCTCAAGCTGCTACTATACCGTCAGTTTTGCACAGTAGAACACGACAATAAAGAAGCAAAGACTCAGTGGAAAATCAAAGATGTGCTCAATAAAGACATTTGACAGCTTGCTTTAGCAAGTACGCCTGAACAGGGACCCTGGACCCTCAGATTAAAAGTCTGATGCTCTACCGACTGAGCTATCCAGGCTCTGAAAAATGCTCTTCTTAGCTCCTCTAAGCGTCTTAACATAAAATATGGAGGTAAAGAAACAAAGCTTTGGTGGAAAATCAAAAATGTGCTCAAAATCTGCTAAAGAGACATAGAAGGTTTGTTTCTGCAAAAAACAAAGATGTTCTCAAGCTGCTTCTATACCCTTGGTTTTGCACAGTAGAACACGACAATACAGAAGCAAAGACTCAGTGGAAAATCAAAGATGTGCTCAATAAAGACATTTGACAGCTTGCTTTAGCAAATACGCCTGAACAGGGACTTGAACCCTGGACCCTCAGATTAAAAGTCTGATGCTCTACTGACTGAGCTATCCAGGCTCTGAAAAATGCTCTTCTTAGCTCCTCTAAGCGTCTTAACATAAAATATGGAGGTAAAGAAACAAAGCTTTGGTGGAAAACCAACAATGTAACCAAAATTTGCTAAACAGACATAGAAGGGTTGTTTCTGCAAAAAACAAAGATTTTCTCAAGCTGCTTCTATACCCTCAGTTTTGCACAGTAGAACACGACAATAAAGAAGCAAAGACTCAGTGGAAAATCAAAGATGTGCTCAATAAAGACATTTGACAGCTTGCTTTAGCAAGTACGCCTGAACAGGGACTTGAACCCTGGACCCTCAGATTAAAAGTCTGATGCTCTACCGACTGAGCTATCCAGGCTCTGAAAAATGCTCTTCTTAGCTCCTCTAAGCGTCTTAACATAGAATATGGAGGTAAAGAAACAAAGCTTTGGTGGAAAATCAAAAATGTGCTCAAAATCTGCTAAAGAGACATAGAAGGGTTGTTTCTGCAATAAGCAAAGATGTTCTCAAGCTGCTTCTATACCCTTGGTTTTGCACAGTAGAACACGGCACTGAAGATGCAGAGACTCAGTGGAAAATCAAAGATGTGCTCAATAAAGACATTTGACAGCTTGCTTTATCAAATACGCCTGAACAGGGACTTGAACCCTGGACCCTCAGATTAAAAGTCTGATGCTCTACCGACTGAGCTATCCAGGCTCTGAAAAATGCTCTTCTTAGCTCCTCTAAGCGTCTTAACATAAAATATGGAGGTAAAGAAACAAAGCTTTGGTGGAAAATCAAAAATGTGCTCAAAATCTGCTAAACAGACATAGAAGGGTTGTTTCTGCAATAAGCAAAGATGTTCTCAAGCTGCTTCTATACCCTTGGTTTTGCACAGAACACGACAATACAGAAGCAAAGACTCAGTGGAAAATCAAAGATGTGCTCAATAAAGACATTTGACAGCTTGTTTAGCAAGTACGCCTGAACAGGGACCCTGGACCCTCAGCTTAAAAGTCTGATGCTCTACCGACTGAGCTATCCAGGCTCTGAAAAATGCTCTTCTTAGCTCCTCTAAGCGTCTTAACATAAAATATGGAGGTAAAGAAACAAAGCTTTGGTGGAAAATCAAAAATGTGCTCAAAATCTGCTAAACAGACATAGAAGGGTTGTTTCTGCAAAAAAACAAAGATGTTCTCAAGCTGCTTCTATACCCTTGGTTTTGCACAGTAGAACACGACAATACAGAAGCAAAGACTCAGTGGAAAATCAAAGATGTGCTCAATAAAGACATTTGACAGCTTGCTTTAGCAAATACGCCTGAACAGGGACTTGAACCCTGGACCCTCAGATTAAAAGTCTGATGCTCTACCGAACCATGGACCCTCAGATTAAAAGTCTGATGCTCTACCGACTGAGCTATCCAGGCTCTGAAAAATGCTCTTCTTAGCTCCTCTAAGTGTCTTAACATAAAATATGGAGGTAAAGAAACAAAGCTTTGGTGGAAAATCAAAAATGTGCTCAAAATCTGCTAAACAGACATACAAGGGTTGTTTCTGCAATAAGCAAAGATGTTCTCAAGCTGCTTCTATACCCTTGGTTTTGCACAGTAGAACACGGCACTGAAGATGCAGAGACTCAGTGGAAAATCAAAGATATGCTCAATAAAGACATTTGACAGCTTGCTTTAACAAGTACGCCTGAACAGGGACTTGAACCCTGGACCCTCAGATTAAAAGTCTGATGCTCTACTGACTGAGCTATCCAGGCTCCGAAAAATGCTCTTCTTGGCTCCTCTAAGCGTCTTAACATAAAATATGGAGGTAAAGAAACAAAGCTTTGGTGGAAAATCAACAATGTACCCAAAATTTGCTAAACAGACATAGAAGGGTTGTTTCTGCAAAAAACAAAGATTTTCTCAAGCTGCTTCTATACCCTCAGTTTTGCACAGTAGAACACGACAATAAAGAAGCAAAGACTCAGTGGAAAATCAAAGATGTGCTCAATAAAGACATTTGACAGCTTGCTTTAGCAAGTACGCCTGAACAGGGACTTGAACCATGGACCCTCAGATTAAAAGTCTGATGCTCTACCGACTGAGCTATCCAGGCTCTGAAAAATGCTCTTCTTAGCTCCTCTAAGCGTCTTAACATAAAATATGGAGGTAAAGAAACAAAGCTTTGGTGGAAAATCAAAAATGTGCTCAAAATCTGCTAAAGAGACATAGAAGGGTTGTTTCTGCAATAAGCAAAGATGTTCTCAAGCTGCTTCTATACCCTTGGTTTTGCACAGTAGAACACGGCACTGAAGATGCAGAGACTCAGTGGAAAATCAAAGATGTGCTCAATAAAGACATTTGACAGCTTGCTTTAGCAAATATGCCTGAACAGGGACTTGAACCCTGGACCCTCAGATTAAAAGTCTGATGCTCTACCGACTGAGCTATCCAGGCTCTGAAAAATGCTCTTCTTAGCTCCTCTAAGCGTCTTAACATAAAATATGGAGGTAAAGAAACAAAGCTTTGGTGGAAAACCAACAATGTACCCAAAATTTGCTAAACAGACATAGAAGGGTTGTTTCTGCAATAAGCAAAGATTTTCTCAAGCTGCTTCTATACCCTCAGTTTTGCACAGTAGAACACGACAATAAAGAAGCAAAGACTCAGTGGAAAATCAAAGATGTGCTCAATAAAGACATTTGACAGCTTGCTTTAGCAAGTACGCCTGAACAGGGACTTGAACCATGGACCCTCAGCTTAAAAGTCTAATGCTCTACCGACTGAGCTATCCAGGCTCTGAAAAATGCTCTTCTTAGCTCCTCTAAGCGTCTTAACATAAAATATGGAGGTAAAGAAACAAAGCTTTGGTGGAAAATCAAAAATGTGCTCAAAATCTGCTAAACAGACATAGAAGGGTTGTTTCTGCAAAAAACAAAGATGTTCTCAAGCTGCTTCTATACCCTTGGTTTTGCACAGTAGAACACGACAATACAGAAGCAAAGACTCAGTGGAAAATCAAAGATGTGCTCAATAAAGACATTTGACAGCTTGCTTTAGCAAATACGCCTGAACAGGGACTTGAACCCTGGACCCTCAGATTAAAAGTCTGATGCTCTACCGACTGAGCTATCCAGGCTCCGAAAAATGCTCTTCTTGGCTCCTCTAAGCGTCTTAACATAAAATATGGAGGTAAAGAAACAAAGCTTTGGTGGAAAATCAAAAATGTGCTCAAAATCTGCTAAACAGACATAGAAGGGTTGTTTCTGCAATAACCAAAGATGTTCTCAAGCTGCTACTATACCGTCGGTTTTGCACAGTAGAACACGACAATAAAGAAGCAAAGACTCAGTGGAAAATCAAAGATGTGCTCAATAAAGACATTTGACAGCTTGCTCTAGCAAGCACGCCTGAACAGGGACTTGTACCCTGGAACCTCAGATTAAAAGTCTGATGCTCTACCGACTGAGCTATCCAGGCTCTGAAAAATGCTCTTTTTAGCTCCTCTAAGTGTCTTAAGATAAAATATGGCGGTAAAGAAACAAAGCTTTGGTGGAAAATCAAAAATGTGCTCAAAATCTGCTAAACAGACATAGAAGGGTTGTTTCTGCAATAACCAAAGATGTTCTCAAGCTGCTACTATACCGTCAGTTTTGCACAGTAGAACACGACAATAAAGAAGCAAAGACTCAGTGGAAAATCAAAGATGTGCTCAATAAAGACATTTGACAGCTTGCTTTAGCAAGTACGCCTGAACAGGGACCTTGGACCCTCAGATTAAAAGTCTGATGCTCTACCGACTGAGCTATCCAGGCTCTGAAAAATGCTCTTCTTAGCTCCTCTAAGCGTCTTAACATAAAATATGGAGGTAAAGAAACAAAGCTTTGGTGGAAAATCAAAAATGTGCTCAAAATCTGCTAAACAGACATAGAAGGGTTGTTTCTGCAATAACCAAAGATGTTCTCAAGCTGCTACTATACCGTCGGTTTTGCACAGTAGAACACGACAATAAAGATGCAGAGACTTAGTGGAAAATCAAAGATGTGCTCAATAAAGACATTTGACAGCTTGCTTTAGCAAGTACGCCTGAACAGGGACTTGAACCCTGGACCCTCAGATTAAAAGTCTGATGCTCTACCGACTGAGCTATCCAGGCTCTGAAAAATGCTCTTCTTAGCTCCTCTAAGCGTCTTAACATAAAATATGGAGGTAAAGAAACAAAGCTTTGGTGGAAAATCAAAAATGTGCTCAAAATCTGCTAAACAGACATAGAAGGGTTGTTTCTGCAATAAGCAAAGATGTTCTCAAGCTGCTTCTATACCCTTGGTTTTGCACAGTAGAACACGGCACTGAAGATGCAGAGACTCAGTGGAAAATCAAAGATGTGCTCAATAAAGACATTTGACAGCTTGCTTTAGCAAATGCTCTACCGACTGAGCTATCCAGGCTCTGAAAAATGCTCTTCTTAGCTCCTCTAAGCGTCTTAACATAAAATATGGAGGTAAAGAAACAAAGCTTTGGTGGAAAATCAAAAATGTGCTCAAAATCTGCTAAACAGACATAGAAGGGTTGTTTCTGCAATAACCAAAGATGTTCTCAAGCTGCTACTATACCGTCGGTTTTGCACAGTAGAACACGACAATAAAGATGCAGAGACTTAGTGGAAAATCAAAGATGTGCTCAATAAAGACATTTGACAGCTTGCTTTAGCAAGTACGCCTGAACAGGGACTTGAACCCTGGACCCTCAGATTAAAAGTCTGATGCTCTACCGACTGAGCTATCCAGGCTCTGAAAAATGCTCTTCTTAGCTCCTCTAAGCGTCTTAACATAAAATATTGATGTAAAGAAACAAAGCTTTGGTGGAAAATCAACAATGTGCTCAAAATTTGCTAAACAGACATAGAAGGGTTGTTTCTGCAATAAGCAAAGATGTTCTCAAGCTGCTTCTATACCGTCGGTTTTGCACAGTAGAACACGACAATAAAGAAGCAAAGACTCAGTGGAAAATCAAAGATGTGCTCAATAAAGACATTTGACAGCTTGCTCTAGCAAGCACGCCTGAACAGGGACTTGTACCCTGGACCCTCAGATTAAAAGTCTGATGCTCTACCGAATGAGCTATCCAGGCTCTGAAAAATGCTCTTCTTGGCTCCTCTAAGCGTCTTAACATAAAATATGGAGGTAAAGAAACAAAGCTTTGGTGGAAAATCAAAAATGTGCTCAAAATCTGCTAAACAGACATAGAAGGGTTGTTTCTGCAATAACCAAAGATGTTCTCAAGCTGCTACTATACCGTCAGTTTTGCACAGTAGAACACGACAATAAAGAAGCAAAGACTCAGTGGAAAATCAAAGATGTGCTCAATAAAGACATTTGACAGCTTGCTTTAGCAAGTACGCCTGAACAGGGACCCTGGACCCTCAGATTAAAAGTCTGATGCTCTACCGACTGAGCTATCCAGGCTCTGAAAAATGCTCTTCTTAGCTCCTCTAAGCGTCTTAACATAGAATATGGAGGTAAAGAAACAAAGCTTTGGTGGAAAATCAAAAATGTGCTCAAAATCTGCTAAAGAGACATAGAAGGTTTGTTTCTGCAAAAAACAAAGATGTTCTCAAGCTGCTTCTATACCCTTGGTTTTGCACAGTAGAACACGACAATACAGAAGCAAAGACTCAGTGGAAAATCAAAGATGTGCTCAATAAAGACATTTGACAGCTTGCTTTAGCAAATACGCCTGAACAGGGACTTGAACCCTGGACCCTCAGATTAAAAGTCTGATGCTCTACTGACTGAGCTATCCAGGCTCTGAAAAATGCTCTTCTTAGCTCCTCTAAGCGTCTTAACATAGAATATGGAGGTAAAGAAACAAAGCTTTGGTGGAAAATCAAAAATGTGCTCAAAATCTGCTAAAGAGACATAGAAGGGTTGTTTCTGCAATAAGCAAAGATGTTCTCAAGCTGCTTCTATACCCTTGGTTTTGCACAGTAGAACACGGCACTGAAGATGCAGAGACTCAGTGGAAAATCAAAGATGTGCTCAATAAAGACATTTGACAGCTTGCTTTATCAAATACGCCTGAACAGGGACTTGAACCCTGGACCCTCAGATTAAAAGTCTGATGCTCTACCGACTGAGCTATCCAGGCTCTGAAAAATGCTCTTCTTAGCTCCTCTAAGCGTCTTAACATAAAATATGGAGGTAAAGAAACAAAGCTTTGGTGGAAAATCAAAAATGTGCTCAAAATCTGCTAAACAGACATAGAAGGGTTGTTTCTGCAATAAGCAAAGATGTTCTCAAGCTGCTTCTATACCCTTGGTTTTGCACAGAACACGACAATACAGAAGCAAAGACTCAGTGGAAAATCAAAGATGTGCTCAATAAAGACATTTGACAGCTTGCTTTAGCAAGTACGCCTGAACAGGGACCCTGGACCCTCAGCTTAAAAGTCTGATGCTCTACCGACTGAGCTATCCAGGCTCTGAAAAATGCTCTTCTTAGCTCCTCTAAGCGTCTTAACATAAAATATGGAGGTAAAGAAACAAAGCTTTGGTGGAAAATCAAAAATGTGCTCAAAATCTGCTAAACAGACATAGAAGGGTTGTTTCTGCAAAAAACAAAGATGTTCTCAAGCTGCTTCTATACCCTTGGTTTTGCACAGTAGAACACGACAATACAGAAGCAAAGACTCAGTGGAAAATCAAAGATGTGCTCAATAAAGACATTTGACAGCTTGCTTTAGCAAATACGCCTGAACAGGGACTTGAACCATGGACCCTCAGCTTAAAAGTCTGATGCTCTACCGACTGAGCTATCCAGGCTCTGAAAAATGCTCTTCTTAGCTCCTCTAAGCGTCTTAACATAAAATATGGAGGTAAAGAAACAAAGCTTTGGTGGAAAATCAAAAATGTGCTCAAAATCTGCTAAACAGACATAGAAGGGTTGTTTCTGCAATAACCAAAGATGTTCTCAAGCTGCTACTATACCGTCGGTTTTGCACAGTAGAACACGACAATAAAGAAGCAAAGACTCAGTGGAAAATCAAAGATGTGCTCAATAAAGACATTTGACAGCTTGCTCTAGCAAGCACACCTGAACAGGGACTTGTACCCTGGACCCTCAGATTAAAAGTCTGATGCTCTACCGACTGAGCTATCCAGGCTCTGAAAAATGCTCTTTTTAGCTCCTCTAAGTGTCTTAAGATAAAATATGGCGGTAAAGAAACAAAGCTTTGGTGGAAAATCAAAAATGTGCTCAAAATCTGCTAAACAGACATAGAAGGGTTGTTTCTGCAATAACCAAAGATGTTCTCAAGCTGCTACTATACCGTCGGTTTTGCACAGTAGAACACGACAATAAAGAAGCAAAGACTCAGTGGAAAATCAAAGATGTGCTCAATAAAGACATTTGACAGCTTGCTCTAGCAAGCACGCCTGAACAGGGACTTGTACCCTGGACCCTCAGATTAAAAGTCTGATGCTCTACCGACTGAGCTATCCAGGCTCTGAAAAATGCTCTTTTTAGCTCCTCTAAGTGTCTTAAGATAAAATATGGCGGTAAAGAAACAAAGCTTTGGTGGAAAATCAAAAATGTGCTCAAAATCTGCTAAACAGAGATAGAAGGGTTGTTTCTGCAATAACCAAAGATGTTCTCAAGCTGCTACTATACCGTCAGTTTTGCACAGTAGAACACGACAATAAAGAAGCAAAGACTCAGTGGAAAATCAAAGATGTGCTCAATAAAGACATTTGACAGCTTGCTTTAGCAAGTACGCCTGAACAGGGACCTTGGACCCTCAGATTAAAAGTCTGATGCTCTACCGACTGAGCTATCCAGGCTCTGAAAAATGCTCTTCTTAGCTCCTCTAAGCGTCTTAACATAAAATATGGAGGTAAAGAAACAAAGCTTTGGTGGAAAATCAAAAATGTGCTCAAAATCTGCTAAACAGACATAGAAGGGTTGTTTCTGCAATAAGCAAAGATGTTCTCAAGCTGCTACTATACCGTCGGTTTTGCACAGTAGAACACGACAATAAAGATGCAGAGACTTAGTGGAAAATCAAAGATGTGCTCAATAAAGACATTTGACAGCTTGCTTTAGCAAGTACGCCTGAACAGGGACTTGAACCCTGGACCCTCAGATTAAAAGTCTGATGCTCTACCGACTGAGCTATCCAGGCTCTGAAAAATGCTCTTCTTAGCTCCTCTAAGCGTCTTAACATAAAATATGGAGGTAAAGAAACAAAGCTTTGGTGGAAAATCAAAAATGTGCTCAAAATCTGCTAAAGAGACATAGAAGGGTTGTTTCTGCAATAAGCAAAGATGTTCTCAAGCTGCTTCTATACCCTTGGTTTTGCACAGTAGAACACGGCACTGAAGATGCAGAGACTCAGTGGAAAATCAAAGATGTGCTCAATAAAGACATTTGACAGCTTGCTTTAGCAAATACGCCTGAACAGGGACTTGAACCCTGGACCCTCAGATTAAAAGTCTGATGCTCTACCGACTGAGCTATCCAGGCTCTGAAAAATGCTCTTCTTAGGGCTCATGTCCACGGGCAAAATAGGATTTAGGATCCGCAGCGGATTTCCTGCATGCGGATCCGCATCCCATAGGGATGCATTGACCACCCGCGGGTAGATAAATACCCGCGGATCGTCAATAAAAGGGATTTTAAAAAAAATGGAGCATGGAAAAATCCGGACCATGCTCCATTTTCGTGCGGGTCTCCCGCGGGGACGGCTCCCGCGGGCTTCTATTGAAGCCTATGGAAGCCGTCCGGATCCGCGGGAGACCTAAAATAGGAATTTAAAGTATTTACCATCCGGCGCGGGCGGGGAAGGTCAGCTGTTCCTCACGGCCGCATCTTCCTTGCTTCGGCTCGGCGGATGTGCCCGGCGCATGCGCGCGGCACGTCGGCGACGTGCCGGCGACGTGCCGCCGGCGTCAGGAATTCATCCGCCGGCCGAAAATGAAGATCCGGCCGTGAGGAACAGCTGATCTTCTCCGCCCGCGCCGGATGGTAAATACTTTTAAATTCTTATTTTCGGCGCTCATGTCCGCGGGGCAGGAGGGACCCGCTGCAGATTCTACATGTAGAATCTGCAGCGGATCTGATTTTCCCCGTGGACATGAGGCCTTAGCTCCTCTAAGCGTCTTAACATAAAATATGGAGGTAAAGAAACAAAGCTTTGGTGGAAAATCAAAAATGTGCTCAAAATCTGCTAAACAGACATAGAAGGGTTGTTTCTGCAATAAGCAAAGATGTTCTCAAGCTGCTTCTATACCCTTGGTTTTGCACAGTAGAACACGGCACTGAAGATGCAGAGACTCAGTGGAAAATCAAAGATGTGCTCAATAAAGACATTTGACAGCTTGCTTTAGCAAATGCTCTACCGACTGAGCTATCCAGGCTCTGAAAAATGCTCTTCTTAGCTCCTCTAAGCGTCTTAACATAAAATATGGAGGTAAAGAAACAAAGCTTTGGTGGAAAATCAAAAATGTGCTCAAAATCTGCTAAACAGACATAGAAGGGTTGTTTCTGCAATAACCAAAGATGTTCTCAAGCTGCTACTATACCGTCGGTTTTGCACAGTAGAACACGACAATAAAGATGCAGAGACTTAGTGGAAAATCAAAGATGTGCTCAATAAAGACATTTGACAGCTTGCTTTAGCAAGTACGCCTGAACAGGGACTTGAACCCTGGACCCTCAGATTAAAAGTCTGATGCTCTACCGACTGAGCTATCCAGGCTCTGAAAAATGCTCTTCTTAGCTCCTCTAAGCGTCTTAACATAAAATATTGATGTAAAGAAACAAAGCTTTGGTGGAAAATCAACAATGTGCTCAAAATTTGCTAAACAGACATAGAAGGGTTGTTTCTGCAATAAGCAAAGATGTTCTCAAGCTGCTTCTATACCGTCGGTTTTGCACAGTAGAACACGACAATAAAGAAGCAAAGACTCAGTGGAAAATCAAAGATGTGCTCAATAAAGACATTTGACAGCTTGCTCTAGCAAGCACGCCTGAACAGGGACTTGTACCCTGGACCCTCAGATTAAAAGTCTGATGCTCTACCGACTGAGCTATCCAGGCTCTGAAAAATGCTCTTCTTGGCTCCTCTAAGCGTCTTAACATAAAATATGGAGGTAAAGAAACAAAGCTTTGGTGGAAAATCAAAAATGTGCTCAAAATCTGCTAAACAGACATAGAAGGGTTGTTTCTGCAATAACCAAAGATGTTCTCAAGCTGCTACTATACCGTCAGTTTTGCACAGTAGAACACGACAATAAAGAAGCAAAGACTCAGTGGAAAATCAAAGATGTGCTCAATAAAGACATTTGACAGCTTGCTTTAGCAAGTACGCCTGAACAGGGACCCTGGACCCTCAGATTAAAAGTCTGATGCTCTACCGACTGAGCTATCCAGGCTCTGAAAAATGCTCTTCTTAGCTCCTCTAAGCGTCTTAACATAAAATATGGAGGTAAAGAAACAAAGCTTTGGTGGAAAATCAAAAATGTGCTCAAAATCTGCTAAAGAGACATAGAAGGTTTGTTTCTGCAAAAAACAAAGATGTTCTCAAGCTGCTTCTATACCCTTGGTTTTGCACAGTAGAACACGACAATACAGAAGCAAAGACTCAGTGGAAAATCAAAGATGTGCTCAATAAAGACATTTGACAGCTTGCTTTAGCAAATACGCCTGAACAGGGACTTGAACCCTGGACCCTCAGATTAAAAGTCTGATGCTCTACTGACTGAGCTATCCAGGCTCTGAAAAATGCTCTTCTTAGCTCCTCTAAGCGTCTTAACATAAAATATGGAGGTAAAGAAACAAAGCTTTGGTGGAAAACCAACAATGTAACCAAAATTTGCTAAACAGACATAGAAGGGTTGTTTCTGCAAAAAACAAAGATTTTCTCAAGCTGCTTCTATACCCTCAGTTTTGCACAGTAGAACACGACAATAAAGAAGCAAAGACTCAGTGGAAAATCAAAGATGTGCTCAATAAAGACATTTGACAGCTTGCTTTAGCAAGTACGCCTGAACAGGGACCCTGGACCCTCAGCTTAAAAGTCTGATGCTCTACCGACTGAGCTATCCAGGCTCTGAAAAATGCTCTTCTTAGCTCCTCTAAGCGTCTTAACATAAAATATGGAGGTAAAGAAACAAAGCTTTGGTGGAAAATCAAAAATGTGCTCAAAATCTGCTAAACAGACATAGAAGGGTTGTTTCTGCAATAAGCAAAGATGTTCTCAAGCTGCTTCTATACCCTTGGTTTTGCACAGTTGAACACGGCACTGAAGATGCAGAGACTTAGTGGAAAATCAAAGATGTGCTCAATAAAGACATTTGACAGCTTGCTTTAGCAAGTACCCCTGAACAGGGACTTGAACCCTGGACCCTCAGATTAAAAGTCTGATGCTCTACCGACTGAGCTATCCAGGCTCTGAAAAATGCTCTTCTTAGCTCCTCTAAGCGTCTTAACATAAAATATGGAGGTAAAGAAACAAAGCTTTGGTGGAAAATCAAAAATGTGCTCAAAATCTGCTAAACAGACATAGAAGGGTTGTTTCTGCAATAACCAAAGATGTTCTCAAGCTGCTACTATACCGTCGGTTTTGCACAGTAGAACACGACAATAAAGATGCAGAGACTTAGTGGAAAATCAAAGATGTGCTCAATAAAGACATTTGACAGCTTGCTTTAGCAAGTACGCCTGAACAGGGACTTGAACCCTGGACCCTCAGATTAAAAGTCTGATGCTCTACCGACTGAGCTATCCAGGCTCTGAAAAATGCTCTTCTTAGCTCCTCTAAGCGTCTTAACATAAAATATTGATGTAAAGAAACAAAGCTTTGGTGGAAAATCAACAATGTGCTCAAAATTTGCTAAACAGACATAGAAGGGTTGTTTCTGCAATAAGCAAAGATGTTCTCAAGCTGCTTCTATACCGTCGGTTTTGCACAGTAGAACACGACAATAAAGAAGCAAAGACTCAGTGGAAAATCAAAGATGTGCTCAATAAAGACATTTGACAGCTTGCTCTAGCAAGCACGCCTGAACAGGGACTTGTACCCTGGACCCTCAGATTAAAAGTCTGATGCTCTACCGACTGAGCTATCCAGGCTCTGAAAAATGCTCTTCTTGGCTCCTCTAAGCGTCTTAACATAAAATATGGAGGTAAAGAAACAAAGCTTTGGTGGAAAATCAAAAATGTGCTCAAAATCTGCTAAACAGACATAGAAGGGTTGTTTCTGCAATAACCAAAGATGTTCTCAAGCTGCTACTATACCGTCGGTTTTGCACAGTAGAACACGACAATAAAGAAGCAAAGACTCAGTGGAAAATCAAAGATGTGCTCAATAAAGACATTTGACAGCTTGCTCTAGCAAGCACGCCTGAACAGGGACTTGTACCCTGGACCCTCAGATTAAAAGTCTGATGCTCTACCGACTGAGCTATCCAGGCTCTGAAAAATGCTCTTTTTAGCTCCTCTAAGTGTCTTTAGATAAAATATGGCGGTAAAGAAACAAAGCTTTGGTGGAAAATCAAAAATGTGCTCAAAATCTGCTAAACAGACATAGAAGGGTTGTTTCTGCAATAACCAAAGATGTTCTCAAGCTGCTACTATACCGTCAGTTTTGCACAGTAGAACACGACAATAAAGAAGCAAAGACTCAGTGGAAAATCAAAGATGTGCTCAATAAAGACATTTGACAGCTTGCTTTAGCAAGTATGCCTGAACAGGGACCCTGGACCCTCAGATTAAAAGTCTGATGCTCTACCGACTGAGCTATCCAGGCTCTGAAAAATGCTCTTCTTAGCTCCTCTAAGCGTCTTAACATAAAATATGGAGGTAAAGAAACAAAGCTTTGGTGGAAAATCAAAAATGTGCTCAAAATCTGCTAAAGAGACATAGAAGGGTTGTTTCTGCAAAAAACAAAGATGTTCTCAAGCTGCTTCTATACCCTTGGTTTTGCACAGTAGAACACGACAATACAGAAGCAAAGACTCAGTGGAAAATCAAAGATGTGCTCAATAAAGACATTTGACAGCTTGCTTTAGCAAATACGCCTGAACAGGGACTTGAACCCTGGACCCTCAGATTAAAAGTCTGATGCTCTACTGACTGAGCTATCCAGGCTCTGAAAAATGCTCTTCTTAGCTCCTCTAAGCGTCTTAACATAAAATATGGAGGTAAAGAAACAAAGCTTTGGTGGAAAACCAACAATGTAACCAAAATTTGCTAAACAGACATAGAAGGGTTGTTTCTGCAAAAAACAAAGATTTTCTCAAGCTGCTTCTATACCCTCAGTTTTGCACAGTAGAACACGACAATAAAGAAGCAAAGACTCAGTGGAAAATCAAAGATGTGCTCAATAAAGACATTTGACAGCTTGCTTTAGCAAGTACGCCTGAACAGGGACTTGAACCATGGACCCTCAGATTAAAAGTCTGATGCTCTACCGACTGAGCTATCCAGGCTCTGAAAAATGCTCTTCTTAGCTCCTCTAAGCGTCTTAACATAAAATATGGAGGTAAAGAAACAAAGCTTTGGTGGAAAATCAAAAATGTGCTCAAAATCTGCTAAAGAGACATAGAAGGGTTGTTTCTGCAATAAGCAAAGATGTTCTCAAGCTGCTTCTATACCCTTGGTTTTGCACAGTAGAACACGGCACTGAAGATGCAGAGACTCAGTGGAAAATCAAAGATGTGCTCAATAAAGACATTTGACAGCTTGCTTTATCAAATACGCCTGAACAGGGACTTGAACCCTGGACCCTCAGATTAAAAGTCTGATGCTCTACCGACTGAGCTATCCAGGCTCTGAAAAATGCTCTTCTTAGCTCCTCTAAGCGTCTTAACATAAAATATGGAGGTAAAGAAACAAAGCTTTGGTGGAAAATCAAAAATGTGCTCAAAATCTGCTAAAGAGACATAGAAGGGTTGTTTCTGCAATAAGCAAAGATGTTCTCAAGCTGCTTCTATACCCTTGGTTTTGCACAGTAGAACACGGCACTGAAGATACAGAGACTCAGTGGAAAATCAAAGATGTGCTCAAGAAAGACATTTGACAGCTTGCTTTATCAAATACGCCTGAACAGGGACTTGAACCCTGGACCCTCAGATTAAAAGTCTGATGCTCTACCGACTGAGCTATCCAGGCTCTGAAAAATGCTCTTCTTAGCTCCTCTAAGCGTCTTAACATAAAATATGGAGGTAAAGAAACAAAGCTTTGGTGGAAAATCAAAAATGTGCTCAAAATCTGCTAAACAGACATAGAAGGGTTGTTTCTGCAATAAGCAAAGATGTTCTCAAGCTGCTTCTATACCCTTGGTTTTGCACAGAACACGACAATACAGAAGCAAAGACTCAGTGGAAAATCAAAGATGTGCTCAATAAAGACATTTGACAGCTTGCTTTAGCAAGTACGCCTGAACAGGGACCCTGGACCCTCAGCTTAAAAGTCTGATGCTCTACCGACTGAGCTATCCAGGCTCTGAAAAATGCTCTTCTTAGCTCCTCTAAGCGTCTTAACATAAAATATGGAGGTAAAGAAACAAAGCTTTGGTGGAAAATCAAAAATGTGCTCAAAATCTGCTAAACAGACATAGAAGGGTTGTTTCTGCAAAAAACAAAGATGTTCTCAAGCTGCTTCTATACCCTTGGTTTTGCACAGTAGAACACGACAATACAGAAGCAAAGACTCAGTGGAAAATCAAAGATGTGCTCAATAAAGACATTTGACAGCTTGCTTTAGCAAATACACCTGAACAGGGACTTGAACCCTGGACCCTCAGATTAAAAGTCTGATGCTCTACCGACTGAGCTATCCAGGCTCCGAAAAATGCTCTTCTTGGCTCCTCTAAGCGTCTTAACATAAAATATGGAGGTAAAGAAACAAAGCTTTGGTGGAAAATCAAAAATGTGCTCAAAATCTGCTAAACAGACATAGAAGGGTTGTTTCTGCAATAACCAAAGATGTTCTCAAGCTGCTACTATACCGTCGGTTTTGCACAGTAGAACACGACAATAAAGAAGCAAAGACTCAGTGGAAAATCAAAGATGTGCTCAATAAAGACATTTGACAGCTTGCTCTAGCAAGCACGCCTGAACAGGGACTTGTACCCTGGACCCTCAGATTAAAAGTCTGATGCTCTACCGACTGAGCTATCCAGGCTCTGAAAAATGCTCTTTTTAGCTCCTCTAAGTGTCTTAAGATAAAATATGGCGGTAAAGAAACAAAGCTTTGGTGGAAAATCAAAAATGTGCTCAAAATCTGCTAAACAGACATAGAAGGGTTGTTTCTGCAATAACCAAAGATGTTCTCAAGCTGCTACTATACCGTCAGTTTTGCACAGTAGAACACGACAATAAAGAAGCAAAGACTCAGTGGAAAATCAAAGATGTGCTCAATAAAGACATTTGACAGCTTGCTTTAGCAAGTACGCCTGAACAGGGACCCTGGACCCTCAGATTAAAAGTCTGATGCTCTACCAACTGAGCTATCCAGGCTCTGAAAAATGCTCTTCTTAGCTCCTCTAAGCGTCTTAACATAAAATATGGAGGTAAAGAAACAAAGCTTTGGTGGAAAATCAAAAATGTGCTCAAAATCTGCTAAAGAGACATAGAAGGGTTGTTTCTGCAAAAAACAAAGATGTTCTCAAGCTGCTTCTATACCCTTGGTTTTGCACAGTAGAACACGACAATACAGAAGCAAAGACTCAGTGGAAAATCAAAGATGTGCTCAATAAAGACATTTGACAGCTTGCTTTAGCAAATACGCCTGAACAGGGACTTGAACCCTGGACCCTCAGATTAAAAGTCTGATGCTCTACTGACTGAGCTATCCAGGCTCTGAAAAATGCTCTTCTTAGCTCCTCTAAGCGTCTTAACATAAAATATGGAGGTAAAGAAACAAAGCTTTGGTGGAAAACCAACAATGTAACCAAAATTTGCTAAACAGACATAGAAGGGTTGTTTCTGCAAAAAACAAAGATTTTCTCAAGCTGCTTCTATACCCTCAGTTTTGCACAGTAGAACACGACAATAAAGAAGCAAAGACTCAGTGGAAAATCAAAGATGTGCTCAATAAAGACATTTGACAGCTTGCTTTAGCAAGTACGCCTGAACAGGGACTTGAACCATGGACCCTCAGATTAAAAGTCTGATGCTCTACCGACTGAGCTATCCAGGCTCTGAAAAATGCTCTTCTTAGCTCCTCTAAGCGTCTTAACATAAAATATGGAGCTAAAGAAACAAAGCTTTGGTGGAAAATCAAAAATGTGCTCAAAATCTGCTAAAGAGACATAGAAGGGTTGTTTCTGCAATAAGCAAAGATGTTCTCAAGCTGCTTCTATACCCTTGGTTTTGCACAGTAGAACACGGCACTGAAGATGCAGAGACTCAGTGGAAAATCAAAGATGTGCTCAATACAGACATTTGACAGCTTGCTTTATCAAATATGCCTGAACAGGGACTTGAACCCTGGACCCTCAGATTAAAAGTCTGATGCTCTACCGACTGAGCTATCCAGGCTCTGAAAAATGCTCTTCTTAGCTCCTCTAAGCGTCTTAACATAAAATATGGAGGTAAAGAAACAAAGCTTTGGTGGAAAATCAAAAATGTGCTCAAAATCTGCTAAACAGACATAGAAGGGTTGTTTCTGCAATAAGCAAAGATGTTCTCAAGCTGCTTCTATACCCTTGGTTTTGCACAGAACACGACAATACAGAAGCAAAGACTCAGTGGAAAATCAAAGATGTGCTCAATAAAGACATTTGACAGCTTGTTTAGCAAGTACGCCTGAACAGGGACCCTGGACCCTCAGCTTAAAAGTCTGATGCTCTACCGACTGAGCTATCCAGGCTCTGAAAAATGCTCTTCTTAGCTCCTCTAAGCGTCTTAACATAAAATATGGAGGTAAAGAAACAAAGCTTTGGTGGAAAATCAAAAATGTGCTCAAAATCTGCTAAACAGACATAGAAGGGTTGTTTCTGCAAAAAAACAAAGATGTTCTCAAGCTGCTTCTATACCCTTGGTTTTGCACAGTAGAACACGACAATACAGAAGCAAAGACTCAGTGGAAAATCAAAGATGTGCTCAATAAAGACATTTGACAGCTTGCTTTAGCAAATATGCCTGAACAGGGACTTGAACCCTGGACCCTCAGATTAAAAGTCTGATGCTCTACCGACTGAGCTATCCAGGCTCTGAAAAATGCTCTTCTTAGCTCCTCTAAGCGTCTTAACATAAAATATGGAGGTAAAGAAACAAAGCTTTGGTGGAAAACCAACAATGTACCCAAAATTTGCTAAACAGACATAGAAGGGTTGTTTCTGCAATAAGCAAAGATTTTCTCAAGCTGCTTCTATACCCTCAGTTTTGCACAGTAGAACACGACAATAAAGAAGCAAAGACTCAGTGGAAAATCAAAGATGTGCTCAATAAAGACATTTGACAGCTTGCTTTAGCAAGTACGCCTGAACAGGGACTTGAACCATGGACCCTCAGATTAAAAGTCTGATGCTCTACCGACTGAGCTATCCAGGCTCTGAAAAATGCTCTTCTTAGCTCCTCTAAGCGTCTTAACATAAAATATGGAGGTAAAGAAACAAAGCTTTGGTGGAAAATCAAAAATGTGCTCAAAATCTGCTAAAGAGACATAGAAGGGTTGTTTCTGCAATAAGCAAAGATGTTCTCAAGCTGCTTCTATACCCTTGGTTTTGCACAGTAGAACACGGCACTGAAGATGCAGAGACTCAGTGGAAAATCAAAGATGTGCTCAATAAAGACATTTGACAGCTTGCTTTATCAAATACGCCTGAACAGGGACTTGAACCCTGGACCCTCAGATTAAAAGTCTGATGCTCTACCGACTGAGCTATCCAGGCTCTGAAAAATGCTCTTCTTAGCTCCTCTAAGCGTCTTAACATAAAATATGGAGGTAAAGAAACAAAGCTTTGGTGGAAAATCAAAAATGTGCTCAAAATCTGCTAAAGAGACATAGAAGGGTTGTTTCTGCAATAAGCAAAGATGTTCTCAAGCTGCTTCTATACCCTTGGTTTTGCACAGTAGAACACGGCACTGAAGATACAGAGACTCAGTGGAAAATCAAAGATGTGCTCAAGAAAGACATTTGACAGCTTGAACAGGGACTTGAACCCTGGACCCTCAGATTAAAAGTCTGATGCTCTACCGACTGAGCTATCCAGGCTCTGAAAAATGCTCTTCTTAGCTCCTCTAAGCGTCTTAACATAAAATATGGAGGTAAAGAAACAAAGCTTTGGTGGAAAATCAAAAATGTGCTCAAAATCTGCTAAACAGACATAGAAGGGTTGTTTCTGCAATAAGCAAAGATGTTCTCAAGCTGCTTCTATACCCTTGGTTTTGCACAGAACACGACAATACAGAAGCAAAGACTCAGTGGAAAATCAAAGATGTGCTCAATAAAGACATTTGACAGCTTGCTTTAGCAAGTACGCCTGAACAGGGACCCTGGACCCTCAGCTTAAAAGTCTGATGCTCTACCGACTGAGCTATCCAGGCTCTGAAAAATGCTCTTCTTAGCTCCTCTAAGCGTCTTAACATAAAATATGGAGGTAAAGAAACAAAGCTTTGGTGGAAAATCAAAAATGTGCTCAAAATCTGCTAAACAGACATAGAAGGGTTGTTTCTGCAAAAAACAAAGATGTTCTCAAGCTGCTTCTATACCCTTGGTTTTGCACAGTAGAACACGACAATACAGAAGCAAAGACTCAGTGGAAAATCAAAGATGTGCTCAATAAAGACATTTGACAGCTTGCTTTAGCAAATACACCTGAACAGGGACTTGAACCCTGGACCCTCAGATTAAAAGTCTGATGCTCTACCGACTGAGCTATCCAGGCTCCGAAAAATGCTCTTCTTGGCTCCTCTAAGCGTCTTAACATAAAATATGGAGGTAAAGAAACAAAGCTTTGGTGGAAAATCAAAAATGTGCTCAAAATCTGCTAAACAGACATAGAAGGGTTGTTTCTGCAATAACCAAAGATGTTCTCAAGCTGCTACTATACCGTCGGTTTTGCACAGTAGAACACGACAATAAAGAAGCAAAGACTCAGTGGAAAATCAAAGATGTGCTCAATAAAGACATTTGACAGCTTGCTCTAGCAAGCACGCCTGAACAGGGACTTGTACCCTGGACCCTCAGATTAAAAGTCTGATGCTCTACCGACTGAGCTATCCAGGCTCTGAAAAATGCTCTTTTTAGCTCCTCTAAGTGTCTTAAGATAAAATATGGCGGTAAAGAAACAAAGCTTTGGTGGAAAATCAAAAATGTGCTCAAAATCTGCTAAACAGACATAGAAGGGTTGTTTCTGCAATAACCAAAGATGTTCTCAAGCTGCTACTATACCGTCAGTTTTGCACAGTAGAACACGACAATAAAGAAGCAAAGACTCAGTGGAAAATCAAAGATGTGCTCAATAAAGACATTTGACAGCTTGCTTTAGCAAGTACGCCTGAACAGGGACCCTGGACCCTCAGATTAAAAGTCTGATGCTCTACCGACTGAGCTATCCAGGCTCTGAAAAATGCTCTTCTTAGCTCCTCTAAGCGTCTTAACATAAAATATGGAGGTAAAGAAACAAAGCTTTGGTGGAAAATCAAAAATGTGCTCAAAATCTGCTAAAGAGACATAGAAGGGTTGTTTCTGCAAAAAACAAAGATGTTCTCAAGCTGCTTCTATACCCTTGGTTTTGCACAGTAGAACACGACAATACAGAAGCAAAGACTCAGTGGAAAATCAAAGATGTGCTCAATAAAGACATTTGACAGCTTGCTTTAGCAAATACGCCTGAACAGGGACTTGAACCCTGGACCCTCAGATTAAAAGTCTGATGCTCTACTGACTGAGCTATCCAGGCTCTGAAAAATGCTCTTCTTAGCTCCTCTAAGCGTCTTAACATAAAATATGGAGGTAAAGAAACAAAGCTTTGGTGGAAAACCAACAATGTAACCAAAATTTGCTAAACAGACATAGAAGGGTTGTTTCTGCAAAAAACAAAGATTTTCTCAAGCTGCTTCTATACCCTCAGTTTTGCACAGTAGAACACGACAATAAAGAAGCAAAGACTCAGTGGAAAATCAAAGATGTGCTCAATAAAGACATTTGACAGCTTGCTTTAGCAAGTACGCCTGAACAGGGACTTGAACCATGGACCCTCAGATTAAAAGTCTGATGCTCTACCGACTGAGCTATCCAGGCTCTGAAAAATGCTCTTCTTAGCTCCTCTAAGCGTCTTAACATAAAATATGGAGCTAAAGAAACAAAGCTTTGGTGGAAAATCAAAAATGTGCTCAAAATCTGCTAAAGAGACATAGAAGGGTTGTTTCTGCAATAAGCAAAGATGTTCTCAAGCTGCTTCTATACCCTTGGTTTTGCACAGTAGAACACGGCACTGAAGATGCAGAGACTCAGTGGAAAATCAAAGATGTGCTCAATAAAGACATTTGACAGCTTGCTTTATCAAATATGCCTGAACAGGGACTTGAACCCTGGACCCTCAGATTAAAAGTCTGATGCTCTACCGACTGAGCTATCCAGGCTCTGAAAAATGCTCTTCTTAGCTCCTCTAAGCGTCTTAACATAAAATATGGAGGTAAAGAAACAAAGCTTTGGTGGAAAATCAAAAATGTGCTCAAAATCTGCTAAACAGACATAGAAGGGTTGTTTCTGCAATAAGCAAAGATGTTCTCAAGCTGCTTCTATACCCTTGGTTTTGCACAGAACACGACAATACAGAAGCAAAGACTCAGTGGAAAATCAAAGATGTGCTCAATAAAGACATTTGACAGCTTGTTTAGCAAGTACGCCTGAACAGGGACCCTGGACCCTCAGCTTAAAAGTCTGATGCTCTACCGACTGAGCTATCCAGGCTCTGAAAAATGCTCTTCTTAGCTCCTCTAAGCGTCTTAACATAAAATATGGAGGTAAAGAAACAAAGCTTTGGTGGAAAATCAAAAATGTGCTCAAAATCTGCTAAACAGACATAGAAGGGTTGTTTCTGCAAAAAAACAAAGATGTTCTCAAGCTGCTTCTATACCCTTGGTTTTGCACAGTAGAACACGACAATACAGAAGCAAAGACTCAGTGGAAAATCAAAGATGTGCTCAATAAAGACATTTGACAGCTTGCTTAAACAAATACGCCTGAACAGGGACTTGAACCCTGGACCCTCAGATTAAAAGTCTGATGCTCTACCGACTGAGCTATCCAGGCTCTGAAAAATGCTCTTCTTAGCTCCTCTAAGCGTCTTAACATAAAATATGGAGGTAAAGAAACAAAGCTTTGGTGGAAAATCAACAATGTACCCAAAATTTGCTAAACAGACATAGAAGGGTTGTTTCTGCAAAAAACAAAGATTTTCTCAAGCTGCTTCTATACCCTCAGTTTTGCACAGTAGAACACGACAATAAAGAAGCAAAGACTCAGTGGAAAATCAAAGATGTGCTCAATAAAGACATTTGACAGCTTGCTTTAGCAAGTACGCCTGAACAGGGACTTGAACCATGGACCCTCAGATTAAAAGTCTGATGCTCTACCGACTGAGCTATCCAGGCTCTGAAAAATGCTCTTCTTAGTTCCTCTAAGCGTCTTAACATAAAATATGGAGGTAAAGAAACAAAGCTTTGGTGGAAAATCAAAAATGTGCTCAAAATCTGCTAAAGAGACATAGAAGGGTTGTTTCTGCAATAAGCAAAGATGTTCTCAAGCTGCTTCTATACCCTTGGTTTTGCACAGTAGAACACGGCACTGAAGATGCAGAGACTCAGTGGAAAATCAAAGATGTGCTCAATAAAGACATTTGACCGCTTGCTTTAGCAAATATGCCTGAACAGGGACTTGAACCCTGGACCCTCAGATTAAAAGTCTGATGCTCTACCGACTGAGCTATCCAGGCTCTGAAAAATGCTCTTCTTAGCTCCTCTAAGCGTCTTAACATAAAATATGGAGGTAAAGAAACAAAGCTTTGGTGGAAAACCAACAATGTACCCAAAATTTGCTAAACAGACATAGAAGGGTTGTTTCTGCAATAAGCAAAGATTTTCTCAAGCTGCTTCTATACCCTCAGTTTTGCACAGTAGAACACGACAATAAAGAAGCAAAGACTCAGTGGAAAATCAAAGATGTGCTCAATAAAGACATTTGACAGCTTGCTTTAGCAAGTACGCCTGAACAGGGACTTGAACCCTGGACCCTCAGATTAAAAGTCTGATGCTCTACCGACTGAGCTATCCAGGCTCTGAAAAATGCTCTTCTTAGCTCCTCTAAGCGTCTTAACATAAAATATGGAGGTAAAGAAACAAAGCTTTGGTGGAAAACCAACAATGTACCCAAAATTTGCTAAACAGACATAGAAGGGTTGTTTCTGCAATAAGCAAAGATTTTCTCAAGCTGCTTCTATACCCTCAGTTTTGCACAGTAGAACACGACAATAAAGAAGCAAAGACTCAGTGGAAAATCAAAGATGTGCTCAATAAAGACATTTGACAGCTTGCTTTAGCAAGTACGCCTGAACAGGGACTTGAACCATGGACCCTCAGATTAAAAGTCTGATGCTCTACCGAACCATGGACCCTCAGATTAAAAGTCTGATGCTCTACCGACTGAGCTATCCAGGCTCTGAAAAATGCTCTTCTTAGCTCCTCTAAGTGTCTTAACATAAAATATGGAGGTAAAGAAACAAAGCTTTGGTGGAAAATCAAAAATGTGCTCAAAATCTGCTAAACAGACATAGAAGGGTTGTTTCTGCAATAAGCAAAGATGTTCTCAAGCTGCTTCTATACCCTTGGTTTTGCACAGTAGAACACGGCACTGAAGATGCAGAGACTCAGTGGAAAATCAAAGATATGCTCAATAAAGACATTTGACAGCTTGCTTTAGCAAGTACGCCTGAACAGGGACTTGAACCCTGGACCCTCAGATTAAAAGTCTGATGCTCTACCGACTGAGCTATCCAGGCTCTGAAAAATGCTCTTCTTAGCTCCTCTAAGCGTCTTAACATAAAATATGGAGGTAAAGAAACAAAGCTTTGGTGGAAAATCAAAAATGTGCTCAAAATCTGCTAAACAGACATAGAAGGGTTGTTTCTGCAATAACCAAAGATGTTCTCAAGCTGCTACTATACCGTCGGTTTTGCACAGTAGAACACGACAATAAAGAAGCAAAGACTCAGTGGAAAATCAAAGATGTGCTCAATAAAGACATTAGACAGCTTGCTCTAGCAAGCACGCCTGAACAGGGACTTGTACCCTGGACCCTCAGATTAAAAGTCTGATGCTCTACCGACTGAGCTATCCAGGCTCTGAAAAATGCTCTTTTTAGCTCCTCTAAGTGTCTTAAGATAAAATATGGCGGTAAAGAAACAAAGCTTTGGTGGAAAATCAAAAATGTGCTCAAAATCTGCTAAACAGACATAGAAGGGTTGTTTCTGCAATAACCAAAGATGTTCTCAAGCTGCTACTATACCGTCAGTTTTGCACAGTAGAACACGACAATAAAGAAGCAAAGACTCAGTGGAAAATCAAAGATGTGCTCAATAAAGACATTTGACAGCTTGCTTTAGCAAGTACGCCTGAACAGGGACCCTGGACCCTCAGATTAAAAGTCTGATGCTCTACTGACTGAGCTATCCAGGCTCTGAAAAATGCTCTTCTTAGCTCCTCTAAGCGTCTTAACATAAAATATGGAGGTAAAGAAACAAAGCTTTGGTGGAAAACCAACAATGTACCCAAAATTTGCTAAACAGACATAGAAGGGTTGTTTCTGCAATAAGCAAAGATTTTCTCAAGCTGCTTCTATACCCTCAGTTTTGCACAGTAGAACACGACAATAAAGAAGCAAAGACTCAGTGGAAAATCAAAGATGTGCTCAATAAAGACATTTGACAGCTTGCTTTAGCAAGTACGCCTGAACAGGGACTTGAACCATGGACCCTCAGATTAAAAGTCTTATGCTCTACCGACTGAGCTATCCAGGCTCTGAAAAATGCTCTTCTTAGCTCCTCTAAGCGTCTTAACATAAAATATGGAGGTAAAGAAACAAAGCTTTGGTGGAAAATCAAAAATGTGCTCAAAATCTGCTAAAGAGACATAGAAGGGTTGTTTCTGCAATAAGCAAAGATGTTCTCAAGCTGCTTCTATACCCTTGGTTTTGCACAGTAGAACACGGCACTGAAGATGCAGAGACTCAGTGGAAAATCAAAGATGTGCTCAATAAAGACATTTGACAGCTTGCTTTAGCAAATACGCCTGAACAGGGACTTGAACCCTGGACCCTCAGATTAAAAGTCTGATGCTCTACCGCCTGAGCTATCCAGGCTCTGAAAAATGCTCTTCTTAGCTCCTCTAAGCGTCTTAACATAAAATATGGAGGTAAAGAAACAAAGCTTTGGTGGAAAATCAAAAATGTGCTCAAAATCTGCTAAACAGACATAGAAGGGTTGTTTCTGCAATAAGCAAAGATGTTCTCAAGCTGCTTCTATACCCTTGGTTTTGCACAGTTGAACACGGCACTGAAGATGCAGAGACTTAGTGGAAAATCAAAGATGTGCTCAATAAAGACATTTGACAGCTTGCTTTAGCAAGTACGCCTGAACAGGGACTTGAACCCTGGACCCTCAGATTAAAAGTCTGATGCTCTACCGACTGAGCTATCCAGGCTCTGAAAAATGCTCTTCTTAGCTCCTCTAAGCGTCTTAACATAAAATATGGAGGTAAAGAAACAAAGCTTTGGTGGAAAATCAAAAATGTGCTCAAAATCTGCTAAACAGACATAGAAGGGTTGTTTCTGCAATAAGCAAAGATGTTCTCAAGCTGCTTCTATACCCTTGGTTTTGCACAGTAGAACACGGCACTGAAGATGCAGAGACTCAGTGGAAAATCAAAGATGTGCTCAATAAAGACATTTGACAGCTTGCTTTAGCAAATGCTCTACCGACTGAGCTATCCAGGCTCTGAAAAATGCTCTTCTTAGCTCCTCTAAGCGTCTTAACATAAAATATGGAGGTAAAGAAACAAAGCTTTGGTGGAAAATCAACAATGTACCCAAAATTTGCTAAACAGACATAGAAGGGTTGTTTCTGCAAAAAACAAAGATTTTCTCAAGCTGCTTCTACACCCTCAGTTTTGCACAGTAGAACACGACAATAAAGAAGCAAAGACTCAGTGGAAAATCAAAGATGTGCTCAATAAAGACATTTGACAGCTTGCTTTAGCAAATACGCCTGAACAGGGACTTGAACCCTGGACCCTCAGATTAAAAGTCTGATGCTCTACCGACTGAGCTATCCAGGCTCTGAAAAATGCTGTTCTTAGCTCCTCTAAGCGTCTTAACATAAAATATTGAGGTAAAGAAACAAAGCTTTGGTGGAAAATCAAAAATGTGCTCAAAATCTGCTAAACAGACATAGAAGGGTTGTTTCTGCAATAACCAAAGATGTTCTCAAGCTGCTACTATACCGTCGGTTTTGCACAGTAGAACACGACAATAAAGAAGCAAAGACTCAGTGGAAAATCAAAGATGTGCTCAATAAAGACATTTGACAGCTTGCTTTAGCAAGTACGCCTGAACAGGGACTTGAACCATGGACCCTCAGATTAAAAGTCTGATGCTCTACCGACTGAGCTATCCAGGCTCTGAAAAATGCTCTTCTTAGCTCCTCTAAGCGTCTTAACATAAAATATGGAGGTAAAGAAACAAAGCTTTGGTGGAAAATCAAAAATGTGCTCAAAATCTGCTAAAGAGACATAGAAGGGTTGTTTCTGCAATAAGCAAAGATGTTCTCAAGCTGCTTCTATACCCTTGGTTTTGCACAGTAGAACACGGCACTGAAGATGCAGAGACTCAGTGGAAAATCAAAGATGTGCTCAATAAAGACATTTGACAGCTTGCTTTAGCAAGTACGCCTGAACAGGGACCCTGGACCCTCAGATTAAAAGTCTGATGCTCTACTGACTGAGCTATCCAGGCTCTGAAAAATGCTCTTCTTAGCTCCTATAAGCGTCTTAACATAAAATATGGAGGTAAAGAAACAAAGCTTTGGTGGAAAATCAAAAATGTGCTCAAAATCTGCTAAACAGACATAGAAGGGTTGTTTCTGCAATAAGCAAAGATGTTCTCAAGCTGCTTCTATACCCTTGGTTTTGCACAGTTGAACACGGCACTGAAGATGCAGATACTTAGTGGAAAATCAAAGATGTGCTCAATAAAGACATTTGACAGCTTGCTTTAGCAAATGCTCTACCGACTGAGCTATCCAGGCTCTGAAAAATGCTCTTCTTAGCTCCTCTAAGCGTCTTAACATAAAATATGGAGGTAAAGAAACAAAGCTTTGGTGGAAAATCAACAATGTACCCAAAATTTGCTAAACAGACATAGAAGGGTTGTTTCTGCAAAAAACAAAGATTTTCTCAAGCTGCTTCTACACCCTCAGTTTTGCACAGTAGAACACGACAATAAAGAAGCAAAGACTCAGTGGAAAATCAAAGATGTGCTCAATAAAGACATTTGAAAGCTTGCTTTAGCAAGTACGCCTGAACAGGGACTTGAACCCTGGACCCTCAGATTAAAAGTCTGATGCTCTACCGACTGAGCTATCCAGGCTCTGAAAAATGCTCTTCTTAGCTCCTCTAAGCGTCTTAACATAAAATATGGAGGTAAAGAAACAAAGCTTTGGTGGAAAATCAACAATGTACCCAAAATTTGCTAAACAGACATAGAAGGGTTGTTTCTGCAAAAAACAAAGATTTTCTCAAGCTGCTTCTATACCCTCAGTTTTGCACAGTAGAACACGACAATAAAGAAGCAAAGACTCAGTGGAAAATCAAAGATGTGCTCAATAAAGACATTTGACAGCTTGCTTTAGCAAGTACGCCTGAACAGGGACTTGAACCATGGACCCTCAGATTAAAAGTCTGATGCTCTACCGACTGAGCTATCCAGGCTCTGAAAAATGCTCTTCTTAGCTCCTCTAAGCGTCTTAACATAAAATATGGAGGTAAAGAAACAAAGCTTTGGTGGAAAATCAAAAATGTGCTCAAAATCTGCTAAAGAGACATAGAAGGGTTGTTTCTGCAATAAGCAAAGATGTTCTCAAGCTGCTTCTATACCCTTGGTTTTGCACAGTAGAACACGGCACTGAAGATGCAGAGACTCAGTGGAAAATCAAAGATGTGCTCAATAAAGACATTTGACAGCTTGCTTTAGCAAATACACCTGAACAGGGACTTGAACCCTGGACCCTCAGATTAAAAGTCTGATGCTCTACCGACTGAGCTATCCAGGCTCTGAAAAATGCTCTTCTTAGCTCCTCTAAGCGTCTTAACATAAAATATGGAGGTAAAGAAACAAAGCTTTGGTGGAAAATCAAAAATGTGCTCAAAATCTGCTAAACAGACATAGAAGGGTTGTTTCTGCAATAAGCAAAGATGTTCTCAAGCTGCTTCTATACCCTTGGTTTTGCACAGTTGAACACGGCACTGAAGATGCAGATACTTAGTGGAAAATCAAAGATGTGCTCAATAAAGACATTTGACAGCTTGCTTTAGCAAATGCTCTACCGACTGAGCTATCCAGGCTCTGAAAAATGCTCTTCTTAGCTCCTCTAAGCGTCTTAACATAAAATATGGAGGTAAAGAAACAAAGCTTTGGTGGAAAATCAACAATGTACCCAAAATTTGCTAAACAGACATAGAAGGGTTGTTTCTGCAAAAAACAAAGATTTTCTCAAGCTGCTTCTACACCCTCAGTTTTGCACAGTAGAACACGACAATAAAGAAGCAAAGACTCAGTGGAAAATCAAAGATGTGCTCAATAAAGACATTTGACAGCTTGCTTTAGCAAGTACGCCTGAACAGCGACTTGAACCCTGGACCCTCAGATTAAAAGTCTGATGCTCTACCGACTGAGCTATCCAGGCTCTGAAAAATGCTCTTCTTAGCTCCTCTAAGCGTCTTAACATAAAATATGGAGGTAAAGAAACAAAGCTTTGGTGGAAAATCAAAAATGTGCTCAAAATCTGCTAAACAGACATAGAAGGGTTGTTTCTGCAATAAGCAAAGATGTTCTCAAGCTGCTTCTATACCCTTGGTTTTGCACAGTTGAACACGGCACTGAAGATGCAGATACTTAGTGGAAAATCAAAGATGTGCTCAATAAAGACATTTGACAGCTTGCTTTAGCAAATGCTCTACCGACTGAGCTATCCAGGCTCTGAAAAATGCTCTTCTTAGCTCCTCTAAGCGTCTTAACATAAAATATGGAGGTAAAGAAACAAAGCTTTGGTGGAAAATCAACAATGTACCCAAAATTTGCTAAACAGACATAGAAGGGTTGTTTCTGCAAAAAACAAAGATTTTCTCAAGCTGCTTCTATACCCTCAGTTTTGCACAGTAGAACACGACAATAAAGAAGCAAAGACTCAGTGGAAAATCAAAGATGTGCTCAATAAAGACATTTGACAGCTTGCTTTAGCAAGTACACCTGAACAGGGACTTGAACCATGGACCCTCAGATTAAAAGTCTGATGCTCTACCGACTGAGCTATCCAGGCTCTGAAAAATGCTCTTCTTAGCTCCTCTAAGCGTCTTAACATAAAATATGGAGGTAAAGAAACAAAGCTTTGGTGGAAAATCAAAAATGTGCTCAAAATCTGCTAAAGAGACATAGAAGGGTTGTTTCTGCAATAAGCAAAGATGTTCTCAAGCTGCTTCTATGCCCTTGGTTTTGCACAGTAGAACACGGCACTGAAGATGCAGAGACTCAGTGGAAAATCAAAGATGTGCTCAATAAAGACATTTGACAGCTTGCTTTAGCAAATACGCCTGAACAGGGACTTGAACCCTGGACCCTCAGATTAAAAGTCTGATGCTCTACCGACTGAGCTATCCAGGCTCTGAAAAATGCTCTTCTTAGCTCCTCTAAGCGTCTTAACATAAAATATGGAGGTAAAGAAACAAAGCTTTGGTGGAAAATCAAAAATGTGCTCAAAATCTGCTAAACAGACATAGAAGGGTTGTTTCTGCAATAAGCAAAGATGTTCTCAAGCTGCTTCTATACCCTTGGTTTTGCACAGTAGAACACGGCACTGAAGATGCAGATACTTAGTGGAAAATCAAAGATGTGCTCAATAAAGATATTTGACAGCTTGCTTTAGCAAGTACGCCTGAACAGGGACTTGAACCCTGGACCCTCAGATTAAAAGTCTGATGCTCTACCGACTGAGCTATCCAGGCTCTGAAAAATGCTCTTCTTAGCTCCTCTAAGCGTCTTAACATAAAATATGGAGGTAAAGAAACAAAGCTTTGGTGGAAAATCAAAAATGTGCTCAAAATCTGCTAAACAGACATAGAAGGGTTGTTTCTGCAATAAGCAAAGATGTTCTCAAGCTGCTTCTATACCCTTGGTTTTGCACAGTAGAACACGGCACTGAAGATGCAGAGACTCAGTGGAAAATCAAAGATGTGCTCAATAAAGACATTTGACAGCTTGCTTTAGCAAATGCTCTACCGACTGAGCTATCCAGGCTCTGAAAAATGCTCTTCTTAGCTCCTCTAAGCGTCTTAACATAAAATATGGAGGTAAAGAAACAAAGCTTTGGTGGAAAATCAACAATGTACCCAAAATTTGCTAAACAGACATAGAAGGGTTGTTTCTGCAAAAAACAAAGATTTTCTCAAGCTGCTTCTATACCCTCAGTTTTGCACAGTAGAACACGACAATAAAGAAGCAAAGACTCAGTGGAAAATCAAAGATGTGCTCAATAAAGACATTTGACAGCTTGCTTTAGCAAGTACGCCTGAACAGGGACTTGAACCATGGACCCTCAGATTAAAAGTCTGATGCTCTACCGACTGAGCTATCCAGGCTCTGAAAAACGCTCTTCTTAGCTCCTCTAAGCGTCTTAACATAAAGTATGGAGGTAAAGAAACAAAGCTTTGGTGGAAAATCAAAAATGTGCTCAAAATCTGCTAAAGAGACATAGAAGGGTTGTTTCTGCAATAAGCAAAGATGTTCTCAAGCTGCTTCTATACCCTTGGTTTTGCACAGTAGAACACGGCACTGAAGATGCAGAGACTCAGTGGAAAATCAAAGATGTGCTCAATAAAGACATTTGACAGCTTGCTTTAGCAAATACGCCTGAACAGGGACTTGAACCCTGGACCCTCAGATTAAAAGTCTGATGCTCTACCGACTGAGCTATCCAGGCTCTGAAAAATGCTCTTCTTAGCTCCTCTAAGCGTCTTAACATAAAATATGGAGGTAAAGAAACAAAGCTTTGGTGGAAAATCAAAAATGTGCTCAAAATCTGCTAAACAGACATAGAAGGGTTGTTTCTGCAATAAGCAAAGATGTTCTCAAGCTGCTTCTATACCCTTGGTTTTGCACAGTAGAACACGACAATAAAGAAGCAAAGACTCAGTGGAAAATCAAAGATGTGCTCAATAAAGACATTTGACAGCTTGCTTTAGCAAGTACGCCTGAACAGGGACCCTGGACCCTCAGATTAAAAGTCTGATGCTCTACCGACTGAGCTATCCAGGCTCTGAAAAATGCTCTTCTTAGCTCCTCTAAGCGTCTTAACATAAAATATGGAGGTAAAGAAACAAAGCTTTGGTGGAAAATCAAAAATGTGCTCAAAATCTGCTAAACAGACATAGAAGGGTTGTTTCTGCAAAAAACAAAGATGTTCTCAAGCTGCTTCTATACCCTTGGTTTTGCACAGTAGAACACGACAATACAGAAGCAAAGACTCAGTGGAAAATCAAAGATGTGCTCAATAAAGACATTTGACAGCTTGCTTTAGCAAATACGCCTGAACAGCGACTTGAACCCTGGACCCTCAGATTAAAAGTCTGATGCTCTACTGACTGAGCTATCCAGGCTCTGAAAAATGCTCTTCTTAGCTCCTCTAAGCGTCTTAACATAAAATATGGAGGTAAAGAAACAAAGCTTTGGTGGAAAATCAAAAATGTGCTCAAAATCTGCTAAACAGACATAGAAGGGTTGTTTCTGCAATAACCAAAGATGTTCTCAAGCTGCTACTATACCGTCAGTTTTGCACAGTAGAACACGACAATAAAGAAGCAAAGACTCAGTGGAAAATCAAAGATGTGCTCAATAAAGACATTTGACAGCTTGCTATAGCAAGCACGCCTGAACAGGGACTTGTACCCTGGACCCTCAGATTAAAAGTCTGATGCTCTACCGACTGAGCTATCCAGGCTCTGAAAAATGCTCTTCTTGGCTCCTCTAAGCGTCTTAACATAAAATATGGAGGTAAAGAAACAAAGCTTTGGTGGAAAATCAACAATGTGCTCAAAATCTGCTAAACAGACATAGAAGGGTTGTTTCTGCAAGCGGCTTCTATACCCTTGGTTTTGCACAGTAGAACACGGCACTGAAGATGCAGAGTCAGTGGAAAATCAAAGATGTGCTCAATAAAGACATTTGACAGCTTGCTTTAGCAAGTACGCCTGAACAGCTATCCAGGCTCTGAAAAATGCTCTTCTTAGCTCCTCTAAGCGTCTTAACATAAAATATGGAGGTAAAGAAACAAAGCTTTGGTGGAAAATCAACAATGTACCCAAAATTTGCTAAACAGACATAGAAGGGTTGTTTCTGCAATAAGCAAAGATGTTCTCAAGCTGCTTCTATACCCTTGGTTTTGCACAGTAGAACACGGCACTGAAGATGCAGAGACTCAGTGGAAAATCAAAGATGTGCTCAATAAAGACATTCGACAGCTTGCTTTAGCAAATACGCCTGAACAGGGACTTGAACCCTGGACCCTCAGATTAAAAGTCTGATGCTCTACCGACTGAGCTATCCAGGCTCTGAAAAATGCTCTTCTTAGCTCCTCTAAGCGTCTTAACATAAAATATGGAGGTAAAGAAACAAAGCTTTGGTGGAAAATCAAAAATGTGCTCAAAATCTGCTAAACAGACATAGAAGGGTTGTTTCTGCAATAAGCAAAGATGTTCTCAAGCTGCTTCTATACCCTTGGTTTTGCACAGTTGAACACGGCACTGAAGATGCAGATACTTAGTGGAAAATCAAAGATGTGCTCAATAAAGATATTTGACAGCTTGCTTTAGCAAGTACGCCTGAACAGGGACTTGAACCCTGGACCCTCAGATTAAAAGTCTGATGCTCTACCGACTGAGCTATCCAGGCTCTGAAAAATGCTCTTCTTAGCTCCTCTAAGCGTCTTAACATAAAATATGGAGGTAAAGAAACAAAGCTTTGGTGGAAAATCAAAAATGTGCTCAAAATCTGCTAAACAGACATAGAAGGGTTGTTTCTGCAATAAGCAAAGATGTTCTCAAGCTGCTTCTATACCCTTGGTTTTGCACAGTAGAACACGGCACTGAAGATGCAGAGACTCAGTGGAAAATCAAAGATGTGCTCAATAAAGACATTTGACAGCTTGCTTTAGCAAATGCTCTACCGACTGAGCTATCCAGGCTCTGAAAAATGCTCTTCTTAGCTCCTCTAAGCGTCTTAACATAAAATATGGAGGTAAAGAAACAAAGCTTTGGTGGAAAATCAACAATGTACCCAAAATTTGCTAAACAGACATAGAAGGGTTGTTTCTGCAAAAAACAAAGATTTTCTCAAGCTGCTTCTACACCCTCAGTTTTGCACAGTAGAACACGACAATAAAGAAGCAAAGACTCAGTGGAAAATCAAAGATGTGCTCAATAAAGACATTTGACAGCTTGCTTTAGCAAGTACGCCTGAACAGCTATCCAGGCTCTGAAAAATGCTCTTCTTAGCTCCTCTAAGCGTCTTAACATAAAATATGGAGGTAAAGAAACAAAGCTTTGGTGGAAAATCAACAATGTACCCAAAATTTGCTAAACAGACATAGAAGGGTTGTTTCTGCAATAAGCAAAGATGTTCTCAAGCTGCTTCTATACCCTTGGTTTTGCACAGTAGAACACGGCACTGAAGATGCAGAGACTCAGTGGAAAATCAAAGATGTGCTCAATAAAGACATTCGACAGCTTGCTTTAGCAAATACGCCTGAACAGGGACTTGAACCCTGGACCCTCAGATTAAAAGTCTGATGCTCTACCGACTGAGCCATCCAGGCTCTGAAAAATGCTCTTCTTAGCTCCTCTAAGCGTCTTAACATAAAATATGGAGGTAAAGAAACAAAGCTTTGGTGGAAAATCAAAAATGTGCTCAAAATCTGCTAAACAGACATAGAAGGGTTGTTTCTGCAATAAGCAAAGATGTTCTCAAGCTGCTTCTATACCCTTGGTTTTGCACAGTTGAACACGGCACTGAAGATGCAGATACTTAGTGGAAAATCAAAGATGTGCTCAATAAAGATATTTGACAGCTTGCTTTAGCAAGTACGCCTGAACAGGGACTTGAACCCTGGACCCTCAGATTAAAAGTCTGATGCTCTACCGACTGAGCTATCCAGGCTCTGAAAAATGCTCTTCTTAGCTCCTCTAAGCGTCTTAACATAAAATATGGAGGTAAAGAAACAAAGCTTTGGTGGAAAATCAAAAATGTGCTCAAAATCTGCTAAACAGACATAGAAGGGTTGTTTCTGCAATAAGCAAAGATGTTCTCAAGCTGCTTCTATACCCTTGGTTTTGCACAGTAGAACACGGCACTGAAGATGCAGAGACTCAGTGGAAAATCAAAGATGTGCTCAATAAAGACATTTGACAGCTTGCTTTAGCAAATGCTCTACCGACTGAGCTATCCAGGCTCTGAAAAATGCTCTTCTTAGCTCCTCTAAGCGTCTTAACATAAAATATGGAGGTAAAGAAACAAAGCTTTGGTGGAAAATCAACAATGTACCCAAAATTTGCTAAACAGACATAGAAGGGTTGTTTCTGCAAAAAACAAAGATTTTCTCAAGCTGCTTCTACACCCTCAGTTTTGCACAGTAGAACACGACAATAAAGAAGCAAAGACTCAGTGGAAAATCAAAGATGTGCTCAATAAAGACATTTGACAGCTTGCTTTAGCAAGTACGCCTGAACAGCTATCCAGGCTCTGAAAAATGCTCTTCTTAGCTCCTCTAAGCGTCTTAACATAAAATATGGAGGTAAAGAAACAAAGCTTTGGTGGAAAATCAACAATGTACCCAAAATTTGCTAAACAGACATAGAAGGGTTGTTTCTGCAATAAGCAAAGATGTTCTCAAGCTGCTTCTATACCCTTGGTTTTGCACAGTAGAACACGGCACTGAAGATGCAGAGACTCAGTGGAAAATCAAAGATGTGCTCAATAAAGACATTCGACAGCTTGCTTTAGCAAATACGCCTGAACAGGGACTTGAACCCTGGACCCTCAGATTAAAAGTCTGATGCTCTACCGACTGAGCTATCCAGGCTCTGAAAAATGCTCTTCTTAGCTCCTCTAAGCGTCTTAACATAAAATATGGAGGTAAAGAAACAAAGCTTTGGTGGAAAATCAAAAATGTGCTCAAAATCTGCTAAACAGACATAGAAGGGTTGTTTCTGCAATAAGCAAAGATGTTCTCAAGCTGCTTCTATACCCTTGGTTTTGCACAGTTGAACACGGCACTGAAGATGCAGATACTTAGTGGAAAATCAAAGATGTGCTCAATAAAGATATTTGACAGCTTGCTTTAGCAAGTACGCCTGAACAGGGACTTGAACCCTGGACCCTCAGATTAAAAGTCTGATGCTCTACCGACTGAGCTATCCAGGCTCTGAAAAATGCTCTTCTTAGCTCCTCTAAGCGTCTTAACATAAAATATGGAGGTAAAGAAACAAAGCTTTGGTGGAAAATCAAAAATGTGCTCAAAATCTGCTAAACAGACATAGAAGGGTTGTTTCTGCAATAAGCAAAGATGTTCTCAAGCTGCTTCTATACCCTTGGTTTTGCACAGTAGAACACGGCACTGAAGATGCAGAGACTCAGTGGAAAATCAAAGATGTGCTCAATAAAGACATTTGACAGCTTGCTTTAGCAAATGCTCTACCGACTGAGCTATCCAGGCTCTGAAAAATGCTCTTCTTAGCTCCTCTAAGCGTCTTAACATAAAATATGGAGGTAAAGAAACAAAGCTTTGGTGGAAAATCAACAATGTACCCAAAATTTGCTAAACAGACATAGAAGGGTTGTTTCTGCAAAAAACAAAGATTTTCTCAAGCTGCTTCTACACCCTCAGTTTTGCACAGTAGAACACGACAATAAAGAAGCAAAGACTCAGTGGAAAATCAAAGATGTGCTCAATAAAGACATTTGACAGCTTGCTTTAGCAAGTACGCCTGAACAGGGACTTGAACCCTGGACCCTCAGATTAAAAGTCTGATGCTCTACTGACTGAGCTATCCAGGCTCTGAAAAATGCTCTTCTTAGCTCCTCTAAGCGTCTTAACATAAAATATGGAGGTAAAGAAACAAAGCTTTGGTGGAAAACCAACAATGTACCCAAAATTTGCTAAACAGACATAGAAGGGTTGTTTCTGCAAAAAACAAAGATTTTCTCAAGCTGCTTCTATACCCTCAGTTTTGCACAGTAGAACACGACAATAAAGAAGCAAAGACTCAGTGGAAAATCAAAGATGTGCTCAATAAAGACATTTGACAGCTTGCTTTAGCAAGTACGCCTGAACAGGGACTTGAACCATGGACCCTCAGATTAAAAGTCTGATGCTCTACCGACTGAGCTATCCGGGCTCTGAAAAATGCTCTTCTTAGCTCCTCTAAGCGTCTTAACATAAAATATGGAGGTAAAGAAACAAAGCTTTGGTGGAAAATCAAAAATGTGCTCAAAATCTGCTAAAGAGACATAGAAGGGTTGTTTCTGCAATAAGCAAAGATGTTCTCAAGCTGCTTCTATACCCTTGGTTTTGCACAGTAGAACACGGCACTGAAGATGCAGAGACTCAGTGGAAAATCAAAGATGTGCTCAATAAAGACATTTGACAGCTTGCTTTAGCAAATACGCCTGAACAGGGACTTGAACCCTGGACCCTCAGATTAAAAGTCTGATGCTCTACCGACTGAGCTATCCAGGCTCTGAAAAATGCTCTTCTTAGCTCCTCTAAGCGTCTTAACATAAAATATGGAGGTAAAGAAACAAAGCTTTGGTGGAAAATCAAAAATGTGCTCAAAATCTGCTAAACAGACATAGAAGGGTTGTTTCTGCAATAAGCAAAGATGTTCTCAAGCTGCTTCTACACCCTTGGTTTTGCACAGTTGAACACGGCACTGAAGATGCAGAGACTTAGTGGAAAATCAAAGATGTGCTCAATAAAGACATTTGACAGCTTGCTTTAGCAAATGCTCTACCGACTGAGCTATCCAGGCTCTGAAAAATGCTCTTCTTAGCTCCTCTAAGCGTCTTAACATAAAATATGGAGGTAAAGAAGCAAAGCTTTGGTGGAAAATCAACAATGTACCCAAAATTTGCTAAACAGACATAGAAGGGTTGTTTCTGCAAAAAACAAAGATTTTCTCAAGCTGCTTCTATACCCTCAGTTTTGCACAGTAGAACACGACAATAAAGAAGCAAAGACTCAGTGGAAAATCAAAGATTTGCTCAATAAAGACATTTGACAGCTTGCTTTAGGAAGTACGCCTGAACAGGGACTTGAACCCTGGACCCTCAGATTAAAAGTCTGATGCTCTACCGACTGAGCTATCCAGGCTCTGAAAAATGCTCTTCTTAGCTCCTCTTAGTGTCTTAAGATAAAATATGGCGGTAAAGAAACAAAGCTTTGGTGGAAAATCAAAAATGTGCTCAAAATCTGCTAAACAGACATAGAAGGGTTGTTTCTGCAATAACCAAAGATGTTCTCAAGCTGCTACTATACCGTCAGTTTTGCACAGTAGAACACGACAATAAAGAAGCAAAGACTCAGTGGAAAATCAAAGATGTGCTCAATAAAGACATTTGACAGCTTGCTATAGCAAGTACGCCTGAACAGCTATCCAGGCTCTGAAAAATGCTCTTCTTAGCTCCTCTAAGCGTCTTAACATAAAATATGGAGGTAAAGAAACAAAGCTTTGGTGGAAAATCAACAATGTACCCAAAATTTGCTAAACAGACATAGAAGGGTTGTTTCTGCAAAAAACAAAGATTTTCTCAAGCTGCTACTATACCCTCAGTTTTGCACAGTAGAACACGACAATAAAGAAGCAAAGACTCAGTGGAAAATCAAAGATGTGCTCACTAAAGACATTTGACAGCTTAAAAGTCTGATGCTCTACCGACTGAGCTATCCAGGCTCTGAAAAATGCTCTTCTTAGCTCCTCTAAGCGTCTTAACATAAAATATGGAGGTAAAGAAACAAAGCTTTGGTGGAAAATCAAAAATGTGCTCAAAATCTGCTAAAGAGACATAGAAGGGTTGTTTCTGCAATAAGCAAAGATGTTCTCAAGCTGCTTCTATACCCTTGGTTTTGCACAGTAGAACACGGCACTGAAGATGCAGAGACTCAGTGGAAAATCAAAGATGTGCTCAATAAAGACATTCGACAGCTTGCTTTAGCAAATACGCCTGAACAGGGACTTGAACCCTGGACCCTCAGATTAAAAGTCTGATGCTCTACCGACTGAGCTATCCAGGCTCTGAAAAATGCTCTTCTTAGCTCCTCTAAGCGTCTTAACATAAAATATGGAGGTAAAGAAACAAAGCTTTGGTGGAAAATCAACAATGTGCTCAAAATCTGCTAAACAGACATAGAAGGGTTGTTTCTGCAATAAGCAAAGATGTTCTCAAGCTGCTTCTATACCCTTGGTTTTGCACAGTTGAACACGGCACTGAAGATGCAGAGACTTAGTGGAAAATCAAAGATGTGCTCAATAAAGACATTTGACAGCTTGCTTTAGCAAGTACGCCTGAACAGGGACTTGAACCCTGGACCCTCAGATTAAAAGTCTGATGCTCTACCGACTGAGCTATCCAGGCTCTGAAAAATGCTCTTCTTAGCTCCTCTAAGCGTCTTAACATAAAATATGGAGGTAAAGAAACAAAGCTTTGGTGGAAAATCAAAAATGTGCTCAAAATCTGCTAAACAGACATAGAAGGGTTGTTTCTGCAATAAGCAAAGATGTTCTCAAGCTGCTTCTATACCCTTGGTTTTGCACAGTAGAACACGGCACTGAAGATGCAGAGACTCAGTGGAAAATCAAAGATGTGCTCAATAAAGACATTTGACAGCTTGCTTTAGCAAATGCTCTACCGACTGAGCTATCCAGGCTCTGAAAAATGCTCTTCTTAGCTCCTCTAAGCGTCTTAACATAAAATATGGAGGTAAAGAAACAAAGCTTTGGTGGAAAATCAACAATGTACCCAAAATTTGCTAAACAGACATAGAAGGGTTGTTTCTGCAAAAAACAAAGATTTTCTCAAGCTGCTTCTACACCCTCAGTTTTGCACAGTAGAACACGACAATAAAGAAGCAAAGACTCAGTGGAAAATCAAAGATGTGCTCAATAAAGACATTTGACAGCTTGCTTTAGCAAGTACGCCTGAACAGGGACTTGAACCCTGGACCCTCAGATTAAAAGTCTGATGCTCTACCGACTGAGCTATCCAGGCTCTGAAAAATGCTCTTCTTAGCTCCTCTAAGCGTCTTAACATAAAATATGGAGGTAAAGAAACAAAGCTTTGGTGGAAAATCAACAATGTGCTCAAAATTTGCTAAACAGACATAGAAGGGTTGTTTCTGCAATAAGCAAAGATGTTCTCAAGCTGCTTCTATACCGTCGGTTTTGCACAGTAGAACACGACAATAAAGAAGCAAAGACTCAGTGGAAAATCAAAGATGTGCTCAATAAAGACATTTGACAGCTTGCTCTAGCAAGCACGCCTGAACAGGGACTTGTACCCTGGACCCTCAGATTAAAAGTCTGATGCTCTACCGACTGAGCTATCCAGGCTCTGAAAAATGCTCTTCTTGGCTCCTCTAAGCGTCTTAACATAAAATATGGAGGTAAAGAAACAAAGCTTTGGTGGAAAATCAAAAATGTGCTCAAAATCTGCTAAACAGACATAGAAGGGTTGTTTCTGCAATAAGCAAAGATGTTCTCAAGCTGCTTCTATACCCTTGGTTTTGCACAGTAGAACACGGCACTGAAGATGCAGAGACTCAGTGGAAAATCAAAGATGTGCTCAATAAAGAGATTTGACAGCTTGCTTTAGCAAATGCTCTACCGACTGAGCTATCCAGGCTCTGAAAAATGCTCTTCTTAGCTCCTCTAAGCGTCTTAACATAAAATATGGAGGTAAAGAAGCAAAGCTTTGGTGGAAAATCAACAATGTACCCAAAATTTGCTAAACAGACATAGAAGGGTTGTTTCTGCAAAAAACAAAGATTTTCTCAAGCTGCTTCTATACCCTCAGTTTTGCACAGTAGAACACGACAATAAAGAAGCAAAGACTCAGTGGAAAATCAAAGATTTGCTCAATAAAGACATTTGACAGCTTGCTTTAGGAAGTACGCCTGAACAGGGACTTGAACCCTGGACCCTCAGATTAAAAGTCTGATGCTCTACCGACTGAGCTATCCAGGCTCTGAAAAATGCTCTTCTTAGCTCCTCTTAGTGTCTTAAGATAAAATATGGCGGTAAAGAAACAAAGCTTTGGTGGAAAATCAAAAATGTGCTCAAAATCTGCTAAACAGACATAGAAGGGTTGTTTCTGCAATAACCAAAGATGTTCTCAAGCTGCTACTATACCGTCAGTTTTGCACAGTAGAACACGACAATAAAGAAGCAAAGACTCAGTGGAAAATCAAAGATGTGCTCAATAAAGACATTTGACAGCTTGCTATAGCAAGCACGCCTGAACAGGGACTTGTACCCTGGACCCTCAGATTAAAAGTCTGATGCTCTACCGACTGAGCTATCCAGGCTCTGAAAAATGCTCTTCTTGGCTCCTCTAAGCGTCTTAACATAAAATATGGAGGTAAAGAAACAAAGCTTTGGTGGAAAATCAACAATGTGCTCAAAATCTGCTAAACAGACATAGAAGGGTTGTTTCTGCAAGCGGCTTCTATACCCTTGGTTTTGCACAGTAGAACACGGCACTGAAGATGCAGAGTCAGTGGAAAATCAAAGATGTGCTCAATAAAGACATTTGACAGCTTGCTTTAGGAAGTACGCCTGAACAGCTATCCAGGCTCTGAAAAATGCTCTTCTTAGCTCCTCTAAGCGTCTTAACATAAAATATGGAGGTAAAGAAACAAAGCTTTGGTGGAAAATCAAAAATGTGCTCAAAATCTGCTAAACAGACATAGAAGGGTTGTTTCTGCAATAAGCAAAGATGTTCTCAAGCTGCTTCTATACCCTTGGTTTTGCACAGTAGAACACGGCACTCAAGATGCAGAGACTCAGTGGAAAATCAAAGATGTGCTCAATAAAGACATTTGACAGCTTGCTTTAGCAAATGCTCTACCGACTGAGCTATCCAGGCTCTGAAAAATGCTCTTCTTAGCTCCTCTAAGCGTCTTAACATAAAATATGGAGGTAAAGAAACAAAGCTTTGGTGGAAAATCAACAATGTACCCAAAATTTGCTAAACAGACATAGAAGGGTTGTTTCTGCAAAAAACAAAGATTTTCTCAAGCTGCTTCTACACCCTCAGTTTTGCACAGTAGAACACGACAATAAAGAAGCAAAGACTCAGTGGAAAATCAAAGATGTGCTCAATAAATACATTTGACAGCTTGCTTTAGCAAGTACGCCTGAACAGGGACTTGAACCCTGGACCCTCAGATTAAAAGTCTGATGCTCTACCGACTGAGCTATCCAGGCTCTGAAAAATGCTCTTCTTAGCTCCTCTAAGCGTCTTAACATAAAATATGGAGGTAAAGAAACAAAGCTTTGGTGGAAACTCAAAAATGTGCTCAAAATCTACTAAACAGACATAGAAGGGTTGTTTCTGCAAAAAACAAAAATGTTCTCAAGCTGCTTCTTTACCCTTGGTTTTGCACAGTAGAACACGACAATACAGAAGCAAAGACTCAGTGGAAAATCAAAGATGTGCTCAATAAAGACATTTGACAGCTTGCTTTAGCAAATACGCCTGAACAGGGACTTGAACCCTGGACCCTCAGATTAAAAGTCTGATGCTCTACCGACTGAGCTATCCAGGCTCTGAAAAATGCTCTTCTTAGCTCCTCTAAGCGTCTTAACATAAAATATGGAGGTAAAGAAACAAAGCTTTGGTGGAAAATCAACAATGTACCCAAAATTTGCTAAACAGACATAGAAGGGTTGTTTCTGCAAAAAACAAAGATTTTCTCAAGCTGCTTCTATACCCTCAGTTTTGCACAGTAGAACACGACAATAAAGAAGCAAAGACTCAGTGGAAAATCAAAGATGTGCTCAATAAAGACATTTGACAGCTTGCTTTAGCAAGTACGCCTGAACAGGGACTTGAACCATGGACCCTCAGATTAAAAGTCTGATGCTCTACCGACTGAGCTATCCAGGCTCTGAAAAACGCTCTTCTTAGCTCCTCTAAGCGTCTTAACATAAAATATGGAGGTAAAGAAACAAAGCTTTGGTGGAAAATCAAAAATGTGCTCAAAATCTGCTAAAGAGACATAGAAGGGTTGTTTCTGCAATAAGCAAAGATGTTCTCAAGCTGCTTCTATACCCTTGGTTTTGCACAGTAGAACACGGCACTGAAGATGCAGAGACTCAGTGGAAAATCAAAGATGTGCTCAATAAAGACATTTGACAGCTTGCTTTAGCAAATACGCCTGAACAGGGACTTGAACCCTGGACCCTCAGATTAAAAGTCTGATGCTCTACCGACTGAGCTATCCAGGCTCTGAAAAATGCTCTTCTTAGCTCCTCTAAGCGTCTTAACATAAAATATGGAGGTAAAGAAACAAAGCTTTGGTGGAAAATCAACAATGTGCCCAAAATTTGCTAAACAGACATAGAAGGGTTGTTTCTGCAAAAAACAAAGATTTTCTCAAGCTGCTTCTATACCCTCAGTTTTGCACAGTAGAACACAACAATAAAGAAGCAAAGACTCAGTGGAAAATCAAAGATGTGCTCAATTAAGACATTTGACAGCTTGCTTTAGCAAGCACGCCTGAACAGGAACTTGAACCCTGGATCCTCAGATTAAAAGTCTGATGCTCTACCGACTGAGCTATCCAGGCTCTGAAAAATGCTCTTCTTAGCTCCTCTAAGCGTCTTAACATAAAATATGGAGGTAAAGAAACAAAGCTTTGGTGGAAAATCAAAAATGTGCTCAAAATCTGCTAAACAGACATAGAAGGGTTGTTTCTGCAATAAGCAAAGATGTTCTCAAGCTGCTTCTATACCCTTGGTTTTGCACAGTAGAACACGGCACTGAAGATGCAGAGACTCAGTGGAAAATCAAAGATGTGCTCAATAAAGACATTTGACAGCTTGCTTTAGCAAGCACGCCTGAACAGGGACTTGAACCCTGGACCCTCAGATTAAAAGTCTGATGCTCTACTGACTGAGCTATCCAGGCTCTGAAAAATGCTCTTCTTAGCTCCTCTAAGCGTCTTAACATAAAATATGGAGGTAAAGAAACAAAGCTTTGGTGGAAAATCAACAATGTGCCCAAAATTTGCTAAACAGACATAGAAGGGTTGTTTCTGCAAAAAACAAAGATTTTCTCAAGCTGCTTCTATACCCTCAGTTTTGCACAGTAGAACACAACAATAAAGAAGCAAAGACTCAGTGGAAAATCAAAGATGTGCTCAATTAAGACATTTGACAGCTTGCTTTAGCAAGCACGCCTGAACAGGAACTTGAACCCTGGATCCTCAGATTAAAAGTCTGATGCTCTACCGACTGAGCTATCCAGGCTCTGAAAAATGCTCTTCTTAGCTCCTCTAAGCGTCTTAACATAAAATATGGAGGTAAAGAAACAAAGCTTTGGTGGAAAATCAAAAATGTGCTCAAAATCTGCTAAACAGACATAGAAGGGTTGTTTCTGCAATAAGCAAAGATGTTCTCAAGCTGCTTCTATACCCTTGGTTTTGCACAGTAGAACACGGCACTGAAGATGCAGAGACTCAGTGGAAAATCAAAGATGTGCTCAATAAAGACATTTGACAGCTTGCTTTAGCAAGCACGCCTGAACAGGGACTTGAACCCTGGACCCTCAGATTAAAAGTCTGATGCTCTACTGACTGAGCTATCCAGGCTCTGAAAAATGCTCTTCTTAGCTCCTCTAAGCGTCTTAACATAAAATATGGAGGTAAAGAAACAAAGCTTTGGTGGAAAATCAACAATGTGCCCAAAATTTGCTAAACAGACATAGAAGGGTTGTTTCTGCAAAAAACAAAGATTTTCTCAAGCTGCTTCTATACCCTCAGTTTTGCACAGTAGAACACAACAATAAAGAAGCAAAGACTCAGTGGAAAATCAAAGATGTGCTCAATTAAGACATTTGACAGCTTGCTTTAGCAAGCACGCCTGAACAGGAACTTGAACCCTGGATCCTCAGATTAAAAGTCTGATGCTCTACCGACTGAGCTATCCAGGCTCTGAAAAATGCTCTTCTTAGCTCCTCTAAGCGTCTTAACATAAAATATGGAGGTAAAGAAACAAAGCTTTGGTGGAAAATCAAAAATGTGCTCAAAATCTGCTAAACAGACATAGAAGGGTTGTTTCTGCAATAAGCAAAGATGTTCTCAAGCTGCTTCTATACCCTTGGTTTTGCACAGTAGAACACGGCACTGAAGATGCAGAGACTCAGTGGAAAATCAAAGATGTGCTCAATAAAGACATTTGACAGCTTGCTTTAGCAAGCACGCCTGAACAGGAACTTGAACCCTGGATCCTCAGATTAAAAGTCTGATGCTCTACCGACTGAGCTATCCAGGCTCTGAAAAATGCTCTTCTTAGCTCCTCTAAGCGTCTTAATATAAAATATTGAGGTAAAGAAACAAAGCTTTGGTGGAAAATCAAAAATGTGCTCAAAATCTGCTAAACAGACATAGAAGGGTTGTTTCTGCAATAAGCAAAGATGTTCTCAAGCTGCTTCTATACCCTTGGTTTTGCACAGTAGAACACGGCACTGAAGATGCAGAGACTCAGTGGAAAATCAAAGATGTGCTCAATAAAGACATTTGACAGCTTGCTTTAGCAAGCACACCTGAACAGGAACTTGAACCCTGGATCCTCAGATTAAAAGTCTGATGCTCTACCGACTGAGCTATCCAGGCTCTGAAAAATGCTCTTCTTAGCTCCTCTAAGCGTCTTAACATAAAATATGGAGGTAAAGAAACAAAGCTTTGGTGGAAAATCAACAATGTACCCAAAATTTGCTAAACAGACATAGAAGGGTTGTTTCTGCAAAAAACAAAGATTTTCTCAAGCTGCTTCTACACCCTCAGTTTTGCACAGTAGAACACGACAATAAAGAAGCAAAGACTCAGTGGAAAATCAAAGATGTGCTCAATAAATACATTTGACAGCTTGCTTTAGCAAGTACGCCTGAACAGGGACTTGAACCCTGGACCCTCAGATTAAAAGTCTGATGCTCTACCGACTGAGCTATCCAGGCTCTGAAAAATGCTCTTCTTAGCTCCTCTAAGCGTCTTAACATAAAATATGGAGGTAAAGAAACAAAGCTTTGGTGGAAACTCAAAAATGTGCTCAAAATCTACTAAACAGACATAGAAGGGTTGTTTCTGCAAAAAACAAAAATGTTCTCAAGCTGCTTCTTTACCCTTGGTTTTGCACAGTAGAACACGACAATACAGAAGCAAAGACTCAGTGGAAAATCAAAGATGTGCTCAATAAAGACATTTGACAGCTTGCTTTAGCAAATACGCCTGAACAGGGACTTGAACCCTGGACCCTCAGATTAAAAGTCTGATGCTCTACCGACTGAGCTATCCAGGCTCTGAAAAATGCTCTTCTTAGCTCCTCTAAGCGTCTTAACATAAAATATGGAGGTAAAGAAACAAAGCTTTGGTGGAAAATCAACAATGTACCCAAAATTTGCTAAACAGACATAGAAGGGTTGTTTCTGCAAAAAACAAAGATTTTCTCAAGCTGCTTCTATACCCTCAGTTTTGCACAGTAGAACACGACAATAAAGAAGCAAAGACTCAGTGGAAAATCAAAGATGTGCTCAATAAAGACATTTGACAGCTTGCTTTAGCAAGTACGCCTGAACAGGGACTTGAACCATGGACCCTCAGATTAAAAGTCTGATGCTCTACCGACTGAGCTATCCAGGCTCTGAAAAACGCTCTTCTTAGCTCCTCTAAGCGTCTTAACATAAAATATGGAGGTAAAGAAACAAAGCTTTGGTGGAAAATCAAAAATGTGCTCAAAATCTGCTAAAGAGACATAGAAGGGTTGTTTCTGCAATAAGCAAAGATGTTCTCAAGCTGCTTCTATACCCTTGGTTTTGCACAGTAGAACACGGCACTGAAGATGCAGAGACTCAGTGGAAAATCAAAGATGTGCTCAATAAAGACATTTGACAGCTTGCTTTAGCAAATACGCCTGAACAGGGACTTGAACCCTGGACCCTCAGATTAAAAGTCTGATGCTCTACCGACTGAGCTATCCAGGCTCTGAAAAATGCTCTTCTTAGCTCCTCTAAGCGTCTTAACATAAAATATGGAGGTAAAGAAACAAAGCTTTGGTGGAAAATCAACAATGTGCCCAAAATTTGCTAAACAGACATAGAAGGGTTGTTTCTGCAAAAAACAAAGATTTTCTCAAGCTGCTTCTATACCCTCAGTTTTGCACAGTAGAACACAACAATAAAGAAGCAAAGACTCAGTGGAAAATCAAAGATGTGCTCAATTAAGACATTTGACAGCTTGCTTTAGCAAGCACGCCTGAACAGGAACTTGAACCCTGGATCCTCAGATTAAAAGTCTGATGCTCTACCGACTGAGCTATCCAGGCTCTGAAAAATGCTCTTCTTAGCTCCTCTAAGCGTCTTAACATAAAATATGGAGGTAAAGAAACAAAGCTTTGGTGGAAAATCAAAAATGTGCTCAAAATCTGCTAAACAGACATAGAAGGGTTGTTTCTGCAATAAGCAAAGATGTTCTCAAGCTGCTTCTATACCCTTGGTTTTGCACAGTAGAACACGGCACTGAAGATGCAGAGACTCAGTGGAAAATCAAAGATGTGCTCAATAAAGACATTTGACAGCTTGCTTTAGCAAGCACGCCTGAACAGGGACTTGAACCCTGGACCCTCAGATTAAAAGTCTGATGCTCTACTGACTGAGCTATCCAGGCTCTGAAAAATGCTCTTCTTAGCTCCTCTAAGCGTCTTAACATAAAATATGGAGGTAAAGAAACAAAGCTTTGGTGGAAAATCAACAATGTGCCCAAAATTTGCTAAACAGACATAGAAGGGTTGTTTCTGCAAAAAACAAAGATTTTCTCAAGCTGCTTCTATACCCTCAGTTTTGCACAGTAGAACACAACAATAAAGAAGCAAAGACTCAGTGGAAAATCAAAGATGTGCTCAATTAAGACATTTGACAGCTTGCTTTAGCAAGCACGCCTGAACAGGAACTTGAACCCTGGATCCTCAGATTAAAAGTCTGATGCTCTACCGACTGAGCTATCCAGGCTCTGAAAAATGCTCTTCTTAGCTCCTCTAAGCGTCTTAACATAAAATATGGAGGTAAAGAAACAAAGCTTTGGTGGAAAATCAAAAATGTGCTCAAAATCTGCTAAACAGACATAGAAGGGTTGTTTCTGCAATAAGCAAAGATGTTCTCAAGCTGCTTCTATACCCTTGGTTTTGCACAGTAGAACACGGCACTGAAGATGCAGAGACTCAGTGGAAAATCAAAGATGTGCTCAATAAAGACATTTGACAGCTTGCTTTAGCAAGCACGCCTGAACAGGAACTTGAACCCTGGATCCTCAGATTAAAAGTCTGATGCTCTACCGACTGAGCTATCCAGGCTCTGAAAAATGCTCTTCTTAGCTCCTCTAAGCGTCTTAATATAAAATATGGAGGTAAAGAAACAAAGCTTTGGTGGAAAATCAAAAATGTGCTCAAAATCTGCTAAACAGACATAGAAGGGTTGTTTCTGCAATAAGCAAAGATGTTCTCAAGCTGCTTCTATACCCTTGGTTTTGCACAGTAGAACACGGCACTGAAGATGCAGAGACTCAGTGGAAAATCAAAGATGTGCTCAATAAAGACATTTGACAGCTTGCTTTAGCAAGCACACCTGAACAGGAACTTGAACCCTGGATCCTCAGATTAAAAGTCTGATGCTCTACCGACTGAGCTGTCCAGGCTCTGAAAAATGCTCTTCTTAGCTCCTCTAAGTGTCTTAACATAAAATATGGAGGTAAAGAAACAAAGCTTTGGTGGAAAATCAAAAATGTGCTCAAAATCTGCTAAACAGACATAGAAGGGTTGTTTCTGCAATAAGCAAAGATGTTCTCAAGCTGCTTCTATACCCTTGGTTTTGCACAGTAGAACACGGCACTGAAGATGCAGAGACTCAGTGGAAAATCAAAGATGTGCTCAATAAAGACATTTGACAGCTTGCTTTAGCAAGTACGCCTGAACAGGGACTTGAACCCTGGACCCTCAGATTAAAAGTCTGATGCTCTACCGACTGAGCTATCCAGGCTCTGAAAAATGCTCTTCTTAGCTCCTCTAAGCGTCTTAACATAAAATATGGAGGTAAAGAAACAAAGCTTTGGTGGAAAATCAAAAATGTGCTCAAAATCTGCTAAACAGACATAGAAGGGTTGTTTCTGCAATAAGCAAAGATGTTCTCAAGCTGCTTCTATACCCTTGGTTTTGCACAGTAGAACACGGCACTGAAGATGCAGAGACTCAGTGGAAAATCAAAGATGTGCTCAATAAAGACATTTGACAGCTTGCTTTAGCAAGTACGCCTGAACAGGGACTTGAACCCTGGACCCTCAGATTAAAAGTCTGATGCTCTACCGACTGAGCTATCCAGGCTCTGAAAAATGCTCTTCTTAGCTCCTCTAAGTGTCTTAACATAAAATATGGAGGTAAAGAAACAAAGCTTTGGTGGAAAATCAAAAATGTGCTCAAAATCTGCTAAACAGACATAGAAGGGTTGTTTCTGCAATAAGCAAAGATGTTCTCAAGCTGCTTCTATACCCTTGGTTTTGCACAGTAGAACACGGCACTGAAGATGCAGAGACTCAGTGGAAAATCAAAGATGTGCTCAATAAATACATTTGACAGCTTGCTTTAGCAAGTACGCCTGAACAGGGACTTGAACCATGGACCCTCAGATTAAAAGTCTGATGCTCTACCGACTGAGCTATCCAGGCTCTGAAAAATGCTCTTCTTAGCTCCTCTAAGCGTCTTAACATAAAATATGGAGGTAAAGAAACAAAGCTTTGGTGGAAAATCAAAAATGTGCTCAAAATCTGCTAAAGAGACATAGAAGGGTTGTTTCTGCAATAAGCAAAGATGTTCTCAAGCTGCTTCTATACCCTTGGTTTTGCACAGTAGAACACGGCACTGAAGATGCAGAGACTCAGTGGAAAATCAAAGATGTGCTCAATAAAGACATTTGACAGCTTGCTTTAGCAAGTACGCCTGAACAGGGACTTGAACCCTGGACCCTCAGATTAAAAGTCTGATGCTCTACCGACTGAGCTATCCAGGCTCTGAAAAATGCTCTTCTTAGCTCCTCTAAGCGTCTTAACATAAAATATGGAGGTAAAGAAACAAAGCTTTGGTGGAAACTCAAAAATGTGCTCAAAATCTACTAAACAGACATAGAAGGGTTGTTTCTGCAAAAAACAAAAATGTTCTCAAGCTGCTTCTTTACCCTTGGTTTTGCACAGTAGAACACGACAATACAGAAGCAAAGACTCAGTGGAAAATCAAAGATGTGCTCAATAAAGACATTTGACAGCTTGCTTTAGCAAATACGCCTGAACAGGGACTTGAACCCTGGACCCTCAGATTAAAAGTCTGATGCTCTACCGACTGAGCTATCCAGGCTCTGAAAAATGCTCTTCTTAGCTCCTCTAAGCGTCTTAACATAAAATATGGAGGTAAAGAAACAAAGCTTTGGTGGAAAATCAAAAATGTGCTCAAAATTTGCTAAACAGACATAGAAGGGTTGTTTCTGCAAAAAACAAAGATGTTCTCAAGCTGCTTCTATACCCTTGGTTTTGCACAGTAGAACACGACAATACAGAAGCAAAGACTCAGTGGAAAATCAAAGATGTGCTCAATAAAGACATTTGACAGCTTGCTTTAGCAAATACGCCTGAACAGGGACTTGAACCCTGGACCCTCAGATTAAAAGTCTGATGCTCTACCGACTGAGCTATCCAGGCTCTGAAAAATGCTCTTCTTAGCTCCTCTAAGCGTCTTAACATAAAATATGGAGGTAAAGAAACAAAGCTTTGGTGGAAAATCAAAAATGTGCTCAAAATCTGCTAAACAGACATAGAAGGGTTGTTTCTGCAATAAGCAAAGATGTTCTCAAGCTGCTTCTATACCCTCAGTTTTGAACAGTAGAACACGGCACTGAAGATGCAGAGACTCAGTGGAAAATCAAAGATGTGCTCAATAAAGACATTTGACAGCTTGCTTTAGCAAGTACGCCTGAACAGGGACTTGAACCCTGGACCCTCAGATTAAAAGTCTGATGCTCTACCGACTGAGCTATCCAGGCTCTGAAAAATGCTCTTCTTAGCTTCTCTAAGCGTCTTAACATAAAATATGGAGGTAAAGAAACAAAGCTTTGGTGGAAAATCAAAAATGTGCTCAAAATCTGCTAAACAGACATAGAAGGGTTGTTTCTGCAATAAGCAAAGATGTTCTCAAGCTGCTTCTATACCCTTGGTTTTGCACAGTAGAACACGGCACTGAAGATGCAGAGACTCAGTGGAAAATCAAAGATGTGCTCAATAAAGACATTTGTCAGCTTGCTTTAGCAAGTACGCCTGAACAGGGACTTGAACCCTGGACCCTCAGATTAAAAGTCTGATGCTCTACCGACTGAGCTATCCAGGTTCTGAAAAATGCTCTTCTTAGCTCCTCTAAGCGTCTTAACATAAAATATGGAGGTAAAGAAACAAAGCTTTGGTGGAAAATCAAAAATGTGCTCAAAATCTGCTAAAGAGACATAGAAGGGTTGTTTCTGCAATAAGCAAAGATGTTCTCAAGCTGCTTCTATACCCTCAGTTTTGAACAGTAGAACACGGCACTGAAGATGCAGAGACTCAGTGGAAAATCAAAGATGTGCTCAATAAAGACATTTGACAGCTTGCTTTAGCAAGTACGCCTGAACAGGGACTTGAACCCTGGACCCTCAGATTAAAAGTCTGATGCTCTACCGACTGAGCTATCCAGGCTCTGAAAAATGCTCTTCTTAGCTCCTCTAAGCGTCTTAACATAAAATATGGAGGTAAAGAAACAAAGCTTTGGTGGAAAATCAACAATGTACCCAAAATTTGCTAAACAGACATAGAAGGGTTGTTTCTGCAATAAGCAAAGATGTTCTCAAGCTGCTTCTATACCCTTGGTTTTGCACAGTAGAACACGGCACTGAAGATGCAGAGACTCAGTGGAAAATCAAAGATGTGCTCAATAAAGACATTTGTCAGCTTGCTTTAGCAAGTACGCCTGAACAGGGACTTGAACCCTGGACCCTCAGATTAAAAGTCTGATGCTCTACCGACTGAGCTATCCAGGTTCTGAAAAATGCTCTTCTTAGCTCCTCTAAGCGTCTTAACATAAAATATGGAGGTAAAGAAACAAAGCTTTGGTGGAAAATCAAAAATGTGCTCAAAATCTGCTAAACAGACATAGAAGGGTTGTTTCTGCAATAAGCAAAGATGTTCTCAAGCTGCTTCTATACCCTTGGTTTTGCACAGTAGAACACGGCACTGAAGATGCAGAGACTCAGTGGAAAATCAAAGATGTGCTCAATAAAGACATTTGACAGCTTGCTTTAGCAAGTACGCCTGAACAGGGACTTGAACCCTGGACCCTCAGATTAAAAGTCTGATGCTCTACCGACTGAGCTATCCAGGCTCTGAAAAATGCTCTTCTTAGCTCCTCTAAGCGTCTTAACATAAAATATGGAGGTAAAGAAACAAAGCTTTGGTGGAAAATCAAAAATGTGCTCAAAATCTGCTAAAGAGACATAGAAGGGTTGTTTCTGCAATAAGCAAAGATGTTCTCAAGCTGCTTCTATACCCTCAGTTTTGAACAGTAGAACACGGCACTGAAGATGCAGAGACTCAGTGGAAAATCAAAGATGTGCTCAATAAAGACATTTGACAGCTTGCTTTAGCAAGTACGCCTGAACAGGGACTTGAACCCTGGACCCTCAGATTAAAAGTCTGATGCTCTACCGACTGAGCTATCCAGGCTCTGAAAAATGCTCTTCTTAGCTCCTCTAAGCGTCTTAACATAAAATATGGAGGTAAAGAAACAAAGCTTTGGTGGAAAATCAAAAATGTGCTCAAAATCTGCTAAAGAGACATAGAAGGGTTGTTTCTGCAATAAGCAAAGATGTTCTCAAGCTGCTTCTATACCCTCAGTTTTGAACAGTAGAACACGGCACTGAAGATGCAGAGACTCAGTGGAAAATCAAAGATGTGCTCAATAAAGACATTTGACAGCTTGCTTTAGCAAGTACGCCTGAACAGGGACTTGAACCCTGGACCCTCAGATTAAAAGTCTGATGCTCTACCGACTGAGCTATCCAGGCTCTGAAAAATGCTCTTCTTAGCTCCTCTAAGCGTCTTAACATAAAATATGGAGGTAAAGAAACAAAGCTTTGGTGGAAAATCAAAAATGTGCTCAAAATCTGCTAAACAGACATAGAAGGGTTGTTTCTGCAATAAGCAAAGATGTTCTCAAGCTGCTTCTATACCCTTGGTTTTGCACAGTAGAACACGACAATACAGAAGCAAAGACTCAGTGGAAAATCAAAGATGTGCTCAATAAAGACATTTGACAGCTTGCTTTAGCAAATACGCCTGAACAGGGACTTGAACCCTGGACACTCAGATTAAAAGTCTGATGCTCTACCGACTGAGCTATCCAGGCTCTGAAAAATGCTCTTCTTAGCTCCTCTAAGCGTCTTAACATAAAATATGGAGGTAAAGAAACAAAGCTTTGGTGGAAAATCAAAAATGTGCTCAAAATCTGCTAAACAGACATAGAAGGGTTGTTTCTGCAATAAGCAAAGATGTTCTCAAGCTGCTTCTATACCCTTGGTTTTGCACAGTTGAACACGGCACTGAAGATGCAGAGACTTAGTGGAAAATCAAAGATGTGCTCAATAAAGACATTTGACAGCTTGCTTTAGCAAGTACGCCTGAACAGGGACTTGAACCCTGGACCCTCAGATTAAAAGTCTGATGCTCTACCGACTGAGCTATCCAGGCTCTGAATAATGCTCTTCTTAGCTCCTCTAAGTGTCTTAACATAAAATATGGAGGTAAAGAAACAAAGCTTTGGTGGAAAATCAAAAATGTGCTCAAAATCTGCTAAACAGACATAGAAGGGTTGTTTCTGCAATAAGCAAAGATGTTCTCAAGCTGCTTCTATACCCTTGGTTTTGCACAGTTGAACACGGCACTGAAGATGCAGAGACTTAGTGGAAAATCAAAGATGTGCTCAATAAAGACATTTGACAGCTTGCTTTAGCAAGTACGCCTGAACAGGGACTTGAACCCTGGACCCTCAGATTAAAAGTCTGATGCTCTACCGACTGAGCTATCCAGGCTCTGAATAATGCTCTTCTTAGCTCCTCTAAGTGTCTTAACATAAAATATGGAGGTAAAGAAACAAAGCTTTGGTGGAAAATCAAAAATGTGCTCAAAATCTGCTAAACAGACATAGAAGGGTTGTTTCTGCAATAAGCAAAGATGTTCTCAAGCTGCTTCTATACCCTTGGTTTTGCACAGTAGAACACGGCACTGAAGATGCAGAGACTCAGTGGAAAATCAAAGATGTGCTCAATAAAGACATTTGACAGCTTGCTTTAGCAAGTACGCCTGAACAGGGACTTGAACCCTGGACCCTCAGATTAAAAGTCTGATGCTCTACCGACTGAGCTATCCAGGCTCTGAAAAATGCTCTTCTTAGCTCCTCTAAGCGTCTTAACATAAAATATGGAGGTAAAGAAACAAAGCTTTGGTGGAAAATCAAAAATGTGCTCAAAATCTGCTAAAGAGACATAGAAGGGTTGTTTCTGCAATAAGCAAAGATGTTCTCAAGCTGCTTCTATACCCTCAGTTTTGAACAGTAGAACACGGCACTGAAGATGCAGAGACTCAGTGGAAAATCAAAGATGTGCTCAATAAAGACATTTGACAGCTTGCTTTAGCAAGTACGCCTGAACAGGGACTTGAACCCTGGACCCTCAGATTAAAAGTCTGATGCTCTACCGACTGAGCTATCCAGGCTCTGAAAAATGCTCTTCTTAGCTCCTCTAAGCGTCTTAACATAAAATATGGAGGTAAAGAAACAAAGCTTTGGTGGAAAATCAAAAATGTGCTCAAAATCTGCTAAACAGACATAGAAGGGTTGTTTCTGCAATAAGCAAAGATGTTCTCAAGCTGCTTCTATACCCTTGGTTTTGCACAGTAGAACACGGCACTGAAGATGCAGAGACTCAGTGGAAAATCAAAGATGTGCTCAATAAAGACATTTGTCAGCTTGCTTTAGCAAGTACGCCTGAACAGGGACTTGAACCCTGGACCCTCAGATTAAAAGTCTGATGCTCTACCGACTGAGCTATCCAGGTTCTGAAAAATGCTCTTCTTAGCTCCTCTAAGCGTCTTAACATAAAATATGGAGGTAAAGAAACAAAGCTTTGGTGGAAAATCAAAAATGTGCTCAAAATCTGCTAAAGAGACATAGAAGGGTTGTTTCTGCAATAAGCAAAGATGTTCTCAAGCTGCTTCTATACCCTCAGTTTTGAACAGTAGAACACGGCACTGAAGATGCAGAGACTCAGTGGAAAATCAAAGATGTGCTCAATAAAGACATTTGACAGCTTGCTTTAGCAAGTACGCCTGAACAGGGACTTGAACCCTGGACCCTCAGATTAAAAGTCTGATGCTCTACTGACTGAGCTATCCAGGCTCTGAAAAATGCTCTTCTTAGCTCCTCTAAGCGTCTTAACATAAAATATGGAGGTAAAGAAACAAAGCTTTGGTGGAAAATCAAAAATGTGCTCAAAATCTGCTAAACAGACATAGAAGGGTTGTTTCTGCAATAAGCAAAGATGTTCTCAAGCTGCTTCTATACCCTTGGTTTTGCACAGTAGAACACGGCACTGAAGATGCAGAGACTCAGTGGAAAATCAAAGATGTGCTCAATAAAGACATTTGACAGCTTGCTTTAGCAAATGCTCTACCGACTGAGCTATCCAGGCTCTGAAAAATGCTCTTCTTAGCTCCTCTAAGCGTCTTAACATAAAATATGGAGGTAAAGAAACAAAGCTTTGGTGGAAAATCAACAATGTACCCAAAATTTGCTAAACAGACATAGAAGGGTTGTTTCTGCAAAAAACAAAGATTTTCTCAAGCTGCTTCTACACCCTCAGTTTTGCACAGTAGAACACGACAATAAAGAAGCAAAGACTCAGTGGAAAATCAAAGATGTGCTCAATAAAGACATTTGGCAGCTTGCTTTAGCAAGTACGCCTGAACAGGGACTTGAACCCTGGACCCTCAGATTAAAAGTCTGATGCTCTACCGACTGAGCTATCCAGGCTCTGAAAAATGCTCTACTTAGCTCCTCTAAGCGTCTTAACATAAAATATGGAGGTAAAGAAACAAAGCTTTGGTGGAAAATCAACAATGTGCTCAAAATTTGCTAAACAGAAATAGAAGGGTTGTTTCTGCAATAAGCAAAGATGTTCTCAAGCTGCTTCTATACCCTTGGTTTTGCACAGTAGAACACAGCACTGAAGATGCAGAGACTTAGTGGAAAATCAAAGATGTGCTCAATAAAGACATTTGACAGCTTGCTTTAGCAAGTACGCCTGAACAGGGACTTGAACCCTGGACCCTCAGATTAAAAGTCTGATGCTCTACCGACTGAGCTATCCAGGCTCTGAAAAATGCTCTTCTTAGCTCCTCTAAGCGTCTTAACATAAAATATGGAGGTAAAGAAACAAAGCTTTGGTGGAAAATCAAAAATGTGCTCAAAATCTGCTAAACAGACATAGAAGGGTTGTTTCTGCAATAAGCAAAGATGTTCTCAAGCTGCTTCTATACCCTTGGTTTTGCACAGTAGAACACGGCACTGAAGATGCAGAGACTCAGTGGAAAATCAAAGATGTGCTCAATAAAGACATTTGACAGCTTGCTTTAGCAAGTACGCCTGAACAGGGACTTGAACCCTGGACCCTCAGATTAAAAGTCTGATGCTCTACCGACTGAGCTATCCAGGCTCTGAAAAATGCTCTTCTTAGCTCCTCTAAGCGTCTTAACATAAAATATGGAGGTAAAGAAACAAAGCTTTGGTGGAAAATCAAAAATGTGCTCAAAATCTGCTAAAGAGACATAGAAGGGTTGTTTCTGCAATAAGCAAAGATGTTCTCAAGCTGCTTCTATACCCTTGGTTTTGCACAGTAGAACACGGCACTGAAGATGCAGAGACTCAGTGGAAAATCAAAGATGTGCTCAATAAAGACATTTGTCAGCTTGCTTTAGCAAGTACGCCTGAACAGGGACTTGAACCCTGGACCCTCAGATTAAAAGTCTGATGCTCTACCGACTGAGCTATCCAGGTTCTGAAAAATGCTCTTCTTAGCTCCTCTAAGCGTCTTAACATAAAATATGGAGGTAAAGAAACAAAGCTTTGGTGGAAAATCAAAAATGTGCTCAAAATCTGCTAAACAGACATAGAAGGGTTGTTTCTGCAATAAGCAAAGATGTTCTCAAGCTGCTTCTATACCCTTGGTTTTGCACAGTAGAACACGGCACTGAAGATGCAGAGACTCAGTGGAAAATCAAAGATGTGCTCAATAAAGACATTTGTCAGCTTGCTTTAGCAAGTACGCCTGAACAGGGACTTGAACCCTGGACCCTCAGATTAAAAGTCTGATGCTCTACCGACTGAGCTATCCAGGTTCTGAAAAATGCTCTTCTTAGCTCCTCTAAGCGTCTTAACATAAAATATGGAGGTAAAGAAACAAAGCTTTGGTGGAAAATCAAAAATGTGCTCAAAATCTGCTAAAGAGACATAGAAGGGTTGTTTCTGCAATAAGCAAAGATGTTCTCAAGCTGCTTCTATACCCTCAGTTTTGAACAGTAGAACACGGCACTGAAGATGCAGAGACTCAGTGGAAAATCAAAGATGTGCTCAATAAAGACATTTGACAGCTTGCTTTAGCAAGTACGCCTGAACAGGGACTTGAACCCTGGACCCTCAGATTAAAAGTCTGATGCTCTACCGACTGAGCTATCCAGGCTCTGAAAAATGCTCTTCTTAGCTCCTCTAAGCGTCTTAACATAAAATATGGAGGTAAAGAAACAAAGCTTTGGTGGAAAATCAAAAATGTGCTCAAAATCTGCTAAACAGACATAGAAGGGTTGTTTCTGCAATAAGCAAAGATGTTCTCAAGCTGCTTCTATACCCTTGGTTTTGCACAGTAGAACACGGCACTGAAGATGCAGAGACTCAGTGGAAAATCAAAGATGTGCTCAATAAAGACATTTGACAGCTTGCTTTAGCAAATGCTCTACCGACTGAGCTATCCAGGCTCTGAAAAATGCTCTTCTTAGCTCCTCTAAGCGTCTTAACATAAAATATGGAGGTAAAGAAACAAAGCTTTGGTGGAAAATCAACAATGTACCCAAAATTTGCTAAACAGACATAGAAGGGTTGTTTCTGCAAAAAACAAAGATTTTCTCAAGCTGCTTCTACACCCTCAGTTTTGCACAGTAGAACACGACAATAAAGAAGCAAAGACTCAGTGGAAAATCAAAGATGTGCTCAATAAAGACATTTGGCAGCTTGCTTTAGCAAGTACGCCTGAACAGGGACTTGAACCCTGGACCCTCAGATTAAAAGTCTGATGCTCTACCGACTGAGCTATCCAGGCTCTGAAAAATGCTCTACTTAGCTCCTCTAAGCGTCTTAACATAAAATATGGAGGTAAAGAAACAAAGCTTTGGTGGAAAATCAACAATGTGCTCAAAATTTGCTAAACAGAAATAGAAGGGTTGTTTCTGCAATAAGCAAAGATGTTCTCAAGCTGCTTCTATACCCTTGGTTTTGCACAGTAGAACACAGCACTGAAGATGCAGAGACTTAGTGGAAAATCAAAGATGTGCTCAATAAAGACATTTGACAGCTTGCTTTAGCAAGTACGCCTGAACAGGGACTTGAACCCTGGACCCTCAGATTAAAAGTCTGATGCTCTACCGACTGAGCTATCCAGGCTCTGAAAAATGCTCTTCTTAGCTCCTCTAAGCGTCTTAACATAAAATATGGAGGTAAAGAAACAAAGCTTTGGTGGAAAATCAAAAATGTGCTCAAAATCTGCTAAACAGACATAGAAGGGTTGTTTCTGCAATAAGCAAAGATGTTCTCAAGCTGCTTCTATACCCTTGGTTTTGCACAGTAGAACACGGCACTGAAGATGCAGAGACTCAGTGGAAAATCAAAGATGTGCTCAATAAAGACATTTGACAGCTTGCTTTAGCAAATGCTCTACCGACTGAGCTATCCAGGCTCTGAAAAATGCTCTTCTTAGCTCCTCTAAGCGTCTTAACATAAAATATGGAGGTAAAGAAACAAAGCTTTGGTGGAAAATCAACAATGTACCCAAAATTTGCTAAACAGACATAGAAGGGTTGTTTCTGCAAAAAACAAAGATTTTCTCAAGCTGCTTCTACACCCTCAGTTTTGCACAGTAGAACACGACAATAAAGAAGCAAAGACTCAGTGGAAAATCAAAGATGTGCTCAATAAAGACATTTGGCAGCTTGCTTTAGCAAGTACGCCTGAACAGGGACTTGAACCCTGGACCCTCAGATTAAAAGTCTGATGCTCTACCGACTGAGCTATCCAGGCTCTGAAAAATGCTCTACTTAGCTCCTCTAAGCGTCTTAACATAAAATATGGAGGTAAAGAAACAAAGCTTTGGTGGAAAATCAACAATGTGCTCAAAATTTGCTAAACAGAAATAGAAGGGTTGTTTCTGCAATAAGCAAAGATGTTCTCAAGCTGCTTCTATACCCTTGGTTTTGCACAGTAGAACACAGCACTGAAGATGCAGAGACTTAGTGGAAAATCAAAGATGTGCTCAATAAAGACATTTGACAGCTTGCTTTAGCAAGTACGCCTGAACAGGGACTTGAACCCTGGACCCTCAGATTAAAAGTCTGATGCTCTACCGACTGAGCTATCCAGGCTCTGAAAAATGCTCTTCTTAGCTCCTCTAAGCGTCTTAACATAAAATATGGAGGTAAAGAAACAAAGCTTTGGTGGAAAATCAAAAATGTGCTCAAAATCTGCTAAACAGACATAGAAGGGTTGTTTCTGCAATAAGCAAAGATGTTCTCAAGCTGCTTCTATACCCTTGGTTTTGCACAGTAGAACACGGCACTGAAGATGCAGAGACTTAGTGGAAAATCAAAGATGTGCTCAATAAAGACATTTGACAGCTTGCTTTTGCACAGTAGAACACGGCACTGAAGATGCAGAGACTTAGTGGAAAATCAAAGATGTGCTCAATAAAGACATTTGACAGCTTGCTTTAGCAAGTGCGCCTTAACAGGGACTTGAACCCTGGACCCTCAGATTAAAAGTCTGATGCTCTACCGACTGAGCTATCCAGGCTCTGAAAAATGCTCTTCTTAGCTCCTCTAAGCGTCTTAACATAAAATATGGAGGTAAAGAAACAAAGTTTTGGTGGAAAATCAACAATGTGCTCAAAATCTGCTAAACAGACATAGAAGGGTTGTTTCTGCAATAAACAAAGATTTTCTCAAGCTGCTTCTATACCTTCAGTTTTGCACAGTAGAACACGACAATAAAGAAGCAAAGACTCAGTGGAAAATCAAAGATGTGCTCAATAAAGACATTTGACAGCTTGCTTTACCTTGCTTTAGCTCCTCTAAGCGTCTTAACATAAAATATGGAGTAAATACGCCTGAACAGGGACTTGAACCCTGGACCCTCAGATTAAAAGTCTGATGCTCTACCGACTGAGCTATCCAGGCTCTGAAAAATGCTCTTCTTAGCTCCTCTAAGTGTCTTAACATAAAATATGGAGGTAAAGAAACAAAGCTTTGGTGGAAAATCAAAAATGTGCTCAAAATCTGCTAAACAGACATAGAAGGGTTGTTTCTGCAATAAGCAAAGATGTTCTCAAGCTGCTTCTATACCCTTGGTTTTGCACAGTAGAACACGGCACTGAAGATGCAGAGACTCAGTGGAAAATCAAAGATGTGCTCAATAAAGACATTTGACAGCTTGCTTTAGCAAGCACGCCTGAACAGGGACTTGAACTCTGGACCCTCAGATTAAAAGTCTGATGCTCTACCGACTGAGCTATCCAGACTCTGAAAAATGCTCTTCTTAGCTCCTCTAAGCGTCTTAACATAAAATATGGAGGTAAAGAAACAAAGTTTTGGTGGAAAATCAAAAATGTGCTCAAAATCTGCTAAACAGACATAGAAGGGTTGTTTCTGCAATAAGCAAAGATGTTCTCAAGCTGCTTCTATACCCTTGGTTTTGCACAGTAGAACACGACAATACAGAAGCAAAGACTCAGTGGAAAATCAAAGATGTGCTCAATAAAGACATTTGACAGCTTGCTTTAGCAAGTATGCCTGAACAGGGACTTGAACCCTGGACCCTCAGATTAAAAGTCTGATGCTCTACCGACTGAGCTATCCAGGCTCTGAAAAATGCTCTTCTTAGCTCCTCTAAGCGTCTTAACATAAAATATGGAGGTAAAGAAACAAAGTTTTGGTGGAAAATCAACAATGTGCTCAAAATCTGCTAAACAGACATAGAAGGGTTGTTTCTGCAATAAACAAAGATTTTCTCAAGCTGCTTCTATACCTTCAGTTTTGCACAGTAGAACACGACAATAAAGAAGCAAAGACTCAGTGGAAAATCAAAGATGTGCTCAATAAAGACATTTGACAGCTTGCTTTACCTTGCTTTAGCTCCTCTAAGCGTCTTAACATAAAATATGGAGTAAATACGCCTGAACAGGGACTTGAACCCTGGACCCTCAGATTAAAAGTCTGATGCTCTACCGACTGAGCTATCCAGGCTCTGAAAAATGCTCTTCTTAGCTCCTCTAAGTGTCTTAACATAAAATATGGAGGTAAAGAAACAAAGCTTTGGTGGAAAATCAAAAATGTGCTCAAAATCTGCTAAACAGACATAGAAGGGTTGTTTCTGCAATAAGCAAAGATGTTCTCAAGCTGCTTCTATACCCTTGGTTTTGCACAGTAGAACACGGCACTGAAGATGCAGAGACTTAGTGGAAAATCAAAGATGTGCTCAATAAAGACATTTGACAGCTTGCTTTAGCAAGTGCGCCTGAACAGGGACTTGAACCCTGGACCCTCAGATTAAAAGTCTGATGCTCTACCGACTGAGCTATCCAGGCTCTGAAAAATGCTCTTCTTAGCTCCTCTAAGCGTCTTAACATAAAATATGGAGGTAAAGAAACAAAGTTTTGGTGGAAAATCAACAATGTGCTCAAAATCTGCTAAACAGACATAGAAGGGTTGTTTCTGCAATAAACAAAGATTTTCTCAAGCTGCTTCTATACCTTCAGTTTTGCACAGTAGAACACGACAATAAAGAAGCAAAGACTCAGTGGAAAATCAAAGATGTGCTCAATAAAGACATTTGACAGCTTGCTTTACCTTGCTTTAGCTCCTCTAAGCGTCTTAACATAAAATATGGAGTAAATACGCCTGAACAGGGACTTGAACCCTGGACCCTCAGATTAAAAGTCTGATGCTCTACCGACTGAGCTATCCAGGCTCTGAAAAATGCTCTTCTTAGCTCCTCTAAGTGTCTTAACATAAAATATGGAGGTAAAGAAACAAAGCTTTGGTGGAAAATCAAAAATGTGCTCAAAATCTGCTAAACAGACATAGAAGGGTTGTTTCTGCAATAAGCAAAGATGTTCTCAAGCTGCTTCTATACCCTTGGTTTTGCACAGTAGAACACGGCACTGAAGATGCAGAGACTCAGTGGAAAATCAAAGATGTGCTCAATAAAGACATTTGACAGCTTGCTTTAGCAAGCACGCCTGAACAGGGACTTGAACTCTGGACCCTCAGATTAAAAGTCTGATGCTCTACCGACTGAGCTATCCAGACTCTGAAAAATGCTCTTCTTAGCTCCTCTAAGCGTCTTAACATAAAATATGGAGGTAAAGAAACAAAGTTTTGGTGGAAAATCAAAAATGTGCTCAAAATCTGCTAAACAGACATAGAAGGGTTGTTTCTGCAATAAGCAAAGATGTTCTCAAGCTGCTTCTATACCCTTGGTTTTGCACAGTAGAACACGACAATACAGAAGCAAAGACTCAGTGGAAAATCAAAGATGTGCTCAATAAAGACATTTGACAGCTTGCTTTACCTTGCTTTAGCTCCTCTAAGCGTCTTAACATAAAATATGGAGTAAATACGCCTGAATAGGGACTTGAACCCTGGACCCTCAGATTAAAAGTCTGATGCTCTACCGACTGAGCTATCCAGGCTCTGAAAAATGCTCTTCTTAGCTCCTCTAAGTGTCTTAACATAAAATATGGAGGTAAAGAAACAAAGCTTTGGTGGAAAATCAAAAATGTGCTCAAAATCTGCTAAACAGACATAGAAGGGTTGTTTCTGCAATAAGCAAAGATGTTCTCAAGCTGCTTCTATACCCTTGGTTTTGCACAGTAGAACACGGCACTGAAGATGCAGAGACTCAGTGGAAAATCAAAGATGTGCTCAATAAAGACATTTGACAGCTTGCTTTAGCAAGCACGCCTGAACAGGGACTTGAACTCTGGACCCTCAGATTAAAAGTCTGATGCTCTACCGACTGAGCTATCCAGACTCTGAAAAATGCTCTTCTTAGCTCCTCTAAGCGTCTTAACATAAAATATGGAGGTAAAGAAACAAAGTTTTGGTGGAAAATCAAAAATGTGCTCAAAATCTGCTAAACAGACATAGAAGGGTTGTTTCTGCAATAAGCAAAGATGTTCTCAAGCTGCTTCTATACCCTTGGTTTTGCACAGTAGAACACGACAATACAGAAGCAAAGACTCAGTGGAAAATCAAAGATGTGCTCAATAAAGATATTTGACAGCTTGCTTTAGCAAGTATGCCTGAACAGGGACTTGAACCCTGGACCCTCAGATTAAAAGTCTGATGCTCTACCGACTGAGCTATCCAGGCTCTGAAAAATGCTCTTCTTAGCTCCTCTAAGCGTCTTAACATAAAATATGGAGGTAAAGAAACAAAGTTTTGGTGGAAAATCAAAAATGTGCTCAAAATCTGCTAAACAGACATAGAAGGGTTGTTTCTGCAAAAAACAAAGATTTTCTCAAGCTGCTTCTATACCCTCAGTTTTGCACAGTAGAACACGACAATAAAGAAGCAAAGACTCAGTGGAAAATCAAAGATGTGCTCAATAAAGACATTTGACAGCTTGCTTTACCTTGCTTTAGCTCCTCTAAGCGTCTTAACATAAAATATGGAGCAAATACGCCTGAACAGGGACTTGAACCCTGGACCCTCAGATTAAAAGTCTGATGCTCTACCGACTGAGCTATCCAGGCTCTGAAAAATGCTCCTCTTAGCTCCTCTAAGCGTCTTAACATAAAATATGGAGGTAAAGAAACAAAGCTTTGGTGGAAAATCAAAAATGTGCTCAAAATCTGCTAAACAGACATAGAAGGGTTGTTTCTGCAATAAGCAAAGATGTTCTCAAGCTGCTTCTATACCCTTGGTTTTGCACAGTAGAACACGACAATACAGAAGCAAAGACTCAGTGGAAAATCAAAGATGTGCTCAATAAAGACATTTGACAGCTTGCTTTAGCAAGTATGCCTGAACAGGGACTTGAACCCTGGACCCTCAGATTAAAAGTCTGATGCTCTACTGACTGAGCTATCCAGGCTCTGAAAAATGCTCTTCTTAGCTCCTCTAAGCGTCTTAACATAAAATATGGAGGTAAAGAAACAAAGCTTTGGTGGAAAATCAAAAATGTGCTCAAAATCTGCTAAACAGACATAGAAGGGTTGTTTCTGCAATAAGCAAAGATGTTCTCAAGCTGCTTCTATACCCTTGGTTTTGCACAGTAGAACACGGCACTGAAGATGCAGAGACTCAGTGGAAAATCAAAGATGTGCTCAATAAAGACATTTGACAGCTTGCTTTAGCAAGTACGCCTGAACAGGGACTTGAACCCTGGACCCTCAGATTAAAAGTCTGATGCTCTACCGACTGAGCTATCCAGGCTCTGAAAAATGCTCTTCTTAGCTCCTCTAAGCGTCTTAACATAAAATATGGAGGTAAAGAAACAAAGCTTTGGTGGAAAATCAACAATGTGCCCAAAATTTGCTAAACAGACATAGAAGGGTTGTTTCTGCAAAAAACAAAGATTTTCTCAAGCTGCTTCTATACCCTCAGTTTTGCACAGTAGAACACGACAATAAAGAAGCAAAGACTCAGTGGAAAATCAAAGATGTGCTCAATTAAGACATTTGACAGCTTGCTTTAGCAAGTACGCCTGAACAGGGACTTGAACCCTGATGCTCTACCGACTGAACTATCCAGGCTCTGAAAAATGCTCTTCTTAGCTCCTCCAGGCGTCTTAACATAAAATATGGAGGTAAAGAAACAAAGCTTTGGTGGAGAATCAAAAATGTGCTCAAAATCTGCTAAACAGACATAGAAGGGTTGTTTCTGCAATAAGCAAAGATGTTCTCAAGCTGCTTCTATACCCTTGGTTTTGCACAGTAGAACACGGCACTGAAGATGCAGAGACTCAGTGGAAAACCAAAGATGTGCTCAATAAAGACATTTGACAGCTTGCTTTAGCAAGTACGCCTGAACAGGGACTTGAACCCTGGACCCTCAGATTAAAAGTCTGATGCTCTACCGACTGAGCTATCCAGGCTCTGAAAAATGCTCTTCTTAGCTCCTCTAAGCGTCTTAACATAAAATATGGAGGTAAAGAAACAAAGCTTTGGTGGAAAATCAACAATGTGCCCAAAATTTGCTAAACAGACATAGAAGGGTTGTTTCTGCAAAAAACAAAGTTTTTCTCAAGCTGCTTCTATACCCTCAGTTTTGCACAGTAGAACACGACAATAAAGAAGCAAAGACTCAGTGGAAAATCAAAGATGTGCTCAATTAAGACATTTGACAGCTTGCTTTAGCAAGTACGCCTGAACAGGGACTTGAACCCTTATGCTCTACCGACTGAACTATCCAGGCTCTGAAAAATGCTCTTCTTAGCTCCTCTAAGCGTCTTAACATAAAATATGGAGGTAAAGAAACAAAGCTTTGGTGGAAAATCAAAAATGTGCTCAAAATCTGCTAAACAGACATAGAAGGGTTGTTTCTGCAATAAGCAAAGATGTTCTCAAGCTGCTTCTATACCCTTGGTTTTGCACAGTAGAACACGGCACTGAAGATGCAGAGACTCAGTGGAAAATCAAAGATGTGCTCAATAAAGACATTTGACAGCTTGCTTTAGCAAGGACGCCTGAACAGGGACTTGAACCCTGGACCCTCAGATTAAAAGTCTGATGCTCTACCGACTGAGCTATCCAGGCTCTGAAAAATGCTCTTCTTAGCTCCTCTAAGCGTCTTAACATAAAATATGGAGGTAAAGAAACAAAGCTTTGGTGGAAAATCAAAAATGTGCTCAAAATCTGCTAAACAGACATAGAAGGGTTGTTTCTGCAATAAGCAAAGATGTTCTCAAGCTGCTTCTATACCCTTGGTTTTGCACAGTAGAACACGGCACTGAAGATGCAGAGACTCAGTGGAAAATCAAAGATGTGCTCAATAAAGACATTTGACAGCTTGCTTTAGCAAGTACGCTTGAACAGGGACTTGAACCCTGGACCCTCAGATTAAAAGTCTGATGCTCTACCGACTGAGCTATCCAGGCTCTGAAAAATGCTCTTCTTAGCTCCTCTAAGCGTCTTAACATAAAATATGGAGGTAAAGAAACAAAGCTTTGGTGGAAAATCAAAAATGTGCTCAAAATCTGCTAAACAGACATAGAAGGGTTGTTTCTGCAATAAGCAAAGATGTTCTCAAGCTGCTTCTATACCCTTGGTTTTGCACAGTAGAACACGGCACTGAAGATGCAGAGACTCAGTGGAAAATCAAAGATGTGCTCAATAAAGACATTTGACAGCTTGCTTTAGCAAGTACGCCTGAACAGGGACTTGAACCCTGGACCCTCAGATTAAAAGTCTGATGCTCTACCGACTGAGCTATCCAGGCTCTGAAAAATGCTCTTCTTAGCTCCTCTAAGCGTCTTAACATAAAATATGGAGGTAAAGAAACAAAGCTTTGGTGGAAAATCAACAATGTGCCCAAAATTTGCTAAACAGACATAGAAGGGTTGTTTCTGCAAAAAACAAAGATTTTCTCAAGCTGCTTCTATACCCTCAGTTTTGCACAGTAGAACACGACAATAAAGAAGCAAAGACTCAGTGGAAAATCAAAGATGTGCTCAATTAAGACATTTGACAGCTTGCTTTAGCAAGTACGCCTGAACAGGGACTTGAACCCTGATGCTCTACCGACTGAACTATCCAGGCTCTGAAAAATGCTCTTCTTAGCTCCTCCAGGCGTCTTAACATAAAATATGGAGGTAAAGAAACAAAGCTTTGGTGGAGAATCAAAAATGTGCTCAAAATCTGCTGAACAGACATAGAAGGGTTGTTTCTGCAATAAGCAAAGATGTTCTCAAGCTGCTTCTATACCCTTGGTTTTGCACAGTAGAACACGGCACTGAAGATGCAGAGACTCAGTGGAAAATCAAAGATGTGCTCAATAAAGACATTTGACAGCTTGCTTTAGCAAGTACGCCTGAACAGGGACTTGAACCCTGGACCCTCAGATTAAAAGTCTGATGCTCTACCGACTGAGCTATCCAGGCTCTGAAAAATGCTCTTCTTAGCTCCTCTAAGCGTCTTAACATAAAATATGGAGGTAAAGAAACAAAGCTTTGGTGGAAAATCAACAATGTGCCCAAAATTTGCTAAACAGACATAGAAGGGTTGTTTCTGCAAAAAACAAAGATTTTCTCAAGCTGCTTCTATACCCTCAGTTTTGCACAGTAGAACACGACAATAAAGAAGCAAAGACTCAGTGGAAAATCAAAGATGTGCTCAATTAAGACATTTGACAGCTTGCTTTAGCGAGTACGCCTGAACAGGGACTTGAACCCTGATGCTCTACCGACTGAACTATCCAGGCTCTGAAAAATGCTCTTCTTAGCTCCTCTAAGCGTCTTAACATAAAATATGGAGGTAAAGAAACAAAGCTTTGGTGGAAAATCAAAAATGTGCTCAAAATCTGCTAAACAGACATAGAAGGGTTGTTTCTGCAATAAGCAAAGATGTTCTCAAGCTGCTTCTATACCCTTGGTTTTGCACAGTAGAACACGGCACTGAAGATGCAGAGACTCAGTGGAAAACCAAAGATGTGCTCAATAAAGACATTTGACAGCTTGCTTTAGCAAGTACGCCTGAACAGGGACTTGAACCCTGGACCCTCAGATTAAAAGTCTGATGCTCTACCGACTGAGCTATCCAGGCTCTGAAAAATGCTCTTCTTAGCTCCTCTAAGCGTCTTAACATAAAATATGGAGGTAAAGAAACAAAGCTTTGGTGGAAAATCAACAATGTGCCCAAAATTTGCTAAACAGACATAGAAGGGTTGTTTCTGCAAAAAACAAAGTTTTTCTCAAGCTGCTTCTATACCCTCAGTTTTGCACAGTAGAACACGACAATAAAGAAGCAAAGACTCAGTGGAAAATCAAAGATGTGCTCAATTAAGACATTTGACAGCTTGCTTTAGCAAGTACGCCTGAACAGGGACTTGAACCCTTATGCTCTACCGACTGAACTATCCAGGCTCTGAAAAATGCTCTTCTTAGCTCCTCTAAGCGTCTTAACATAAAATATGGAGGTAAAGAAACAAAGCTTTGGTGGAAAATCAAAAATGTGCTCAAAATCTGCTAAACAGACATAGAAGGGTTGTTTCTGCAATAAGCAAAGATGTTCTCAAGCTGCTTCTATACCCTTGGTTTTGCACAGTAGAACACGGCACTGAAGATGCAGAGACTCAGTGGAAAATCAAAGATGTGCTCAATAAAGACATTTGACAGCTTGCTTTAGCAAGTACGCCTGAACAGGGACTTGAACCCTGGACCCTCAGATTAAAAGTCTGATGCTCTACCGACTGAGCTATCCAGGCTCTGAAAAATGCTCTTCTTAGCTCCTCTAAGCGTCTTAACATAAAATATGGAGGTAAAGAAACAAAGCTTTGGTGGAAAATCAAAAATGTGCTCAAAATCTGCTAAACAGACATAGAAGGGTTGTTTCTGCAATAAGCAAAGATGTTCTCAAGCTGCTTCTATACCCTTGGTTTTGCACAGTAGAACACGGCACTGAAGATGCAGAGACTCAGTGGAAAATCAAAGATGTGCTCAATAAAGACATTTGACAGCTTGCTTTAGCAAGTACGCTTGAACAGGGACTTGAACCCTGGACCCTCAGATTAAAAGTCTGATGCTCTACCGACTGAGCTATCCAGGCTCTGAAAAATGCTCTTCTTAGCTCCTCTAAGCGTCTTAACATAAAATATGGAGGTAAAGAAACAAAGCTTTGGTGGAAAATCAAAAATGTGCTCAAAATCTGCTAAACAGACATAGAAGGGTTGTTTCTGCAATAAGCAAAGATGTTCTCAAGCTGCTTCTATACCCTTGGTTTTGCACAGTAGAACACGACAATAAAGAAGCAAAGACTCAGTGGAAAATCAAAGATGTGCTCAATTAAGACATTTGACAGCTTGCTTTAGCAAGTACGCCTGAACAGGGACTTGAACCCTTATGCTCTACCGACTGAACTATCCAGGCTCTGAAAAATGCTCTTCTTAGCTCCTCTAAGCGTCTTAACATAAAATATGGAGGTAAAGAAACAAAGCTTTGGTGGAAAATCAAAAATGTGCTCAAAATCTGCTAAACAGACATAGAAGGGTTGTTTCTGCAATAAGCAAAGATGTTCTCAAGCTGCTTCTATACCCTTGGTTTTGCACAGTAGAACACGGCACTGAAGATGCAGAGACTCAGTGGAAAATCAAAGATGTGCTCAATAAAGACATTTGACAGCTTGCTTTAGCAAGGACGCCTGAACAGGGACTTGAACCCTGGACCCTCAGATTAAAAGTCTGATGCTCTACCGACTGAGCTATCCAGGCTCTGAAAAATGCTCTTCTTAGCTCCTCTAAGCGTCTTAACATAAAATATGGAGGTAAAGAAACAAAGCTTTGGTGGAAAATCAAAAATGTGCTCAAAATCTGCTAAACAGACATAGAAGGGTTGTTTCTGCAATAAGCAAAGATGTTCTCAAGCTGCTTCTATACCCTTGGTTTTGCACAGTAGAACACGGCACTGAAGATGCAGAGACTCAGTGGAAAATCAAAGATGTGCTCAATAAAGACATTTGACAGCTTGCTTTAGCAAGTACGCTTGAACAGGGACTTGAACCCTGGACCCTCAGATTAAAAGTCTGATGCTCTACCGACTGAGCTATCCAGGCTCTGAAAAATGCTCTTCTTAGCTCCTCTAAGCGTCTTAACATAAAATATGGAGGTAAAGAAACAAAGCTTTGGTGGAAAATCAAAAATGTGCTCAAAATCTGCTAAACAGACATAGAAGGGTTGTTTCTGCAATAAGCAAAGATGTTCTCAAGCTGCTTCTATACCCTTGGTTTTGCACAGTAGAACACGGCACTGAAGATGCAGAGACTCAGTGGAAAATCAAAGATGTGCTCAATAAAGACATTTGACAGCTTGCTTTAGCAAGTACGCCTGAACAGGGACTTGAACCCTGGACCCTCAGATTAAAAGTCTGATGCTCTACCGACTGAGCTATCCAGGCTCTGAAAAATGCTCTTCTTAGCTCCTCTAAGTGTCTCAACATAAAATATGGAGGTAAAGAAACAAAGCTTTGGTGGAAAATCAACAATGTGCCCAAAATTTGCTAAACAGACATAGAAGGGTTGTTTCTGCAAAAAACAAAGATTTTCTCAAGCTGCTTCTATACCCTCAGTTTTGCACAGTAGAACACGACAATAAAGAAGCAAAGACTCAGTGGAAAATCAAAGATGTGCTCAATTAAGACATTTGACAGCTTGCTTTAGCAAGTACGCCTGAAGAGGGACTTGAACCCTGATGCTCTACCGACTGAACTATCCAGGCTCTGAAAAATGCTCTTCTTAGCTCCTCTAAGCGTCTTAACATAAAATATGGAGGTAAAGAAACAAAGCTTTGGTGGAAAATCAAAAATGTGCTCAAAATCTGCTAAACAGACATAGAAGGGTTGTTTCTGCAATAAGCAAAGATGTTCTCAAGCTGCTTTTATACCCTTGGTTTTGCACAGTAGAACACGGCACTGAAGATGCAGAGACTCAGTGGAAAATCAAAGATGTGCTCAATAAAGACATTTGACAGCTTGCTTTAGCAAGTACGCCTGAACAGGGACTTGAACCCTGGACCCTCAGATTAAAAGTCTGATGCTCTACCGACTGAGCTATCCAGGCTCTGAAAAATGCTCTTCTTAGCTCCTCTAAGCGTCTTAACATAAAATATGGAGGTAAAGAAACAAAGCTTTGGTGGAAAATCAACAATGTGCCCAAAATTTGCTAAACAGACATAGAAGGGTTGTTTCTGCAAAAAACAAAGATTTTCTCAAGCTGCTTCTATACCCTCAGTTTTGCACAGTAGAACACGACAATAAAGAAGCAAAGACTCAGTGGAAAATCAAAGATGTGCTCAATTAAGACATTTGACAGCTTGCTTTAGCGAGTACGCCTGAACAGGGACTTGAACCCTGATGCTCTACCGACTGAACTATCCAGGCTCTGAAAAATGCTCTTCTTAGCTCCTCTAAGCGTCTTAACATAAAATATGGAGGTAAAGAAACAAAGCTTTGGTGGAAAATCAAAAATGTGCTCAAAATCTGCTAAACAGACATAGAAGGGTTGTTTCTGCAATAAGCAAAGATGTTCTCAAGCTGCTTCTATACCCTTGGTTTTGCACAGTAGAACACGGCACTGAAGATGCAGAGACTCAGTGGAAAACCAAAGATGTGCTCAATAAAGACATTTGACAGCTTGCTTTAGCAAGTACGCCTGAACAGGGACTTGAACCCTGGACCCTCAGATTAAAAGTCTGATGCTCTACCGACTGAGCTATCCAGGCTCTGAAAAATGCTCTTCTTAGCTCCTCTAAGCGTCTTAACATAAAATATGGAGGTAAAGAAACAAAGCTTTGGTGGAAAATCAACAATGTGCCCAAAATTTGCTAAACAGACATAGAAGGGTTGTTTCTGCAAAAAACAAAGTTTTTCTCAAGCTGCTTCTATACCCTCAGTTTTGCACAGTAGAACACGACAATAAAGAAGCAAAGACTCAGTGGAAAATCAAAGATGTGCTCAATTAAGACATTTGACAGCTTGCTTTAGCAAGTACGCCTGAACAGGGACTTGAACCCTTATGCTCTACCGACTGAACTATCCAGGCTCTGAAAAATGCTCTTCTTAGCTCCTCTAAGCGTCTTAACATAAAATATGGAGGTAAAGAAACAAAGCTTTGGTGGAAAATCAAAAATGTGCTCAAAATCTGCTAAACAGACATAGAAGGGTTGTTTCTGCAATAAGCAAAGATGTTCTCAAGCTGCTTCTATACCCTTGGTTTTGCACAGTAGAACACGGCACTGAAGATGCAGAGACTCAGTGGAAAATCAAAGATGTGCTCAATAAAGACATTTGACAGCTTGCTTTAGCAAGGACGCCTGAACAGGGACTTGAACCCTGGACCCTCAGATTAAAAGTCTGATGCTCTACCGACTGAGCTATCCAGGCTCTGAAAAATGCTCTTCTTAGCTCCTCTAAGCGTCTTAACATAAAATATGGAGGTAAAGAAACAAAGCTTTGGTGGAAAATCAAAAATGTGCTCAAAATCTGCTAAACAGACATAGAAGGGTTGTTTCTGCAATAAGCAAAGATGTTCTCAAGCTGCTTCTATACCCTTGGTTTTGCACAGTAGAACACGGCACTGAAGATGCAGAGACTCAGTGGAAAATCAAAGATGTGCTCAATAAAGACATTTGACAGCTTGCTTTAGCAAGTACGCTTGAACAGGGACTTGAACCCTGGACCCTCAGATTAAAAGTCTGATGCTCTACCGACTGAGCTATCCAGGCTCTGAAAAATGCTCTTCTTAGCTCCTCTAAGCGTCTTAACATAAAATATGGAGGTAAAGAAACAAAGCTTTGGTGGAAAATCAAAAATGTGCTCAAAATCTGCTAAACAGACATAGAAGGGTTGTTTCTGCAATAAGCAAAGATGTTCTCAAGCTGCTTCTATACCCTTGGTTTTGCACAGTAGAACACGGCACTGAAGATGCAGAGACTCAGTGGAAAATCAAAGATGTGCTCAATAAAGACATTTGACAGCTTGCTTTAGCAAGTACGCCTGAACAGGGACTTGAACCCTGGACCCTCAGATTAAAAGTCTGATACTCTACCGACTGAGCTATCCAGGCTCTGAAAAATGCTCTTCTTAGCTCCTCTAAGTGTCTCAACATAAAATATGGAGGTAAAGAAACAAAGCTTTGGTGGAAAATCAAAAATGTGCCCAAAATTTGCTAAACAGACATAGAAGGGTTGTTTCTGCAAAAAACAAAGTTTTTCTCAAGCTGCTTCTATACCCTCAGTTTTGCACAGTAGAACACGACAATAAAGAAGCAAAGACTCAGTGGAAAATCAAAGATGTGCTCAATTAAGACATTTGACAGCTTGCTTTAGCGAGTACGCCTGAACAGGGACTTGAACCCTGATGCTCTACCGACTGAACTATCCAGGCTCTGAAAAATGCTCTTCTTAGCTCCTCTAAGCGTCTTAACATAAAATATGGAGGTAAAGAAACAAAGCTTTGGTGGAAAATCAAAAATGTGCTCAAAATCTGCTAAACAGACATAGAAGGGTTGTTTCTGCAATAAGCAAAGATGTTCTCAAGCTGCTTCTATACCCTTGGTTTTGCACAGTAGAACACGGCACTGAAGATGCAGAGACTCAGTGGAAAACCAAAGATGTGCTCAATAAAGACATTTGACAGCTTGCTTTAGCAAGTACGCCTGAACAGGGACTTGAACCCTGGACCCTCAGATTAAAAGTCTGATGCTCTACCGACTGAGCTATCCAGGCTCTGAAAAATGCTCTTCTTAGCTCCTCTAAGCGTCTTAACATAAAATATGGAGGTAAAGAAACAAAGCTTTGGTGGAAAATCAACAATGTGCCCAAAATTTGCTAAACAGACATAGAAGGGTTGTTTCTGCAAAAAACAAAGTTTTTCTCAAGCTGCTTCTATACCCTCAGTTTTGCACAGTAGAACACGACAATAAAGAAGCAAAGACTCAGTGGAAAATCAAAGATGTGCTCAATTAAGACATTTGACAGCTTGCTTTAGCAAGTACGCCTGAACAGGGACTTGAACCCTTATGCTCTACCGACTGAACTATCCAGGCTCTGAAAAATGCTCTTCTTAGCTCCTCTAAGCGTCTTAACATAAAATATGGAGGTAAAGAAACAAAGCTTTGGTGGAAAATCAAAAATGTGCTCAAAATCTGCTAAACAGACATAGAAGGGTTGTTTCTGCAATAAGCAAAGATGTTCTCAAGCTGCTTCTATACCCTTGGTTTTGCACAGTAGAACACGGCACTGAAGATGCAGAGACTCAGTGGAAAATCAAAGATGTGCTCAATAAAGACATTTGACAGCTTGCTTTAGCAAGGACGCCTGAACAGGGACTTGAACCCTGGACCCTCAGATTAAAAGTCTGATGCTCTACCGACTGAGCTATCCAGGCTCTGAAAAATGCTCTTCTTAGCTCCTCTAAGCGTCTTAACATAAAATATGGAGGTAAAGAAACAAAGCTTTGGTGGAAAATCAAAAATGTGCTCAAAATCTGCTAAACAGACATAGAAGGGTTGTTTCTGCAATAAGCAAAGATGTTCTCAAGCTGCTTCTATACCCTTGGTTTTGCACAGTAGAACACGGCACTGAAGATGCAGAGACTCAGTGGAAAATCAAAGATGTGCTCAATAAAGACATTTGACAGCTTGCTTTAGCAAGTACGCCTGAACAGGGACTTGAACCCTGGACCCTCAGATTAAAAGTCTGATGCTCTACCGACTGAGCTATCCAGGCTCTGAAAAATGCTCTTCTTAGCTCCTCTAAGTGTCTCAACATAAAATATGGAGGTAAAGAAACAAAGCTTTGGTGGAAAATCAACAATGTGCCCAAAATTTGCTAAACAGACATAGAAGGGTTGTTTCTGCAAAAAACAAAGATTTTCTCAAGCTGCTTCTATACCCTCAGTTTTGCACAGTAGAACACGACAATAAAGAAGCAAAGACTCAGTGGAAAATCAAAGATGTGCTCAATTAAGACATTTGACAGCTTGCTTTAGCAAGTACGCCTGAACAGGGACTTGAACCCTGATGCTCTACCGACTGAACTATCCAGGCTCTGAAAAATGCTCTTCTTAGCTCCTCTAAGCGTCTTAACATAAAATATGGAGGTAAAGAAACAAAGCTTTGGTGGAAAATCAAAAATGTGCTCAAAATCTGCTAAACAGACATAGAAGGGTTGTTTCTGCAATAAGCAAAGATGTTCTCAAGCTGCTTTTATACCCTTGGTTTTGCACAGTAGAACACGGCACTGAAGATGCAGAGACTCAGTGGAAAATCAAAGATGTGCTCAATAAAGACATTTGACAGCTTGCTTTAGCAAGTACGCCTGAACAGGGACTTGAACCCTGGACCCTCAGATTAAAAGTCTGATGCTCTACCGACTGAGCTATCCAGGCTCTGAAAAATGCTCTTCTTAGCTCCTCTAAGCGTCTTAACATAAAATATGGAGGTAAAGAAACAAAGCTTTGGTGGAAAATCAACAATGTGCCCAAAATTTGCTAAACACACATAGAAGGGTTGTTTCTGCAAAAAACAAAGTTTTTCTCAAGCTGCTTCTATACCCTCAGTTTTGCACAGTAGAACACGACAATAAAGAAGCAAAGACTCAGTGGAAAATCAAAGATGTGCTCAATTAAGACATTTGACAGCTTGCTTTAGCAAGTACGCCTGAACAGGGACTTGAACCCTTATGCTCTACCGACTGAACTATCCAGGCTCTGAAAAATGCTCTTCTTAGCTCCTCTAAGCGTCTTAACATAAAATATGGAGGTAAAGAAACAAAGCTTTGGTGGAAAATCAAAAATGTGCTCAAAATCTGCTAAACAGACATAGAAGGGTTGTTTCTGCAATAAGCAAAGATGTTCTCAAGCTGCTTCTATACCCTTGGTTTTGCACAGTAGAACACGGCACTGAAGATGCAGAGACTCAGTGGAAAATCAAAGATGTGCTCAATAAAGACATTTGACAGCTTGCTTTAGCAAGTACGCTTGAACAGGGACTTGAACCCTGGACCCTCAGATTAAAAGTCTGATGCTCTACCGACTGAGCTATCCAGGCTCTGAAAAATGCTCTTCTTAGCTCCTCTAAGCGTCTTAACATAAAATATGGAGGTAAAGAAACAAAGCTTTGGTGGAAAATCAAAAATGTGCTCAAAATCTGCTAAACAGACATAGAAGGGTTGTTTCTGCAATAAGCAAAGATGTTCTCAAGCTGCTTCTATACCCTTGGTTTTGCACAGTAGAACACGGCACTGAAGATGCAGAGACTCAGTGGAAAATCAAAGATGTGCTCAATAAAGACATTTGACAGCTTGCTTTAGCAAGTACGCCTGAACAGGGACTTGAACCCTGGACCCTCAGATTAAAAGTCTGATGCTCTACCGACTGAGCTATCCAGGCTCTGAAAAATGCTCTTCTTAGCTCCTCTAAGTGTCTCAACATAAAATATGGAGGTAAAGAAACAAAGCTTTGGTGGAAAATCAACAATGTGCCCAAAATTTGCTAAACAGACATAGAAGGGTTGTTTCTGCAAAAAACAAAGATTTTCTCAAGCTGCTTCTATACCCTCAGTTTTGCACAGTAGAACACGACAATAAAGAAGCAAAGACTCAGTGGAAAATCAAAGATGTGCTCAATTAAGACATTTGACAGCTTGCTTTAGCAAGTACGCCTGAACAGGGACTTGAACCCTGATGCTCTACCGACTGAACTATCCAGGCTCTGAAAAATGCTCTTCTTAGCTCCTCTAAGCGTCTTAACATAAAATATGGAGGTAAAGAAACAAAGCTTTGGTGGAAAATCAAAAATGTGCTCAAAATCTGCTAAACAGACATAGAAGGGTTGTTTCTGCAATAAGCAAAGATGTTCTCAAGCTGCTTTTATACCCTTGGTTTTGCACAGTAGAACACGGCACTGAAGATGCAGAGACTCAGTGGAAAATCAAAGATGTGCTCAATAAAGACATTTGACAGCTTGCTTTAGCAAGTACGCCTGAACAGGGACTTGAACCCTGGACCCTCAGATTAAAAGTCTGATGCTCTACCGACTGAGCTATCCAGGCTCTGAAAAATGCTCTTCTTAGCTCCTCTAAGCGTCTTAACATAAAATATGGAGGTAAAGAAACAAAGCTTTGGTGGAAAATCAACAATGTGCCCAAAATTTGCTAAACAGACATAGAAGGGTTGTTTCTGCAAAAAACAAAGTTTTTCTCAAGCTGCTTCTATACCCTCAGTTTTGCACAGTAGAACACGACAATAAAGAAGCAAAGACTCAGTGGAAAATCAAAGATGTGCTCAATTAAGACATTTGACAGCTTGCTTTAGCAAGTACGCCTGAACAGGGACTTGAACCCTTATGCTCTACCGACTGAACTATCCAGGCTCTGAAAAATGCTCTTCTTAGCTCCTCTAAGCGTCTTAACATAAAATATGGAGGTAAAGAAACAAAGCTTTGGTGGAAAATCAACAATGTGCCCAAAATTTGCTAAACAGACATAGAAGGGTTGTTTCTGCAAAAAACAAAGATTTTCTCAAGCTGCTTCTATACCCTCAGTTTTGCACAGTAGAACACGACAATAAAGAAGCAAAGACTCAGTGGAAAATCAAAGATGTGCTCAATTAAGACATTTGACAGCTTGCTTTAGCAAGTACGCCTGAACAGGGACTTGAACCCTGATGCTCTACCGACTGAACTATCCAGGCTCTGAAAAATGCTCTTCTTAGCTCCTCTAAGCGTCTTAACATAAAATATGGAGGTAAAGAAACAAAGCTTTGGTGGAAAATCAAAAATGTGCTCAAAATCTGCTAAACAGACATAGAAGGGTTGTTTCTGCAATAAGCAAAGATGTTCTCAAGCTGCTTTTATACCCTTGGTTTTGCACAGTAGAACACGGCACTGAAGATGCAGAGACTCAGTGGAAAATCAAAGATGTGCTCAATAAAGACATTTGACAGCTTGCTTTAGCAAGTACGCCTGAACAGGGACTTGAACCCTGGACCCTCAGATTAAAAGTCTGATGCTCTACCGACTGAGCTATCCAGGCTCTGAAAAATGCTCTTCTTAGCTCCTCTAAGCGTCTTAACATAAAATATGGAGGTAAAGAAACAAAGCTTTGGTGGAAAATCAACAATGTGCCCAAAATTTGCTAAACAGACATAGAAGGGTTGTTTCTGCAAAAAACAAAGTTTTTCTCAAGCTGCTTCTATACCCTCAGTTTTGCACAGTAGAACACGACAATAAAGAAGCAAAGAGTCAGTGGAAAATCAAAGATGTGCTCAATTAAGACATTTGACAGCTTGCTTTAGCAAGTACGCCTGAACAGGGACTTGAACCCTTATGCTCTACCGACTGAACTATCCAGGCTCTGAAAAATGCTCTTCTTAGCTCCTCTAAGCGTCTTAACATAAAATATGGAGGTAAAGAAACAAAGCTTTGGTGGAAAATCAAAAATGTGCTCAAAATCTGCTAAACAGACATAGAAGGGTTGTTTCTGCAATAAGCAAAGATGTTCTCAAGCTGCTTCTATACCCTTGGTTTTGCACAGTAGAACACGGCACTGAAGATGCAGAGACTCAGTGGAAAATCAAAGATGTGCTCAATAAAGACATTTGACAGCTTGCTTTAGCAAGGACGCCTGAACAGGGACTTGAACCCTGGACCCTCAGATTAAAAGTCTGATGCTCTACCGACTGAGCTATCCAGGCTCTGAAAAATGCTCTTCTTAGCTCCTCTAAGCGTCTTAACATAAAATATGGAGGTAAAGAAACAAAGCTTTGGTGGAAAATCAAAAATGTGCTCAAAATCTGCTAAACAGACATAGAAGGGTTGTTTCTGCAATAAGCAAAGATGTTCTCAAGCTGCTTCTATACCCTTGGTTTTGCACAGTAGAACACGGCACTGAAGATGCAGAGACTCAGTGGAAAATCAAAGATGTGCTCAATAAAGACATTTGACAGCTTGCTTTAGCAAGTACGCTTGAACAGGGACTTGAACCCTGGACCCTCAGATTAAAAGTCTGATGCTCTACCGACTGAGCTATCCAGGCTCTGAAAAATGCTCTTCTTAGCTCCTCTAAGCGTCTTAACATAAAATATGGAGGTAAAGAAACAAAGCTTTGGTGGAAAATCAAAAATGTGCTCAAAATCTGCTAAACAGACATAGAAGGGTTGTTTCTGCAATAAGCAAAGATGTTCTCAAGCTGCTTCTATACCCTTGGTTTTGCACAGTAGAACACGGCACTGAAGATGCAGAGACTCAGTGGAAAATCAAAGATGTGCTCAATAAAGACATTTGACAGCTTGCTTTAGCAAGTACGCCTGAACAGGGACTTGAACCCTGGACCCTCAGATTAAAAGTCTGATGCTCTACCGACTGAGCTATCCAGGCTCTGAAAAATGCTCTTCTTAGCTCCTCTAAGTGTCTCAACATAAAATATGGAGGTAAAGAAACAAAGCTTTGGTGGAAAATCAACAATGTGCCCAAAATTTGCTAAACAGACATAGAAGGGTTGTTTCTGCAAAAAACAAAGATTTTCTCAAGCTGCTTCTATACCCTCAGTTTTGCACAGTAGAACACGACAATAAAGAAGCAAAGACTCAGTGGAAAATCAAAGATGTGCTCAATTAAGACATTTGACAGCTTGCTTTAGCAAGTACGCCTGA